>NC_091284.1:184820083-185420083 GCF_032444005.1 Ranitomeya imitator
TACCTTATAATAATTGGAAGGCATTTGAAATTGGGGGTCATTTGGCTAAAGTTGTGGGGGGTAGGGCTGGTTCAAGTAATTAGTGGGCCCAGGAAATCTGGACCACGTCACGGCAGTGGAGCAGGGAGAGGTAAGTATTTCAACTTTGCAAGTGCTGTGAACCTGAGCAAGCAGGGGGGGCCCACTCGTTGGCATTGGCACTGGCACAGGGCCCCTCAAAGTACAGCGGTGTGTTTGCACGGCGGGGGCGCCTCCCACCGGCAGCAACACTTTTGCGTACTATGAGAGGCCCTGTGCCAGTGACGTCGCCAACTAGTATTCCTCCCCCCACCTGATGAAGGAACCTGCACTTTCATCTGCACCTTCCTCTTTGTCCCCGTGTAAGGTGGTATGGTATGCGGGAAGAGCAACCTGACTTTCAGCAGGGTCACAATGTTGTTGTGTAGCGTGCACGGGGAATGTTGCGTTATGGGTCAATGTACCAGCAGACTCATCTATCACTGGCTGGGCAATGGGCACGATGAAGTGGAAACACAGATATAGGCCCAAAGAAGAAAGTGGGCTAAATGCAGTTCAAAATTGGTAACACAGGAATAACCAGGGGGCATTGCAGTGGAGGACAACTGGAATGAGAGGCTGACACAGAGAGTAGGGCCAAATCAGTAAGTAGTCGAAATGCAGTTCAAAATTGGCAACCGTAGTAAACAGGCGGCACAGCTTTGTTCAGTGGAGGAGAACAGCAAGGAGTGGCAGACACCGATAGTAGGCCCCAAACCAACTAGTACGCCAAATGCAGTTGTTCCATTTAACCACAATTTAATGAGAGCCTGAAGATAGAAGCTCAGGAAAGGCAACCTGGGGAACACCTTGGAGTGTAACACACCATCTCTCTCCACCCCATACCCATTTTGTATGGCCTAATGCAGTGTACTTTTCTACAACTACTAAACGAGAGTCGGAAGACCGAAGCAATGGCAAGGAAACCTGGGGAACACCTTAGAGTGTAACACACCCTCTCTCTACACCCCATACCCAATTTGAAGGCCTAATGCAGTGTAGTTTCCAAGAACTACTAAACGAGAGCCGGAAGATCGAAGCTCAGGAAAGGCAACCTGGGGAACACCTTGGAGTGTAACACACCCTCTCGCTACACCCCATACCCAATTTGAAGGCCTAATGCAGCGTAGTTTCCAACAACTACTAAACGAGAGCCGGAAGATCGAAGCTCAGGAAAGGCAACCTGGGGAACACCTTGGAGTGTAACAAACCCTCTCTCTACACCCCATACCCAATTTGTAGGCCTAATGCAGCGTAGTTTCCGACAACTACTAAACGAGAGCATGAAGATCGAAGCTCAGGAAAGGCAACCTGGGGAACACCTTGGAGTGTAACACACCCTCTCTCTACACCCCATACCCAATTTGTAGGCCTAATGCAGCGTAGTTTCCGACAACTACTAAACGAGAGCCGGAATATCGAAGCTCAGGAAAGGCAACCTGGGGAACACCTTGGAGTGTAACACACCCTCTCTCTACGCCCCATACCCAATTTGTAGGCCTAATGCAGCGTAGTTTCCGACAACTACTAAACGAGAGCCGGAATATCGAAGCTCAGGAAAGGCAACCTGGGGAACACCTTGGAGTGTAACACACCCTCTCTCTACACCCCATACCCAATTTGAAGGCCTAATGCAGTGTAGTTTCCAAGAACTACTAAACGAGAGCCGGAAGATCGAAGCTCAGGAAAGGCAACCTGGGGAACACCTTGGAGTGTAACACACCCTCTCGCTACACCCCATACCCAATTTGAAGGCCTAATGCAGCGTAGTTTCCAACAACTACTAAACGAGAGCCGGAAGATCGAAGCTCAGGAAAGGCAACCTGGGGAACACCTTGGAGTGGAACACACCATCTCTCTACACCCCATACCCAATTTGAAGGCCTAATGCAGAGTAGTTTCCAAGAACTACTAAACGAGAGCCGGAAGATCGAAGCTCAGGAAAGGCAACCTGGGGAACACCTTGGAGTGTAACACAACGTCTCTCTACACGACGGAAGGGCTGATTCTTAGGAAGGAAGGCTGTTGGAAATAAGCATTGCGCGTCCGAGGGTGATTATATTCTTATTAGGTATATACTCACCCTCGGACGCGCCCTGCTTCTTTATTTGGAATGAATGTTTATTTGCAATGTGGTGTTGACTTTCTCTATTATTTTGGTAATTAATGATTTTATTATTTTCATTATTTTGCATCTTCTCGGCAATAATATAAAGAAGACGCGACAGGACAACACTCGGTGGATGCCATATGTGTGTTTTCAATTTAAAAAAACTTTCAGTTAACTACTTGCAGGAGAAAGTAATTGTAGCTGGTGGCCATTTTTAGTACTGTACCAGATTAGAGTTGTGTGTTTGTTTTTAATGTTAAAATGTCTGCATTTGATATCTCACCAGTATTTTCTTTTTTATAAGCAAAATACTTATTTTTATATTTTCTGATGTTGGTTCCAGGGGTACACGGCCAGCAGTGCCCTGGTCAGTGTAGTAGTAGTTGAAAGAATGGACCGCAGACAGGCATCGAAGGCCTAAAATAATAACACATGGCTGTAGGCAATTTTAAATTGGTTCCAGGGGTACACGGACAGCAGTGGTGTGGTCAGTGGAGGCCTAGTGGAAGGAGTGACCGCAGACAGGCATCGAAGGCCTAAAATAATAACACATGGCTGTAGGCAATTTTAAATTGGTTCCAGGGGTACACGGGCAGCAGTGACCTGGTCAGTGTAGTAGTAGTTGAAAGAATGGACCGCAGACAGGCATCGAAGGCCTAAAATAAAAAAATTGGGCTGGCTGTAGGCAATTTTAAATTGGTTCCAGGGGTACACGGGCAGCAGTGGTGTGGTCAGTGGAGGCCTAGTGGAAGGAGTGACCGCAGACAGGCATCGAAGGCCTAAAATAATAACACATGGCTGTAGGCAATTTTAAATTGGTTCCAGGGGTACACGGGCAGCAGTGACCTGGTCAGTGTAGTAGTAGTTGAAAAAATGGACCGCAGACAGGCATCGAATGCCTAAAATAATAACACATGGCTGTAGGCAATTTTAAATTGGTTACAGGGGTACACGGACAGCAGTGACCTGGTCAGTGTAGTAGTAGTTGAAAGAATGGACCGCAGACAGGCATCGAAGGCCTAAAATAAAAAAATTGGGCTGGCTGTAGGCAATTTTAAATTGGTTCCAGGGGTACACGGACAGCAGTGGTGTGGTCAGTGGAGGCCTAGTGGAAGGAGTGACCGCAGACAGGCATCGAAGGCCTAAAATAATAACACATGGCTGTAGGCAATTTTAAATTGGTTCCAGGGGTACACGGACAGCAGTGGTGTGGTCAGTGGAGGCCTAGTGGAAGGAGTGACCGCAGACAGGCATCGAAGGCCTAAAATAATAACACATGGCTGTAGGCAATTTTAAATTGGTTCCAGGGGTACACGGACAGCAGTGACCTGGTCAGTGTAGTAGTAGTTGAAAGAATGGACCGCAGACAGGCATCGAAGGCCTAAAATAAAAAAATTGGGCTGGCTGTAGGCAATTTTAAATTGGTTCCAGGGGTACACGGGCAGCAGTGGTGTGGTCAGTGGAGGCCTAGTGGAAGGAGTGACCGCAGACAGGCATCGAAGGCCTAAAATAATAACACATGGCTGTAGGCAATTTTAAATTGGTTCCAGGGGTACACGGACAGCAGTGGTGTGGTCAGTGGAGGCCTAGTGGAAGGAGTGACCGCAGACAGGCATCGAAGGCCTAAAATAATAACACATGGCTGTAGGCAATTTTAAATTGGTTCCAGGGGTACACGGACAGCAGTGACCTGGTCAGTGTAGTAGTAGTTGAAAGAATGGACCGCAGACAGGCATCGAAGGCCTAAAATAAAAAAATTGGGCTGGCTGTAGGCAATTTTAAATTGGTTCCAGGGGTACACGGACAGCAGTGGTGTGGTCAGTGGAGGCCTAGTGGAAGGAGTGACCGCAGACAGGCATCGAAGGCCTAAAATAATAACACATGGCTGTAGGCAATTTTAAATTGGTTCCAGGGGTACACGGACAGCAGTGGTGTGGTCAGTGGAGGCCTAGTGGAAGGAGTGACCGCAGACAGGCATCGAAGGCCTAAAATAATAACACATGGCTGTAGGCAATTTTAAATTGGTTCCAGGGGTACACGGACAGCAGTGACCTGGTCAGTGTAGTAGTAGTTGAAAGAATGGACCGCAGACAGGCATCGAAGGCCTAAAATAAAAAAATTGGGCTGGCTGTAGGCAATTTTAAATTGGTTCCAGGGGTACACGGGCAGCAGTGGTGTGGTCAGTGGAGGCCTAGTGGAAGGAGTGACCGCAGACAGGCATCGAAGGCCTAAAATAATAACACATGGCTGTAGGCAATTTTAAATTGGTTCCAGGGGTACACGGGCAGCAGTGACCTGGTCAGTGTAGTAGTAGTTGAAAAAATGGACCGCAGACAGGCATCGAATGCCTAAAATAATAACACATGGCTGTAGGCAATTTTAAATTGGTTACAGGGGTACACGGACAGCAGTGACCTGGTCAGTGTAGTAGTAGTTGAAAGAATGGACCGCAGACAGGCATCGAAGGCCTAAAATAAAAAAATTGGGCTGGCTGTAGGCAATTTTAAATTGGTTCCAGGGGTACACGGACAGCAGTGGTGTGGTCAGTGGAGGCCTAGTGGAAGGAGTGACCGCAGACAGGCATCGAAGGCCTAAAATAATAACACATGGCTGTAGGCAATTTTAAATTGGTTCCAGGGGTACACGGACAGCAGTGACCTGGTCAGTGTAGTAGTAGTTGAAAGAATGGACCGCAGACAGGCATCGAAGGCCTAAAATAAAAAAATTGGGCTGGCTGTAGGCAATTTTAAATTGGTTCCAGGGGTACACGGGCAGCAGTGACCTGGTCAGTGTAGTAGTAGTTGAAAGAATGGACCGCAGACAGGCTTAGAAGGCCTAACATAACAAACTTGGGCTGGCTGTAGGCACTTTTAAATTGGTTCCAGGGGTACACGGGCAGCAGTGGTCTGGTCAGTGGAAGTCTAGTGGAAGGAGTGACCGCAGACAGGCTTCCAAGGCCTAACATAACAAACTTGGGCTGGCTGTAGGCACTTTTAAATTGGTTCCAGGGGTACACGGGCAGCAGTGGTCTGGTCAGTGGAAGTCTAGTGGAAGGAGTGACCGCAGACAGGCTTCCAAGGCCTAACATAACAAACTTGGGCTGGCTGTAGGCACTTTTAAATTGGTTCCAGGGGTACACGGGCAGCAGTGGTCTGGTCAGTGGAAGTCTAGTGGAAGGAGTGACCGCAGACAGGCTTCCAAGGCCTAACATAACAAACTTGGGCTGGCTGTAGGCACTTTTAAATTGGTTCCAGGGGTACACGGGCAGCAGTGGTCTGGTCAGTGGAAGTCTAGTGGAAGGAGTGACCGCAGACAGGCTTCCAAGGCCTAACATAACAAACTTGGGCTGGCTGTAGGCACTTTTAAATTGGTTCCAGGGGTACACGGGCAGCAGTGGTCTGGTCAGTGGAAGTCTAGTGGAAGGAGTGACCGCAGACAGGCTTCGAAGGCCTAACATAACAAAATTGGGCTGGCTGTAGGCACTTTAAATTGGTTCCAGGGGTACATGGGCAGCAGTGTATGGTCAGTGGAAGTCTAGTGGAAGGAGTGACGGCAGACAGTCTTCGAAGGCCTAACATAACAAAATTGGGCTGACTGTAGGCACTTTTAAATTGGTTCCAGGGTAACACGGCCAGCAGTGGCCTGGTCAGTGTAGTAGTTGTAGAAAGAAGGGACCGCAGACAGGCTTCGAAGGCCTAACATAACAAAAATGTCAAAACAATGGTATTGTCAGTGCCAGGCATTGAAGGATGTCAGCGGCTAGACTACACATTGGTGAAGCTGTGAGAGATAATTTTGCTAGTGGTAGAGCACTGTTTGAGCTGGGGGGGGGAACTGTCTTGTGGCCGGCGGTACAGGCACAGGGCCCCTCATATTACAACGGTGTGTCTGACGTTGGGTGCGCACCACCACCGCCAGAGACACTTTATTGTACTATGAGGGACCCAGTGGCAGTGCCGTCGACCAAAAGCGGCCACACCCACCTCTTCAGACAAACAGCACTCTCAAGGGTCCAAGCGCAAAGTGGCGATAGCACGGCCCCGTGTGGGGAGTTTGGCCATTTCGTGAGGTGGAAACATGTCGTATGCTGGACAATCAGGTGAAGAAAATTACGAGATTGGAAAAGTCATTCAGAATAGTCCACAGGCAAGACCTTTTCATAGGAAAGCTAGGTGTCAGCCGGGCAGGGTGGGGCAAAAGATTTTGAAATCCAGTTGTGGTTCATTTTAATGAAGGTTAGATCATCTACATTTTGGGTAGCCAGACGAGTCCTTTTTTCTGTTAGTATTGAACCTGCAGCACTGAATACTCTTTCTGATAGGACACTAGCTGCCGGGCAAGCAAGCTCCTGCAATGCATATTCTGCCAATTCTGGCCAGGTGTCTAATTTGGATGCCCAGTAATCAAATGGGAATGACGGTTGAGGGAGAACGTCGATAAGGGATGAAAAATAGTTTGTAACCATACTGGACAAATGTTGTCTCCTGTCACTTTGAATTGATGCTGCAGTACCTGTCCTGTCTGCGGTCATAGAAAAATCACTCCACAACCTGGTCAGAAAACCCCTCTGTCCAACGCCACTTCTGATTTCTGCCCCTCTAACACCTCTGGTCTGCTGGCCCCTGGAGCTCGTGTGAGAACGATCACGGGCGCTGTGTGCAGGGAATGCCAGAAGCAAACGGTCAACAAGAGTTGATTGTTTTGTTGCTAATATTAGTTCCAAGTTCTCATGTGGCATAATATTTTGCAATTTGCCTTTATAGCGAGGATCAAGGAGGCAGGCCAACCAGTAATCGTCATCGTTCATCATTTTTGTAATGCGTGTGTCCCTTTTGAGGATACGCAAGGCATAATCCGCCATGTGGGCCAAAGTTCCCGTTGTCAAATCTGCGGTTGTGCTTGGTTGAGGGGCAGTTGCAGGCAAATCTACGTCACTTGTGTCCCTCAAAAAACCAGAACCCGGCCTTGCCACGCCACCAATTTCCCGTGCCCCCGGGAAAGCTTCCTCATTAAAAATATACTCATCCCCATCATCCTCCTCATCCTCCACCTCCTCTTCGCCCGGTACCTCGTCATGTACACTGCCCTGACCAGACAATCGCTGACTGTCATCAAGGCTTTCCTCTTCCTCTGGTGCAGACGCCTGATCCTTTATGTGCGTCAAACTTTGCATCAGCAGACGCATTAGGGGGATGCTCATGCTTATTATGGCGTTGTCTGCACTAACCAGCCGTGTGCATTCCTCAAAACACTGAAGGACTTGACACATGTCTTGAATCTTCGACCACTGCACACCTGACAACTCCATGTCTGCCATCCTACTGCCTGCCCGTGTATGTGTATCCTCCCACAAAAACATAACAGCCCGCCTCTGTTCGCACAGTCTCTGAAGCATGTGCAGTGTTGAGTTCCACCTTGTTGCAACGTCTATGATTAGGCGATGCTGGGGAAGGTTCAAAGAACGCTGATAGGTCTGCATACGGCTGGAGTGTACAGGCGAACGGCGGATATGTGCGCAAAGTCCACGCACTTTGAGGAGCAGGTCGGATAACCCCGGATAACTTTTCAGGAAGCACTGCACCACCAGGTTTAAGGTGTGAGCCAGGCAAGGAATGTGTTTCAGTTGGGAAAGGGAGATGGCAGCCATGAAATTCCTTCCGTTATCACTCACTACCTTGCCTGCCTCAAGATCTACAGTGCCCAGCCACGACTGCGTTTCTTGCTGCAAGAACTCGGACAGAACTTCCGCGGTGTGTCTATTGTCGCCCAAACACTTCATAGCCAATACAGCCTGCTGACGTATGCCAGTAGCTGCCCCATAATGGGAGACCTGGTGTGCAACAGTGGCAGGTGCGGATGGAGTGTTTGTGCGACTGCGGTCTGTGGACGAGCTCTTGCTTCTGCAGGAGGACGAGGAGGAGGAGGAGGAGGGGGTGCGAACGGCTACAGACAACTGTTTACTAGACCGTGGGCTAGGCAGAACTGTCCCAAACTTGCTGTCCCCTGTGGACCCTGAATCCACCACATTTACCCAGTGTGCCGTGATGGACACGTAACGTCCCTGGCCATGCCTACTGGTCCATGCATCTGTTGTCAGGTGCACCTTTGTGCTCACAGATTGCCTGAGTGCATGGACGATGCGCTCTTTAACATGCTGGTGGAGGGCTGGGATGGCTTTTCTGGAAAAAAAGTGTCGACTGGGTAGCTCGTAGCGTGGTACAGCGTAGTCCATCAGGTCTTTGAAAGCTTCGCTTTCAACTAACCGGTAGGGCATCATCTCTAACGAGATTAGTCTAGCTATGTGGGCGTTCAAACCCTGTGTACGCGGATGCGAGGCTAAGTATTTCCTTTTTCTAACCATAGTCTCATGTAGGGTGAGCTGGACTGGAGAGCTGGAGATCGTGGAACTAGCGGGGGTGCCGGTGGACATGGCAGACTGAGAGACGGTGGGAGATGGTATTGTTGCCGCCGGTGCCCTAGATGCAGTGTTTCCTACTACGAAACTGGTGATTCCCTGACCCTGACTGCTTTGGCCTGGCAAAGATACCTGCACAGATACAGCAGGTGGTGCGCTAAATGGTGGTCCTACACTGCCGGAAGGGATGTTGCGTTGATGACTAGCTTCATTGGCCGAGGGTGCAACAACCTTAAGGGACGTTTGGTAGTTAGTCCAAGCTTTCAAATGCATGGTGGTTAAATGTCTATGCATGCAACTAGTATTGAGACTTTTCAGATTCTGACCTCTGCTTAAGGAAGTAGAACATTTTTGACAGATGACTTTGCGCTGATCAATTGGATGTTGTTTAAAAAAATGCCAGACTGCACTCTTTCTAGCATCGGATACCTTTTCAGGCATTGCAGACTGAGCTTTAACCGGATGGCCACGCTGTCCTCCACCAGGTTTTGGCTTTGCCACGCGTTTTGGGCAAGATACGGGCCCGGCAGATGGAACCTGTGGCGATGTTGATGCCTGCTGCGGCCCCTCCTCCTCCTCTGCTTCAGAACTGCTGCCGCCTGCACCCTGTTCCCCCAATGGCTGCCAATCGGGGTCAAGAACTGGGTCATCTAATAACTCTTCTTGTACCTCCTGCGCAACTTCGTCTGTGTCACCGTGTCGTTCGGTGGTATAGCGTTCGTGATGGGGCAACATAGTCTCATCAGGGTCTGATTCTTGATCAGCACCCTGCGAGGGCAATGTTGTGGTCTGAGTCAAAGGACCAGCATAGTAGTCTGGCTGTGGCTGTGCGTCAGTGCACTCCATGTCAGATTCAATTTGTAATGGGCATGGACTGTTAACTGCTTCACTTTCTAAGCCAGGGACGGTATGTGTAAAGAGCTCCATGGAGTAACCCGTTGTGTCGCCTGCTGCATTCTTCTCTGTTGTTGTTTTTGCTGAAGAGGACAAGGAAGTGACTTGTCCCTGACCGTGAACATCCACTAACGACGCGCTGCTTTTACTTTTACCAGTTTCACGAGATGAGGCAAAAGAGCTAGAGGCTGAGTCAGCAAGATAAGCCAAAACTTGCTCTTGCTGCTCCGGCTTTAAAAGCGGTTTTCCTAATCCCAGAAAAGGGAGCGTTCGAGGCCTTGTGTAGCCGGACGACGAACCTGGCTCCACAGCTCCAGACTTAGGTGCAATATTTTTTCCCCCACGACCACCTGATGCTCCACCACTACCACTACCCTCATTACCAGCTGACAATGAACGCCCCCGGCCACGACCTCTTCCACTAGACTTCCTCATTGTTTTAAAAACGTAACCAAACTAACGTTATTTGTTGCAGTCACACAACTTACACGGTGAGCTATAACTTCAGTATGATTTAGCTACCCCTTTACAGGTTGGTGAGACCACAGCGAAAATCAGGCCCAATGTTACACACTCTTTTTTTGGTGGCTGCAAATTAGAGAGATGCCCCACACGCAGGACTGTCACTGAAGCACAAATGTTAATATTAATGTCACACTATTATTTTTTTTTTATTTTTATTTTTTTCAGGAACACTTTAGAAACCCCCCAAAAAAAAAAAAATAGATTTTTGCAGGGAGAATTTAGAAAACAAATGTAACAAACTATATGCTTTCTATGGGCCACTGAGTGAGAGATGACGCACACAGGAATCAGGAGTGGCACACAAGCCCAGAGGCCAATATTTTTCTACCAATGATTGATGGAGTTATTTTCTCTGGTAGATTTTGGAACCCAAATCAAGGAAAAAAAATGTAGGCTTTCTATGGACCACAATTGGAGAGAGAGAGAGAGAGAGATGGCACACCCAGGAGTCAAGACTGGCACACAAGCAGAAAGGCCAATATTAATCTCCCACTGTTTTTTTTTTGTTTTTTTTTTTTTTTTTTTTTTTCAGGGAGACTTTAGAAAAAAAAATAATAAAAAAAATATGATTTTATCAGGAAGAATTTAGAAACCAAATAAAATAAAATGATTTTTTCAGGGAGAATTTATAAAACAAATAAAAACAAAAATAGGCGTTCTATGGCCCACTGACTGAGAGATGACGCACACAGGAGTCAGGAGTGGCACACAAACCCAGAGGCCAATATTTTTCTACCAATGATTGATGTAGTTATTTTCTCTGGTAGATTTTAGAACCCAAATCAAGGAAAAAAAATATAGGCTTTCTATGGACCACAATTGGAGAGAGAGAGAGAGAGAGAGAGAGAGAGAGAGAGAGAGAGAGATGGCACACCCAGGAGTCAAGACTGGCACACAAGCAGAAAGGCCAATATTAATCTCCCACTGTTTTTTTTGGTTGTTTTTTTTTTTTTTTTTTTCAGGGAGACTTTAGAAAAAAAAATAATAAAAAAAATATGATTTTATCAGGAAGAATTTAGAAACCAAATAAAATAAAATGATTTTTTCAGGGAGAATTTATAAAACAAATAAAACCAAAAATAGGCGTTCTATGGCCCACTGACTGAGAGATGACGCACCCAGGAGTCAAGACTGGCACACAAGCAGAAAGGCCAATATTAATCTCCCACTGTTTTTTTTGGTTGTTTTTTTTTTTTTTTTTTCAGGGAGACTTTAGAAAAAAAAATAATAAAAAAAATATGATTTTATCAGGAAGAATTTAGAAACCAAATAAAATAAAATGATTTTTTCAGGGAGAATTTATAAAACAAATAAAACCAAAAATAGGCGTTCTATGGCCCACTGACTGAGAGATGACGCACCCAGGAGTCAAGACTGGCACACAAGCAGAAAGGCCAATATTAATCTCCCACTGTTTTTTTTTTTTTTTTTCAGGGAGACTTTAGAAAAAAAAATAATAAAAAAAATATGATTTTATCAGGAAGAATTTAGAAACCAAATAAAATAAAATGATTTTTTCAGGGAGAATTTAGAAAACAAATAAAACCAAAAATAGGCGTTCTATGGCCCACTGACTGAGAGATGACGCACACAGGAGTCAGGAGTGGCACACAAACCCAGAGGCCAATATTTTTCTACCAATGATTGATGTAGTTATTTTCTCTGGTAGATTTTAGAACCCAAATCAAGGAAAAAAAATATAGGCTTTCTATGGACCACAATTGGAGAGAGAGAGAGAGAGAGAGAGAGAGAGAGAGAGAGAGATGGCACACCCAGGAGTCAAGACTGGCACACAAGCAGAAAGGCCAATATTAATCTCCCACTGTTTTTTTGGTTGTTTTTTTTTTTTTTTTTTCAGGGAGACTTTAGAAATAAAAATAATAAAAAAAATATGATTTTATCAGGAAGAATTTAGAAACCAAATAAAATAAAATGATTTTTTCAGGGAGAATTTAGAAAACAAATAAAACCAAAAATATGCGTTCTATGGCCCACTGACTGAGAGAGAGAGAGAGATGGAACGCTTAGTACTGGCACACAAGCCCAAAGGGCAATATTAATCTCCCTTTTTTTTTCCAGGGAGAATTTCTGAAACCCAAAAAAAAAATAAAATAGGCTTTCTATGGCCCACTATTTGTGAGAGAGATGGGACGCTCAGGACTGGCACAGATGGCACGCTCAGGACTGGCACAGAAGCCCAGAGGCCAATATTAATCTCCCTTTTTTTCTGGGAGAATTTATAAAACCAAAAAAATATTTAAATAGGCTTTCTATGGCCCACTATTTGTGAGAGAGATGGCACGCTCAGGACTGGCACAGATGGCACGCTCACAACTGGCACACAAGCCCAGAGGCCAATATTAATCTCCCTTTTTTCAGGGAGAATTTCTAAAACCCAAAAAAAAAATAAAATAGGCTTTCTATGGCCCACTATTTGTGAGAGAGATGGGACGCTCAGGACTGGCACAGATGGCACGCTCAGGACTGGCACAGAAGCCCAGAGGCCAATATTAATCTCCCTTTTTTTCTGGGAGAATTTATAAAACCAAAAAAATATTTAAATAGGCTTTCTATGGCCCACTATTTGTGAGAGAGATGGCACGCTCAGGACTGGCACAGATGGCACGCTCACAACTGGCACACAAGCCCAGAGGCCAATATTAATCTCCCTTTTTTCAGGGAAAATTGATAAAACAAAAAAAAAATTAAATAGGCTTTCTATGGCCCACTATTTGTGAGAGAGATGGCACGCTCAGGGCTGGCTGGCACAGATGGCACGCTCAGGACTGGCACACAAGCCCAGAGGCCAATATTAATCTCCCTTTTTTTCTGGGAGAATTTATAAAACCAAAAAAATATTTAAATAGGCTTTCTATGGCCCACTATTTGTGAGAGAGATGGCACGCTCAGGACTGGCACAGATGGCACGCTCACAACTGGCACACAAGCCCAGAGGCCAATATTAATCTCCCTTTTTTCAGGGAAAATTGATAAAACAAAAAAAAAAATTAAATAGGCTTTCTATGGCCCACTATTTGTGAGAGAGATGGCACGCTCAGGGCTGGCTGGCACAGATGGCACGCTCAGGACTGGCACACAAGCCCAGAGGCCAATATTAATCTCCCTTTTTTTCTGGGAGAATTTATAAAACCAAAAAAATATTTAAATAGGCTTTCTATGGCCCACTATTTGTGAGAGAGATGGCACGCTCAGGACTGGCACAGATGGCACGCTCACAACTGGCACACAAGCCCAGAGGCCAATATTAATCTCCCTTTTTTCAGGGAAAATTTATAAAACAAAAAAAAAAATTAAATAGGCTTTCTATGGCCCACTATTTGTGAGAGAGATGGGACGCTCAGGACTGGCACAGATGGCACGCTCAGGACTGGCACAGAAGCCCAGAGGCCAATATTAATCTCCCTTTTTTTCTGGGAGAATTTATAAAACCAAAAAAATATTTAAATAGGCTTTCTATGGCCCACTATTTGTGAGAGAGATGGCACGCTCAGGACTGGCACAGATGGCACGCTCACAACTGGCACACAAGCCCAGAGGCCAATATTAATCTCCCTTTTTTCAGGGAAAATTGATAAAACAAAAAAAAAAATTAAATAGGCTTTCTATGGCCCACTATTTGTGAGAGAGATGGCACGCTCAGGGCTGGCTGGCACAGATGGCACGCTCAGGACTGGCACACAAGCCCAGAGGCCAATATTAATCTCCCTTTTTTTCTGGGAGAATTTATAAAACCAAAAAAATATTTAAATAGGCTTTCTATGGCCCACTATTTGTGAGAGAGATGGCACGCTCAGGACTGGCACAGATGGCACGCTCACAACTGGCACACAAGCCCAGAGGCCAATATTAATCTCCCTTTTTTCAGGGAAAATTGATAAAACAAAAAAAAAAATTAAATAGGCTTTCTATGGCCCACTATTTGTGAGAGAGATGGCACGCTCAGGGCTGGCTGGCACAGATGGCACGCTCAGGACTGGCACACAAGCCCAGAGGCCAATATTAATCTCCCTTTTTTTCTGGGAGAATTTATAAAACCAAAAAAATATTTAAATAGGCTTTCTATGGCCCACTATTTGTGAGAGAGATGGCACGCTCAGGACTGGCACAGATGGCACGCTCACAACTGGCACACAAGCCCAGAGGCCAATATTAATCTCCCTTTTTTCAGGGAAAATTTATAAAACAAAAAAAAAAATTAAATAGGCTTTCTATGGCCCACTATTTGTGAGAGAGATGGCACGCTCAGGGCTGGCTGGCACAGATGGCACGCTCAGGACTGGCACACAAGCCCAGAGGCCAATATTAATCTCCCTTTTTTTCTGGGAGAATTTATAAAACCAAAAAAATATTTAAATAGGCTTTCTATGGCCCACTATTTGTGAGAGAGATGGCACGCTCAGGACTGGCACAGATGGCACGCTCACAACTGGCACACAAGCCCAGAGGCCAATATTAATCTCCCTTTTTTCAGGGAAAATTTATAAAACAAAAAAAAAAATTAAATAGGCTTTCTATGGCCCACTATTTGTGAGAGAGATGGCACGCTCAGGGCTGGCACAGATGGCACGCTCAGGACTGGCACACAAGCCCAGAGGCCAATATTAATCTCCCTTTTTTTCAGGGAGAATTTATAAAACCAAAAAAAAAAATAAATAGGCTTTCTATGGCCCACTATTTGTGAGAGAGATGGCACACTCAGGACTGGCACACAAGCCCAAAGGCCAATATTAATCTCCCACTGTATTTTTATCAGGGAGAATTTATACACCCCACAAAAAAAAATACAGAAAAATGAAAAGGCTTTCTATGGCCCACTATGTGAGAGAGATGGCACACACAGGGATGGCACTCTAGCAGAAATGCCAAATTGCCAATCTTAATCTCCCACCAAAAAAAAAAAAAAAAAAAAAACAGGGAATGTCCTACAATTACTATCTCCCTGCCTGCAGTAATCTCAGCCAGGTATGGCAGGCAGCTACTATCTCCCTGCCTGCAGTAATCTCAGCCAGGTATGGCAGGCAGCAATAAGGAGTGGACTGATGCACAAATGAAATAAAAAGTGTGGACAAACAAAAAAGATAGCTGTGCAGAAAGGAAGGAACAAGAGGATTTGTGCTTTGAAAAAAGCAGTTGGTTTGCACAGCGGCGTACACACAGCAATGCAGCTATCAGGGAGCCTTCTAGGGCAGCCCAATGAGCTACAGCGCTGAGGGGAAAAAAAAAAAAAAAAAAACTTCCACTGTCCCTGCACACCGAGGGTGGTGTTGGACAGTGCAAATCGCTGCAGCACAAGCGGTTTTGTGGTTAATGGACCCTGCCTAACGCTATCCCTGCTTCTGACAAAGCGGCAGCAACCTCTCCCTAAGCTCAGATCAGCAGCAGTAAGATGGCGGTCGGCGGGAACGCCTCTTTATAGCCCCTGTGACGTCGCAGACAGCAAGCCAATCACTGCAATGCCCTTCTCTAAGATGGTGGGGACCAGGACCTATGTCATCACGCTGCCCACACTCTGCGTTTACCTTCATTGGCTGAGAAATGGCGCTTTTCGCGTCATTGAAACGCGACTTTGGCGCGAAAGTCGCGTACCGCATGGCCGACCCCGCACAGGGGTCGGATCGGGTTTCATGAAACCCCGACTTAGCCAAAAGTCGGCGACTTTTGAAAATGTTCGACCCGTTTCGCTCAACCCTAGCCCCCACCCCACCCCACCGATCGCCCCCCCAGCCCCCCGATCTGGCCGGTACACTGCTCTGGCTCCCCTCCGTCCAGTGCTCCGCTCCCCCCCGTGCTCTTGTCCGCTCCCCCCGTGCTCCAATCACCCCCCCGTGCTCCAATCACCCCCCCTGCACTCCGATCCACCCCCCCCGGTGCTCCGTTCCACCCCCGTGCTCCATTCCAGCCCCCCCCCGTGCTCCGTTCCACGCCCCCCGTGCTCCGTTCCACCCCTCCCGCGCTCCGATTCCCCCCCCTGTGCTCCGATCCCCCCCCGTGGTCCCCCCCCACCCCATCATACTTACCGATCTAGCCGGGGTCCCGTCCGTCTTCTCCCTGGGCGCCGCCATCTTCCAAAATGGCGGGCGCATCCGCAGTGCGCCCGCCGAATCTGCCGGCCGGCAGATTCGTTCCAAAGTGCATTTTGATCACTGAGATAGATTATATCTCAGTGATCAAAATAAAAAAAATAATAAATGACCCCCCCCCCCTTTCTCACCCCCATAGGTAGGGACAATAAAAAAATAAAGAATTTTTTTTTTTCCACTAATGTTAGAATAGGGTTAGGGTTAGGGGTAGGGGTAGGGGTAGGGTTAGGGGTAGGGGTAGGGGTAGGGTTAGGGATAGGGTTAGGGGTAGGGTTAGGGGTAGGGGTAGGGTTAGGGTTAGGGGTAGGGTTAGGGGTAGGGTTAGGGTTAGGGGTAGGGGTAGGGTTAGGCTTAGGGCTAGGGTTAGGGTTTCGGTATGTGCACACGTATTCTGGTCCTCTGCGGATTTTTCTGCTGCGGATTTGATAAATCCGCAGTGCTAAACCGCTGCAGATTTATGGCGGATTTCCGCGTTTTTTTCTGCGCATTTCACTGCGGTTTTACAACTGCGATTTTCTATTGGAGCAGTTGTAAAACCGCTGCGGAATCCGCACAAAGAAGTGACATGCTGCGGAATGTAAACCCCTGCGTTTCCGTGCAGTTTTTCTGCAGCATGTGTACAGCGATTTTTGTTTCCCGTAGGTTTACATTGAACTGTAAACTCATGGGAAACTGTTGCGGATCCGCAGCATTTTCCGCAGCGTGTGCACATACCTTTAGAATTAGGCTATGTGCACACTGTGCGGATTTGGCTGCGGATTGGCCGCTGCGGATTCGCAGCAGTATTCCATCAGGTTTACAGTACCATGTAAACATATGAAAAACTAAATCCGCTGTGCCCATGGTGCGGAAAATACCGCGCGGAAACGCTGCGTTGTATTTTCCGCAGCATGTCAATTCTTTGTGCGGATTCCGCAGCGTTTTACACCTGCTCCTCAATAGGAATCCGCAGATGAAATCCGCACAAAAAACACTGGAAATCCGCGGAAAATCCGCAGGTAAAACGCAGTGCCTTTTACCCGCGGATTTTTCAAAAATGGTGCTGAAAAATCTCACACGAATCCGCAACGTGGGCACATAGGGTTAGGGTTAGGGTTGGAATTAGGGTTGTGGTTAGGGTTATGGCTACAGTTGGGATTAGGGTTAGGGGTGTGTTGGGGTTAGTGTTGGAGTTAGAATTGAGGGGTCACCACTGTTTAGGCACATCAGGGGTCTCCAAACGCAACATGGCGCCACCATTGATTCCAGCCAATCTCGTATTCAAAAAGTCAAATGGTGCTCCCTCAATTCCGAGCCCCGACGTGCACCCAAACAGTGGTTTACCCCCACATATGGGGTACCAGCATACTCAGGACAAACTGCGCAACAATTACTGGGGTCCAATTTCTCCTGTTACCCTTGTGAATCTAAAAAAATGCTTGCTAAAACATAATTTTTGAGGAAAGAAAAATGATTTTTTATTTTCACGGCTCTGCGTTGTAAACGTCTGTGAAGCACTTGGGGGTTCAAAGTGCTCACCACATATCTAGATAAGTTCCTTGGGGGGGTCTAGTTTCTAAAATGGGGTCACTTGTGGGGGTTTCTACTGTTTAGGCACACCAGGGGCTCTGCAAACGCAACGTGACACCCGCAGACCATTCCATCAAAGTCTGCATTTCAAAAGTCACTACTTCCCTTCTGAGCCCCGACGTGTGCCCAAACAGTGGTTTACCCCCACTCATGGGGTATCAGCGTACTCAGGAGAAACTGGACAACAACTTTTGGGGTCCAATTTCTCCTGTAACCCTTGGGAAAATAAAAAATTCTGGGCTAAATAATTATTTTTGAGGAAAGAAAACGTATTTATTATTTTCACGGCTCTGCATTATAAACTTCTATGAAGCACTTGGGGGTTCAAAGTGCTCACCACACATCTAGATAAGTTCCTTTCGGGGTCTAGTTTCCAAAATGGGGTCACTTGTGGGGGGTTTCTACTGTTTAGGCACATCAGGGGCTCTGCAAACGCAACGTGACGCCCGCAGAGCATTCCATCAAAGTCTGCATTTCAAAACGTCACTACTTCAATTCCAAGCCCCGGCATGTGCCCAAACAGTAGTTTACCCCCACATATGGGGTATCACCGTACTCAGGAGAAACTGGACAACAAATATTGGGGTCAAATTTCTCCTGTTACCCTTGGGAAAATTAAAAAATTCTGGGCTAAATAATTATTTTTGAGGAAAGAAAACGTATTTATTATTTTCACGGCTCTGCATTATAAACTTCTATGAAGCGCTTGGGGGTTCAAAGTGCTCACCACACATCTAGATAAGTTCCTTTCGGGGTCTAGTTTCCAAAATGGGGTCACTTGTGGGGGGTTTCTACTGTTAAGCCACATCAGGGGCTCTGCAAACGCAACGTGACGCCCACAGAGCATTCCATCAAAGTCTGCATTTCAAAACGTCACTACTTCACTTCCGAGCCTCGGCATGTGCCCAAACAGTGGTTTACCCCCACATATGGGGTATCAGCGTACTCAGGAGAAACTGGACAACAACTTTTGGGGTCAAATTTCTCCTGTTACCCTTGGGAAAATAAAAAATTGCAGGCTAAAAGATCATTTTTGAGAAAATAATTTTTTTTTTTTGTTTTCATGGCTCTGCGTTATAAACTTCTGTGAAGCACTTGGGGGTTCAAAGTCCTCACCACACATCTAGATTAGTTCCTTTGGTGGTCTAGTTTCCAAAATGGTGTCATTTCTGGGGGATCTCCAATGTTTAGGCACACAGGGGCTCTCCAAACGTGACATGGTGTCCGCTAATGATTGGAGCTAATTTTCCATTTAAAAAGCCAAATGGCGTGCCATCCCTTCCGAGCCCTGCCGTGCGCCCAAACAGTGGTTTACCCCCACATATAGGGTATCAGCGTACTCAGGACAAACTGGACAACAAGATTTGGGGTCCAATTTCTCCTATTATCCTTGGCAAAATAGGAAATTCCAGGCTAAAAAATAATTTTTGAGGAAAGAAAAATTATTTTTTATTTTCATGGCTCTGCGTTATAAACTTCTGTGAAGCACCTGGGGGTTTAAAGTGCTCAATATGCATCTAGATAAGTTCCTTGGGGGGTCTAGTTTCCAAAATGGGGTCACTTGTGGGGGAGCTCCAATGTTTAGGCACACAGGGGCTCTCCAAACGCGACATGGTGTCCGCTAACAATTGGAGCTAATTTTCCATTCAAAAAGTCAAATGGCGCGCCTTCCCTTCCGAGCCCTGCCGAGTGCCCAAACAGTGGTTTACCCCCACATATGAGGTATCGACGTACTCGGGAGAAATTGCCCAACAAATTTTATGATCCATTTTATCCTACTGCCCATGTGAAAATGAAAAAATTGAGGCGAAAAGAATTTTTTTGTGAAAAAAAAGTACTTTTTCATTTTTACAGATCAATTTGTGAAGCACCTGAGGGTTTAAAGTGCTCACTAGGCATCTAAATAAGTTCCTTGGGGGGTCTAGTTTCCAAAATGGGGTCACTTGTGGGGGAGCGCCAATGTTTAGGCACACAGGAGCTATCCAAACGCGACATGGTGTCCGCTAACGATGGAAATAATTTTTCATTCAAAAAGTCAAATGGCGCTCCTTCCCTTCCGAGCCTTATCATGTGCCCAAACAGTGGTTTACCCCCACATGTGAGGTATTGGTGTACTCAGGAGAAATTGCCCAACACATTTTAGGATCCATTTTATCCTGTTGCCCATGTGAAAATGAAAAAATTGAGGCTAAAAGAATTTTTTTGTGAAAAAAAAGTACTTTTTCATTTTTACGGATCAATTTGTGAAGCACCTGGGGGTTCAAAGTGCTCACTATGCATCTAGATAAGTTCATTGGGGCGTCTAGTTTCCAAAATAGGGTCACTTGTGGGGGAGCTCCAATTTTTAGGCACACGGGGGCTCTCCAAACGTGACATGGTGTCCGCTAAAGAGTGGAGCCAATTTTTGATTCAAAAAGTCAAATGGCGCTCCTTCCCTTCCAAGCCCTGCCGTGCGCCCAAACAGTGGTTTACCCCCACATATGAGGTATCAGCGTACTCAGGACAAATTGGACAACAACTTTCGTGGTTCAGTTTCTCCTTTTACCATTGGGAAAATAAAAAAATTGTTGCTAAAAGATAATTTTTGTGACTAAAAAGTTAAATGTTCATTTTTTCCTTCCATGTTGCTTCTGCTGCTGTGAAGCACCTGAAGGGTTAATAAACTTCTTGGATGTGGTTTTGAGTACCTTGAGGGGTGCAGTTTTTAGAATGGTGTCACTTTTGGGTATTTTCAGCCATATAGACCCCTCAAACTGACTTCAAATGTGAGGTGGTCCCTAAAAAAAATGGTTTTGTAAATTTCGTTGTAAAAATGAGAAATCGCTGGTCAAATTTTAACCCTTATAACTTCCTAACAAAAAAAAATTTTGTTTCCAAAATTGTGCTGATGTAAAGTAAACATGTGGGAAATGTTATTTATTAACTATTTTGTGTCACATATCTCTCTGGTTTAACAGAATAAAAATTCAAAATGTGAAAATTGCGAAATTTTCTAAATTTTCGCCAAATTTCCATTTTTATCACAAATAAACGCAGAATTTATTGACCTAAATTTACCACTAACATGAAGCCCAATATGTCACGAAAAAACAATCTCAGAACCGCTAGGATCCGTTGAAGCGTTCCTGAGTTATTACCTCATAAAGGGACACTGGTCAGAATTGCAAAAAATGGCAAGGTCTTTAAGGTCAAAATAGGCTGGGTCATGAAGGGGTTAAACAATTCTGCACTGCCCATATGATGATGTCATGTGTTTGGAAGCTTTTGGTGCTTTTTGGCAACATCTGAGTTACTTAGAGACACACCTGTGGATGTATTTTAATGCACATCTGAAACACACTGCTTCTTTGTGTAGCATCATGGGAAAGTCTCAAGAAATCAGCCAAGATATCAGGAAGAGAATTGTGGACTTGCACAAGTCTGGCTCATCCTTGGGTACAATTTCAAGATACCTGAAGGTGCCTCGTTCATCTGTACAAAAAATGATACGCAAGTACAAACAAGTTGGAAATGTCCAGCCATCATACGTCTCGAGAAGGTTCTGTGTCCCAGAGATGAACGTGCTTTGGTCCGACATGTGCTTATCAACCCAAGGACAAAAGTAAAAGACCTTGTGAAGATGATGGCAGAAGCTGGTAAGATTGTGTCAATATCCACAGTGAAACAAATAATGTATCAACATGGGCTGAAAGGTCACTTTGCCAGGAAGAAGCCATTACTCCAAAAGAAACGTAAAAAGCCAGATTAATGTTTGCAAATGCACTCAGGAACAAAGATCTTAATTTTTGGAGACATGTCCTGTGATCTGATGAAACTAAAATTGAACTTTTTGGCCATAATGACCATAGTTACGTTTGAAGGGAAGAGGGAGAAGCTTGGAAGCCTAAGAACACCATCCCAACTGTGAAACACACGGGTGGCAGCATCATGTTGTGGGGTTGTTTTACTGCAGGAGGGACAGGTGCACTTTGCAAAATAGATGGCATCATGAGAAAAGAAGATTATGTGGCAATACTGAAGCAACATCTTAAACATCAGCCAGGAAGATAAAGCTTGGACGGAAATGGGCCTTCCCAGTAGCATAGCTACCGGGGGGGCAGAGGGTGTGGTGGCCCCGAGCTTGGTGCTCAGAGGGGGCCCACCTGGAGCTGCGATACTGTAACTGAGGACTATCTGGTACATTAGACTATATTGAGGACTATCTGGTGCATTATACTATATTGAGAACTATCTGGTGCATTATATTATATTAAGGACAATCTCGTGCATTATACTATATGGATGCAATCTAGAGGGGCATCATACAGTGTGGTCATTACAGTGTTGGAGCCATCAAACAGTTTGGATGCTACTAAGGGGTCAGTATACTGTGTATAAGAGAGCATCATACTGTGTATAGGGGAGCTGTACAGGGAGCAGACTCGGGACATTATTAAATGTAAAGTGGGCACTTATGCACTTGCACCTGGCATTGCTATATTATAGAGGCGTGCTTTAGAATTTAGAGGGCACAGAAAACTGCACAGCAGGTGCAGTAATAGGGACACAATCAGCAGCAGTGGCTCAGTATCGGGGTATCAGGTGTAGAAATAGGGACACATACGGCAGCAGCGGCTCAGTATTGGGGTATCAGGTGCAGTAATAAGGACACATACGGCAGCAGTGGCTCAGTATTGGGGTATCAGGTGCAGTAATAGGGACACATACGGCAGCAGCGGCTCAGTATTGGGGTATCAGGTGCAGTAATAGGGACACATACGGCAGCAGCAGCTCAGTATTGAGGTATTAGATGCAGTAATAGGGACATATACGGCAGCAGCGGCTCAGTATTGGGGTATCAGGTGAAGCAATAGGGACACGCACGGCGACAGCGGCTCATTATTGGGGTATCAGATGCAGAAATAGGGACACATATGGCAGCAGCGGCTCAGTATTGGGATATCAGGGGCAGTAAGAGGGACGCATATGGCAGCAGCGGCTCAGTATTGGGATATCAGGTGCAGTAATAGGGACACATACGGCAGCAGCGGCTCAGTATTGGGGTATCAGGGGCAGAAAAAGGGACACATACGTAGCAGCGGCTCAGTATTGGGATATAAGGGGTAGTAATAGGGACACATACGGCAGCAGCGGCTCAGTATTGGGGTATCGGGTGCAGTTATAGGGACACATATGGCAGCAGCGGCTCAGCATTGGGGTATCAGGTGCAGTAATAGGGACATATATGGCTGCACTTGCTCAGTATTGGGGTATCAGGTGGAGTAATAGGGACACATATGGCAGCAGCGGCTCAGTATTGGGGTATCAGGTGCAGTAATAGGGACACATACGGCACCAGTGGCTCATTATTGGGGTATCAGCAGGATGAGGAGTTTGTGCAGGTTGGGAATAGCTGGTGATGGGGCTGGAATATGAGAAGTGAAATGTGTCTTTGTTGTATTCTCTGCAGATGAGTTGTAGCTGGAAGAAGTTGTCATGTCCATCTGGGCCAGATGGAAAAGACGGGAAAAGTGACGATTCCATCAGAGAACATCAGTGGACATTATCTGTAGCTGTGCTGTGATCTCTTATATGTTCTGCAGGACTGGTATCTACCACTGACCATATGGCGGTAATATCCATGTTGGTCATTATATAGAGATTATCTTCAATAACATCGCTGTCATCTGCTGAGGTTCTCCTTCACTATTAGGGCACATCACCGAGTTGTAATCAAGGTTACCTGATTAGGGGCCCACTCAGAAGTTTCGCCCCCCCCTGAACCAAAATCTTAGCTACGCCTCTGGGCCTTCCAAATGGACAATGACCCAAAGCATACTGCCAAAATGGAAACAAAGTGGCTTAAGGATAACAAAGTCAATGTTTTGGAGTGGCCATCAAGACCTGATCTCAATCCTATTGAAAATGTATGAGCAAAGCTGAAAAGGCAGGTGTGAGCAAGGCGACCTACAAACCTGTATCAGTTACACCACTTATGTCAGGAGGAATAGACCCAAATTACGACCAACTATTGTGAGAAGCTTGTGGAAGGTTTATTCTGATGTCATGTCAGATATTGAGATCATATATGTCTTTTTATATAGTGTGTGTAAACTTCTTAATTCAACTGTACCAAGGGAAAATGTTTTTTTATTCCCTTACCCAATCTTATTATAGAAAAGTTTGGAATGATTTATAAATGGATGTCAGTGGATGGAATGAAACCATCTGTTCGGAAATGTATATACTACGTAACTATGTGTCCTACCATAACAATGTCTGTCCTCTGTTTATAGCGCCCATATAATCACAGAGCTCCTCTCCTGGAAATCTTCTGGCAGTGGAATCAATCTAAATGAATGAGTTTAGCTTTCGGCTCTTGTATTTGTCTTAGAATCTCTTACAAGCTCTGTGATCAAAGTAAGATGGTAAGGTTCCATTACTGACAGAGGGACACTGTTTCTGGGTTATAAAGCGTGTCCTCCTGCCAGATCAGTGGTGAAATTCCAATATCCTACAGCAAACAGCCATAATACTCATTTAGAAATGAAATTGTAACGTTGAATGCAGCTACCATTACAAGTTTGACTCCCTATAAGGAGCCTACTGAAGGTGCATCCGTACAAGCCATGCAAGTGATGCACCTGAGAATACCAGGTATTGAGTATAACACTTAACAAGCTGGTGACCTAGTGACTAGAGATGAGCGAACCCAAACTGTAAGGCTTGGGGTTCTTATCGGACACCTAGTAATCAGTGATGAACTCCGAACACCATGGGCTGGCTGGCACTTTTCAGCCTGGGGGGCAATCACAAGGCAGTGGCCCTCCAATTGCAGTGTTTTTGCCCTGTTTATCTCTGGCCGCAGCATTAAAGCAGCAGAGATAGCAGACTTTAAAAACAGGCTGGTACATAGATATGGGAACAGAATGGAGTTAGCTGCATATATATGGAAGCAGAACCAAGCTTGCTGCCTACATAGATACTGTAACAGAAGCAAGCTGACTACATAGACACGAGACTGGAACCAAGATTTCTACGTAGACAAGGAAACTGACTGGAGCTTACTACAGAGATATTGGAGCAGAACCGAGCTTACCACAGAGATATAGGAGCAGAACTGAGCTTACTACAGAGATATGGGAACAGAACGTAGCTTACTACAGAGATATGGGAACAGAACAGAGCTTACTACAGAGGTATGGGAGCAGAACCGAGCTTACTACAGAAATAGGGGAGCAGAACCGAGCTTACTACAGAGATATGGGAACAGAATGGAGCTTACTAGAGATATGGGAGCAGAACCGAGCTTACCACAGAGATATAGGAGCAGAACTGAGATTATTACAGAGATATGGGAACAGTACGGAGCTTACTACAGAGATATGGGAACAGAACAGAGCTTATTATAGAGCTATGGGAGCAGAACCAAGCTTACTACAGAGATATAGGAACAAAACGGAGCTTATTACAAAGATATGGGAACAGAATGGAGCTTACTATAGAGCTATGGGAGCAGAACCGAGCTTACTACAGAGATATAGGAGCACAACAGAGCTTACTACAGAGATATGTGAAAAGAATAGAGCTTACTATAGAGCTATGGGAGCAGAACCGAGCTTACTAGAGATATAGGAACAGAACGTAGCTTACTACAGAGCTATGGGA
The DNA here is from genome assembly GCF_032444005.1 of Ranitomeya imitator. NCBI lineage: Eukaryota > Metazoa > Chordata > Amphibia > Anura > Dendrobatidae > Ranitomeya > Ranitomeya imitator. Next base: position 184,845,402 of record NC_091284.1, read on the forward strand.
GCAGAACCAAGCTTACTACAGAAATATGGGAGCAGAACTGAGCTTACTACAGAGATATGGGAACAGAACAAAGCTTACTATAGAGATACGGGAGCAGAACCGAGCTTTCCACAGAGATATAGGAACAAAATGGAGCTTATTACAAAGATATGGGAACAGAATGGAGCTTACTATAGAGCTATGGGAGCAGAACCGAGCTTACTACAGAGATATAGGAGCACAACAGAGCTTACTACAGAGATATGTGAACAGAATGGAGCTTACTATAGAGCTATGGGAGCAGAACCGAGCTTACTAGAGATAAAGGAACAGAACGTAGCTTACTACAGAGCTATGGGAGCAGAACCAAGTTTACTACAGAGATATAGGAACAAAACGGAGCTTATTACAAAGATATGGGAACAGAATGGAGCTTACTATAGAGCTATGGGAGCAGAACAGAGCTTACTACAGAGATATAGGAGCACAACTATAGAGCTATGGGAGCAGAACCGAGCTAACTAGAGATATAGGAACAGAACGTAGCTTACTACAGAGCTATGGGAGCAGAACCGAGCTTACTACAGAAATATGGGAGCAGAACTGAGCTTGCTACAGAGATATGGGAACAGAATGGAGCTTACTATAGAGCTATGGGAGCAGAACCGAGCTTACTAGAAATATAGGAACAGAACGTAGCTTACTACAAAGCTATGGGAGCAGAACCGAGCTTATTACAGAAATATAGGAGCAGAACTGAGCTTACTACAGAGATATGGGAACAGAACGGATCTTACTACAGAGCTATGGAAGCAGAACCAAGCTTGCTACAGAGATATGGGAACAAAACCAAGCTTACTACAGAGATATGGGAGCAGAACCGAGCTTACTGCAGAGATAAAAGAGTAGGACCGAGCTTACTACAGAAATATGGGAGCAGAACCGAGCTTACTACAGAGATATGGGAGCAGAACCAAGTTTACTACAGAGATATGGGAGCAGAACCGAGCTTACTGCAGAGATAAGGGAGCAGAACCGAGCTTACTACAGAGCTATGGGAGCAGAACCGAGCTTACTACAGAGATGTGGGAGCAGAATCGAGCTTACTACAGAGATATGGGAGCAGAACCGAGCTTACTGCAGAGATAAGGGAGCAGAACCGAGCTTACTACAGAGATATGGAAGCAGAACCAAGATTACTACAGAGATATGGGAGCAGAACCAAGCTTACTACAGAGATATGGAAGCAGAACCAAGATTACTACAGAAATATGGGAGCAGAACCGAGCTTACAGCTGAGATAAGGGAGCAGAACCGAGATTACTACAGAGATTTGGAAGCAGAACCAAGCTTACTACAGAGATATGGGAGCAGAACGGAGCTTTCTACAGATATATGTAACTAGCAGTCCTGAAGAGGGTGCTATCCTTCCAGGCTCACTTACAGAGTATCAACCCAAGCTCCCATCACCATAAAGCCGCCATGCTACATATAGGTGGTCCCCACATACCAGGACCCCCAAAACAACTCACCCAAAACCAACCTGACCGAACCGTCAGCCAAAACAACCTGACAAAAGCCGCAATCAGGAAGATGGTAGAGGAGGGACAGAAGTACGTCAGTGTCTGGAGGAATGAGATCAGCAACTCACAGAAACTGACGAGACTACAGACTGGCTCCATATCTGGAGAAACTCTCGGATCCCAGAGACCGCCAGATCCTGAGCCAGTATAGACTCAGTGCCCACAATCTGGCCATCGAGGTCGGCCGGCACAGACAGAGCTACAAGCCCAGAGAAGACAGACTGTGCCTACACTGTGACCTGGAGGCCCTGGAGGATGAGACCAAGTTCCTGCTACACTGCCCCAAATACCCAGCAGTGAGGGACACTCACTTCAGGAGACTCTCCGATCTCTTCCCGGATTTCAGCTCCATGAAGGAGGAAGAAAAAGCATCCTGTTGGGGGAAGAAGAGAGCGCAGTGGAGATAGCAGCGCAGTATGTGAGTGCATGCCATTGACTGCGAGAAAGACAACCATGATATGCCATGGACTTCCTTACCCCCACCCTGTACCCCATTCATCGTCCCCACCCATTATCCCCACAGTCCTTACTCCCTATTCCCTACTGTACACGTGCTTTGGCAAAACATGTTTTTTTGGTCCTGCCAATAAAGCTTCATTGAATTGAATTAAACTGAATTGAATATATGGGAGCAGAACCAAGCTTACTGCAGAGATAAGGGAGCAGAACTGAGCTTACTATGTCTACTGCAAGATACGGAAACAGAACCAAGCTTACAGCATACATATCGTACCAGAATCTAGATTACTACATTGATACAGTACCAGAACCAAGGTTACTGCTTAGATATGGTACCATAACTGAGCTTACTTACAAACATACATACAACTCCAGAAACACGGACATGTAAACACACAGTACGGCAGGGGCATTGCTAGGGTCCTTAAAGATCAAGGGCCCAAGCCCCAAAGTGCTTGTCTCCCAATAAGACCACTCTATAGCCATTTAAATAGCATGTGCATATAATTACAGTATACCACTGTTGCTAACCAAAAACACACAATGCAAAGACCAATATTATTAATATCTACTATATAATTGTCTAAGGGTCACTTCCGTCTTTCTGTCTGTCTGTCACAGATATTCATTGGTCGCGGCCTCTGTCTGTCATGGAATCCAAGTCGCTGATTGGTCTCGCCAGCTGCCTGTCATGGCTGCCGCGACCAATCAGCGACGGCCACAGTCCGATTAGTCCCTCCCTACTCCCCTGCAGTCAGGTGCCCGGCGCCCGCTCTATACTCCCCGCAGTCACCGCTCACACAGGGTTAATGCCAGCAGTAACGGACCGCGTTATGCCGCAGTTAACTCACTCCGTTACCGCCGCTATTAACCCTGTGTGACCAAGTTTTTACTATTGATGCTGCCTATGTAGCGTCAATAGTAAAAAGATCTAATGTTAAAAATAATTTAAAAAAATAAAAAATCATCATATACTCCCCCTCCGGCGCCTTTCCCGCTCTTCGCGACGTTCCGGCGCTAAGAATGGTATGCGACAAGGACCTTCCATGACGTCACAGTCATGTGACCGCGATGTCATCTGTTATGACCTGGTGGTTAGGACAGGAATTGACCTGATGGTCAAGAGCACCCGGAAAGACCTGATAGCTACAAAAATACAGGACAAGCTCTGGGAAGTGGAAACTCTGCTGACCGCAATCCCTAATCCTATCACACACACTAGAAATAGCCGTGGATTGCTCCTAACGCTCCCTATGCAACTCGTCACAGCCTCAGAACTAGCTAGCCCTAAAGATAAGAAAATAAAGCCGACCTTGCCTCAGAGAAATTCCCCAAAGGAAAAGGCAGCCCCCCACATATATTGACTGTGAGTAAGATGAAATCACAAACACAGAGATGAAATAGATTTAGCAAAGAGAGGCCCGACTTACTGAACAGACAGAGGATAGGAAAGGTAACTTTGCGGTCAGCACAAAAACCTACAAAAAGCCACGCAGAGTTAGCAGGGAAAAAAAAACCTTCCGCACCGACTCACGGTGCGGAGGCGCCCCTCTGCGTCCCAGAGCTTCCAGCAAGCAAGGCAATATTCACAATAGCAAGCTGGACAGAAAAAATAGCAAACAAGAAAATAGCAAAGAGGGACTTAGCTTCTGCTGGAGCAAACAGGTAACCAGAACGATCCAGGAGCGAACTAGACCAATAGTACAACATTGACAGGTGGCATGGAGCAATGATCTAAGTGGAGTTAAATAGAGCAGCCAGCTAACGAATTAACCTCGTCACCTGTGGAAGGAAACTCAGAAACACCCACAGCCACCACAGGAAGTCCATGGATAGAACCAGCCAAAGTACCATTCATGACCGCAGGAGGGAGCCCGACAACAGAATTCACAACAGTACCCCCCCCCCTTGAAGAGGGGTCACCGAACCCTCACCAGAGCCCCCAGGCCGACCAGGATGAGCCAAATGAAAGGCACGAACCAGATCGGCAGCATGAACATCAGAGGCAAAAACCCAGGAATTATCTTCCTGACCATAACCCTTCCACTTGACCAGGTACTGGAGTTTCCGTCTCGAAATACGAGAATCCAAAATCTTCTCCACCACACACTCCAACTCCCCCTCAACCAACACCGGGGCAGGAGGATCAACGGATGGAACCACAGGCGCCACATATCTCCGCAATAACGACCTATGGAACACATTATGGATGGCAAAAGAAGCAGGAAGGGCCAAACAAAATGACACAGGATTGATAACCTCAGAAATCTTATATGGACCAATGAAACGAGGCTTAAACTTAGGAGAGGAAACCTTCATAGGAACATAACGAGATGACAACCAAACCAAATCCCTAACACGAAGTCGGGGACCCACACAGCGCCGGCGGTTAGCGAAACATTGAGCCTTCTCCTGGGACAATGTCAAATTGTCCACCACATGAGTCCAAATCTGCTGCAACCTATCCACCACAGTATCTACACCAGGACAGTCCGAAGACTCAACCTGCCCTGAAGAGAAACGAGGATGGAAACCAGAATTGCAGAAAAACGGCGAAACCAAAGTAGCCGAGCTGGCCCGATTATTAAGGGCGAACTCAGTCAACGGCAAAAAGGACACCCAGTCATCCTGATCAGCAGAAACAAAGCATCTCAGATATGTTTCCAAAGTCTGATTAGTTCGTTCGGTTTGGCCATTTGTCTGAGGATGGAAAGCCGAGGAAAAAGACAAATCAATGCCCATCCTAGCACAAAAGGATCGCCAAAACCTCGAAACAAACTGGGAACCTCTGTCAGAAACGATGTTCTCTGGGATACCATGTAAACGAACCACATGATGGAAAAATAATGGCACCAAATCAGAGGAGGAAGGCAATTTAGACAAAGGTACCAAATGGACCATCTTAGAAAAGCGATCACAAACCACCCAAATGACCGACATCTTTTGAGAGACGGGGAGATCCAAAATAAAATCCATAGAAATATGCGTCCAGGGCCTCTTCGGGACCGGCAAGGGCAAAAGCAACCCACTGGCACGAGAACAGCAGGGCTTAGCCCGAGCACAAGTCCCACAGGACTGCACAAAAGAACGCACATCCCGTGACAAAGACGGCCACCAAAAGGATCTAGCCACCAAATCTCTGGTACCAAAGATTCCAGGATGCCCAGCCAACACTGAACAATGAATCTCAGAGATAACTCTACTAGTCCATCTATCATGGACAAACAGTTTCTCCGCTGGGCAACGGTCAGGTCTATCAGCCTGAAATTTTTGCAGCACCCGCCGCAAATCAGGGGAGATGGCAGACAAAATTACCCCCTCTTTGAGAATACCCGCCGGCTCAGGAACACCCGGAGAGTCAGGCACAAAACTCCTTGACAGGGCATCAGCCTTCACATTCTTAGAGCCCGGAAGGTACGAAACCACAAAATCAAAACGGGAGAAAAATAATGACCATCGAGCCTGTCTCGGATTCAACCATTTGGCAGACTCAAGATAAGTCAAATTCTTGTGATCTGTCAAGACCACCACGCGATGCTTGGCTCCTTCAAGCCAATGACGCCACTCCTCGAATGCCCACTTCATGGCCAACAACTCTCGATTACCAACATCATAATTGCGTTCAGCAGGCGAAAACTTTCTAGAAAAGAAAGCACATGGCTTCATCACCGAGCCATCAGAACTTCTTTGCGACAAAACAGCCCCTGCTCCAATCTCAGAAGCATCAACCTCCACCTGAAACGGGAGCGAAACATCTGGCTGGCACAACACAGGGGCAGAAGAAAAACGACGCTTCAACTCCTGAAAAGCCTCTACAGCTGCAGAAGACCAATTGACCACATCAGCACCCTTCTTGGTCAAATCAGTCAACGGTTTAGCAACACTAGAAAAATTAGCGATGAAGCGCCGATAAAAATTAGCAAAGCCCAGGAACTTTTGCAGGCTCTTCACAGATGTCGGCTGAGTCCAATCGTAAATGGCCTGGACTTTAACAGGGTCCATCTCGATAGTAGAAGGGGAAAAAATTAACCCCAAAAATGAAACCTTCTGAACTCCAAAGAGACACTTTGACCCCTTCACAAACAAGGAATTCGCACAAAGGACCTGGAACACCATTCTGACCTGCTTCACATGAGACTCCCAATCATCCGAAAAGACCAAAATATCATCCAAATACACAATCAGGAATTTATCCAGGTACTCTCGGAAGATGTCATGCATAAAGGACTGAAATACTGATGGAGCATTGGAAAGCCCAAATGGCATAACCAGGTACTCAAAATAGCCCTCGGGCGTATTAAATGCTGTTTTCCATTCATCGCCCTGTTTAATACGCACAAGATTATACGCCCCTCGAAGATCTATCTTGGTGAACCAACTAGCCCCTTTAATACGAGCAAACAAATCAGACAGCAACGGCAAAGGATACTGAAATTTGACTGTAATTTTATTAAGAAGGCGGTAATCAATACAAGGTCTCAAAGAACCATCCTTCTTGGCCACAAAAAAGAACCCTGCTCCTAACGGTGATGACGACGGGCGAATATGGCCTTTCTCCAAGGATTCCTTTATATAACTCCGCATAGCGGCGTGTTCTGGCACAGATAAATTGAACAATCGGCCCTTAGGAAACTTACTACCAGGAATCAAATTAATTGCACAATCGCAATCCCTATGAGGAGGTAGGGCACTGGCTTTGGGCTCATCAAATACATCCCGATAATCCGACAAAAACTCTGGAACTTCAGAAGGAGTGGAAGACGAAATAGACAAAAATGGAACATCACCATGTACCCCCTGGCAACCCCAGCTGGACACAGACATAGATTTCCAGTCCAATACTGGATTATGAACCTGCAGCCATGGCAACCCCAAAACGACCACATCATGCAGATTATGCAACACCAGAAAGCGGATATCCTCCTGATGTGCAGGAGCCATGCACATGGTCAATTGGGTCCAATACTGAGGCTTATTCTTGGCCAAAGGCGTAGCATCAATTCCTCTCAATGGAATAGGATACTGCAAGGGCTCCAAGAAAAAACCACAGCGCCTAGCATTCTCCAAGTCCATCAAATTCAGGGCAGCGCCTGAATCCACAAATGCCATAACAGAATAGGATGACAAAGAGCAAATCAGAATAACGGACAATAGAAATTTAGACTGTACCGTACCAATGGTGGCAGACCTATTGAACCGCTTAGTGCGCTTATGACAATCGGAGATAGCATGAGTGGAATCACCACAGTAAAAACATAGCCCATTCCGACATCTGTGTTCTTGCCGTTCAGCTCTGGTCAAAGTCCTATCACATTGCATAGGCTCAGGCCCATGCTCAGATAGTACCGCCAAATGGTGCACAGCTTTACGCTCACACAAGCGTCGATCGATCTGAATGGCCAAAGTCATAGACTCATTCAGACCAGCAGGCATGGGAAATCCCACCATGACATCCTTAAGGGCTTCAGAGAGACCCTTTCTGAAGATTGCTGCCAGGGCACATTAATTCCACTGAGTGAGCACAGACCACTTTCTAAACTTCTGACAATATATCTCCGCTTCATCCTGACCCTGACACAGAGCCAGCAAGATTCTCTCTGCCTGATCCACTGAATTGGGTTCGTCATAAAGCAATCCAAGCGCCAGGAAAAACGCATCAACATCGCGCAATGCCGGATCTCCTGGCGCAAGGGAAAATGCCCAGTCTTGAGGGTCACCACGTAACAAAGAAATAATGATCTTTACTTGTTGAACAGGGTCACCTGAGGAGCGAGGTTTCAAGGCAAGAAACAATTTACAATTATTTTTGAAATTCAAGAACTTAGATCTATCACCAAAAATAAATCAGGAATTGGAATCCTAGGCTCTGACATCGGATTTTGAACCACAAAATCTTGAATGTTTTGTACCCTTGTAGTGAGATTATCCATCCAAGAGGACAGACCTTGAATGTCCATGTTTACACCTGCGTCCTGAACCACCCAGAGGTAAAGGGGAAAAGAGAGACAAAACACACTGCAAAGAAAAAAAATGGTCTCAGAACTTCTCTTATCCCTCTATTGAGATGCATTAATACTTTTGGCCACCTGTACTGTTATGACCTGGTGGTTAGGACAGGAATGGACCTGATGGTCAAGAGCACCCGGAAAGACCTGATAGCTACAAAAATACAGGACAAGCTCTGGGAAGTGGAAACTCTGCTGACCGCAATCCCTAATCCTATCACACACACTAGAAATAGCCGTGGATTGCTCCTAACGCTCCCTATGCAACTCGTCACAGCCTCAGAACTAGCTAGCCCTAAAGATAAGAAAATAAAGCCTACCTTGCCTCAGAGAAATTCCCCAAAGGAAAAGGCAGCCCCCACATATATTGACTGTGAGTAATGTTCTGTCTTCCTCCACGTAGGATGCTGTGTGGATTCCAACATACGGCTAAACCTTCATCCACATCCCAGTAAACAGACTGTGTTGATGCCTAAGTCTTATTTATTAGGGTGATGATAACCAAAACTATAACGTTGAACAACAATGGTGGACAGTATTCATAGTAGATGATCGAATAGTGAATGATGTTGATGTACAAAGTGGATGTTCAGTGAATAATCATAGTGGATGACTGATCATAGTGGATGACTGGTGAAAAACTGTAAAGAATAACAGCATTTCAGTATATGCACATACAGGGTGCAATCACATAAATAACTGGGACATAACAGCAAGAATTATACAGAGTGCATTACACAGTAATTCTAACAGCACTGCCCTATTCTATACAAGAATGCATCTATCTAAATGCAGAGTACACATTAACCTAACTGCAAGCTGCAACGCACATCTGCCTAACTATATCTGACTATAGGAGCTGCATAAGGCTTAAATACTAACACAAACATAAGATGCATTAAACCTTTATAAATGTACCGAGATCCGTTAGGACAGGGGTAAGAAAGTAAGCGAGACAGGAGCACGTGTGCCTCTCTGCAGATCTGAGGAAAAATGGCTACTGAAGCTTGTCTTCACAAGAAGAATGTGGGCGGAACTAACCCATAAGACATTGCTCTTAGGAGGGAAAGGTTGGTAAACAACATGAAAAGTAGGCAACTGATGACCTCCAGTGGCCACAACTTGAATAACATGATAATTAACTCTCTGCACATTAAGATGGGCAGAACACTCCCCGCTTGGCATCAACAGATGCCACAATTAGGTTCTTTTGGAGAAAATAATAATACAAGCTCGGTAACGGGTCTGAGGAACAGTTTGTTTTCTCCAAGCTTGCACACTCTGACCTCTACTTTCCGCACTTTCCCATCTTTACTGGGAAGGGTCTTAATGACTAGGCCGAGTGGCCACTCGTTCCGATGTGACTGACTGTCTTTGACGAGTACAACATCGCCAGATTGAATGTTTGGGCGGTCTTTCTGCCACTTTGTCCTGCTTTGCAGAGTGGAAAGATACTGTTTCCTCCATCTATTCCAGAAGACGTTGGACACGCTTTGTACCTGCCTTCATTGTCGTCTGTAGAGGTCTTTGTCATTGAATTCTCCGAGTGGAGCTTTCGGGACACAGGTTTTCTGTGTGAGTAACATTGCAGGAGTAAGGATGGATGGATCTCCAGAATCACTAGAAATTGCTGTCAGTGGCCTGGCATTCATGATGGCTGAGACCTCTGCCAAGAACGTGGATAAACTCTCTTGTGTAAGTCTGGTGTTAGCTTGCAAGAAGATAGAGTCTAATATTCTGCGTGCTATCCCTATCATCCTTTCCCACGCACCTCCCATGTGCGAAGAGTGTGGTGGATTGAAAGTCCAGGTACATCCTTGCTCACCTAGATACCTTTCCACATTATCGATGTCCAGATTGGAAGGGATTTGGAGTTCACTTGCCGCTCCGACGAAATTCGTACCTCGGTCAGAACGAATATGCTTCACAGGTCCTCTGATTGCGATGAAGCGTCGAAGTGCGTTTATAAAACTTGATGTGTCCATCGATTCGATTACTTCGATATGAACGGCTCTGACGGACAGACACGTGAATAGAACCGCCCAACACTTTGCTTCCGTAAGTATTTTTCTAGTCCGTCGTGTAGCCACAGACCAAGGACCGAATACATCTAGTCCAACGTTGGTGAAGGGAGGTTCAGAACTGAGTCTGTCGGGTGGAAGATTGGCCATCTTCGGATTTTGGAATGTGCCCCGGAGTTTGCGACACGTAACACAGTCAAAGATGAGTTTGCTCACTCTTCTCTTAGCTCCAACTATCCATAGTCCAGCTGCCCTTAGGTTTCCTTCAGTGAACAAACGGCCTTGGTGTCTCACCAAGACATGATGGTGTTGAATCAGCAGGGTTGTTACATGATGACGTCCAGGAATTATCACCGGGTGCTTCTCTGAAACTTCTACCTCAGCTTCTTGAAGACGACCACCGACTCTCAGCAGCCCTTCTTGATCGACAATCGGATCGAGCTTCCTCAGCCCACTGACCTCAGGAATGGGTTGTCCCTTGTTGAGGTTGTCTATTTCTCTGCCATAGGTTTCTCTTTGTACGGCACAAAGTATTATAACCTTGGCTCTTTCCAGGTCGGGAGCAGTAAACGCAAGCCTGCAGTGATGCCAACCTTTACAACGTCTCTGGCTATCAGGTAGTGCTGACTTGTAGGACTGGGTTACATGAAATAGACAAGCTATAGCTCGAACAAGTGACTTCCATGTGGAGAACCTGCTGAACCGGTGAGATTCGAGGTGGCAACTTGAAATCTCTGTATGTAGAGCAGACACTTGAGGTCGGATCTCTTTGTCTGTGTCTGGACCCACTAATTCGAAAGTTTCAGGCCTGCTGATGTGGGACATCGAACGGTACAAAGAGGTAGGACCTGTGAACCATGAAGTGTCCTTCAGATGACTGGGTGCAACGGATCTAGTCGCGTGGTCCGCAGGATTGTGATGAGTAGGTACGTAGTGCCACTGATTAGGGTCAGTGGATCTTCTTACCCGAAGTACCCGGTTGCTGACGTAGACGTAGAAGCGTCGTGTCTCGTTACAGATGTACCCCAGTACCACCTTGCTATCGGTGTAGAACTCTGCATCCCCGATCTTCAGGCCCATCACATCCGAGACCAGCTCGGCCAACTCAACTGCGAGGACAGCAGCACAGAGTTCCAGTCTGGGTATCGTGTGTTTACGAAGTGGCGCCAATTTCGTCCGGCTCATAACGAACCTGATATGGCATTGTCCGCTTACATCTGTGGATTTGAGGTACGCTACTGCTGCAATCGCTTTGACTGATGCATCACAGAAAATACAAAGTGTTTGCGTTTTGACCTCTGTGGATGGCACAGGAGCATACGGTCGTTTCACACGAAGGTTGGTCAGGGCTTCAAGAGACTTCCTCCACTCTGTCCACAGGTCAGCCTTTCCCGCTGGAAGTGGATCATCCCAATCAGTAGTGTCTTGGGTGAAGTCCCTGAGCATCAGCTTTCCTTGGATGGTTACTGGAGCTACGAACCCCAAGGGGTCGTATAAACTATTCACGAAGGAAAGAACTCCTCTGCGCGTGAAGGGTTTCTCATCCTTGCTGATCTGAAAGGTGAAGGTATCTGTCTTCAGGTCCCACAGCAATCCAAGGCTCCGCTGCATAGGAAGGGGGTCGATGCTGAGGTCTAAATCCTTTAGATCGCTGGAATAGTCTTCAGAGGGAAAGGCTTCCATCAACTCTCGGCTGTTGGAAGAAATCTTGTGTAACCTTAGGTTAGACTGAGCGAGCATGTCACGAGTCCTCTTTAGTAGACTGATTGCGGCCTCACTTGTCAGTGTGGACTTCAAACAGTCATCCACGTAAAAATCCTTTTCCACAAAGGACCTGACGCCCGAGCCATACTCTTCTTCACCCTTTTTGGCAGAATGTCGGAGGCCGTAGATTGCGACCGCTGGGGAAGGACTGTTCCCAAAGATGTGTACCCGCATCCGGTACTCTGCGATGTCTTCGTCCGGGTCGTTGTCACGGTACCAGAAGAACCTCAGGTCGTTTCTGTGTTCCTCTTTGACGAGAAAACAGTGGAACATCTGTTGTATGTCGGCCATAAATGCCACTGAATCTCTACGGAAACAGAGTAATACTTCCAGAAGTCTGTTGTTGAGGTCTGGGCCCGACAGTAAGACATCATTCAATGACACGTCTTCGCATTTGGCACTTGAGTCGAATACCACTCTAATTTGACCTGGCTTCTTAGGATGGTACACTCCGAAGATGGGCAGGTACCAACACTCCTCTCCGTGTCGAAGTGCAGGTGCAATCTCTGCGTGGTTGTTCTGGAATATCTTTCCCATGAAGGTAAAGAAATGTTCCTTCGTCTCAGGTGACTTCTGAAGCTTGTGTCTTAGGGAGATGAATCTGCTGTAGACCAATTCCTTGTTGTTGGGTAGGCGTCTCCTCTGAGGTCGAAATGGTAGAGGTGCGACCCAACTATTCGCCGTATCCTTGACTATTTGTTCGTCCATGATGTCCAGGAATATCTTGTCTTCTATAGACATCGCTACCTTGTTGTCTTCCTTCGTCCTGTGGAAGACTGTACATCCTATGTGGTCTTGTTCACCTTCACAGGCGTGGTCTTCATTGATAGGAACTGAGAAAGGGCAAGGTAGGGGAGTGCTGCTCGGTAGTTCCTTTACCAGCAGACTATTGTGACACGGCTGGAAGAGAGATGGACGTCCATTTTCTAGTGTGCTGGTAAGCATACTGTTGACTGAGACCGGCTTGTGTGCTCCTCCTAGACAGACATCTCCTACAATGACCCATCCAAGGTCTTGCTTCTGCGCGTATGGAGCATTCAGTGAGCCGTTGGTATATTCTCTAGTCTTGTGGACTCGTAGTATATCTCTTCCCAGAAGTAAAGCTATTGGCGCTTCTGGTTCCAACTTAGGTATCAGGTGGGCTATACGCTTCAGGTGGGGGTGATACGTTGCCACCTCTGGTGAAGGTATCTCAGACCTGTTGTCAGGAATCTGGTTGCACTCCAGGATGGTCGGTAGTGACAGACAGGTCTGGCCATCCATGGACTCCACTTTGTATCCGGTTTCTTTCCTCCCCGCCGTCTCGACGGTACCTGAACATGTCCTAAGGGAGTAGGGAGAACTGGGGCCTACAATGCTGAAGTTGTCAAAGAAGAAGGACCTGGCTAAAGACCTATTACTTTGGTCATCTAGGATTGCATATATCTTGAGCGCTTTGTCTCTGTGGCCTGTTGGATAGACTCGGACAATGCAGATTTTTGAGCAGGATCTTCCTCCCTTGAGTCCCTTACAGATCTCCGTACATTGAGAGGTGACCGCAGGGGTGTCTTCGTCGGTGTTCTTCTGTTTCTCATCGTGCTCCTCTGCTTGTGACAACACTCCTGGAGGTGGTCCAGGATGCAATGCTGTATTGTGATCCGTGCTGCTGCATTCTGCACATTTCACGCTAGCTCCACAGTTCCTGGCGAAGTGAGAGGTCGTAGCACAGCATTTGAAGCAGATGTTGTTTTCCTTGAGGAAACCTTTGCGATCCTCTAAAGTCTTCTCCCTGAAGGCTCTGCACTTTAGTAGAGGATGTGGTTTCCTGTGTAGAGGACACTGCTTACTGACATCCTGAGGTTTGCTCTCTTCCGTAGGGGGCTTAGTTGTCTTGTGTGGAGGACCTGTGGAATCAATATCAGTTTTATGGACTGCCATGGGTGTCTTACTGGGTTTGACACCAGGGGTAGTGGAACATGACAGAGTGAAATCAAAACTAGGGTCATTTCTGATCTTGGCTTGCTGGGTGACAAACTCAACAAATACAGCAAAAGGAGGGAATGGTACGTTATGAATTTGTTTATACCGTGAACCATGTATAATCCACCTTTCTTGAAGATTGTAAGGAAGTTTTTGTACTATTGGATTGACACCCCTAGCAGTGTCTAAGAATGCCAATCCAGCCAAGTGACCTTCCTTCTGGGCGACCTGTAACTCTATCAATAAATCATTCAATTCTCTAAGTCTTTTATAACCCTTGGGCCCTATCTTAGGGAAATCATCAATTCTTTTGAATAAAGCATTCTCTATTACTTCTACGGACCCATAGCATTCGTCAAGTCTTTCCCACACTTTACGTAAACCTATGTGTGGGTATTCTATGTTAATGTCTCTTAGTCTTTTAGCATGCTCGACCGATTCAGTTCCAAGCCACTTTACCAGGAGATCTAACTCCTCACTACTAGAAAGATCCAGTCCCTGAATGGCGTTCTGGAACGAAGCTCGCCATGACCTGTAGTTTTCGGCTTTGTCAGTGAACTTTACAAGTCCTTTTGTTACCAGTTCTCGGCGGGCAAAGAACTTTGCCAAGTCTATGGTGGCTTGATCAGTGTTGGTACGAGCCGGTATGTTATAGCCATGTCTAGTGTGTGGTGCATCACCATACCTGTGAGATGCTCTTGGCTTCAGACAGTCTGCATAGTACCTTTCTGGTGAAGAAGATGTCTCTTTAAGGTGAGGTGGGAGCTGTACCTTCTTCTCAGTGGAACGGTAGCTGTGGTCGACTCCTCTGTGTTGGACATCTTCTTGTTTGTAGTAGTGAAGTTCTGGGTTGGATCGATGATAATCGGCGTAGGCTGATCGTTGTAGTCTGTCGAGGGTGTTGTCCATGCTGGAGTGTCGATGAACGTACTCTGCGACGCGCTGAGCTGGATCTTGCTGCTCTAGATCTATTCCAAGAACGTTGCTGCGTCTCTCATAATCAGAATCCTTCATGGCTTCCAAGTACTCTGCCTTAGCTATTGCAGCTGCTGCCTCTTTGTCTACCATAAGTCTTTCTAGAGACACTTGCAGGCGCGCACCTTCTGCTTCTTGCTCTGCCCGCAAACGTGCGGTTTCGGCTTGCAGGCGTGCAGTTTGTTCTGCCTGCAAACGTACCTTTTCTGCCTCATGCTCTGCTTGTCTCAGCTTTAGATGCATTTCTTTCTCGGCAAAGGAGGACCTTGCTTTGGCTGCTTCAGCACGAGCGACAGCAGCCAGCTCTGCTAATGATGACCTGCTAGAGCTTGCTCGTGACCTCGTCTTGAGTGAGGATCTGCTGTTTCGAGACATTGTGCGCTTAGCTGCGTACTGCTGAGTGTTTTGGCGGGAAACTGAGTCTAGGTGTGGTGAGCTTCCGCGTGGCGGGAATGATGTAGCTTCTCTTGGCGGGCTGCAGTATAGTCCCGCGGCTGTATGGCGGCTGCTGTGATACCCGAATGCGGAGCAGTGTGGGTGTTAGCGGTTCCGTACAGTCTGAACAACTACAGCCTGCGACCGGCTATCAGTTTCACTGAAGGCAGCTAATCTGTTCTTACTTTACAATCACCGCCTGCGACTGGCGTCTCGTTTTTCACTGTTCTGTCTTCCTCCACGTAGGATGCTGTGTGGATTCCAACATACGGCTAAACCTTCATCCACATCCCAGTAAGCAGACTGTGTTGATGCTTAGGTCTTATTTATTAGGGTGATGATAACCAAAACTATAACGTTGAACAACATTGGTGGACAGTATTCATAGTAGATGATCGAATAGTGAATGATGTTGATGTACAAAGTGGATGTTCAGTGAATAATCATAGTGGATGACTGATCATAGTGGATGACTGGTGAAAAACTGTAAAGAATAACAGCATTTCAGTATATGCACATACAGGGTGCAATCACATAAATAACTGGGACATAACAGCAAGAATTATACAGAGTGCATTACACAGTAATTCTAACAGCACTGCCCTATTCTATACAAGAATGCATCTATCTAAATGCAGAGTACACATTAACCTAACTGCAAGCTGCAAAGCACATCTGCCTAACTATATCTGACTATAGGAGCTGCATAAGGCTTAAATATTAACACAAACATAAGATGCATTAAACCTTTATAAACGTACCGAGATCCGTTAGGACAGGGGTAAGAAAGTAAGCGAGACAGGAGCACGTGTGCCTCTCTGCAGATCTGAGGAAAAATGGCTACTGAAGCTTGTCTTCACAAGAAGAATGTGGGCGGAACTAACCCATAAGACATTGCTCTTAGGAGGGAAAGGTTGGTAAACAACATGAAAAGTAGGCAACTGATGACCTCCAGTGGCCACAACTTGAATAACATGATAATTAACTCTCTGCACATTAAGATGGGCAGAACAAGTAAGATGAAATCACAAACACAGAGATGAAATAGATTTAGCAAAGAGAGGCCCGACTTACTGAACAGATAGAGGATAGGAAAGGTAACTTTGCGGTCAGCACAAAAACCTACAAAAAGCCACGAAGAGTGATAAGAGGCAATATACTACGTGGCTCTGTGCTGTATACTACGTCACTGGGCAATATACTACGTGACTGGGCAATATACTACGTGGCTGGGCAATATGCTCTGTGCTGTATACTACGTGGCTGGGCAATATACTACGTGGCTGGGCAATATACTATGTGACTGGGCAATATACTATGTGACTGGGCAATATGCTCCGTGCTGTATACTACATCACTGGGCAATATACTATGTGACTGGCCAATATACTACGTAACTGGGCAATATAGTACGTGACTGGGCAATATACTACGTGGGCTGTGCAATATACTACATGGCTCTGTGCTGTATACTACGTCGCTGGGCAATATACTACGTAACTGGGCAATATACTACCTAACTGGGCAATATACTACGTGGCTGGGCAATATGCTCCGTGCTGTATACTACGTCACTGGGCAATATACTATGTGGCTGGGCAATATACTACGTGACTGGGCAATATACTACGTGACTGGCCAATACACTACGTAGCTGGGCAATATAGTACGTGACTGGGCAATATACTATGTAGCTGGGCAATATAGTACGTGACTGGGCAATATACTACGTGGCTCTGTGCTGTATACTACGTCGCTGGGCAATATACTACGTAACTGGGCAATATATTACGTGGCTGGGCAATGTGCTCTGTGCTGTATACTATGTCGCTGGGCAATATACTACGTGGCTGGGCAATATACTATGTGACTGGGCAATATACTACGTCGCTGGGCAATATACTACATGGCTGGGCAATATACTACAAGGACATGCATATTCTAGAATACCCAATGCGTTAGAATCGGGCCACCATCTAGTTACTACTATAAAAGGCCAAGACAATACGGATGCGCAATGCCCATTACCATCAACACCACACCGCGAATACATAATATGACCATTACCTTTACATAACAAAACACTCTATACAAAGACCAATGACACCACCATGCACCTTCTACTACATAATGACCAAAACACATTAAACTGTTACTAAATAAATAGAAAAAAAAGCTACTAAAAAGAGCAATATTACCAAGTTACAGGAACTGTATATTGGTAGATAGCAGTCCTGCAGAACACACATGATTACAGTACAGTTATTTTATTTATTTATTTTACTCATTTATACAGCGCCATTAATTCCACAGCGCTTTACACACATTATTGCCACTGTCCCCGACTCACAATCTAAATTCCCTATCAGTGTGTCTTTGGACATATATATAAAGTAACTTACAGCTGACGATCTTTCTGATTTGGGTTGCTCACTTTTCTCATGTTTTCCATCTGGCCCAGACCGACATGACAACTTCTCCAGCCACAACTTGTCTGCACAGATTACAACAAAAACACATCTGACTTCTCTCATTTCCATCAGTGTCTCCATCTATTACCAACCTACAAAAACTCCCCACTCTGCGTGCACTTGAGGAGAGGACAGTGACCCCAATACTTAAAAAACTGTGTCATTACTATGATTACTCCCTCCCCTCAAAATTAAAGTGTGCCATAGAAGGTATTAATGCCCATACTGTGCTACACAGAAAAACCCTGGATGTTCCTTTGAAGAATATAATATCCCAAATGCCCCCTTCTGGCAACAAATGCCCTTGAGTGTCCACTTAAAGATAACAATGCCCCCCAAGAAAAAAAATAATGGTACCTGAGTGCCCTTATTAAAACTAATAATGTTCCCATTTATAATAAATAATGTCCTTTGAGTGCCCACACAGCTCTAAATATACAGAATGATGGTCCTACAGACCCCAAAGCACAATATGATGGTCCTCAATACCCTTTATTATACATTGAGGACCTCATAGCTCCCCATATGCCATATAGTAAAATGGCTACATAGCACCTATATAAAATATGATGGTCCCCCAGCCCCCTATATAGTATGAAGGTCCCCATTGCCCCCTGTATATAGTATGAAGGTCCCCCTGCCCCTATATAGTAGTATGAAGGTCCCCTGCCCCTATATATAGTATGAAGGTCCCCCTGCCCCCATATATAGTATGAAGGTCCCCACTGCCCCCTGTATGTAGTGTGAAGGTCCCCACTGCACCCTGTCTATAGTGGCTAACAAAGTGGCTCAAGGATAACAATGTCAATGTTTTGGAGCGGCCATCACAAAGCCCTGATCTCAATCCTAGTGAAAATGTATGGGCAAAGCTGAAAAGGCAGGTGTGAGCAAGGCGACCTACAAACCTGGATCAGTTATACCAATTTTGTCAGGAGGAGTAGACCCAAATTCTGATCAACTATTGCGAGAAGCTTATGGAAGAAGATCCCAAATATTTGACCCAAGTCATTCAGTTTAACCCCTTTCTGACATTGGACGTACTATTCCGTCCATGTGGGGTGGGCCCTAATTCCCAAGGACGGAATAGTACGTCCAGCGTGATTAGCCGCGCTCACGGGGGGAGTGCGGCCGATCGCGGCCGGGTGTCAGCTGACTATCGCAGCTGACATCCGGCACTATGTGCCAGGAGCAGTCACGGACCGCTCCCGGCACATTAACCCCCGGCACACCGCGATCAAACATGATCGCAGTGTTCCAGGGGCATAGGGAAGCATCGCGCAGGGAGGGGGCTCCCTGCGGGCTTCCCTGAGACGATCGGTACAAGGCGATGTGCTCACCTTGTACCGAGCGTCTCCTCCCTGCAGACCCTGGATCCAAAATGGCCGCGGAGCTACTTCCGGGTCCTGCAGGGAGTACTTCTGGGTCCAGAGCAGGCTCTGGTAACCAAGCAGCAGGGCACGCCGGATTGCTGATCTCACACAGTGCTCTGCAAAGTGTCAGATCAGCGATCTGTCACTATACAGTGATATCCCCCCTGGGACAAAGTAAAAAAGTAAAAAAAATGTTTTAGATGTGTAAAAAAAAATAATAAAAAAAAACCTAAATAAAGAAAAAATATATATATATATTGTTCCCATAAATACATTTCTTTATCTAAATAATAAAAAAAACAATAAAAGTACACATATTTAGTATCGCCGAGTCCGTAACGACCCGACCGATAAAACTGTCCCACTAGTTAACCCCTTCAGTGAACACCGTAAAAAAATAAAAAAAAAACGAGACAAAAAACAACGCTTTATTATCATACCACCGAACAAAAAGTGGAATAACACGCGATCAAAAAGACAGATATAAATAACCATGGTACCGCTGAAAACGTCATCTTGTCCCGCAAAAAACAAGCCGCATACAGCATCATCAGTGAAAAAATAAAAAAGTTACAGTCCTCAGAATAAAGCGATGCAAAATTTTTTATTTTTTCTATAAAATAGTTTTTATCGTATAAAAAGCGTCAAAACATAAAAAAATTATACAAATGAGGTATCGGTGTAAATGTACTGACCCGAAGAATAAAACTGCTTTATCCATTTTACCAAACGTGGAACGGTATAAACGCCCCCCCCCAAAAAAAAATATATAATTCATGAATAGCTGGCTTTTGGTCATTCTGCCTCACAAAAATCGGAATAAAAAGCGATTAAAAAATGTCCCGTGCCCGACAATGTTACCAATAAAAACGTTAACTCGTCCCGCAAAAAACAAGACCTCACATGACTCTGTGAACCAAAATTTGTAAAAATTATAGGTCTCAAAATGTGGTAACGCAAAAAATATTTTTTGCAATAAAAAGCGTCTTTTAGTGTGTGACGCCTGTCAATCATAAAAATCCTCTAGAAAACCCGCTATAAAAGTAAATCAAATTCCCCTTCATCACCCTCTTAGTTAGGGAAACATAAAAAAAGATTAAAAAATGTATTTATTTCCATTTTTCCATTAGGGTTAGGGCTAGCTTTAAGGTTAGGGCTAGGGTAAGGGCTAGGGTTAGAGCTAGGGTTAGGGCTAGGGTTAGGGTTGGGGTTAGGGTTGGGGTTAGGATTGGGGTTAGGGCTAGGGTTAGGGCTAGGGTTAGGGCTAGGGTTGAGGTTAGGGTTGGGGCTAAAGTTAGGGTTGGGGCTAAAGTTATGGTTAGGGTTACATTTACGGTTGGGGTTAGGGTTAGGGGTGTTTCAGGGTTAGTGGTGTGGTTAGGGTTATGGTTGGGATTAGGGTTAGGGGTGTGTTGGGGTTAGGGTTTCAGTTAGAATTGGGGGTTTCCACTGTTTAGGCACATCAGGGCTCTCCAAACGCGACATTGCGTCCGATCTCAATTCCAGCCAATTCTGCGTTGAAAAAGTAAAACAGTGGTCCTTCCCTTCCGAGCTCTCCCGTGCGCCCAAACAGGGGTTTACCCCAACATATGGAGTATCAGCATACTCAGGACAAATTGGACAACAACTATTGGGGTCCAATTTCTCTTGTTACCGGTGGGAAAATAAAAATTTGGGGGTCTAAATAAACATTTTTGTGGGAAAAAAAATAATTTTTATTTTAACGACTGCGTTATAAACTGTAGTGAAACACTTGGGGGTTCAAAGCTGACAAAACACATCTAGATAAGTTCCTTAGGGGGTCTACTTTCCAAAATGGCATCACTTCTGGGGGGTTTCTACTGTTTAGGTGCATCAGGGGCTCTGCAAATGCAACGTGATGCCTGCAGACCAATCCATCTAAGTCTGCATTCCAAATGGCACTCCTTCCCTTCCGAGCTCTGCCATGCGCCCAAACGGTGGTTCTTCCCCACATATGGGTTATCAGCATACTCAGGACAAATTGGATAACAACTGGTGGGGTCCAATTTCTCTTGTTACCCTAGGGAAAATAAAAATTTGGGGGGCTAAAAAACATTTTTGTGGGAAAAAAATAAATTTTTATTTTCACGGCTCTGCGTTAAAAACTGTAGTGAAACACTTGGGGTTTCAAAGTTCTCACAATACATCTAGATAGGTTCCTTGGGGGTCTAGTTTCCAAAATGGTGTCACTTCTGGGGGGTATCTACTGTTTAGGTGCATCAGGGGCTTTGCAAATGCAGCGTGACGCCTGCAGACCAATCCATCTAACTCTGCATTCCAAATGTCACTCCTTCCCTTCCGAGCTCTGCCATGCGCACAAACGGTGGTTCCCCCCCACATATGGGGTACCAGCGTACTCAGGACAAATTGGATAACAACTTTTGGGGTCGAATTTCTCCTGTTACCCTTGGGAAAATACAAAACTGGGGGCTAAAAAATAATTTTTGTGAAAAAAAAATAATTTTTATTTTCACGGCTATGCATTATAAACTGTAGTGAAACACCTGGGGCTTCAAAGCTGTCAAAACACAGCTAGATAAGTTCCTTAGGGGGTCTACTTTCCAAAGTGGTGTCACTTCTGGGGGGTATCTACTGTTTAGGTGCATCAGGGGCTTTGCAAATGCAACGTGACGCCTGCTAGATAAGTTAGGGGGTCTACTTTTCAAAATGGTGTCACTTGTGGGGGGTTTCAATGTTTAGGCCCATCAGGAGCTCTCCAAACTTGACATGGTGTCCCATCTCAATTCCAGTCAATTTTGCATTGAAAAGTCAAATGGCGCTCCTTCCCTTCCGAGCTCTGCCATGCGCCCAAACAGTTTTTTACCCCCACATGTGGGGTATCGGCATACTCAGAACAAATGGCACAATAACATTTGGGGTCCAATTTCTTCTCTTACCCTTGGGAAAATAAAAAATTGTGGGTGAAAAGATCATATTTGTGAAAAAATATGATTATTTATTTTTACGGCTCTGCATTATAAACTTTTGTGAAGCACTTGGTGGGTTAAAGTGCTCACCACACATCTAGATAAGTTCCTTAGGGGGTCTACTTTTCAAAATGGTGTCACTTGTGGGGGTTTTCAATGTTTAGGCACATCAGGGGCTCTCATATAGACCCCTCAAAATAGCTTCAAATGTGATGTGGTCCCTAAAAAATATTGGTGTTGTAAAATGAGAAATTGCTGGTCAACTTTTAACCCTTATAACTCCCTAACAAAAAAATTTTTTGGTTCCAAAATTGTGCTGATGTAAAGTAGACATGTTGGAAATGTTACTTATTAATTATTTTACATTACATATATCTGTGACTTAAGGGCATAAAAATTCAAAGTTGGAAAATTGCAAAATTTTCAAAATTTTTGCCAAATTTCTGTTTTTTTTCACAAATTCATATCGAAGAAATTTTACCACTATCATGAAGTACAATATGTCACTTGAAAACATTGTCAGAATCGCCAAAATCCGTTAAAGCGTTCCAGAGTCATAACCTCATAAAGGGACAGTGGTCAGAATTGTAAAAATTGGCCCGGTCATTAACGTGCAAACCACCATTGGGGGTAAAGGGGTAAAGGGCAATAGTACCAAATACTAATGACATGTATGGAAACTTTTGACTTTGCAATATGTAATAAAAATGCCTTAAAACATAATAATAAAAATGCCTTAAAACATAATCGCTCTCTCTCATTATTCTGGCATTTGGCAATTATGAAGTATTATTGACCTAATTGACCTAAAACATGAAAGGTTTATTCTGATTTCATGTCAGATAATGAGAAAAACATGCATATGTTTCTTTTTATATAGTGTATGGAAACTTCTGATTTCAACTGTATAGTATGATGGCCCCACTGCCCTGTATATATAATATAAAGGTCACAACTTCTCCATATAGTTTGATGGTCCCAGTTCCCCCATATACCATTTTCCGGCGTATAAGACGACTTTTTAACCCCTGAAAATCTTCTTAAAAGTCGGGGGTCGTCTTATATGCCGGGTGTCGTCTTGTATGCGGTGCAGACACCAATGTGTATATGGTGAGTGGGGGGGAGAGGTCCAGATGACGAAGAGGGGGCGTCTCACAGGAAAGTGTGAGTGGAGTATCCCCCATTACCTCACTGTAGCTGCAGCATGGGGTCTCTGTGCTGGGAGCGGCGGCTGCTCCTTTTTGTGCCGCGTGGGTGCTGTGCTGTGGGGCGGCAGCTCCTCTTCGTGCAGCGTCGGGGCTCTGTGCTGTGGGGCGGCGTCGGTGTATCTTAATGCAGAGTCAGTCGGGGCTCCTCCAGCATTTCCTCAAAGCCCGGAGGCCCTGGAAGCTCCATTGCTGCAATGCGGTGGCCTCTTGGAAAATGACCGCTGGGGGCGGCGCATGCTCAGATTCAGATCTCGTCTCCCGAGAAATTTTTCACTCTTTGTCTCATTGCAGACTTTTGGTAAATTCAAAAAAGTTCATTTTTTTTCTCATTAATGTACACTCTGCATCCCATCTTGACTGAAAAAAAACAGAAATGTAGACATTTTTGCATATTTATTAAAAAGAAAAACTGAGTGTCACACGGTAGACAAGTATTCAGACCCTTTGCTCAGACACTCTTATTTAAGTCACATGCTGTCTATTTCCTTGTGATCCTCCTTGAGATGGTTCTACTCCTTCATTGGAGTCCAGCTGTGATTAATTAAACTGATGGGACTTCATTTGGCAAGGCACATATCTGTCTATATAAGAACTCACAGCTCACAGTGCATGTCAGACCAAATGAGAATCATGAGGTCAAAGGAACTGGCCAAGTAGCTCTGAGACAAAATTGTGGCAAGGCTCAGACCTTACCAAGGTTACAAAATAATTTTTCAAGGTTCCTAAGAGCACAATGACCTCCATAATCCTTAAATGGAAGAAGTTTGGGACCACCAGAAGTCTTCCTACACCTGGCCATCCAGCCAAACTGAGCAATTGTGGGAGAAGAGCCTTGGTGAGAGAGGTAAAGAAGAACCCCAAGATCACTGTGGCTGAGCTCCAGAGATGCAGCAGGAAGATGGGAGAAAGTTCCACAAAGTCAACTATCACTGCAGCCCTCCACCAGTTGGGCCTTTATGGCAGAGTGGCCCGACTGAAGCCTCTCCTCAGTGCAAGACATATGAAAGCCCACATAAATTGGGGGCACATGAGGAGATTAGGTGGGTCACAGCTATACTGTACGATTTAGTCTTAAAACTCGGCCTTTGACTGGACAAATGGGATGAGAAAGTTACTGACAATGCCACGCATGAAGAATGGTGATTTTGGTGGTGGTATTATTGTAAGAACACGAGAAAAAATGTTCTTACTTTTGAGGAAATTTAGCATAAATCTAAAATATACAGCTTTAATCTCCAGCAAGTTTATTATGGAATGGAATTTAATGCAACCGGTTGGAAAACTGTATGTAATGTGCAAGCAACAAAGTGCAAGCTGCGATTTGTCCTAGTACAGGAGTGATTATTAACAATTATTAATTAAGCAATCAAGAAACCATTGTTACAACCTGCTGCTGCATGCCGATGCTTCATACAGGAAAATCTATTCTTTTATATTCCTGCACCATCTGGTGGATAAGATGTAAACTTACAGGGGTGTAGATTTCCTTACAATGTTGTGTTGCATAAGGCTATGGCTACAAGGCAACCATAAAGTGTCGCATGACGATGTCACATCTAATGGTAAACTAAGGTGTCACACTGTGACCTTCGCTCTACCTTGACTGCGACAAAAAGACTAAAAATTTTTCCAAAAGTGTTGGATTTTCTGTCACTAGTGACAATGTGAATTGCCTGCAATTTGTGTTTGTTTTTTTTACAGCAAAAACCTAATAGCGCAAATGTAGGGTTAACTTGCAGATTAATAGTGTTATGTAGGTGCCCGGGCACAGTACTGAAAGTGCAGCATGCAGGAGAAAATGAACTTCCAGGAGCTACCAGCTGTCAGTCATACAGGCGTGCACGGAGCAGCTTCAGTCAGCAGTCACTATTCTTAGAGCAGCGGTTGACAGCGGGCATTGCACTGATGAACCAGCTGTCAGTCATACAGGCGTGCATGGGGCAGCTTCAGTCAGCAGTCACTATTCTGTCAGCAGTGGATGATAGCGGACAATGTACTGATGAACCAGCTGTCAGTCATACAGGCGTGCACGGAGCAGCTTCAGTCAGCAGTCACTATTCTTAGAGCAGCGGTTGACAGCGGGCATTGCACTGATGAACCAGCTGTCAGTCATACAGGCGTGCATGGGGCAGCTTCAGTCAGCAGTCACTATTCTGTGAGCAGTGGATGATAGCGGGCTACGTACTGATGAACCAGCTGTCAGTCATACAGGCATGCACGGAGCAGCTTCAGTCAGCAGTCACTATTCTGTCAGCAGTGGATGATAGCGGACAATGTACTGATGAACCAGCTGTCAGTCATACAGGCGTGCATGGAGCAGCTTCAGTCAGCAGTCACTATTCTTAGAGCAGCGTTTGACAGCGGGCTACGTACTGATGAACCAGCTGTCAGGCTGCGGATTTCCTGCGGATCTGTAGCCTTTTTTTCCACGCAGAAACGCTACAGATCCGCAAAATGATTTACAGTACAATGTAAATCAATAGGAAAAAAAAATTCTGTGCGAATGGTGCGGATTGAATGAAGGAGCATGTCACTTCTTTTATGCAGATCTGCATTCCATTCCATTATAGAAATCCGCAGGGGTAAAAAACACAAAATCCACAGCAAATCCGCAACAAAAACGCACAAAATCCGCATAAAAAATGCATCAGATCTGCACCTGCGTTTTCTGCCAGGAGATGCAGATTTTGTGCAGAAAATTTTGCACCCAAATCTGCAATGTGTGCACACAGCCTTAGTCATACAGGCGTGCATGGAGAAACCTTCAGTTATCAGTCACTAAGAGAAGCGGTTGACAGCGGGCTATGCACTGATTAACCAGCTGTCAGTCATACAGGCATTAATGGAGCAGCTTCACTCAGCAATCACTATTCTGTCAGCAGCGGTTAACAGCGGGTTATACACTGATAAGCCAGCTGTCAGTCAAAGTGCTAGGGCGTGCCAGCAGCCACAGTATAGTGAGCGATGACTGAATGACTGAAAAGTTGTTCCTGGGAGAATTAAAGTTCCTTTTCACCCAGGTGCCATACTATTAACCTGCAGATTAAAGGGAACCTGTCACCCCCAAAATGGAAGATGAGCTAAGCCAACCGGCATCAAGGGCTTATCTACAGCATTCTGTAATGCTGTAAGCCCCAGATGTATCCTTAAAGATGAAAAAAAGAGGTTATATTGTACTCACCTGGGCGGGCGGTCCGATCCGATGGGCGTCGCGGTCCGGGGCCTCCCATCTTCATAGGATGACGTCCTCTTCTTGTCTTCATGCTGCGGCTCCGGCGCAAGCGTACTGTGTCTGCCATGTTGAGGGCAGAGCAAAGTACTGCAGTGCGCAGGTGCTGGGCCTCTCTGAGCTTTCCCGGCGCCTACGAACTGCAGTACTTTGCTCTGCCCTCGACAGGGCAGACAAAGTACGCCTGTGCCGGTTCGTGAAGACAAAAAGAAGACGTCATCGTAAGAAGATGGGAGGCCCCGGACCGGACCGTGACGCCCATCGGACCGGACCACAGCGGTACCGCCCCTGGGTGAGTATAATCTAACCTCTTTTTCTCATCTTTCAGGATACATTGGGGGCTTATCTACAGCATTCCAGAATACTGTAGATAAGCCCCTGATGCCGGTGGGCTTAGCTCACCTTCCATTCTGGGGGTGACAGGTTCCCTTTAAACCTATATTTGCAGGTTAATAATGTTATTGCACATGACAGGGTCCCTTTAAGGGTACTTTCACTCCAACTTATTTTTTGTCCGTGTGATGTTCATGTGCAAAACAGACCAATTTAATCTATTTATACATCAGATTATAAATAACCGATACATGCTAGGACCCAAAATCTATCCCCACATCTGGCCCCTTATAAATTTGGGGTCTACTAGAGAAAATAATAGAGATCTGGGCATGCGCACTTTCAGATAGATGTGGATCTTGGGGGGTGGAATGCACATTTATTGGACCTTTATGACCTAACCTTTTGATGTGACCGATGATAAATAAAGAACAATAGTGCTTAATGAGTCGCCCGCCAGGGCAGTGGGGTACCCGGTACCGGGTCTGGTGTTCACAGGGGGATGTCACGGTGGCGGCAACCCGGTCCGTGGCCCTGGGCACCCATGTAAAAGGGGTATTGATTAAAGTTTATGTTCGTACGCCACCTGTGGTATTCGGTCAGTGGGGACCGATGCTGCTTTAAGGGGTCCTCTGGGGTGATGTTATGGCAGCTAGATGGTATAACTTCCCATAGGTGAATTATATCCCCAGGGCTCACGGTGTATAAATGGAAGATGATGGTGAAGGGTGCAGTAAAGAACAAGGACACAGGTTTGCAGTCTCTTTACCTGGTTTACTGAAGACTTTAGGCAGCCACAGTCCAGGGCAGCAGATCACAGGTACAGGCAGGAACCGGACGGCTTGGAAGTGAATCCAGAGTTCCCCTTTACCAGGTGGAGATGAAAGCCTCCCTCTAGCGCGGTGGTGTTGTAGTCCCTTACTGCCTATGGCTTCTAATAAGGTCCTCACAGTTCTTCTCTGTCCCCCATATAGGATAGGACACAAACCCGTATGATAGGTGACTTGAGCCTTTTTACAAGATCTCTATCATGACCCTGGCTCAATGCGTCACTGTGCCTCCTGGGTATTGAGGCAGACAGGTAACTTGCAGTTCAGCTGTCCTGCCGGTCTCTGC
Organism: Ranitomeya imitator; assembly: GCF_032444005.1. Classification (NCBI taxonomy): domain Eukaryota; kingdom Metazoa; phylum Chordata; class Amphibia; order Anura; family Dendrobatidae; genus Ranitomeya; species Ranitomeya imitator. The sequence goes on from NC_091284.1 coordinate 184,873,257, forward strand.
TGTAAGGCATAGAGTCCTTTATAACCTCAGTATTCCAGCTACCGGTTATCTGCGCTTCAGAGGGAGGCAGCTCCTTCGCAGCTGGTCTCCCCTGATATCACTCTCCTGTGCTTCGCTCTCCTACATGCTCACTGAACAATGTTCTTTCCTTCTGTATCTCTGTCCAGGACCTGCAGCACTTTCTCGTGGCTGCACGGCTCCTCATACGTTCCTCCTGCATCAGACTGCTCCAGTCTGCTCTCTGGCACTATCTGTCTCACTTTCCCTCCAAACCACAATACATATACGGGAGTCACCTAGGAATAGGATCAAAAGCTCGCTCCCAAGCATCGCTTCCAAGGGTAACATCATTCTCCCCGTGAGGAAAGCAATGTCATTGTGACGACCAGGACCCTGGAGCATCACACTTAATATAGAATCCAATTATAATATACCACCGTTAAAATCAGGACATCCAGAGAAAATGTAACAGTGGCCCACACTTTTGGAACCGATGTGTGTAGAACATGGATGTGTGTAGAACATCTACACACATCGTTTCGAAATGCATAGACAGTGTTACATTTTCTCATGATGTCCTGATTTTAAATTATAACGGTGATTATATATATACGTATATATATATATATATATATATATAATCTATCTTTTAGAATTGGATGCTCTAATAGACTCTACTGTTTTGTGTGGGATTTTTTCTTTTTGACTTGAGCGCCTTTCATCCCTCTCCACCCGGGACTTCCCATGGATAGACAGACAGGTGAGCTGAACAGCTACATTATATTACATTCTCTATGTGAATGGATTTTTAAAATACAGTTACACATATGCAGCCATAACATAACTGTCCAAATTCACTACTGCTCTCTCATTCGCAGGTATCAGACTTGTTCTAATAACGGACTGGTAGCTGGATTTCAGAGTCAGTACTTTGATGCCGTGTTGGATAGAGAATGGCAATTTTACTGCTGCCGTTACAGTCGAAGATGCTCCTATAGTTGCTGGTAAGGTCACAATTAAATGAAACATGGGTTTTTATAGGGTTAATTAGGTAAATAATTCTGAACTTATAATAAACATGTAATGTTCTTTTTTTATCCAATATACCTAATAAAATGGTACATAGAAAATGTATCTACGCATGAATGATGAGAATTGCACTGTCCTAATTTCCTGTTCTTCACTACGTGGAAGATCTTCGCTTACTGAGAGTGAAGAAGACCATTCCTGGTCACACGGTCCTTGCACTTCAGATTTGGACATGTACCCTTTATCTCCTGTGCAGATATTGGTGTGAGGGGCATCATGGAAAATAATGGTGTCCATTTGTATTCAATGTATTGGAAATGTTATTTTTTTTCTGCGCATACAGGTTGACACAAGACTATCCCGGACATTATGGGGAGGATGTAGACATGGTTCTATATTCCTATGGCTATTACATAAGAGGAGCAACCACAACATTCTCTGGAGTAGAAAGGTTAGTTTCATTAACATGTACATCATCTGTCAACCTAGTCTGAGAGCAGCATAATGTAGAGACTGAGATCCTGATTCCAGAGTCACTTAGGCCTTAAGCAGACATTAGTGATTTTCTCATCCGAGTAAATTGATCTGGGTTTCGTTAGTGTCTTTGATCAGAAGGACATCAGAGTTTGGTTAGTGTGTTAGTTTTTACCATCATTTCCTCTGATTAACCCCTTTCTGACATTAGGTGTACATTTACATCGATGTCAGACACCCTCCCTTTGATGTTGGCTCCCTCCCTTTGATGTTGGTTCCAGCGGTGAGCCCAAATTTTTCCTGACATATATCAGCTGTTTTGAAGAGCTGACATGTGTCCAGAATAGCAGCAGGTAGAATCGCAATCAACCCAGGCTATTAAGCAGTTAAATGCCACTGTAAAACTGGCATTTAAAAAACGCTTCCGCCAATCGTGCCGGTAATCTCCCACCGGTGACCCACATGACGTGATCACGGGTCACTGGTGTGTAGGCATGACAACTGGAGGTCTCCTGGAGACCTCTATGGTTGTCAGTGCCGGCTTGCTGTAAGAGCCACCCAGTGGTCGGCGTTCATAGCAAGTAATTCTGCTATATAGAGGCGATCTGATCATCGCCTCTATGTAGCAAAGCCGATCGGGATATGGCAGCTTCTAGTCTCCCATGGAGACTATTGGAGCATGCCAAAAGTAATAAAACAATGTTTTTAAAAATGTAAAAAAAAAATCAAACATACACACATATTTGGTATCACCACGTTCAGAATTGCCCGAACTATCAATAAGAAAAAAGGATCAACCTGATCGCTAAACGGCGTAGCGAGAAAAAAGTTAAAACCCAAGAATTACGTTTTTTTGGTTGCCACAACATTGCATTAAAATGCAATATTGAGCTACCAAAAGATCGTATCTGCACCAAAATGGTATAATTAAAAACATCATCTCAGTAAGTAAAAAATAAGCCCTCACCCAACCTGAGATCACGAAAAATGGAGACGCTACAGGTATCCGAAAATGGCGCAATTTGGCTTTTTTTTTTTCACAAAGTTTGGAATTTTTTTTTTTACCACATAGATAAAAAAAGAACCTAGACATGTTTGGTGTCTATGAACTAGTAATGACCTGGAGAATCATAATGGCAGGTCAGTTTTTTCAATTTCAATTTTTCAATTTCACCGCACTTGGAATATTTTTCCCGTCTTCTTGCACACAACATGGTAAAATCAATGGTATCGTTCAAAAGTACAACTCGTCCCACAAAAAACAAGCCCTCACTTGGTCATATTGAAGGAAAAATAAAAAAAAGTTATGGCTCTGGGAAGAAGGGGAGCAAAACACGAAAATGCAAAACTGAAAAAAGCTCCGGGGGTTGCGGTCTTTGAGCAGAGATCTCATTCTGTGCATGCGCCACCTCGGCGACATTTTCATGAAGACCAGCAAAAGCACCGGCCACAGCTAAAACACCACCAGCCCAAAATTTTAATGAATGCATGATGAAGAATGCATCACATGTGGCAGAGGGCCATGACTGAGCCCTCTGAGCCGAAGACTCTACCCACAGACCCGCCCTGACGCACCAAGGAAACCAAAATGTATCATGATGATTTAACGAAAACCAGGCTGCAGATTTTTACACTAAGTGTATGTATTAAATCAGTATGACAGCGCCATTCTGCCCATACCTTTAGTTTAACATGGATGATCCTGATGAGAGGTTCTCTTTAATCACCATTTGAAATTTTCAGCTAAATTACATTTCTGTGCACAGGGGCCGGACTGTGCACTTGGTCTTCTCCCTGTCTGGGATTCCTTGGCCCCTCCGCCTGCTGCTTCTGTGTGAAGAGATTTCATATAGAAGAGGCAGGTGACTGACCATGTAGTGACTGATTATTCATAGACTGAAGGCACATCAAGTGGCCGTGGAATCACAGACGGGGAGGACAAGACCCAGTGCAGTCAGGCCCCTGTGCCATCAGGGTACATCCCATAAACACTGTCAGCAGAACTGTGCAAGCAACGCCCTCATTGAGCAACACTACCACCAGTGTCCCTTCATACACTGCGCCATCCTGTCCTGGTTTCTATAAATCAGATTTCATTTTAAACATTTTCAATTTTACTATTATAAAGAAAAAGCTTCTGTAATGGGTGTTTCATCATAAAAAAATGACATACCATTGAAATCAGATTTATATTTTAGTAGGAACCGGTCACCAGAAAAAAAACCGCTATTAACCTGTAGATATGGGGTTAATCTGTAGGTTGATAATGTTACTAACGCACCCTAACACTACGAGGAGAAAATTAACTTTATTCTCCCCTGGAAGCGTTTTGGTTTCAGTCATGAGGGAGGTGCCCCTGTTCAGTCACCGCTGAGTATAGAGAGCGGCCTCTGTGACTGTGCCGCCGGAGCGTGAAACGGCTGTTGTCCGCACTCTCTGCATTGCTCCCGAGCCTATTCTTTTTTATCCATGAAATAAAGACTTCTACTTTTTGGTAACGGTGAGTGCCTTCCTTTCTTCTTTCACTGTGCAATTGGACTCTACATTCACACAGGATTGAGCACCCGTTCCCTGGGGTGTGTGGCGTAAACATAGTGTGTGAATGGTCTCTGTAGATTTGTTTCAAGAGACCACGGTGGTACAGCAGTGCCAAATCTGTTTTTCTCTGTTTTTGGAATATTCAAGAATACCAAGACACCAGAGGACATTCCTCAAAAACCTTTGTATATAGCTGTATTTTGAGGCTTGAGAAAGGCCAGATATGGTCCAAACTTTGCCTTGTTTTCCTATTTTTGTGATTTTTTTTTAATATTGTAGAATAAAGATCAAACTTTTTAAGCCTTATTCTCTGGTGTCTCGGGATTCTTGGATAGTCTACTGTTTTGGGGCCTATGAGCACAAAAAAATAGAGTGATAAAGTCCACAAAGACATAATTATAATAAAAATGTCAATCTAATTTTTATTAAAGACACAAATTCACAACAAAATATATACATGAACAATCAAATTTTGCATAAGTGCTGTATGCACCATGCAGACACAGGAAGGACAATAAGAAAGAGACATGACGGAAAAAATGGAGAAGGGAAGGGGGAAAACGCTCCCTATGTATCCTCAAATAGCAATAGGACGCTGGTTCACATATGTAGTAACGGGTCCCACAGGTATCCCATATGTATGCATAACAGGACGTCACTAGTAGTACATAGCAGGCTTACCCATCTTAGGTGTCAGGCAGCGCACCCCCTCCTTCTCACAGCCCCCGAACGCACGTTTCGCCAAATGGCTTTTTCAACAGGGTTCGTATGTGGCGTGTCTCATGCTGCTTTAAATAGTACTAAACCCGGAAATAGTGCCAGACATATCGGCGCATGCGTAGTGGCGTCCGGCGCGCGTCATCGCCGAGGCCGCTGCAGCTGGGAGCGCGTGTGGGCGGAACTCCGCCATACCCAATGTAACACACGCCCCCAGCACAGAGCAGCGGCGGCAGCGAAGATGGGCGGCCCAGACCACACCGGGCATGCGCACTGTCGGCGGCCATCTTTAAGAAGACCACGGTAGCGGCCATTTTTAAGAAGATAGAAGCGCTACATATTTATATAAGTGCTCAAGGTAAGAAGCAGTGAGATTAATACGTGTATTACATTGTGAAACATAATGATTAATCTATATAACAAACAGGAGTCTTAAAAACTACCCCTCATAGTATACAGGCGCTAATACAATGGTGAGCAATAAGATAAATATTTAAAGTGACAGTGCAACAATTAAAGTGCTAAAATATTCGGCCGAAATAGATGAAAATGACGGCTTCAATGTCTTGTGGCATTCATCTGTGGTAAAAGGACTTCTATGTAGCCTTATAACATCCAAAAGCCGTGGTCATGGAAGAAAATGAACTAAAAATAAAAAACACACATGAGACAATTACTAACGACATATAATAAAACAGAATGGCGGATATATTGACTCCAGGGAGAGAAAAGGGAAGAGAGAGTAGACAGGTCCCCCATAATATCTATGTCACACAGGCACGGCGAGGCAACAAAATGGTGGAACCTGATACCTCAGTACAACAGGGCCAGATCAGTCAGAGAAAAGGGGCAAAGCTTAATTTTTCATTTAGACCTTTCGGAGTCATGGTATTGAGAGTGAAGATCCACTTACACTCTCGTTGTGCTAGTAATTTAGTCATGTTGCCACCCCTTATGCCTCCGTGTATCCTATCTATGCCTCTAACTTTGAGGCCTCGAGGATCCGAGCCATGAAAGAGCCGGAAATGTTTTGGTAAGGTTTTTAGACTTGATACGTCTACTGCTTCCCTTGCGGCTAGAATGTCTCTTACATGTTCGCGTGTCCGAACTTTGAGTTCCCTAGACGTGAGACCGACATAGACCAAAGAACAGGGGCAGGTAGCATAATATATAACAAAGGTTGTACTACATGAAATATATTCCCGTATTTTAAATTCTCTGCTCCCATCTGAGGTCTTGAAGGTCCCACATCTGAGAATGTTTGGACATGCGACACATGAGCCGCAAGGGAAACAGCCCTGTCTTGGGCTAGTAGGAACCCAGGAGGCTTCTATCAATGTTTTTTGTCACATAATGACTTCTCACCAGAGTAACATAGTAACATAGTAACATAGTAACATAGTTAGTAAGGCCGAAAAAAGACATTTGTCCATCCAGTTCAGCCTATATTCCATCATAATAAATCCCCAGATCTACGTCCTTCTACAGAACCTAATAATTGTATGATACAATATTGTTCTGCTCCAGGAAGACATCCAGGCCTCTCTTGAACCCCTCAACTGAGTTCGCCATCACCACCTCCTCAGGCAAGCAATTCCAGATTCTCACTGCCCTAACAGTAAAGAATCCTCTTCTATGTTGGTGGAAAAACCTTCTCTCCTCCAGACGCAAAGAATGCCCCCTTGTGCCCGTCACCTTCCTTGGTATAAACAGATCCTCAGCGAGATATTTGTATTGTCCCCTTATATACTTATACATGGTTATTAGATCGCCCCTCAGTCGTCTTTTTTCTAGACTAAATAATCCTAATTTCGCTAATCTATCTGGGTATTGTAGTTCTCCCATCCCCTTTATTAATTTTGTTGCCCTCCTTTGTACTCTCTCTAGTTCCATTATATCCTTCCTGAGCACCGGTGCCCAAAACTGGACACAGTACTCCATGTGCGGTCTAACTAGGGATTTGTACAGAGGCAGTATAATGCTCTCATCATGTGTATCCAGACCTCTTTTAATGCACCCCATGATCCTGTTTGCCTTGGCAGCTGCTGCCTGGCACTGGCTGCTCCAGGTAAGTTTATCATTAACTAGGATCCCCAAGTCCTTCTCCCTGTCAGATTTACCCAGTGGTTTCCCATTCAGTGTGTAATGGTGATATTGATTCCTTCTTCCCATGTGTATAACCTTACATTTATCATTGTTAAACCTCATCTGCCACCTTTCAGCCCAAGTTTCCAACTTATCCAGATCCATCTGTAGCAGAATACTATCTTCTCTTGTATTAACTGCTTTACATAGTTTTGTATCATCTGCAAATATCGATATTTTACTGTGTAAACCTTCTACCAGATCATTAATGAATATGTTGAAGAGAACAGGTCCCAATACCGACCCCTGCGGTACCCCACTGGTCACAGCGACCCAGTTAGAGACTATACCATTTATAATCACCCTCTGCTTTCTATCACTAAGCCAGCTACTAACCCATTTACACACAATTTCCCCCAGACCAAGCATTCTCATTTTGTGTACCAACCTCTTGTGCGGCACGGTATCAAACGCTTTGGAAAAATCGAGATATACCACGTCCAATGACTCACCGTGGTCCAGCCTATAGCTTACCTCTTCATAAAAACTGATTAGATTGGTTTGACAGGAGCGATTTCTCATAAACCCATGCTGATATGGAGTTAAACAGTTATTCTCATTGAGATAATCCAGAATAACATCCCTCAGAAACCCTTCAAATATTTTACCAACAATAGAGGTTAGACTTACTGGCCTATAATTTCCAGGTTCACTTTTAGAGCCCTTTTTGAATATTGGCACCACATTTGCTATGCGCCAATCCTGCGGAACAGACCCTGTCGCTATAGAGTCCCTAAAAATAAGAAATAATGGTTTATCTATTACATTACTTAGTTCTCTTAGTACTCGTGGGTGTATGCCATCCGGACCCGGAGATTTATCTATTTTAATCTTATTTAGCCGGTTTCGCACCTCTTCTTGGGTTAGATTGGTGACCCTTAATATAGGGTTTTCATTGTTTCTTGGGATTTCACCTAGCATTTCATTTTCCACCGTGAATACCGTGGAGAAGAAGGTGTTTAATATGTTAGCTTTTTCCTCGTCATCTACAACCATTCTTTCCTCACTATTTTTTAAGGGGCCTACATTTTCAGTTTTTATTCTTTTACTATTGATATAGTTGAAGAACAGTTTGGGATTAGTTTTACTCTCCTTAGCAATGTGCTTCTCTGTTTCCTTTTTGGCAGCTTTAATTAGTTTTTTAGATAAAGTATTTTTCTCCCTATAGTTTTTTAGAGCTTCAATGGTGCCATCCTGCTTTAGTAGTGCAAATGCTTTCTTTTTACTGTTAACCCCTCTGTGACCTTAGACGTACTATCCCGTCGAGGTGCCCTGGGCTTATCTGACCCTGGACGGGATAGTACGTCATAGCCGATCGGCCGCGCTCACGGGGGGAGCGCGGCCGATCGCGGCCGGGTGTCAGCTGCTTATCGCAGCTGACATCCGGCACTATGTGCCAGGAGCGGTCACGGACCGCCCCCGGCACATTAACCCCTGGCACACCGCGATCAAAGATGATCGCGATGTGCCGGCGGTACAGGGAAGCACCGCGCAGGGAGGGGGCTCCCTGCGGGCTTCCCTGAGCCCCCCGCAGCAACGCGATGTGATCGCGTTGCTGCGAGGGTCTCCTCACCTCCCTCCCTGCTCGAGCCCCGGATCCAAGATGGCCGCGGATCCGGGTCCTGCAGGGAGGGAGGTGGCTTCACAGAGCCTGCTCAGAGCAGGCACTGTGAAGCAGCCTGCACTCCTATCAGATCAGTGATCTGACAGAGTGCTGTGCAAACTGTCAGATCACTGATCTGTGATGTCCCCCCCTGGGACAAAGTAAAAAAGTAAAAAAAAAAATTTCCAAATGTGTAAAAAAAATAAAAAAAAATATTCCAAAATAATGAAAAAAAAAAAAATATATTATTCCCATAAATACATTTCTTCATCTAAATAAAAAAAAAAAACCAATAAAAGTACACATATTTAGTATCGCCGCGTCCGTAACGGCCCGACCTATAAAACTGGCCCACTAGTTAACCCCTTCAGTAAACACCGTAAGAAAAAAAAAAAAAAAACGAGGCAAAAAACAACGCTTTATTATCATACCGCCGAACAAAAAGTGGAATAACACGCGATCAAAAGGACAGATATAAATAACCATGGTACCGCTGAAAGCGTCATATTGTCCCGCAAAAAAAGAGCCGCCATACAGCATCATCAGCAAAAAAATAAAAAAGTTATAGTCCTGAGAATAAAGCGATGCAAAAATAATTATTTTTTCTGTAAAATAGTTTTTATCGTATAAAAGCACCAAACCATAAAAAAATGATATAAATGAGGTATCGCTGTAATCGTACTGACCCGAAGAATAAAACTGATTTATCAATTTTACCAAACGCGGAACGGTATAAACGCCTCCCCCAATAGAAATTCATGAATAGCTGGCTTTTGGTCATTCTTCCTCACAAAAATCGGAATAAAAAGCGATAAAAAAATGTCACGTGCCCAAAAATGTTTTCAATAAAAACGTCAACTCGTCCCGCAAAAAACAAGACCTCACATGACTCTGTGGACCAAAATATGGAAAAATTATAGCTCTCAAAATGTGGTATTGCAAAAAATATTTTTTGCAATAAAAAGGGTCTTTCAGTGTGTGACGGCTGCCAATCATAAAAATCCGCTAAAAAACTCGCTATAAAAGTAAATCAAACCCCCCTTCATCACCCCCTTAGTTAGGGAAAAATAAAAAAAAATGTATTTATTTCCATTTTCCCATTAGGGCTAGGGTTAGGGCTAGGGTTAGGGCTAGGGCTAGGGTTAGGGCTAGGGTTAGGGCTAGGGTTAGGGCTAGGGTTAGGGTTAGGGCTAGGGTTAGGGCTAGGGTTAGGGCTAGGGTTAGGGCTAGGGTTAGGGCTAGGGTTAGGGCTAGGGTTAGGGCTAGGGTTAGGGCTAGGATTAGGGCTAGGGTTAGGGTTAGGGCTAGGGTTAGGGTTGGGGCTACAGTTTGGGTTGGGGCTAAAGTTAGGGTTAGGGTTTAGATTACATTTACAGTTGGGAATAGGGTTGGGATTAGGGTTAGGGGTGTGTCAGGGTTAGAGGTGTGGTTAGGGTTACCGTTGGAATTAGGGTTAGGGGTGTGTTTAGATTAGGGTTTCAGTTATAATTGGGGGGTTTCCACTGTTTCGGCACATCAGGGGCTCTCCAAACACGACATGGCGTCCGATCTCAATTCCAGCCAATTCTGCGTTGAAAAAGTAAAACAGTGCTCCTTCCCTTCCGAGCTCTCCTGTGTGCCCAAACAGGGGTTTACCCCAACATATGGGGTATCAGCGTACTCAGGACAAATTGGACAACAACTTTTGTGGACCAATTTCTCCTGTTACCCTTGGGAAAATACAAAACTGGGGGCTAAAAAATAATTTTTGTGGGAAAACAAAAAGATTTTTTATTTTCACGGCTCTGCGTTATAAACTGTAGTGAAACACTTGGGGGTTCAAAGTTCTCACAACACATCTAGATAAGTTCATTGAGGGGTCTAGTTTCCAATATGGGGTCACTTGTGGGGGGTTTCTACTGTTTAGGTACATTAGGGGCTCTGCAAACGCAATGTGACGCCTGCAGACCAATCCATCTAAGTCTGCATTCCAAATGATGCTCCTTCCCTTCCGAGCCCTCCCATGCGCCCAAACGGTGGTTCCCCCCCACATATCGGGTATCAGCGTACTCAGGACAAATTGGACAACAACATTTAGGGTCCAATTTCTCCTGCTAACCTTGGAAAAATACAAAACTGGGGGCTAAAATATAATTTTTGTGGAAAAAAAAATATTTTTTATTTGCATGGCTCTGCGTTATAAACTGTAGTGAAATACTTGGGGGTTCAAAGCTCTCACAACACATCAAGATGAGTTCCTTAGGGGGTCTACTTTCCAAAATGGTGTCACTTGTGGGGGGTTTCTACTGTTTAGGTACATTAGGGGCTCTGCAAACGCAATGTGACGCCTGCAGACCATTCCATCTAAGTCTGCATTCCAAATGGCGCTCCTTCCCTTCCGAACCCTCCCATGCGCCCAAACGGTGGTTCCCCCCCACATATGGGGTATCAGCGTACTCAGGACAAATTGGACAACAACTTTTGTGGTCCAATTTCTCCTCTTACCCTAGAGAAAATACAAAACTGGGGGCTAAAAAATAATTTTTGTGGGAAAAAAATTTTGTTTTATTTTTATGGCTCTGCATTATAAACTTCTGTGAAGCCCTTGGTGGGTCAAAGTGCTCACCACACATCCAGATAAGTTCCTTAGGGGGTCTACTTTCCAAAATGGTGTCACTTGTGGGGGGTTTCAATGTTTAGGCACATCAGTGGCTCTCCAAACGCAACATGGCGTCCCATCTCAATTCCTGTCAATTTTGCATTGAAAAGTCAAACGGCGCTCCTTCCCTTCCGAGCTCTCCCATGCGCCCAAACAGTGGTTTACTGCCACATATGGGGTATCAGCGTACTCGGGACAAATTGGACAACAACTTTTGAGGTCCAATTTCTTCTCTTACCCTTGGAAAAATAAAAAATTGGGGGCAAAAATATAATTTTTGTGAAAAAATATGATTTTTTATTTTTACGGTTCTGCATTATAAACTTCTGTGAAGCACTTGGTGGGTCAAAGTGCTCACCACACCTCTAGATAAGTTCCTTAGGGGGTCTACTTTCCAAAATGGTGTCACTTGTGGGGGGTTTCAATGTTTAGGCACATCAGTGGCTCTCCAAACGCAACATGGCGTCCCATCTCAATTTCTGTCAATTTTGCATTGAAAAGTCAAACTGCGCTCCTTCCCTTCCGAGCTCTCCCATGCGCCCAAACAGTGGTTTACTGCCACATATGGGGTATCAGCGTACTCAGGACAAATTGGACAACAACTTTTGAGGTCCAATTTCTTCTCTTACCCTTGGAAAAATAAAAAATTGGGGGCAAAAATATAATTTTTGTGAAAAAATATGATTTTTTATTTTTACGGTTCTGCATTATAAACTTCTGTGAAGCACTTGGTGGGTCAAAGTGCTCACCACACATCCAGATAAGTTCCTTAGGGGGTCTACTTTCCAAAATGGTGTCACTTGTGGGGGGTTTCAATGTTTAGGCACATCAGTGGCTCTCCAAACGCAACATGGCGTCCCATCTCAATTCCTGTCAAGTTTGCATTGAAAAGTCAAATAGCGCTCCTTCCCTTCCGAGCTCTCCCATGCGCCCAAACAGTGGTTTACTGCCACATATGGGGTATCAGCGTACTCAGGACAAATTGGACAACAACTTTTTGGGTCCAATTTCTCCTGTTACCCTTGGTAAAATAAAACAAATTGGAGCTGAAGTAAATTTTTTGTGTAAAAAAGTTAAATGTTCATTTTTATTTAAACATTCCAAAAATTCCTATTAAACACCTGAAGGGTTAATAAACTTCTTGAATGTGGTTTTGAGCACCTTGAGGGGTGCAGTTTTTAGAATGGTGTCACACTTGGGCATTTTCTATCATATAGACCCCTCAAAATGACTTCAAATGAGACGTGGTCCCTAAAAAAAAATGGTGTTGTAAAAATGAGAAATTGCTGGTCAACTTTTAACCCTTATAACTCCCTAACAAAAAAAAAAATTGGTTCCAAAATTATGCTGATGTAAAGGAGACATGTGGGAAATGTTACTTATTAAGTATTTTGTGTGACATATCTCTGTGATTTAATTGCATAAAAATTCAAAGTTTGAAAATTGCAAAATTTTCAAAATTTTCGCCAAATTTCCGTTTTTTTCACAAATAAACGCAGGTACTATCAAAGAAATTTTACCACTATCATGAAGTACAATATGTCACGAGAAAACAATGTCAGAATCACCAGGATCCGTTGAAGCGTTTCGGAGTTATAACCTCATAAAGGGACAGTGGTCAGAATTGTAAAAATTGGCCTGGTCATTAACGTGCAAACCACCCTTGGGGGTAAAGGGGTTAATTGCCTGTCTTACTTCTTTGTTTAGCCACATTGGGTTTTTCCTATTTCTAGTCCTTTTATTCCCACAAGGTATAAACCGCTTACACTGCCTATTTAGGATGTTCTTAAACATTTCCCATTTATTATCTGTATTCTTATTTCTGAGGATATTGTCCCAGTCTACCAGATTAAGGGCATCTCTAAGCTGGTCAAACTTTGCCTTCCTAAAGTTCAGTGTTTTTGTGACTCCCTGACAAGTCCCCCTAGTGAAAGACAGGTGAAACTCTACAATATTGTGGTCGCTATTTCCTAGATGCCCGACCACCTGCAGATTTGTTATTCTGTCAGGTCTATTAGATAGTATTAGGTCTAAAAGTGCTGCTCCTCTGGTTGGATTCTGCACCAATTGTGAAAGATAATTTTTCTTGGTTATTAGCAGAAACCTGTTGCCTTTATGGGTTTCACAGGTTTCTGTTTCCCAGTTAATATCCGGGTAGTTAAAGTCCCCCATAACCAGGACCTCATTATGGGTTGCAGCTTCATCTATCTGCTTTAGAAGTATACTTTCCATGGTTTCTGTTATATTTGGGGGTTTGTAACAGACCCCAATGAGAATTTTGTTACCATTTTTCCCTCCATGAATTTCCACCCATATGGACTCGACATCCTCATTCCCTTCGCTAATATCCTCCCTTAAAGTGGACTTTAGACAAGACTTTACATAGAGACAAACCCCTCCTCCTCTCCGATTTTTACGATCCTTTCTAAACAGACTGTAACCCTGTAAGTTAACTGCCCAGTCATAGCTTTCATCTAACCATGTCTAGATTATTCCCACTATGTCAAAGTTACCTGTAGATATTTCTGCTTCTAGTTCTTCCATCTTGTTTGTCAGGCTTCTGGCGTTTGCGAGCATGCAGTTTAGAGGATTTTGTTTTGTTCCAATCTCCTCGCTGTGGATTGTTTTAGAAATGTTCTTACCTCCCTTCTGAGTATGTTTTCCTGGATCTTCTTTGTTCAAGTCTAATGTTTTTCTTCCTGTCCCCTCTTCTTCTAGTTTAACGCCCTCCTGATGAGTGTAGCGAGTCTTCTGGCGAATGTGTGTTTCCCAGGTTTGTTGAGGTGTAGTCCGTCTTTGGCGAGGAGTCCATCGTACAAGTAATTCACACCGTGGTCCAGGAATCCAAATCCTTGTTGTCTGCACCATCGTCTTAGCCAGTTGTTTGCATCAAGGATCCTGTTCCATCTCCTGGTGCCATGCCCGTCTACTGGAAGGATAGAAGAAAAAACTACCTGTGGATCCAGTTCCTTTACTTTCTTCCCCAACTCTTCAAAGTCTTTGCAGATTGTCGGTAGGTCCTTCCTTGCCGTGTCATTGGTGCCAACATGTATCAGAAGAAATGGGTGGACGTCCTTGGAGTTGAAGAGCTTTGGTATCCTATCGGTCACATCCTTGATCATCGCACCTGGAAGGCAGCATACTTCTCTTGCAGTTATGTCCGGTCTGCAGATGGCTGCTTCTGTGCCTCTCAGTAGTGAGTCTCCCACCACCACCACTCTTCGTTGCTTCTTGGCTGTACTTTTTGCTGTCACTTATTGCTGTGTGCCCTTTTCTTTTTTGTTTGCTGGTATTGCTTCATCCTTAGGTGTGCCATCTTCATCCTCTACAAAGATTTGATATCGGTTCTTCAGTTGTGTGGTTGGTGATTTCTCCATGGTCTTCTTGCTTCTTTTGGTCACATGCTTCCACTCATCTGCTTTTGGAGGTTCTCTGACACTTTTTTCACCTTCTGTGACCAGTAGAGATGCTTCTGTTCTGTCTAGAAAGTCTTCATTCTCTTTGATGAGTTTCAAAGTTGCTATTCTTTCTTCCAGACCCCGCACCTTTTCTTCTAAAAGGGCCACTAGTCTACACTTCTGACAGGTGAAATTTAATTCTTCTTCTGGTCGATCTGTGAACATGTAGCACATGCTGCAGCTCACCATGTAGGTTGTCACATCTGCCATGTTGCTCCTAGATCCTGCTGACTTGCTGTGTGTTTTCCTTCTTGTGTAATCTACTCAGCCAAGCTCTCTTGCATTAATGTCCTACAGGCAAAAATTTGGTGATTCCTTCCAAGCAGCTGGTCCCGGCTGTGTCCCTCAGGTTCCTACCCCTCCGTTGTATCATCAGAAGGGACTCTGTTAAATGTGAGGCCAGAATTCCATCTGTCTGTAAAACAGACCAGTGTTTATTAAGTGCCTCCCGGATACGACCCCACTGACAATTTGAGGTTGAGATAAACCTTACCTCTGACTCATTGCCCGATCTGGGCCTCTTTGGTTGTGAAAGCAAATCCTCCCTCCGTGTGGACCTAGCCCTTCCATACCCTGCCCTAATACATCTGCGGCTGTATCCCCGAGCCTGGAAGCGCTCCGTAAGGATAGCGGACTGTCGAAGCGGGCCTCCGTAGAGCATAACCGCCTCATCCTCAAAAACTGCCCAACTAGGATGGCTTTAATAATAGAGTAGTTGTGTGCCGAGGAGGCATGCAACAAAGAGTTGACTGAAGATTCTTTACGGTATAGATCAGTTTCAACTGAGCCATCCTCGGCAACACACAAAGTAATATCCAGGAAATTGATTCTACTTGCATGCCAGGCATAGGTGAATTTTAAGTTGAAATCATTATTGTTCAAATCCTGCATGAATTTGGGTAGGCTGGCCTCGCCACCATTCCAGATCATCAAAACATCATCGATGTAGCGAAACCAGCCCACCACTGGGTCTGCGGCGTGGCTCCGTCCCCCTGGAAGATGTGTCTCTCCCAGTAACCCAAGAATAGGTTTGCATATGACGGAGCACACGCCGCACCCATTGCAGTGCCTTGTAATTGCAAGTAGAATCTGTCCTTAAACACAAAATAATTATGATGTAAAATAAACTCCAATAATTCCAATATGTTTTGGGGCCTAGTGGGAGGCAAGAACAGAATTTATCAATTGTGCAAGGGATGTGGACACTGGAATCAGGTAAAAGGAGATACAGTTGTGCTCAAAAGTTTACATACCAAGGCAGAATTTTTGCTTTCTTGGCCTTTTTTCACAGAATATGAATGGTAACACCAAATCTTTTTCTCCACTCATGGTTAGTGGTTGAGTGAAGCCATTTATTGTCAAACTACTGTGTTTTCTCTTTTTAAATTATAATGACAGCCCAAAACATCCAAATGACCCGGATCAAAAGTTCACATACCCCATTTCTTAATACCGTGTATTACCCCCTCTAACATCAATGACAGGTTGAAGTTTTTTGTGGTTGTTGTGGATGAGGCTATATATTTTCTCAGATGGTAAAGCTGCCCACTCTTCTTGGCAAAAAGCCTCCAGTTCCGGTAAATACCTGGGCTGTCTAGTATGAACTGCGTGCTTGAGATCTCCCCAGAGTGCCTCAGTGATATTGAGGTCAGGAGACTGAGATGGCCACTCCAGAACCTTCACTTTGTCCTGCTGTAGCCAATGACAGGTCGACTTGGCCTTGTGTTTTGGATTGCTGTCATGTTGGAATGTCCAAGTACGTCCCATGTGCAGCATCCAGGCTGATGGGTGCAAATTTGCCTCCACTATCTGCTAATAACGTGCTGTATTCATCTTTCCTTCAACTTTGACCAAGTTTCCTGTGCCTTCGTAGCTCACACATCCCCAAAACATCAGCGATCCACCTCCGTGCTTTACAGTAGGAACAGTGTTCCTTTCATCATAGGCCTTGGCGCCAAAGTCGCGTTTCGTATGACGCGTTTGGCGCCATCTTTTCAGCCAATGAAGGAGCGTGGGCAGAGTGATGACATAGGTCTTAGGGGCGTGGACGCCTATCGCCATCTTGTCGCTTGTGCGCTGTAGCGATTTTCAATGTGTAACACCAGCTTGTCTGTTCAGGGATGGAGGAGAGAGAGAGAGAGAGAGAGAGAGAGAGAAAAAAGTTAGATTTCCCATTGACTTTGCATTGGGTTTCGTGTTTTGGTCGATCCCCGACTTTTCGCCATAATCGGCCGATTTCACTCGACTCGACTTTTGAGATAGTCGGGTTTCGCGAAACCCGACTCGACCCTAAAAAAGTAAAAGTCACTCAACCCTAGATGTTACCTTTAGTAGCCATTCAAACCCATTTGTGTCAAATTCTGTGCATGTTATCAGGCCAAAATCACCAGGGTATGTGAACTTTTGATCAGGATAATTTGGATGCTTTGGGTTGTCATTATGATTTAAAAAGAGAAAACCCAGTAGTTTGACTATAAATGGCTTCACCCAACCACTAACCATGAGTGGAGAAAAAGGATAGGTGTTATCATTCATATTCTCCGAATAAAGGCCAAGAAAGCAAAAATTCTTCCAGGGTATGTAAACCTTTGAACACAACTGTATTTTTTAATTCCTTTCCATTTATGAACAGATTCATATTTAAGCACCATTTTCTCTCATTGTTTTTTACTGTTGTTTTCTTAATTAATCAAATAGTTAAATGTAATAAAGTGACACCATCAGAATCTGTCAGTGGTGCAGCCTCACGCTTTGGGACTGTAATTTAGAACCATATAATAATAATAATAATAATAAATCTTTATTTTTATATAGCGCTAACATATTCCGCAGCGCTTTACAGACATTATCATCACTGTCCACAAATGGGGCTCACAATCTAAACCATATCACATTTTCCTGTTGGTACTTTTCCCTCATAGTAACCTCTTACCTAAATACTATTTTCTAGGGATCGTCAATGGAAATACATAGTCTGCAGAATGACAGATTTTGACTGCGAATTTGAAAACTTCTAGAGAAAGCCCTGACCCTGTGCACTATGAAAATGTGATATTAAAAAACAAAACCTGGTTTGTATTTGTTTCTGCTTTTGCTAGTATGTTCGTTTGGCAGATGTTATAATATCCGTTCCCTATGGCTACATTGACAGGTGCCATTATATCTGCAGTGGCCGTCATCACAGCAGCTGCTTATAGCTTCACTGTGACAAAATAAGAAATATTCTTATGCCAAAAGTACATATAAAAATGTGTATTTTCAACTCACGGCAATGCCTGCTTACCATGTTAGGTACATACAAGCTAAAGAGTGAATGCCATTATGTTGTATGATGTCAGAAGTAAATGCCAGCTCAGTTTTTACGCAGATGTGTTACTACCAAGCGATGTTCAGAAACCAATCAGTTTCCGGAGTTTAGATTTCCATTTAGCAAACACAAATATGAAAATAGTGATTTGTTGAACAGCTTTTTCACTTTTTGTCTTTACTGTATTTTTCGTTTTTTAATGTATCGAAACACAATGATGTTCTTGCACATCACTTTTTACATTAGTTTATGTTTTATTTGTGATCTGTAAGAAAGACAACAATTTATGAATGCACACAACTGTATTAGCTGAAATAAAATGCTATGTATGGCCTTTTCACACTTTTTTGTCTTATTTCTTTTATTAGATAACAAATAAATTTAAAGCTAATTTCCAGTTTCTCCTGGCAGTATCCTCTATTGTGTAACATGGTCTCCATCCGGTTCTACACTAAAACCTCCAGCATGCTGGGGCATGCCAGAGATAAATGGAACCTGTCAGGTCCAATTAAACTATTAACCGGCAGATCTAGGGTTAATAGCATTAAGCAGGCGCCCGGCCTCTGTACTGAAAGTGTGGTACTTGGAAGAAAGTTAACTTTATTTCTCTTGGGAGCTGCCAGCTTTCAGTCATACAGTTGTGCCTGGGGCAATTACAGTCACAAATCACTACACTGAGTTTCGGCAGAGAGCGACTGACAGCAGTCTACACAGTGATGTAATGCAGAGGCGGAGGTCAATCAGTGCCAGGTGTGCTTACAGACGCCATTCTCAGTGCTGTGAGCGGTGCCTGTAATAGCTCCAGGCACACCTCCATGACTGAAAGCCGGCAGCTCCAGGGAGAATAGATTTAATTTTCTTCTGTGCGTCACTTTCAGTACAGCGGCCAGGCACATTCAAAACGCTATTAACCTGTTGACAACCCTATATCTACAGGATAATAGGATTATCGGACATGACAAGCTTCCATTAAAGCTGCTGTTAAAATTATTCAACGACCTTGCAAATTAGGTCATCAAAATCTACAAATGTTTGCTGTTATGAATAAACCAAATCAGACAAGAACAATGATGCCTTAGCTTTAGCTTCCTAACAGAACGCATGACATTTCCTCCCAGGATTTCCTGATACATGATTGACTCCATCTTGCCCTCCACACACTGCAGATTTCCAGTGCCATTGGAAGAAACCCAGCCCCAAAGGATCACCGAGCCACAGCAAAGATTCGTAGGCAGGGTGTTCTTATTAGCATTTGCATCATTCTTCATTCTTCTACACCACTGAGTTATAGGCCCAAAAAGATCAACTTCTGTTTCATCGCTCCACAGAACAGAATCCCCAAGCTTCTGTTATTTATTTGAAGCTGATTTTTTTGTGTTTTTGGATCAATAGAGCTGTATGTCTTGGAGTTTGGGCATCGAGACCTTCAGCATGTAGTTTGCACCCTACTGTGCAAACTGAAATCTAGAGGTACCTTCACACATAACGATTTCGTTAACGATGTCGTTGCTTTTTGTGACATAGCAACGATATCGTTAACGAAATCGTTATGCGTAACAGCGACCAACGATCAGGCCCCTGCTGACAGATCGTTGGTCGCTGGGAATGATCAGGACCTTTTTTTTGGTCGCTGATCACCCGCTGTCATCGCTGGATCGGCGTGTGTGACGCCGATCCAGCGATGTGTTCACTGGTAACCAGGGTAAATATCGGGTTACTAAGCGCGGCCCTGCAGGGCCGCGCTTAGTAACCCGATGTTTACCCTGGTTGCCATTGTAAATTTAAAAAAAACCAAACAGTACATACTCACATTCCGGTGTCTGTCACGTCCCCCAGCGTCAGCTTCCCGCACTGACTGTGTCAGGCCCGCCGGCTGTAAAGTAGAGCACAGCGGTGACGTCACCGCTGTGCTCTGCTTTACGGCCGGCCGGCGCTGACACAGTGCAGGGAAGCTGACGCCGGGGGACAGACACCGGAATGTAAGTATGTAGTGTTTGTTTTTTTTAACTTTTACAATGGTAACCAGGGTAAACATCAGGTTACAAAGCGCGGCCCTGCGCTTAGTAACCCGATGTTTACCCTGGTTACCCGGGGACTTCGGCATCATTGGTCGCTGGAGAGCTGTCTGTGTGACAGCTCTCCAGCGACCACACAACGACCTAAACAGCGACGCTGCAGCGATCGGCATCGTTGTCTATATCGCTGCAGCGTCGCTAAATGTGACGGTACCTTAAGTCGTTGCTGACAGTTTTTTTGCAGTCACTCAATGATATTCAACCATCTGCCCTCTCAGGTATCTGGTGGCAGCTGGTAATAGCTTTGTCTTCCTCCTACACACAGCGAGTGTAGTTAGTGTTCCTTTAACTTGCGATATTTGCTTCCACCTGTAGGAATATTCAATGCCTTTTCTATCTTTCTGTATTGTTTTCCTTGTTTGCACAAGGCAATGATCTCTTAACTAGTTATGAGCAAGTATGCTCGTTGCTCAGGTTTTCCCCGAGCACGCTCGGGTGTTCTCCGAGTATTTGTGACTGCTTGGAGATTTAGTTTTCATCGCCTCAGCTGAATGATTTACAGCTGCTAGCCAGCTTGATTACATGTGGGGATTCCCTAGCAACCCTCACATGTACTCAGGCTGGGTAGTAGCTGTAAATCATTCAGCTGCCATGAACACTAACAAATACTCGGAGACCACCTGAGTGTGCTTGGGAAAAGCCAACAACGAGTATACTCGCTCATCAACACTCTTAACCTATTCTCTTGCCAATCCATGAATATTCGTGAACCAGAGGCCATTGCCCATGAGGAATAGGCAAGGACACTGTTAGCCAGACACCAGCTTCTATGTATTATGTTTGCAGCAGGTCATAACAGCCAAAGGCAGGCTCTTAAGTACTAAAAATGTTTGCCATGAAGGGGTGAGAATAAGTCTGAGACTCCAGTAAAAATGACATTTTGTGTGGAATTTGGAGAAACCATTGCTCCATTATTCAATCTGATGAACCATTTTAATAAAGAAAAGTTTATTATTTCCCCTTTACATAATTAGAATTCCTTTTGACACAAGTAAATGTAGCTGCAGTGTTGCATTCTGCTGGCAACACTCTCACGGCAACAGTGACGATACAGACATTAGTCATATATTAAGAGTACCTGTAAGGTGATTTATGCTGCTCCAACCACGATCAAAAAGAATGACAAACTCCCTTATTGCAAATCAAGGAGGCAGTGCTTGTATACTTCTTCCTCAGGTCTCTCCCTATGTGTGCATCACCTAAAATGTTCCCTTTAAAATGGGTAAATGCAGATATATGTGAAACTCGGCCCCAGCAAGACTGCAATGCACAAGCTGTCCGTGGGTCCTCTAACGCAAACACCACAGCCACAGATATGCCTATGAAGATGGCGTAGTTGGGTCGTGAGATCCATGGACTGTCCATGCATTGTGGTCTGTGCTCCGACCAAGTTTCATGGATGGCTACATGAGCCCTTATGCCTTCATTTTTGGAGGGCATGTAATTCAAATCTCTGGTAAGTAAAAAAAAAAATAATCTTGCGTGGATTGTTACATAATGTGATAAAAACATAGTATTCGAGACTCAACTTGACAGTTTTCTAAACGTATCATAGTTTGTACCAAAATATGTAACAACCTTTTTCTGCACTGTAATGCATGCCATTAGCCATCACCTTATCATATCTTATTTTAAGCACACTTCATAATAATAATTTTTATTTATATAGCGCCAACATATTCCGCAGCACTTTACAATTAAGCGGGGACATGTAAAGACAATAAATTCAATACAAGTTAAGACAATTTAAACAGTGACATTAGGAGTGAGGTCCTTGCTTGCAAGCTTACAATCTACAAGGAAATGGGGGGAACACAATAGGTGAAAAGTGCAGGTTATTTCAGGTCTGGCAATTATAATAAATAGGAATTTTCATATAAAGCTGCATGAACCGGTCATCAGTCCGTGTGTTTAAAGTGCAATAGTCAAGTATCAAGTCAAGTGCAGTTATGTGCATGGAGGGTGTGGAGACAGATGAATAGTAGGGTGCAGATTCAGAATAATATTTGGAAGGAGGCAACAGGGCAAAGTTAGTTTACGGAGTAGTTGATGTGGTAGGCTTGTTTGAAGAGATGGGTTTTTAAAGTGCGCTTGAATAGGTCAGGGCTAGGTATCAGTCTGATCGTCTGGGGAAGTGCATTCCAGAGAGCTGGCGCAGCACGAGAGAAGTCTTGGAGACGGAGGTGCGAGGTTCGGATTACGGGGGATGCTAGTCTTAGGTTATCTGTAGAACGGAGGGCACGTGTAGGGTGATAGACAGAGATGAGAGAGGAGATATAAGGCGGTGCAGAACTGTGGAGAGCTTTGTGGGTAAGAGATGAGTTTATACTGGATGCTGTAGCAAATGGGTAGCCAGTGTAATGACTGGCACAAGAGGGAGGCATCGGTGAAGCGGCTGGACAGATATGACCCTGGCTGCTGCATTCAAGATGGATTGGAGAGGAGAAAGTTTGGTAAGAGGGAGACCGATCAGAAAAGAATTGCAGTAGTCCAGACGGGAATGAATAAGAGCGACAGTAAAGGTACCTTCACACATAACGATATCGTTAACGATATCGTTGCTTTTTGTGACATAGCAACGATATCGTTAAGGAAATCGTTATGTGTGACAGCGACCAACGATCAGGCCCCTGCTGGGAGATCGTTGGTCGCTGAAGAAAGTCCAGGACTTTATTTCGTCGCTGGATCTCCCGCTGACATCGCTGGATCGGCGTGTGTGACACCGATCCAGCGATGTCTTCACTGGTAACCAGGGTAAACATCGGGTTACTAAGCGCAGGGCCGCGCTTAGTAACCCGATGTTTACCCTGGTTACCAGCGTAAAAGTAAAAAAAAAAAACCAAACACTACATACTTACCTACCGCTGTCTGTCCCCGGCGCTGTGCTCTGCACTCCTCCTGTACTGGCTGTAAGCGTTGGTCAGCCGGAAAGCAGAGCGGTGACGTCACCGCTCTGCTTTCCGGCCGCTGTGCTCACAGCCAGTACAGGAGGAGTGCAGAGAAGCAGAGCGCCGGGGACAGACAGCGGTAGGTAAGTATGTAGTGTTTGTTTTTTTTTTTTACTTTTACGCTGGTAACCAGGGTAAACATCGGGTTACTAAGCGCGGCCCTGCGCTTAGTAACCCGATGTTTACCCTGGTTACCGGCATCGTTGGTCGCTGGAGAGCTGTCTGTGTGGCAGCTCTCCAGCGACGCTGCAGCGATCCGGATCGTTGTTGGTATCGCTGCAGCGTCGCTTAATGTGAAGGGGCCTTAAGAGTCTTAAGGTACCTTCACACATAACGATATCGTTAACGATATCGTTGCTTTTTGTGACGTAGCAACGATATCGTTAAGGAAATCGTTATGTGTGACAGCGACCAACGATCAGGCCCCTGCTGGGAGATCGTTGGTCGCTGAACAAAGTCCAGAACTTTATTTCGTCGCTGGATCTCCCACGGACATCGCTGGATCGGCGTGTGTGACACCGATCCAGCGATGTCTTCACTGGTAACCAGGGTAAACATCGGGTAACTAAGCGTAGGGCCGCGCTTAGTAACCCGATGTTTACCCTGGTTACCATCCTAAAAGTAAAAAAAACAAACACTACATACTTACCTACCGCTGTCTGTCCCCGGCGCTGTGCTCTGCACTCCTCCTGTACTGGCTGTGAGCGTCGGTCAGCCGGAAAGCAGAGCGGTGACGTCACCGCTCTGCTTTCCGGCCGCTGTGCTCAGTCAGTGCAGGAGGAGTGCAGAGAAGCTGAGCGCCGGGGACAGACAGCGGTAGGTAAGTATGTAGTGTTTGTTTTTTTTACTTTTAGGACGGTAACCAGGGTAAACATCGGGTTACTAAGCGCGGCCCTGCGCTTAGTTACCCGATGTTTACCCTGGTTACCGGCATCGTTGGTCGCTGGAGAGCTGTCTGTGTGACAGCTCTCCAGCGACCAAACAGCGACGCTGCAGCGATCCGGATCGTTGTCGGTATCGCTGCAGCGTCGCTTAATGTGAAGGGGCCTTTAGCCGTTTCAAAGGTGAGAAAAGGTCGGATTCTGGAGATGTTTTTAAGATGCAGGTGACAAGAGCAAGTGAGTGATCGGATATAGGGAGTAAAGGAAAGTTCGGTGTCACATGTGACCCCAAGACAGCTGGCATGCTGCTTGGGAGTTATAGTTGAACCCTCCAGGGTAATTTCGATGTTAGGTAGAGTGAGGTTAGTAGAAGGGACAAACACTAGAAGTTCCGTTTTGGAGAGATTTAGTTTCAGATAGAGGGAGGACATGACGTTAGAGACAACAGACAGACAATCCTTGGTATTTTGAATAGGGTAGGGGTGATGTCAGGGGAAGAAGTGCATAATTGGGTGTCGTCAGCATAGAGATGGTACTGGAACCCAAATCTGCTGATTGTTTGTCCAATAGGGGCAGTGTATAGAGAGGAGAGGGCCTAGGACTGAGCCCTGCGGAACCCGATAGTAAGGGGACGAGGAGAGGAAGAAGAGCCGGCAAAAGATACAGTGACAGAGCGGTCAGAGGTAAGAGGAGAACCAGGAGAGGGCTGTGTCCTTGAGGCCTATAGAGCGGAGCATAGAGAGGAGGAGCTGATGATCCACAGCGTCGAATACTGCGGAGAGATCCAGGAGAATCAGCAGGGAACAATGACCTTTGGATTTAGCTGTTATTAGCTCATTAGAGACTTTAGTGAGGGCAGTTTCAGTGGAGTGTAAAGAGCGGAAACCAGATTGTAAGGGGTCGAGAAGAGAGTTATCCGAGAGATAGCGGATTAGACGGGAGTGGACCAAGCGTTCCAGGAGTTTAGAGATGAAGGAAAGGTTAGAGACAGTTCTGTAGTTAGCAGTGCAGTTCTGGTCCAGGGATGGCTTTTTAAGTTAAGGGGTTATGATGGCATATTTAAATGAGGAGGGAAAGATACCTGAAGAAAGAGAGAAGTTAAATATTTTAGTCAGGTGAGTGGTGACCACTGGGGAGAGAGACTGCAGGAGATGTGAAAGAATGGGGTCACTGTTGCAGGTTGCAGGCCGAGCAGAAGCGAGGAGCTTGGAAACTTCTTCTTCTGAAACAGGCTCAAAGATGTCTAGTGAGCTTGAGGTGCAGCAGGGCAGGGGATCCAGGCACTGAGGAGATTGGGATGAGATATCCTGATGGATGTGGTTGATTTTTTCTAGGAAATAAGTGGCCAGATCCTCACCACTGAGGTTGGTGATGGGGGCCTGTACTTTTGGTTTCAGGAGGGAGTTTAAGGTTTCAAATAGTCGTTTTGGGTTGTTGGATAGTGAGGTGATGAGTGTGGTGAAGTAGGATTGTTTGGCCAGATGAAGAGCAGAGTTATAGGTTTTGAGCATGAACTTATGGCGGATGAAGTCTTCTGCTACGAGAGATTTTCTCCACTGCCGCTCTGCACACCTTGAGCAACGCTGAAGAAAGCGTGTTTTTATAGTGTGCCAGGGCTGCCGCTGTCTGTGTCAGGTCTTTCTGCGTGTAGAAGATGCTGCTTCATCTAGGGCATTCGTCAGTGTATTATTGAAGTGTAGCAAATAGATCAATGGCTGCACTCAAAATTTTCTGTGCTAAAGCAAGGAAATGTTCGCACATTTCCTTGCTTTAGCACAGAAAATTTTGAGTGCAGCCATTGATCTATTTGCTATATGACTTTTTTGGTTATGCACCAGTTCAGACTAGATTGCTGTTCAGTTATCCTATATTTATTATTGAAGTGTGACAATGCTAAGTCTGGACAGGAGAGGGAGGAGATGGGGCCTAAAGATGTGTGGAGATTGTCCATAAGCTGCTGGGTTTTAAAGGTACGTGTATTCCGATAAGTGTGGCAAGTGGGGGTGTCCCATGTGAGGAGACAATTCTTGACAGAGAAGGAAAGAAGGTTGTGGTCCCAGAGCGGGAGAAGGGAGTTAGTAAAGTCGTACAGCGAGCTGGGAGAAAACCAGGTTCAGAGTATGGAACTGTAAGGCCATGTTCACACAATCCTTTTTTTAATGCAGAACCGCCGCGATTTTGCCGCTGCGGGTCCGCAGCTGTTTTCCATGCAGGGTACATTACAATGTACCCTATGGAAAACAGGAACTGCTGTGCCCACATTGCGGAAAATTGCGAAAAAAGCCGCGCTGAATAGCTGCGGTAAAAAAGAAGTACCATGTCACTTCTTTTTGCGGAACTGCAGTGGTTCTGCACCCATTGACCTCCATTGTGAGGTCAAACCCGCAGTAAAACCCGCAGACAAAAAAAATATCTGCGGGTTTTCTGCGGTTTGTGGTGCAGAACCGCTGCAGCAGGAAGTGCGTGGGTGGAGTGTGGCTGCCCCCCCGTGCCCCAATCCCACCCCCCCATGCTCCGATGCCACCCCCCCGTGCTCCGACGCCCCCCCCCGTGCCCTAATCTCCCCCTTATACTTACCGGGCCTCCCGGTGTCCGTCTGGCCGTCTTCTCCCTGGGCGCCGCCATCTTCCAAAATGGCGGGCGCATGCGCAGTGCGCCCGCCGAATCTGCCGGCTGGCAGATTCGTTCCAGGCACATTTTGATCACTGTGATAACCTCACAGAGATCAAAATAAAAAAAAGGTAAATGCCCCCCCCTTTATCACCCCCATAGGTAATAACAATAATAAAATAAAGAATTTTTTTTTTCCCCCCCACTACAGTTAGAACTAGGGTTAGGGTTAGGGGTAGGGTTAGAGGTAGGGTTAGGGATAGGGTATTTTCAGCCATTTTAACCATAAAAAAAACTTCCTAGAAAACACACAGAAACTGCACTAAAAACCACATAAAAAAACGCACCAAAAAACGCACCAAAAAACGCACCTGCGTTTTCTGCCAAGAGCTGCGGTTTTTAGTGCAGAAAAAACAGCAGGGAAATCAGGAACGTGTGAACATGGCCTAAGGCTGCCATCACACGTTCAGTATTTGGTCAGTATTTTACATCAGTATTTGTAAGCCAAAACCAGGAGTAGAGCAGTCAGAGGAAAAGTATAATAGAAACACGTCACCACTTCTGTATTTATCACCCACTCCTGGTTTTGGCTTACAAATACTGATGTAAAATACTGACCAAATACTGAATGTGTGACGGCAGCCTAAACCTGATGGAAAACTGCTACGAATCCGCAGCGGCCAATCCACTGCGGATCCGCAGCCAAATCTGCACCGTGTGCACATGGCCTAATTTTAAGGGTATGTGCACACGCTGCGGAAAATGCTGCGGATCCCATGAGTTTACAGTTCAATGTAAACCTATGGGAAACAAAAAAACGCTGTGCACATGCTGCGGAAAAAACTGCCTGGAAACGCAGCGGTTTACATTCCGCAGCATGTCACTTCTTTCTGCGGATTACGCAGCGGTTTTACAACTGCTTCTATAGAAATCTGCAGTTGTAAAACCGCAGTGAAATCCGCAGAAAAACCGCGGTAAATCCGCAGCGGTTTTGCACTGCGGATTTATCAAATCCGCTGCGTAAAAATCCACAGAGTACCAGAATACGTGTGCACATAGCCTTACCCTAACCCTAGTGGAAAAAAAATATATATATATTTTATTTTATTATTGTCCCTACCTTTGGGGGTGATAAAGGGGGGGTTCATTTACTATTTTTTTATTTTGATCACTGTGATAAAACCTTACATGGAACGAATCTGCCGGCCGATTCAGCGGGCGCACTGCGCATACGCCCGCCATTTTGGAAGATGGGGCGCCCATGGAGAACACGGACGGACACCGAGAGGCTCGGTAAGTATGAGGGGAAGCACGGGGGGATGAGCACAGTGGGAGCGGACAGGAGGACGGAGGGAGCGGACAGGAGGACGGAGGGGAGCGGACAGGAGGACGGAGGGGAGCGGACCACAGAATGGAGGACTGGGGAGATCGGTGGCGGTGGGGGGCAGATCAGGGTTTCCAGCCATGGCCGATGATATTGCAGCATCGGCCATGGCTGGATTGTAATATTTCACCACTTTTCAAAGGTGAAATATTACAAATTGCTCTGATTGGCTGTTGAAAGTGAATAGATCGGGAAGGGGTTAAAGGATCTGGGAATGTTTCGCTTGAAAGCGAGAAGTATTTCTTTGTAGCGGTCAAGCTCAGGTCAGGTCAGGAGAGCAGACAGCCAGTACGAGGTTTACCATGCGATTCTCGCAGGAGAAATACGGCAGTCTTTCTTTGCCCTAGACCAGTGCTCCCCAACTCCGTTCCTCAAGAGCCACCAACAGGTCATGTATTCAGGATTTTCTTAGTATTGCACAGGTGATGGAATTCTTGCCTTTCCAGGTAATGCAATTATCACCTGGGAAATACTAAGGAAATCCTGGAAACATTATTATTATTAATTATTATTTATTTATATAGCACCATTATTTCCATGGTGCTGTACATGAGAAGGGGTTACATCAAAATACAAATATCACTTACAGTAAACAAAACTAACAATGACAGACTGATACAGAGGGGCGAGGACCCTGCCCTTGCGGGCTTACATTCTACAGGATTATGGGGAAGGAGACAGTAGGTCGAGGGTTGCAGTAGCTCCAATGGTGTTGAGCTGGCCGTGTGGTCTTTACAGGCTGTAAGCTTCCTTGAAGAGGTGGGTTTTCAGGTTTCTTTTGAAGGATCCATGACCTGTTGGTGGCTCTTGAGGACCGGAGTTGGGGAACACTGCCTTAGAGGTTGAACTTTTACAAAGATCACTCACCACTCAGAAGATTTCAAGTGTATCAGATCAGGAGGCAGAATGACTCCGTTAAATCTCCCCTTTGGAGAGCGGATTCCTCCATTCTGTTGAAGCTGTGCTGCCTCGACCTGGAATTTCCAGCCTCTCGTACTCCCCCCAAGCGACTTCCTGGATCGCGTACTGGGCCGATTGGAAGGTGCTGCTGGGCAACCATAAGGTAATAGTACCACTGCTCACATCTGCCCGACTGAAGAGCTCCCCCACCGCAGCACTTCCAGATCCCCGACCACAGCAGAGACTGTGCCCTGCCAGAAAACCAACCAGTCCAGGTCTGGGAACAAACTTCTCTTCTGTCTTCTTGTGTTCTGACACCATACTAACAAGATTCCCTTGTCAAGGACAGGAAAGCAACTGATGTGGGGAAATGTGGAAAAGGTCACAAGGTGTGAACACTTTTTCAAGGTACTGTATGTAATGTGTACAGGCAGGTTAACTAACATGCAATAGTGTAATAGCTTCAGGTTTTTGGGGGCTGAGGCTTATGTGTATTGCCAAAATCGAATATTAAATGAGAATGTGAAAAAAGTAGAAAAAAAAAAAAAAAGCGTGCAATTGTGGGATGCTAATTTAAACATAGAAACGAATTTCAACAAAATACTTTAACACCAAACTCAAGTTTCCAATAAAGATTTAACAATTTTTAAAGTACAAAACATGTTTTATTAACAGATGAAAAATGCACTTGGAATGTGCACAAATTTACAGATACATAGAAAACAAACTACAGTACATGCTAACAAATGGAATACAAAACACTCACACCGTGCAATGTGGATGTACCTATAAAGTATAAGGCAGTAATAACATACTCATTGATCTGGGCACTTTTAATTAAAAAAAAAAAAAATGGAATCCATACACTTGTAACATCATGACCAAGGACGTATGGAGTGTTTGAGAAGTGCAAGTGAATAAAGGAGTGATTTTTAAATGACAGGATCAAGATGGACAACACTTGCCTTTCTCCAATGCTTTTCTTATATTTGATTTATCAGTTTTTACAACAATTCATCAAGAATCATGTTCAATGTAGTTCTAGTTTAGGATCTATGTTCCCTTGGTGTAGACAAATGTGCTTAGTAATGTGTCCTCCAGCTTAGTACACCTTTTTAAACGTCCCCAGAGCACAGCATAAAATAATTTCAATACCTGCCTCCCAGACCACCATCGTTCCTCCCTTGAAGGTCACATGAAAAACAACGTCTTAGTGGTACCTGCATGTTTAAAGGCCTACAGCACCATTTGGAAATTGGTATTGGAGTGGCTGCCATTGACAGAAGAGGAAGTGGTCCAGCATAGTCTGAAAATTTCTTTGGAGGTAGGAGCAGGAGTTAAAATCAAAGACCGATTATGGTAGGTTTAAGACCGATGACACCCAATTGGCATTCCCATCCCGGGCACAGACTGCAATGTCTGGATCAGCCGCCGGTCTCCATATATGCCCATGAGGCTGCGGAGTTTAACGTGCAGCCCTTCTGGACATTGCAATCTATACTATGACCGCGAATGATGGCACTATAGAAGTCCACTATAGAACTCACCAACAGAGACATAATGCAACATGTAGTAAGAGGGGAATGTATATAGGCACGTAGAACATCTGTATCACCGAGGGAGGAGGAAACATCTTTCATATTCCTAAACCAAACATTTGGAGGCTGGCCAAAACTAATTAGCCAAGTAGCCAACATGTCACCATGTTGGGATGCCCTCTAAATCTATTGATGGGCCACAAAAAAATAAAATAACTGGTCAAAGTGATCTGAAGAGGTAACTGGCACTTACAACATTCACCCCTGCATTTGAATACTTCAAGGCTACTTTTTGCATAGGAGTTAACATTTTACGAGAACAGAGAAAGATCGCTTAACGATTAAAATTTATTTTTTATTGTTATTAAGTGCACTTTTAGACATCCATTGCCCGCCATGGACAATATCTGTCTTGGTCTATTTAATCAGTCTGAAATGGTCCGCGTTACTCATTGGACTCTGCAAAAATAGCACCATGTAAAGTCAGCCTTATACTGGTACAGGTCTGCCAGTTACCATAATTCGACAAACACTTGTGTGGCGTCACTGGTCTTAAATCAAACATGGATATACTACAACCAATGGTATGTTGGGGTGCACAGATATCTCCCAAACCAGATGGGAACAGCAATGCAAGATTAACAATTACTATATTTGGATGCTACATTAAGGTGACCTGGATCATCATTTTCTGTTTCCAGCTTCAATTACCATATCTGTGTATAGAAGTATTCATATTTACGCTGCAGGGCACATTGGAGAGATATATCTGGGGGATTTTCTGACAAATGTCTGACACAAGTAAAAAAAATCTATAGTATATACACACACAAAAAAATAGACCTATGTATTGGACCTAACCAATGCCAAATGCAGAGTTAACTGTTTGTCCCACTCAATATACAGTATAGAAGGGTACAGAGAAAAGTTGATTTACATTGTACAGTTGGTCACACATTTAAGAAAAACGTTGCCTGGACCTGTTGATTTCAGCTATTTCATGTGAATGGAGAAAGCGAGATCAGACATGTGGGCCAAAGCGTCTCACATTATTAGAATAGAAAAATAATAAAAATAAAACCATAGTATATAGATAATCCAACGCCTTGTGAAATAGGCAGCAGCATTGTAAGGCAAAGGTTATAAAAAGGCGATTACTAGTTCAATTCTGAATCACAAAAGTACAATATCTGCATTATGAACACTTTAAATAATGAAACCATTTCTGAGCTTAGAACACGTGGTAATACAGTGAAGAGCTGTGTGCAAATCTATACTAGATATTGCCAAAAATATAACAATGCAGCTAATGTACAGATAGTGTAATACTGGTCCAGGACCAATGAGAAATTAGAAGCCAAATAGCAGCCCATCTGGTAAAACGTCTCCACTGAGAAAAGGCATGTTCTTCTGAAACGCATTGCTTGGCAATAAGCTACAGCAGGAGTTGGCGTGCCATGCAATATGTATGTCATATAACAAACTGCTACAGAGCTTACACGTCGTGATACAGGGCAGATGTCTACAGGGATTACACATTGTGATATTGACCAATTGTCTACGGGGCTTATGCGTCGTGATATAGGCCAAATGTCTACAGGGCTAACAACGTGATATAGGCCAGATGTCTACAGGGCTTACACGTCGTGATATAGGCCAAATGTCTACAGGGCTAACACAACGTGATATAGGCCAGATGTCTACAGGGCTTACACATCATGATATAGGCCAAATGTCTACAGGGCTTACACGTCGTGATATAGGCCAAATGTCTACAGGGCTAACACAACGTGATATAGGCCAGATGTCTACAGGGCTTACAAATCATGATGTAGGCCAGATGTCTACAGGGCTTACACGTCGTGATATAGGCCAAATGTCTACGGGGCTTACACATCATGATATAGGCCAGATGTCTACAGGTCTAACACAACATCATATAGGCCAGATGTCTACAGGGCTTACACATCATGATGTAAGCCCTGATGTCTACGGGGCTTACACGTCATGATATAGGCCAAATGTCTACGGTGCTTACATGTCGGGATATAGGCAAATGTCTACAGTAGTGGTCCCCAACTCCAGGCCCGCCAACAGTGCAGGTTTTCAGGATTTCCTTAGTATTGCACAGGAGTTGGAATCATCACCTGTGCAGATGATCACATTACCACCGATGCAATACTAAATAAATCCTATAAACCTGCACTGTTGGCGGCCCTTGAGGCCTGGAGTTGGGGACCTCTGGTCTACAGGGCTTACACGTCGTGATGTAGGCCAAATGTCTATGGGCCTTACACGTCGTGATATAGGCCAAATGTCTATGGGGCCTACACGTCGTGATATAGGCCAAATGTCTACAGGGCTTACACGTCATGATATAGACCAAGTGTCTACAGGGCTTACACATCGTGATGTAGGCCAAATGTATATGGGGCTTACACGTCGTGATATAGACCAAGTGTCTACAGGGCTTACAAGTCGTGATATAGGCCATATGTCTACAGGGCTTACACGTCGTGATATAGGCCAAATGTCTACAGGGCTTACACGTCATGGAATTGGCCAGATGTCTACATGTGCTGTGGTTATGTTTTACACAGAATTTGTCATCACATGAGTAATATCATTTGGGTCCTATATGTAGTTACTTAGTAAGGAAGAAAGGTAGTGCTTAGTCCCGGCCCCAAGTTATCCTTCTGATGCAGGTTCCCATCTTAAGCACATGGTCCTGCTGTTACTGGGTCCAAAAACCCCATCCAACCACAGATGGGCA
Organism: Ranitomeya imitator; assembly: GCF_032444005.1. NCBI lineage: Eukaryota > Metazoa > Chordata > Amphibia > Anura > Dendrobatidae > Ranitomeya > Ranitomeya imitator. Next base: position 184,906,275 of record NC_091284.1, read on the forward strand.
ACAGCTGCACAGGTAAGACGATCAGATAACTGCAGACTATTGAAGCATGCAAAAAAGTTAAAAAAATATATAAAAGTTCAAATCACCCACCTTTCGCCCCATTCAAAATAAAAATCAAGTATACACATTTGGTATCGCCGCATTCAGAATCGCCCGATCTATCAATATTTAAAAAAAAAAAAAAAAAAAAAAAAAAGAGAGAGGATTAACCCAATCGCTAAATGGCTTGACGAAAAAAAAAAATTCTAAATGCCAGAATTACTTTTTTTGGTCGCTGCTACTTTGCAATAAAATGCAATAATCAAAGGATCGAGTCTACAGCAAAATGGTATCAATCTAAAAGACAGGTCTCGGAAGATGGTGTTTTTTTTATTAACTAAAGTTTGGATTTGTTTTCACCACTTAAATAAAAAAGAACCTAGACATGTTTGGTGTCTATGAACTCGTAGTGACCTGGAGAATCATAACGGCAGGTCAGTTTTAGCATTTAGTGAACATGGTATATAAAAAAAAAAACAAATGTGGAATTGCAATTTTTTTGCAATTTCACTGCACTTGGAATTTTTCCCCCCGTTTTCCAGTACACTATATGCTAAAACAATACCTCTTCTCAAGAACATATGGAGTTAAAAATCCCTAGGTTATGGATTCTTGTCTAGGTTACCGGCCACCTCTGCTGTCTATCAAAGATGGTCAGTCTCTTAGGCGAAGAGTGTGCCCTATCATTGCCCTTGTGCTTCTCTGCCGCTCACATGCAAGCAGCAAGCTTGGAGACTGGGATACTGGAAAAAAGAGATAACCATTTTATTTAATAACTAGCTGAAGAGCCCGGCGCTGCCTGGGCATAGTAAATATCTGTGGTTAGTTATAGCACCTCACTTCTCTTATTTTCCCATCACGCCTCTCATTTTCCCCATCACATCTTTCATTTTCCCTCTCACATCTCTCATTTTCTCCCTCACACCTCTCATTTTCCCCCTCACTCCTCTTATTTTCCCCCTCACTCCTCTCATTCCCCCCTAACACTTGTCATATCGACCTCACATCTGTCATTTTCCGATCACTCCACTATTTTCCCTCACTCCTCTCATTTTGCACTCACACCTTTTCATGTTCACCTCACACCTCTCATTTTCACTGCAGTATATACATGGTTGTCATCTCCCTTATATATAGTATACACCTGTATGTCATCTCCTGTATATAGTATATACCTGTATGTCATCTCCTCCTATATATAGTATATACCTGTATGTCATCTCCTCCTGTATATAGTATATACCTGTGTGTCATCTCCCCTGTATATAATATATACCTATAAGTCATCTCCTCCTGTATATAGTATATACCTGTAGGTCATCTGCTCCTGTATATAGTATATACCTGTGTATCATCTCCTCCTGTATATAGTATATACTTGTATGTCATCTCCTCCTGTATATAGTATGTACCTGTATGTCATCTCCTCCTCTATATAGTATATACCTGTGTCATCTCTCCTGTATATAGTATATACCTGTGTGTTATCTCCCCTGTACATAGTATATATCTGTATGTCATCTCCTCCTGTATTAGACCTCGTTCACACGTTATTTGGTCAGTATTTTTACCTCAGTATTTGTAAGCTAAATGGGCAGCCTGATAAATCCCCTGCCAACAGGAAACCCTCCCCTTGGCAGTATATATTAGCTCACACATACACATAATAGACAGGTCATGTGACTGACAGCTGGCGTATTTCCTATATGGTATATTTGTTGCTCTTGTAGTTTGTCTGCTTATTAATCAGATTTTTATTTTTGAAGGATAATACCAGACTTGTGTGTGCTCTAGGGCGAGTTTCGTGTGTCAAGTTGTGTGTGTTGAGTTGCGTGTGGCGACATGCATGTAGCGACTTTTGTGAGATGAGTTTTGTGTGGAGACATGCGTGTAGCAACTTTTTGTGTGTCGAGCTGCATGTGACAGGTTAGTGTAGTAAGTTGTGTGCAGCAAGTTTTGCGCATGGCAAGTTTTGCGCGTGGCGAGTTTTATGTGTGGTGCCTTTTGAGTATGTGCAAGTTTTGTGTGAGGCAACTTTTGCATGTGTTGCAACTTTTGTGCATGTGGCAATTTTTCCGCGGGTGCAAGTTTTGCGTGTGGCGAGTATTCCCATGAGGTGAGTTTTGCACGTGTGGCGAGTTTTGCGTGAGCCTAGTTTTGCATGTGGCGAGTTTTGAGCGGCGACTTTTGTGTTTCGACTTTTATGTGGCGAGGTTGGTGTATGTGTGGTGAAATGTGTGCTGAGGGTGGTATATGTGTTCAAGCACGTGGTGGTGTGTGGCGCATTTTGTGTGCGTGTTCACATCCCCGTGTGTGGTGAGTATCCCATGTCGGGGCCCCACCTTACCAACTGTACGGTATATACTCTTTGGCGCCATCGCTCTCATTCTTTAAGTCCCCCTTGTTCACATCTGGCAGCTGTCAATTTGCCTCCAACACTTTTCCTTTCACTTTTTCCCCATTATGTAGATAGGGGCAAAATTGTTTGGTGAATTGGAAAGCGCGGGGTTAAAATTTCACCTCACAACATAGCATATGACGCTCTTGGGCTCCAGACGTGTGACTGTGCAAAATTTTGTGGCTGTAGATGCGACGGTTCAGATGCCAATCCCGGACATACACACATATACACACACACACACACACATTCATCTTTATATATTAGACTAGCTGAAGAGCCCGGCGTTGCCTGGGCATAGTAAATATCTGTGGTTAGTTATAGCACCTCACGTCTCTAATTTTCCCATCATGCCTCTCATTTTCTCCCTTACACCTCTCATTTTCTCCCTTACACCTCTCATTTTCCCCCTCAACACTTGTCATTTCGACCTCACATCTGTCATTTTCCGATCACTCCACTATTTTCCCTCACTCCTCTCATTTTGAACTCACACCTTTTCATTTTCACCTCACACCCCTCATTTCACCTCAGTATATACATGTTTGTTATCTCCCTTACATATAGTATACACCTGTATGTCTTCTCTTGTATATAGTATATACCTGTATGCCATCTCCCCTGTAAATAGTATATACCTGCTGTATGTCATCTCCTCCTGTATATTGTATATACCCATGTGTCATCTCCTCCTGTATATATTATATACCTGTATGTCATCTCTTCTGTATATACTATATACCTGTATGTCATCTCCTCCTATATATAGTATATACCTGTATGTCATCTCCCCTGTATATAGTATATACCTGCTGTATGTCCTCTTTTCCTCTATACATGTGTCATCTCCTCTTTTATATAGTATATACCTGTAGGTCATCTCCTCCTGTATATAGTATATACGTGTGTCATCTCCTCCTGTATATAGTATGTACCTGTAAGTCATCTCCTCCTGTATATAGTATATACCTGTATATCATCTGCTCCTGTATAAAGTATATACCTGTGTGTCATCTCCTCCTGTATATAGTACTAAATTGGCAGCCTGATAAATCCCCAGCCAACAGGAAGCCCTCCCCCCTGGCAGTATATATTAGCTCACACATACACATAATAGACAGGTCATGTGACTGACAGCTGCCGTATTTCCTATATGGTACATTTGTTGCTCTTGTAGTTTGTCTGCTTATTAATCAGATTTTTATTTTTGAAGGATAATACCAGACTTGTGTGTGTTTTAGGGCGAGTTTCATGTGTCAAGTTGTGTGTGTTGAGTTGCATGTGGCGACATGCATGTAGCGACTTTTGTGAGATGAGTTTTGTGTGGCGACATGCGTGTAGCAACTTTTTGTGTGTCAAGTTGCATGTGACAGGTTAGTGTAGCAAGTTGTGTGCAGCAAGTTTTGCGCATGGCGAGTTTTATGTGTGGTGCGTTTTGAGTATGTGCAAGTTTTGAGTGAGGCAACTTTTGCATGTGTTGCAACTTTTGTGCCTGTAGCAATTTTTCGGCGTGTGCAAGTTTTGCGTGTGGCGAGTTTTCCATGAGGTGAGTTTTGCACGTGTGGCGAGTTTTGCGTGAGCCTAGTTTTGCATGTGGCGAGTTTTGAGCGGCGACTTTTGTGTTTCGACTTTTATGTGGCGAGGTTGGTGTATGGGTGGTGAAATGTGTGCTGAGGGTGGTATATGCGTTCAAGCACGTGGTAGTTTGTGGCGCCTTTTGTGTGTGTGCTCATATCCCCGTGTGTGGTGAGTATCCCGTGTCGGGGCCCCACCTTAGCATCTGTACGGTATATACTCTTTGGTGCCATCGCTCTCACTCTTTAAGTCCCCCTTGTTCACATCTGGCATCTGTCAATTTGCCTCCAACACTTTTCCTTTCACTTTTTCCCCATTATGTAGATAGGGGCAAAATGGTTTGGTGAATTGGAAAGCGCGGGGTTAAAATTTCACCTCACAACATAGCCTATGATGCTCTCAGGGTCCAGACGTCTAACTGTGCAAAATTTTGTGGCTGTAGCTGCGACGGTGCAGATGCCAATCCCGGACATACACACACACACACATACACACACACACACATACACACATTCAGCTTTATATATTAGATTGTTATAATCACACTGGGCCTGTTTAACTGATGTTAGCCAGTACAGCATTTTTTTCACCTGTACTAAAAAGCATGCAAAGGACAACTTATATGCCAAACAAACAAAATGCCCAGAGACTACGTTAACAGAGCCAATTGTGAAAATAGGAAAATAAAGTCAGTACTGATACACACATTTTGAGCTGTCTTGTTTTCATTATAATCATTACTGTCTGCCTACCACGCTGGAAACAGACACTGCACTATGTCCTGGAGGATCAGCAGACTCCACGCCACAAACCTGCAGCAATTTACATTACAATAAATGTATACGAGGTTTGTAAAAACCACAAAAGTGGAAAAAATGTGCATGATCATAGCAATTCCAAATATTCTGCATGCCCAAGAACATGCACAGCAAGCTCTGGAAAGCACTCCATACTGTACAGTGGCGTGTGAAAGTATTCACCCTTTTGGATTTTCACCCATTTCGTTACATTTCAACCTGTCTTATTTTTGCATTCCGATTTTTGTGTGATGCATCAGCAATAATCTAAGTTGGCGAAGTGAGAAAAATATAGGTATACATTAAATTTCTGGGATCAAACAACTAAGAATTGGCAGCATATGTATTCACCCCTTTTGCTATGAAACCGCTAAAAATTCCTGGTGCAAGCAATTACCTACATAAGCCACATGCTTGGTGAAAGGAAGTCCGCCTGTGTGCAATCTAAGTGTCCCATGGTCTTGACAGTATATACACACCTTTTCTGAAAAGCCACAGAGACTGCAACACCATTAAGCAAGAGGCACCACTAACCAATCACCATGAAGACCAAGGATATCTCCAAACAAGTTGGGGACAGAGTTGTTGAGAAGTAGAAGTCAGGGTTTGGTTATAAAAAAAAAAAATATCCCAATCTCTGGTGATTCCATGGAGAACCATCCAATCTGTTATCATCAAATGGGAAGAACATGGTACAACAACAAACCTCCAAGAGATGCCATCTACCAAAACTCTCAGCCCGGGCAAGGAGGGCATTAATCTAAGAGGGAGCAAAGAGACCAAAGGTAACCCTGAAGGAGCTGCAGAGATCCCAAGCAGATACTGAAGTACCTTGTCCATATGACCACAAGCCATACATTCTATAGAGGTGGCCTTTATGGAATAGTGAGCAGAAAAAAACATTTATTTACACACAAAAAATTGTAAGGCTTGTTTTGGGTTTGCCAAAAGACATGTGGGAGACTCCGCAAATATATGGAGGAAGGTCCTGTGGCAAGAGGAGACCAAAACTGAATTTTCTGGCCATCCAAAGGTAAACGCTACATCTGGCGCCAAACCAACACAGCTCATCACCCCCAAGAACACCATCCCCACAGTGAAACATGGTGGTGGCAGCATCATGCTGCAGGGATGTATTTCGGCAGAATCAGGGAAAATTGTCCAAGTCAAGAGGGAAGATGGATAATGCGAAATACAGTGATATTCTTGAGCAAAACCTGTTTCAGTCTGTCAGTGATTTGAGACTTGGACAGAGGTTCACATCCCAACATGACAATGACGCAAAGTATATTGCTAAAGCAACATTAGTGGTTTAAGGGGAAATGTGTAAATGTTTTGGAGTGGCCTGGTCAAAGCCCAGACTGTGGTCAGACTTGAAGATTGCTGTTCACCATAGGAAAACATCTAACTTGAAGGAGCTGGAGCAGTTTTGCATTGAGGAATGGGCAAATATCCCCATGGCAGGATGTGGAAAGCTCATAGAGACTTATTCAAAGTGACTTGCAACTGTAATTGCCGCAAAAGGAGGCTCTACAAAGTACTGAATTTAGGAGGGTGAACAGTTATGCACACTGAAGTGTTCAGTTTAGCCCTATTTGTTGTTTGCTTCACAATAAAAGGAAAAAAACAAAAGTTCAAAGTTGTAGGCGTGATCATTACATAAACTGATGCAAACCCTAAAAAAAAAAAACAAAACACAGTGAAATTCCAAGTTGTGAGGTAGTAAATACTTTTGCAAACCACTGTAGAAAAAACCTGCAGATATGAGAACAAGAACATGGCTGCACTCACCGATCTTCTTAAGCAGGTATCTTTATTGATTAAAAATCTTCACGGCACGGGGGTGTCTGTACATGAGGATACGGGAGCAGAACGACGGCCGTTGAAGCGCCAACGAACCCGTTGAAGTGCCAGACCGGCGCGAAACGGCCGTCGTTCTGCTCCCGCATCCTCATGTACAGACACCCCCATGCCGTGAAGATTTTTAATCAATAAAGATACCTGCTTAAGAAGATCGGCGAGTGCTGCCATGTTCTTGTTCTCATATCCATGATATCTGGCTTTCTGGATTGAAGCACCCGAGATCTGTGGATCAGCTGTGGCCGATAAGCCTGGAGTGGAGGCAGTCAGCTGCAGCGGTAGTGCGGTCAGCTGTGTTCTTTTAAAACCTGCAGATAACATGTCGATTTAGATGTCAATTTACAACGCAAATTATCCACCATGTCTAGACATGTAGTTTCTATTAGGACTTGTTCACACGACCATATTTTCGGTCTGAGTGCTACTCATTAAAAAAAAAAAAAAAACTGAATCACACTTGGACCTATGTTATTCAAGGAAGCAGCGCAGATTAACTTTTTTTCTTAACTGAAATCTGTTAGTGAAAATAAAAAAAATGCAGTATGCACGACTCACCCATTCAAGTCTATGGGTACAAGAAAGAAAAAAAAAAAAAAGATTCGGATACCATACAGAGCCACAGCATAGCATCAGATTTCTACAGATACATTGCACATCTGTAACAGGATACTGTAAATGGTCTTGCAAATGATTAACAGATGATGTAAAAAAAAAAAAAAAAAAAAAAGCAGATATATGGACAGCACACGGATAACAAGTGAGAAAAAAAAATCGTCCCACTTTTCTGGATAAAGCGCTAAACGATTTTTTTTATACGATTGTGTAAAGCTACACTTCGGCTGTGCTCACAAGAGGGTGTAAAAAAAAAAACTGAAAAAAAATTCCAATTTTCATAAAAAAAAAAAAAAAAAAACACGTGATTTTTCTTTTCATATATAAGGTCAGCTGGCAGCCATATGCTTGTTAATAAAGTTTATGAGATGAAATACAGCTTTCTGTGATAAAGGTTTTGTCCAAATTGAGATGCTCAGACTCCCTGGGTCCAGCGCCGATTTCCCACCGCTGCTCCGATAAGGGTGATGTCAGGTCAGCTCTCTAGCCAGTCCGCGCTAGCCCAGTGTCACAAGACGCCAACGTGAGAGCATGAGCACTGTGCTCAACGATTGGTTAGAGCAGCGACGTCACCACCGTAGCAAAACACTGGAAATGGAGCAGCGGCGAGGAGCTGGACCCAGAGAGGGCGAGTACCTGGTGAGCTAGTTATTTTACAGTTTTCTGAAGATGCTAAGAACTGCAATGTATCCATAAAAACTGGATGATAAACAGATGGTGCATATGGGATCAGATTTTTTCTGGGCACCCATGAAATGTGGGAGAGATTAGTGTTAACATACTTTACGCTCTTAACAAATATGAAATTTATCAACCATTAATTTTGGTTTCATCTGATTCAATACTGATTAGATTAAAAATCCCATCAAAAAGAAGAAATCATCGGACAGGTGCAAAAGACACTGCCGACCTGATGAGTTTTACTAGATCTAAAAGGCTGGCGCTCTGTGGCAAGATGACAAAAAGGAATAATTTTTGCTAAAAAAAAAAAACTAGCTATGTGGGAATTTAAAAGGAGTATTCCTCATCTCAACATGATGGCATATCACTGGGAAAGCCCATCACTGTATAATGGGTGGGGTCCATCCTCTGGGAACCAAAGAGTCCACAGTGCATCGGCCCCTTGAAAGATTCTGCCTGCATCGCTAAGCTCTTGGCCAACCCACTGTGCAGAGAACCACAGCCAGACTCATTCCCTTTAATAGGGCACGACTGTCGAAAGAGCATTGCTGAAGCTTCGATCACAAGGTCCATCAGGGTCCCAGGGGTCAGCCCACCACTAAGCGTAAAGTGATAACGCATCCCAGCGATCTGCCACCACCTTCCGAGATGTGAATATCTTTTATATTAAACTTAACTTTAACATTGCCTTGCCAAGAAATGCTCATGGAGTCCGTCTCACTACACTCAAAGCAGTAGTTACATACAGAGATTCTCATTTTTCATAAAAATTATAATTATCCAATCGCTTTTGAGGCTTATTGCATCCAAATGTTGGTTACTGACATAGAAAGTTAATTCTTTGCATATTTTATCAGCCTAACAAAATCACTGAAAGTACCATGAAGGCATAGGTAGGCACATGCATGAAAAATGCTCTAAAAAGTAACAAAAAGTACTTTCAGAGCAGAAAATACAAAAATAATAAAAAACAAAGTAGTAATACAAAAAATAAATAAATGTAAACAAAAGCTCTAGTGCTATAAAAATAGATAAAAACGTGTGCTGCAGTCATTTATAAACTAAACGTGTTTATATCTAGAAAACAACACCCAGTACCAAAAAAAAGAGTAAAAAAAAAAGCCATACAAAATGGATCAAAGTATCAAAAACAATACTACTGGTAATAATACTACTAAGTGTGGCCAAAAGCAGACGCCATCTGTAAGTTATGGCAGTGGTTGAGAATAGGCAGCGGCAGGTGGCACCGCATTCCCTTACATGAGCTGCACGCTGTATGGACACTCTCCCTGGATCCGGAAGCCTCCACATTACGGTATAGACTGTCACGTGGTCCCTTCCTCAATGCTTTGCAGCACAACCCTTGGCTTCTGGATGGCGAGGCTTCTGGTTCCTCGGTTTAACCCAGAGGTGCCTGGCAGGGGCTGTGCAGTGGACGGCTTACGGAACGCTTCTTCTCCAAACAAGCTGAGTTTTGCATCCATCTCAATGGTTTTGGCCAAACTGAAGGCATAGCAATCTAAGGACACTGCAGATGAGGCTGCTTCGTCTTCTTGAGCTTTTCTAACATCTGTGGAGACAAGTACATCACACATTACATGTTTTCTACAGTTAACCATAGGTGTCTCAGGGCATGATCATCCAATTTTTGCTTACCAGGATGTGTTAGGCTGAAAAATCCATGGTGAAAAAATAAATTAATATGGGGCTTTTTTTTTTTAGCTTGCATTCCATTTCAAAAGGAAATCTGGTGCAAAGAACTGAAACAAAACGTTTTCTTTTTTACGCAGAAAAGAAGCGCTAAGCTAACAAAAGGCGTTCTGCCATTTGAATAAATTACACGCATATAATAAGTGAATTCTGGCACAGATCCCATATTAAAATCTTTATCATTGAGCTTTAAAAGCCATGTACACCTTTACACAACATTTTTGTTGTTTGCCTTTTATTGCTTATTTGCAAAGTTAAGACACTTTATAAATTGTCTTCGCTAAAAAATCCCACAAATTGTTGCTGCAGTGTGTCCAAGTCCTTAATGTAGCTGAGTAATTAGCAAAAAAAAAAAGCAAAATACAAATCCATCATAGCGCCTGCTCTTGGCTGATCTCTGTGCTTACCACTCCCTTTCCTCAGTATGGGAAAATAACAGAAAGGAGATTACGCACAAGACTCCCCAGAGTGGAGAGAGCGGAAAGTATCTACAGTTACGGGGAGGGTAGAGAAAATAAAGCAACTGATAAGGAGGTAAGCACATAGAGAGCAAAGGAGTGCATGTATATTAGCTGCCAGTACAGCAGCACCTTGGATACACAACGCTCATAAGCTCAAACCCTGAATTACTTAAAGGGAAACTCTAGAGAGAAAAATCTGAAACTTGCATCATGGTGTAAGGTAAGTTGTATGAAGGACAGAAGATTGTGGACTTAAGCCAAGTGCAATGTTATCATGTGGTGGTCCAACACTTGTCAACCCAAGTGGATCAGCTGCTTTTAGCAGTGGCGACAGACGTGAACAGTGAACTGTGTTGAAGAGCAGAACTAGGTTTACTTTTGTAAAGGCCGTTCCCCAATAATGCAGCTCAGCTACTGTAAGGCTAGGTTCACATTGCGTTAGGGAATTCCGTTTAACGGACCGTTTCTAAGCGGCACTAGCGCTATGTAACGGATCCGTTAACGCGCCCATAGACTTCAATTAGCGTAACGCATCCTAATGCATGTCAAAATCTGCATGCATTAGCGATGGTCCGTTACTTTGTGACGCACCCTCGACCGCGGACTACTGCGTTTTTTGTTACGTTATGACGAACGCACAGCAAACGGAAGCATTCGCTGTGCATTGCACTCTACTGCCAACGCATGCCGGAACTGTTAAACGGAATGCTGTAACGCGATGTGAACCTAGCCTTAAAGCAAATGTGATCTGAGCTGCTGACCTCTCTGTTGTCCCAACTTAGCGCCAAGAACTTCCGCTGGCTGGCGCTCCAGGTGTCAGCTTATCATTGAAGGTGCCAGGTCCCAGACTCCCACTGATATAGATGAAAAATCCTAAGCAGTCCCAATCTCAGATATGCCACTGAAAACAATAAACATGGCCTTCTGGAATCCTCAGATGTTGTCCAGCTTTCCTGACTTATACGTGCAGTAGTAAGCACTTCTGAACACTGGTTTAAGTCATGAAAAATGGTATATTCTGTCAAATTTAGCACAACTCATTACGCAAGTTAGCCAGTGAAAACGAATCGCTCCAGCATAGAAGTCTCTACTTTGTAGACCAGGGGTCCCCAACCTGTAGCTTGGGAGCCACATGTGGCTGGCGGTCCCATGAATTGTGGCTCGCGGCTGTCTGTCAGCTTGGTGCATTAGCTCCAGTTGTAGCAAACCGTTAGGAAGAGAACATCTGAAAATGGTGAATTTTGTGACCTGCACAAAAAAGAAGATCTGGATGCACATAAGGGTTTTGAGATGATTTAAGAGGTGGTGTTTGAAGCTGGATGTGACGGTCTTGGGAATGCTTTATAGGAGGATACTGAATTGGGGTATTGTAGGAACCCATGGATCTTTGTATACTGCTTTGGGGTGATTGATTTTTGTGGAAAAGCTTTGGTTACCAGTATTGTGTGGGGGACGGGAACTGAATGTGGCTCGCGACCCTCTCTCAGAGCTGAATGTGGCTCTTAGGGTATGTTCACACGTTCAGGATTTCCATCCTTTTTTTTTCAGGACAGTTTTTTTAAAAAACTGCAGCTCTTGGCAGAAAACGCAGGTCCTTTTTTTGGTCCTTTTTTTGATGCGTTTTTTGATGCGTTTTTTTATCCTTTTTTTATGCAGTTTTCTATGCAGAGACTGTGTGTTTCCTAGGAAGCTTTTTAGGGCTAAAATGGCTGAAAATACCCTAACCCTACCCCTACCCCTATTCTAACCTTAGTGAAAAAAAAAAAAAAAAAAATTCTTAATTTTTTTATTGTCCCTACCAATGGGGGTGACAAAGTGGGGGGGGTGTCATTTACTATTTTTTTATTTTGATCACTGAGATATAACCTATCTCAGTGATCAAAATGCACTTTGAAGCGAATCTGCCGGCCGGCAGATTCGGCGGGCGCACTGCGCATGCGCCCGCCATTTTGCAAGATGGCGGCGCCCAGGGAGAAGACGGCCGGACGGACACCGGGACGCCGGGTAAGTATAAGGGGGGGAGATTAGGGCACGGGGGGGGGGGGGGGCATCGGAGCACTGGGGGGGGCATCGGAGCACGGGGGGGGGGGGGGCATCGGAGCACGGGGGGGCGGGATCGGAGCATGGGGGGGCAGCCACACTCCGCCCACGCACTTCCGCCCGCTCCCCCGCACTTCCTGCTGCAGCGGTTCTGCACATCAAATCGCAGTAAAACCCACAGATATATTTTTGATCTGCGGGTTTTACTGCGATTTTGACCTCACAATGGAGGTCTATGGGTGCAGAACCGCTGCAGTTCAGGAAAAAGAAGTGACATGCTCCTTCTTTTTTGCCGCAGCTATTCTGCGCGGCTTTTTAAACGAAATTACGGATCATGTGCACAGCAGTGACTGTTTTCCATAGGGTTACATTGTTATGTACCCTGCATGGAAAACAGCTGCGGAACCGCAGCGGCAAAACCGCTGCGGTTCCGCAGTAAAAAACGCACTGTGTGAACATGGCCTTAAGGTCAGAAACGTTGGGGACCTCTGTTGTAGACAATGAAAACACCTTATGTGATAGCCTTACCATTTTTCTGCTCCACTTCATCTTCGAAGGTGACTGAACTTTTCCTTCTAGAATAGAGGATACGAGTGTGCTGGGCACTGTCAGAGCTGCAGTCATCTAGTAGCATGACGTCAGTGCCTATCCAGAGGAGGGAAGAAAACGTATTGATTACTAGTGTGGGATACTTACTATGATCTCTCCTTTACTCTCAGTTTGCTGGAACTTCACTGACCACCTTTCAATACCAACCATAGCTTCCTATACTAGGTACAGGCAGGGTTTCATCATCTCTCCTGTGGAAAGCTAATAATTGAGAGTGAGTAAACCCTCCTTAAAAATGTTCTTCCAAGATCAATAAAATGTGCCCACATCCACAAATCTAACTAAACTAAATGATATTCACCATTTTACTCCACACCATTCTAGCGTTGGGCCATTATTCCTCCCGCCGGTGTAGTTTACCTTGACTGCTGTGGGGACATCTCATATTCTGGACAACGCCCAGCAATCACATGGCGTACATAGAGGAGGACTATGGCAGCCAGTAATCACATGTGATGTGCATTGCTAGCTGTGGGTACGTTCCCTTCTAGGGCTTATCTGTAGCCAACGTTCTAAACAAGCGGGCGCTCAAATGTTATTACTGGAATATGGATCAATGAAAATTGCAGCTTCAAGCTTGATATTAAACAGAGCACAGGATTTCCAGGGGAAATTAATTGCTTCAGGAAATCTGGTTTGAAGCCAAGTTCCGAAAACCTGGAGGCACCTGTTTTTTTTTTTTGATTAATGACTTCCAGATACAAAGAGAGCCAACAATATTTCTCATTATGGATCACCAAGTGGATGACACCATTTAAGGTTTTATTTTAATCATGGAGTCAGACAGTCCTATAAAACATTTCAGTGGTATTTGAGGGGATACCACAAAAAAAAAAAAACAACAACAAAAAAAACCAGGAATCTACTGGTGGACAGTTTTAGTTCTGGTTTCTGCACGGTAAATGCTCACAAAATTCTTCCTATTCGTGATACCAGCCAACATTGATGGCGAATTTTGCGTTTGGCTCCAAAAAAGCATCGGCAACATTTGTCATGCTTTAAAACAGCCTACAAATGACTGATAAAGAATGCCTCTCCCAATTTAGACAAGGTGCAATGGGAATTGATGATCAACCTTGGTCCATTCCAGATGTCCTTGGAGACGCCTGAACTGATGGAAATTTGTCAAGCCATTCTGGAAGATTACAGCTGGACCATTGATGAACTCGTGACGTTGATTTGGGCATGAAATAAATTGCAGAAAAATTGTCTCAAAACCACCGTTTACAATGTTTTTTCCCACAAAATGAAACAAAACTTCATAGCTGACCGCTGTTCGTGTGAATCGCCAATCACAAAACAGCCAAAGGTTATTGTTGAAAAAATAAAAATCACTGGAGGCAAAACTTTCCCCAACAACGTTGGCTACCATACCAATGACGGAAGCCTGTACTACAAGCGCCCCGCCTTCCAGAGAATTCCTGTTACTTTTTGGTACCCCCTTCTAGGAATGTCCACCTGACATCATAACCTAAGACTATGCACAAACAAGTTACCTGAATCATTGGAATAGCTGAAATTAGTGTTTGTCGTAGTGCTTGGGTGACCCGAATCCTTCCCACTGGCAATCAGAGCAGTCAGATGTGGGGATAAACCAAGATCTATCAAATAAAAAGGGAACATTAGGAAAAATGCACATAGAAAACCCAACCTGACAGCTGCAGCAGTCTTATATGTTCTGTATGTCGTAAATGGTTCTTCAGTCGCTTTTACCTGTGATCCTATTAGAAATGCTGAACATTCGTGACGTTCGGTGCTGCTGATGGAATGGATCTCTGTACCGATTGCCAAAACACATGCCGAGAAGCTCCCTGCGCACAGTTTTGTTCCACAGTCCATAAATAAGAGGATGGCAAATTGCACTTGTGAAGGATAGCCATGTAGCCATAGTCTCTAAGACTGGAGAAACACTGTTTTGCCCCCATAAGGCCTCGGTGCTTATAACAATCATATAAGGCCCCCAGGTAAGCACAAAGGCCCCCATTACAACCAGTATTGTTATGAAGGCTTTGCACTGGTTAGCTGAATAGACAACACTGGAGAATCCATTCCTTCTGCTTCCTGAAGACGACGTAGAAGTGCTGGAATTCTTCCTCCCGTTCTTCTGGGCCGCTTCCTGTACAATTATAACAGTTCCACAGTGGATCTTCCGAGCTTTTATGCGAGCCACTCGAAAAATGAACCCATAGCAAATCATCATAGTGATAAAGGGTAGCAAAGCACACCATATCTGCCAAAAGGCGGTGTACCCAGCTTCCTTGTGCCACGCTGCTACACACATCCACTTAAAGTGATCAAACTCCAGTGAAGACCAGCCAAAAAGAGGTGGAAGGCATCCGATGAGGGAATGAAGCCACACGTACGCTATAGCCAATACTGCCCGGTTTCCGGTTATCTTCATAGGATATACCATTGGATAAAGAACCGCATAATACCTACAGGAAACACAGAAGGAAAATTACTGCTCACTTTCTTGGCATCATATATCGACAAATTAGTGTCACATTGCCAAGAATGTATGTATGGAGTCAGGGCAGTACGATCATGGCAATGCCAAACTTTTTAAAAAATACTGAGCTTTAAAGCAGTAAAAGAAAAAGTTACAAATAGGGTTTGTGTCGCCATTTTTTTTAGGACCTCTAAGGTTTATTTTTCCATTTATAGATCTGTTTGAGAAGTTATTTTTTGCGTGGCGAGATGATTTTATAGATTTTGTAATACACACAGCGTTTTGATATCTCTTTATTGCCTATTTTTGGGTGATGCGTTGGCTGGAAAACAACAATTCTATAGTCTCAATTTTTTCAATTTATAGTTTGTATAAATTTACTTGTATATTTGTATACCCCTTTTCACATGCAAAGCGCCATGGAATAAATGACGCTCTAATAATAATAATTATTATTATTATTCATACATTGGACTTTCAAGGATGAGATGATACCAAATATGTTGATCATTCATTTTCCTATTTTTGAATGATAAACTATGACATTTTTTAACAACTTTTTTTATTTTCCCCACGATCACGAACTATATGATGCAATACTCCAGTAGTAGTCAACAGTCAAGTGACGCTGACAGCGACTGACTGCAGCATTTAAAGGGAATATGTCAGCAGGTTTTGTTATGTAATCTGAGAGCAGCATCCTGTAGGGGCAGAGAGACCGATTCCAGTTATGAATTATTTACTATGGTGTATGTCGCTGATTCAATAAAGTTAGTGTTGAAACATCCTATTATCACAACAGTACTAGGTGTCTTGTGCCTCAACTGCTTGGTGTAACCCCACCTCCACCAATGACTAGCAGCTTTCTTTTCAATGTACGCAAATCAGCTACCAATCAGTGATGTGGGCAGGGATATACAAAGCTCAGCATTCACAGCACTGCTAGATCGGCAGTACATAAAACAGTAATTGTATCAAAATGACCACATGCAGGCGAGCAAGTGACATATTGCTTTAATCAGATTTTTGGCCCCAACATCATGCTGTTTTTAGATTAGATAGCAAAAACCTGCTGATTCTCTTTAAGGTTCAGGAAGAGCAGCGATTTGGACAGATCTCCCCTGCACTGTGTCCAAAACGCTGCGGTCTACATTAGAAGCACAGTGGATGGGATATGTAGAAATCCCATGCCCACTGTGCTTCAATTTAACGATGCGTAAACTCCCCCCGATGCAGGTTTAGGACCCTCAGCATGTCATATCTGCAGCGGAGACGCCAGTCTCACCCATAGCCTGTCATTAGATGTGGTAAATGTGCATGGTTCAATGAACACATGGGGATTTACCTGCGTGATTAGAACGCAGTAAAAATACCATGTGTCCAAAACGCTGCTATTTTCTGATGGTGGGCGCATAGGCTAAGTGGTTAAATATCAGCAATTGGAGCCAAGTCCAGGCGCTGGCTGTACAACACAGCCGGTCACCGCTGTGTATAAGACAGGTTCAACTTGCGTCATTTGGTTGCGGAGTCGTTAAGTCTTAAACATCATGTCTCAACCTAGATTTTCATCATTACCCCTTTGAGATTATACCATTTTTCCGGAGTATTGAAACAGACTAGCTATTAGCGCTGGACAGGAGAGAAAACTAGAATCTCTTGAGACTATGATTAGCCAATATTCCAAAACATTTCCTAATCTGGTCATTAGTTCCATTGGATAACAGGAATATCACTGTACGGGGCACACCACCATCTTCTGTATGTGATAATTACAGTTCTAGCACCAGACAAGAAGGGTTTTTAAGAAATGTATGGCACAAAGGAACACTTGTTCCTCGTAAGAGCGTCCTTTACATTTTCTGGGCTGTGAGCCATGTCTTAAGTGCTTAAAGCCAATAACCACGTCTGGTCGTCAGCTCTGGCCAAAACTTGACAGCTGAACCCCTACAAAATAAGCTTTGCCTTTTAAAAGTTGCAGAGAAAAACAAGCGAACGTGTCAAAGGCTGAGATAGAACAGCTGGAGGCAACATACGGTCCATCTCCTAGTCCTGCAGTAAGAGTGGAGCAATGGCCGGCCTGTACAGAGAAAGACTGCTGCAGTCATACACGTACACCAGTCTCACAGAAAATCACAGGACATAGATTTATATATTCCGCTTGGCCCATGCAGAGTTATTTGTTTCTGGGGAAGTGACAGCCACCATAACAGAAACCTGAGGCCCCCCTTCCCCATTATATAATGACTAGATGGTGGCCCGATTCTAACGCATCAGGTATTCTAGATGAATATGTATGTATATAGCAGCCACACAGTATATAGCACAGGCCACGACATATTCTTGAATACCCGATGCATTAATACAGGCCACGCAGTATATAACAGTGGCCACGCAGTATATAACACAGCCCAAACAGTGTATAACAGCCCACGCAGTATATAACATTGCCCACATAGTATATAACACTACCCACGTAGTACATAGCAGCCATGTAGTATATAACGCAGCCTACGCAGTATGTAACACAGCCCACGTAGTATATTGAAATGTGGGCACTATATGCGTGGTTAAAAAAAAGACTTAAAATAAAACATTTACTCACCTTCCGAGGGCCCCTTGTAGTTATGGTGCCTGTGTGCGGTGCATGCGGCAGCTTCCGGTCCCAGGGTTGGTATGAGCGCAGGACCTGTGATGACGTCGCGGTCACATGACCGTGACGTCATGGCAGGTCCTTCTCGCACAGCATCCTTGGCACCGGAACCTGCCGCTTGCACTGCCGAGGACAGCGTGCACGTCGGAGGGTGAGAAAAACCTTTTTTTATTATTTGTAACATTAGATCTTTTTACTATTGATGCTGCATATACAGCATCAATAGTAAAAAGTTGGTCACACAGGGTTAATAGCTGCGTTAATGGAGTGCGTTACACCGCGGCGTAACGCGGTCCATTAACCCTGTGTGAGGGCTGACTGGAGGGGAGTAAGGAGCAGGCACTGACTGCGGGGAGGAAGGAGCGGCCATTTTGCCGCCGGACTGTGCCCGTCGTTGATTGGTCGTGGCAATGACCAATCAGCGACTTGGATTTCTATGACAGATAGAGGCCGCGACCAATGAATATCCGTGACAGACAGAAAGACAGACGAAAGTGACCCTTAGACAATTATATAGTAGATTGTCAGGGAATGGGCCAGAATTGAGAATTAATTCCACTACTCTGTGCCTAATGCGGACGATAATAATGAAATTCAAGACCCAGATGTGAGCCCAGCCCAAAAGTGGTATACAGTTTTTAGAATGCAGCAATAATGTAACCCTGCCTCCTCACCACTACCGGAGCTACCACCTCACCAACACTGGAGCTGCTGCAACCCCCAACCTACTGTCTTCTTCCCCACCATCCTGTATATTGTAAGCCCACAAGGGCAGGGTCCTCGCCCCTCTGTATCAGTCTGTCATTGTTAGTTTGTTTACTGTAAGTGATATCTGTAATTTGTATGTAACCCCTTCTCATGTACAGCACCATGGAATCAATGGTGCTATAGAAATAAATAATAATATTGTAAGAGGTTTAACCCCTTAACAACCGCCGATACGCCTTTTAATGGCGGTAGTTAAGGGTACTTAAACCACAGAAAAAAGTGGTTTAAACAAAGTGCATAGCGCCCCCCAGAGTCAGATTTTCTCTGGGGTCTCGGTTGCCAGGAACATGAACATGATTCGGGTCATTTTTTACCAACCCCCTGGTTGCGATCGATGGTAATTAACCGTTTACCGGCGGCCGCAAAAAAACAAACGAGATTTGCCATTTCATTTCTCTGTACTCTGATGTGATCGCACATCAGAGGACAGAGAAATGGGGTCCCCGATCGCCCCCCGATACTTACCCGTGTCCCCCGGTGCTCCTCGTGGTCCCCATGGGCGCCGCCATCTTCTCCCGGCAAAAAAATGGCGGGCGCATGCGCAGTGCGCCCGCCGGCACATCTTTGGGGTATTGGCTGCCGGGGGTAGCCAAGACCCCAAAGAACATGATCGGGGTCGGTTTTTACCGACCCCGTTTTGTGATAGCCGGTAATTAAACGTTTACCGGCAACCGCAAAAAAAATTGTGATTTGTCATTCTCTATCCTCTGATGTGATAGCACATCAGAGGACAGAGAAATATGGGGATTCGGGGACCCGGTCATACTTACCGGTGTCCCTGGGTCCTCCTGCGTCCGCTCCTGGCTGAAGGCTTCTTCCTCCGGTGAGAACATGGCGGGCGCATGCGCAGTGCGCCCGCCGTGATCTGCCGGCCGGCTGAGGAAGATTCTTCCTCTTGTTTCATTTTGGTCACTGTGATAAATCCTATCATAGTGATCCAAATAAAAAAAAACAGTAAATAACCCCCCTTTATCACCCCCTTAGTTAGGAAAAAAATAGTAAAATAAAAAAAGGGGATGCATTTCCAATTAGGGTTACAGTTGGGCTAAACTGAGTTGGGCTAAAGTTAGGGTTGGGATTAGGGTTGGCATTAGGGTTAAGGGTGTGATTAGGATTAGGGGTGTGTTGGGCTTAGGGTTAGGGGTGTTTTGGGGTTATGGTTAGGGTTCTGATTAGGATTATGGATTGGGATTAGGGATAGTGATGTGTTGGGGTTAAGTTTGGAGTTAGAATTGGGGGCTTTCCACTGTTTAGGTACATCAGGGGGTTCCAAACGTGACAGCCAATTTTGTGCTCAAAAAGTCAAATGGTGCTTCCTCCCTTCTGAGCTCTGCCGTGCGCCCAAACAGTGGTTTACCCCCACATATGGGGCATCAGCGTACTCAGGACTAATTGGACAACAACTTTTGGGGTCCAGTTTCTCCTATTACCCTTGCGAAAATAAAAAAAAAAATTTGTGCTAAAAAATCATTTTTGTGGAAAAAAAATATTTTTTATTTTCACAACTCTGCATTATAAACTTCTGTGAAGCACTTGGGGGGTTCAAAGTGCTCACCACATATCTAGATAAGTTCCTTGGGGCATCTAGTTTCCAAAATGGTGTCACTTGTGGGGGGTTTCTACTGTTTAGGTACATCAGGGGCTCTGAAAATGCAGCATGACACCCGCAGACCATTCCATCAAAGTCTGCATTTTAAAACGTCACTACTTCCCTTCTGAGCCCCGACGTGTGCCCAAACAGTGGTCCCTCCCACACATGGGGTTATCAGCGTACTCAGGACAAATTGGAAAAACAACTTTTGGGGTCCAATTTCTCCTGTTACCCTTGGGAAAATAAAAATTTTGGGGCTAAAATTTTTTATTTATTAACCATTTTGTGTGACATATCTCTCTGATTTAAGGGCATAAAAATTCAAAGTTTAAAAACTGCAAAATTTAAAAAATTTTCGCCATATTTCCGTTTTCTTCATAAATGATCGTAAGTAATATCGAAGAAATGTTACCACTACCATGAAGTACAATATGTCACGAAAAAACAATCTCAGAATCAGCGGGATCCGTTAAAGCGTTCCAGAGTTATAACCTCATAAAGTGACAGTGGCCAGAATTGGAAAAATTGGCTTGGTCATTAAGTACCAAATTGGCTCTGTCACTAAGGGGATAACAACTTGTAATAGAAACAAAAAAAAAGAAAAGCAACAAAATCATAAAATTGGCAATGAAACCATACATCAGAATGTGAATAGTCAATGACCAACCAATATTGACAAAATCATGTTATATTCACACTACTTTGTATGCGGAAGTCAGAATTCTACAAGAGACTAGCACCATCTAATCATGAAGAAAGACAACAATTACTAGTTTGACAACAAAAGAAGAAGGATCACACCCGGCATTGGTTCAGGTGCCATTAACAGAAGATGCATTTCAAAAGATAAAGGGTATGTGCACACGCTGCGGAATGGTGTGTGGATTTTTCCGCACTGATTTTGGTAAATCCGCAGGTAAACCGCACTGTGGATTTATCGCGTTTTTTTGTGTGGATTCCACCTGCGGATTCCTATTGAGGAGCAGGTGTAAAGAATTGACATTCTGCGGAATATAAACCGCTGTATTTCCGCGCATTTTTTTCAGCAGCATGTGCACTGTGGATTTTGTTTTCCATAGGTTCACATGGTGCTGTAAACTCATGCAAAACTGATGCAGATACGCAACGTCAAATCCGCTGTGGATCCTCAGCGTGTGCACATACCCAAAGACATGTTGCGGTTTGGAAAGACGCGTCACATGTCCGGCTCTGCAGGTGAGCCGTGGGAGTCAGTGCACGCATAGTGGACATGGGATTTCTTGAAATCCCATCCACTATGCTGTAACATCTGGACGCTGTGGGTTGGACACTGAGGATGTACGGAGCGTCCAACCCGCAAGGTTTACTGACCTTGGGAACGTACTCTCAGTGGAAGAAAGGTCAGGTATGAATTACACGTTAATCCCTACAATCTGACAAAGATCATGTGTGGGTCGAAACATTTTGTCTCACTCAATGGCCGGGATGACACTTGCGAGAAACTCGCACGAGTCTCGCATCTAAATACTGGGCACTGCAGCTGGCACTCAGACCGGAGCATTCAGCTACATAGAAATACATGCAACCGCACGCACTGGTCCCGAGTGCCGGCGGCAGTGCCTTGTATTGAGATGCGCGACTCGTGCGAGTTTCTCGCAAGTGTGATCCCGGCCAATCAGTAGGTCCTGCTTGCGGGATACATGGGCATCAGTACTGCATAGGAAGCCTCCAAAAGTCCGATCATAGGCCCTAGACGTGCCTAGGAACATATAGGTCTCCCTGCTGTCGCATAAGCTCACGCCTTACTAGGGCCGTCAGCAGCTGTCTGTATATGACCCTAAAAATTATTTACCATACATGCTTTTCCCAGGATTCATAAGGAGAATTGCATATTTCAATTCTAGTGTAAAAGGTAGAAGCCTGTTCACAAGCAGTGGTTCAGGCTAACATCTCCATCTGTGACCATAGGTGAAAGATGGAGCCAACAAATCCAGCCATACATATTAGATATCTGTCGGACGAACTGTGTGTCCGCCAATGGCTCAGCCGTCGGTCGTCTCAGCTCTCGTACACAGAGCAGAGCGATCCTGTGTTCTCTATGAGACAGCTGCCATGTCGGCTGACCATTTTACCGGCACAACAAGCGTTGACAGGACTTAAAGAAACAATCTGTCAGCAGGATTTTGCTAAGTGAAGTGCACACATGGCCATATTGGTGCAATGAAACTGATTGAGACTATACCCGTGGTGAAGAAATCTGGATTTTTGTGTAATCAGGGTTTGAAGTTTTCTTAGAATCTTACGTGTCTTCAGCCCTGCCACGGCCCTTGCGCTGCTCCTCGTTTTAATCAGGATTACAGTGCCAATATGTGTACAATTTACTTAGGAAAAAACAGAATATAAACATTGGAAATCCATTCAGTTCTGAACTTGTGAACAAAATAAAAACAAATATTTAAAAGGTGTATCTCCATCTCTATGAATAATTGCATACACTAGGATATGCCATCACTTACAGGGGTTGCCCACTACTTGTACACACCCTTCTTAAATGCCGTAGTCTTCCGTGTAAAAGAAAAATACCATATAATCCCCTCCCACACTGGCACTATTCAAGCCATGCCAGATCCGGTGTCCCAGAGCTCACGTGCCATCGTCACGCCGCAGACAGGCTGCAGCACTCACACTTCCCTCAATGAGACGTGGCCGCCTGAGTGAAGAAGCCCATCAGCAACCATTGGACACGAGCGCCAGGCCTGATGCCAGCATCGCTAGAAGGGGCTGTCCAAGTAGTAGATGACCTTTCATTCACCCCCTACATCCGATCACTGGCTCGCTCTTCTTACCTGCATCTCAAAAACATTTCTAGAATTCGCCCTTTTCTTACTTTCGACTCTGCAAAAACTCTTACTGTTTCACTTATTCATTCTCGTCTGGACTATTGTAACTCTCTACTAATCGGCCTCCCTCTTACCAAACTCTCCCCGCTCCAATCTGTCCTGAATGCTGCAGCCAGGATCATATTCCTCACCAGCCGTTACACCGATGCCTCTACCCTGTGCCAGTCATTACACTGGCTACCCATCCACTCCAGAATCCAGTACAAAACTACTACCCTCATCCACAAAGCACTCCATGGTTCAGCACCACCCTACATCTCCTCTCTGGTCTCAGTCTACCACCCTACTCGTGCCCTCCGCTCCGCTAATGACCTCAGGTTAGCATCCTCAATAATCAGAACCTCCCACTCCCGTCTCCAAGACTTTACACGTGCTGCGCCGATTTTTTGGAATGCACTACCTAGGTTAATACGATTAATCCCCAATCCCCACAGTTTTAAGCGTACCCTAAAAACTCATTTGTTCAGACTGGCCTACCGCCTCAATGCATTAACCTAACGATCCCTGTGTGGCCTATTTATAATAAATAAAAAAAAAAAAAAAAAAGGTTCCTTGCATCATGTTCTCATACACTTTATGCAGTATTAGCCCTCTGTGTCTGTACTGCTACATACTGGTTCATGCAGCTTTACATGAACACCTGAGCCTTACACTATAGCTGGTCCGAATAACTAAAGCAATTGTTACCATCCACCTCTCGTGTCTCCCCTTTTCCCCATAGTTTGTAAGCTTGCGAGCAGGGCCCTCATTCCTCCTGGTATCTGTTTTGAACTGTATTTCTGTTATGCTGTAATGTCTATTGCCTGTACAAGTCCCCTCTATAACTTGTAAAGCGCTGCGGAATATGTTGGCGCTATATAAATAAAAATTATTATTATATTATTATTATTACCTGCTGTATCCTCAGCTGCAGTTCTCTGCACAGCTGGACGGCCCGCAGTAATGGTCTACAGGGAAGACCTGCGAGGAGGACACAGGGCTACAGCAGCCACTGTGTTCTCTGTGTTCTCTGTGTAGGCGACAGCCCCAGGGGTTCAACCCCCAGCGATGTGACATCAAAAAAGATAGATGTCCCCCTATAATAAACACACCGGGTCCCCCTTTTCACAGTATGTCATCTCTTTATCTCCATAGAAATAACATGCCTGCGTCACCAAGTGGGCATTTTTATGTGAGATTTGACGAAAACATTATCTTATATGAACACAGAAGTATGAAGTGCAATAAATATTCCAAAGTAAGAAATCAATAGCAATCAGCACATTAACACCTTAAGGACTGGCCTATTTTGGGCCTTCAGGACAAAGCTTTTGCCCCTTCCCTATAATCGCCGCATTCCAGGAGCCATAATATTTTATTTTTTGTCAACAAAGCTTAAAGATAGCTTGTTATTTTGAAAAATAAATTGTACTAGTGAGTGGCAATATTGGGGTGCATATAAAAAGATTTTTATCAACGCTTAATGGGAAGAAAAACAAAAACAGCAATTCTGCATTCCATTGTATGCACACATTGTATCCTGGGGGTCAGCACACATGGAGATGCCACATGCGGCGTTTTAGGTCCATGACTTTTAGACAATGCACGCATATTTCTCATGTTGTCAAACTCTTAAAGCTTTAGGTTTTACAATCTCTGGGTATGACCACATTTAGCACTTTGATTTCATTTTTTTGTGAGACTGGATGAGCAATTTTGGCATTGTTTATCAGATTGTTTGGCGGCAGGGTAAGTCATGATACACGGCTATAGGGTGTGTTGTCACACGTGCAGCGATACCAAATATGTGTATTTTGGGGAACATTTTTTTTCCGATTAAATAAATGTTTTATTTGAAAAACCAGGATTTTATGGAGGATTTTTTTTTTTCAATACCTATTTTCCCAAAGGGACTTTGACGTGTGATCCTCTTGCTCACTTCTCACAGGGGCACATGAGGGGTTAAACTGCTGGGATCCCTGAAAACAAAGATCCTACTAGTTACTGCAGGAGCCCAACTGTGTATATCAGACAGGCTCCTGCAGCCGATATTGATGGGCAATCAGTATAATGGATATGTTCATGACGGAGATATATATATATATATATATATATATACCGTATATATATATATATATACATATATATATATATATATATATATATATATATACATACATATACACATTAAATCGCATAAAGAGGTCAGAGGGGTTATCCGCTACTTGGACAGCTCCGTCTCAATTGCTATATTTTCCCGTGTAAAATAACAGCGCCCCGTTCACACCTCCGGTGCCAGGTGTGTGTGCCGGGGGAACACAGTGATTGAGAATGGCTTGCAGAGTAGTGGACAGCCCTTCTCAGTTATTTTCTTATCGGCACAACCTGAACCAGACAGGTAGCAATGATTTTGCTCATCAGATACAGAGACGAAGAGTTAATTGCACATAAGCATTACTGACCTGTCAATGGCTATAATTCCCAAGGTAAGCATACTGGCAGAACTGATCAGCATGTAAAGGAGGCCAGAAAAATTGCACCACACCACCCCAAAGATCCATTCTCTCAGGATTGAGCTCACAACGACAAATGGAAGCACCAGCATAGACAGGAGGAGGTTGGAAAGTGTCAAGCTGAACACAAACTTATTACTGAGAGACAGCAAGTAGGACTTCTTGTACAGTGTGATCACGATGACGAGGTTCCCGAGACAGATGAGAATGTCAATAATGATTATGGCAATAGACTCCGCTACAATGGTCGCTCCGTTTTCTGGGGTAGACTCTGTTTCCACGCCATTTCCTTCAGAGGAGTTGATGCTCATTGTCAATCACAATGAAATCTTATCTGAATCATGCTTGGAACCTGTGGGGGAAAAAAAAATTGAATTATTGTGTCTTAAATAATTGTAGAATTATTCTCTGGAATGTGAGGATTCTAAAAAAAAAAAAATCACAGTCACTTAAATGCAAGAATTTCTGTTTAACATAAATGAAGATGACATCAAGGCCACGTTCACATGCTGAGTATTTGGTCAGGATTTTACATCAGTATTTGTAAGCCAAAACCAGGAGTGGGTGATAAATACAGAAGTGGTGCATATGTTTCTATTATACTTTTCCTCTGTTCCACTCCTGGTTTAGGCTTACCAATACTGATGTAAAATACTGACCAAATACTGCTAGTGTGATCGTGGTTTAACCGTCTAAAAACCACCAAACAAGATTAGACATTGGGTGAATTGTGGCTCAAGTCCCCGATATCACATAATGGCCAGGTAGTTGCCAAGTCTCAGAATATAAGACCTAGGCTATCACAAAGTTGCTATTTTTCCATCCACTACTCCTGGCCTGGTCACAGGTTTTACTACTGGAACTAACAGTATAAGTCGCCATCATGCACAGTAGTACACGTCAGGCTTCAGTTCCTCGGTAACTTTGGCCAATATTTATGTTGTAGAAGACCATCACAGACAAAAAAACAACATTTCTTTGTTATTTTTTCAATATTAAAGAGATTTTCCAGGACTACAATATTAATGACCTATGATTTGTGGAGGACATCACTATCAGATTGGTGGCAGTCTCAGACTCAGGACGCCAACCAACCAGCTATTAGAAGTAACTGCGGCAGTGTATGGCGCTAGAACACAGCAGTAACCTGTAGGAGCCTGGGTTACCCATTACATGCCATTTACCTTTACATTTGTGAAATCAGTCATTTTACACGGGTAGCCTGCATGTGATGGAGCCCCTGTGTTTATACGGTGCAGCCTATTATCTGACGCACGTCTTGGGCAATCTCCCTGGCGTACGTCTTGAACATAGCCTTATATATAATGTGAACTATGGCTTCTCAGGAGCTAATAATCTATAGTAATGTGCAGATAACGGGGAACTTGCTCATGTATACAGTAATTGGAAAGAACTTTGCGTGTAGGTTTAAGGTGAAGAGTTCGGAATGGCTGAAAACCTGTTTGAACACTGTGAAAGATGATGTAGAACAGAAAGGCAGGCATGTCATATGAAGATATCTGCCAACTCGTAACACGAGATTTCACGAATTGTCTTGTCAACTTGCTAAGTGTAGGAGTAATATGATGCATAATGGTCAGACCTCTGCACCAGGGTCCTCTCCCCCCCACTCTTCTGCACCAGGGTCCCCCCCGCCCGCGCTCTTCTGCACCAGGGTCCCCCCCGCCCGCGCTCTTCTGCACCAGGGTCCCCCCCGCCCGCGCTCTTCTGCACCAGGGTCCCCCCCGCCCGCGCTCTTCTGCACCAGGGTCCCCCCCGCCCGCACTCTTCTGCACCAGGGTCCCCCCCGCCCGCACTCTTCTGCACCAGGGTCCCCCCCGCCCGCACTCTTCTGCACCAGGGTCCCCCCCGCCCGCACTCTTCTGCACCAGGGTCCCCCCCGCCCGCACTCTTCTGCACCAGGGTCCCCCCCGCCCGCACTCTTCTGCACCAGGGTCCCCCCCGCCCGCACTCTTCTGCACCAGGGTCCCCCCCACCCGCACTCTTCTGCACCGGGGTCCCCCCCCACCCGCACTCTTCTGCACCGGGGTCCCCCCCACCCGCACTCTTCTGCACCAGGGTCCCCCCCACCCGCGCTCTTCTGCACCAGGGTCCCCCCCACCCGCGCTCTTCTGCACCAGGGTCCCCCCCACCCGCACTCTTCTGCACCAGGGTCCCCCCCACCCGCACTCTTCTGCACCAGGGTCCCCCCCACCCGCGCTCTTCTGCACCAGGGTCCCCCCCACCCGCGCTCTTCTGCACCAGGGTCCCCCCCACCCGCGCTCTTCTGCACCAGGGTCCCCCCCACCCGCGCTCTTCTGCACCAGGGTCCCCCCCACCCGCGCTCTTCTGCACCAGGGTCCCCCCCACCCGCGCTCTTCTGCACCAGGGTCCCCCCCACCCGCGCTCTTCTGCACCAGGGTCCCCCCCACCCGCGCTCTTCTGCACCAGGGTCCCCCCCACCCGCGCTCTTCTGCACCAGGGTCCCCCCCACCCGCGCTCTTCTGCACCGGGGTCCCCCCCACCCGCGCTCTTCTGCACCGGGGTCCCCCCCACCCGCACTCTTCTGCACCGGGGTCCCCCCCACCCGCACTCTTCTGCACCGGGGTCCCCCCCACCCGCACTCTTCTGCACCGGGGTCCCCCCCACCCGCACTCTTCTGCACCGGGGTCCCCCCCCACCCGCACTCTTCTGCACCGGGGTCCCCCCCACCCGCACTCTTCTGCACCAGGGTCCCCCCCACCCGCGCTCTTCTGCACCAGGGTCCCCCCCACCCGCGCTCTTCTGCACCAGGGTCCCCCCCACCCGCACTCTTCTGCACCAGGGTCCCCCCCACCCGCACTCTTCTGCACCGGGATCCTCAAGCTCCCCCTCCCCCCCGCTATGCACCGGGGTTCTCTCCCTCCCTCCTCCCGCACCGGGTTCTCTCACCCACCCTGCTCTGTATTATGGAGACTGTACAGTGGGGAATGCCTGGCACGCCGTTGTTGTACAGGAATTGTACTGCTCTCGTATCCTTCTCACACATGGCCCACACCAGCTGACTAGTATACAGGGAGCAGCCCAGATCTTCGTACCTTCTGTCCCTCATATACTACATATCCACAGCGAGCGCTGCCTTCTGCAAGACCCCGGAACCACAGGCTTGGTCTAAGAATAGCTTCCTGTGGGTGGAACGCAACGAGTGCGTTTCAACGAGTGCGTGCAGCTAGGACCTAGCAGGAACCCAAACGTTCTAGCTCAGCCCGGCTATTACACAAGCCAGCTGCCAATCACATTGCTCAGCCAATCAAGAGCGGCGCCCTCTCAGCCTGTGACACTGGCGGGGCGGGGCTTCCGCTGATCAGCTGATCAAGAGTCGGACGCTGCAGGAGTCTATATGGCTGCAGGTACCACAGTGTATGGGGGGGACATGGACGGTACCAATGTGTGCACACAGGGGGCAGCACTGTGCAGGGGGTCACTGCGGTTCCGCAGCTACATGTGTACAGAGGTGTAGCAGACAGCTGGCTGTATACCTCTCTGGTGGATGATTAGCTGCAGACAGGCGGATACTGGAGTCTGCCATCACTATATGGACGGAGTAATGCCGGTATATCACGTGTCTGGCTATAGGGCCAAGACATTAGTATGTAGTTGTAAGCAGGTTGCGTGATGCATTGACGGACAGGAGGCAGAGCAGGGGTTAACAAATATAACAGTTTTAATGTAACGGGGTTTACTCCTCGCAGGGAGGTAACGGGATAAAACAGTTCACTGGCAATGGATATGGTGAGGTGAAGAATGGCGGTGATAGTAACGGCAGGTTTGATGAGAGTCAATGATTCCTAGGTCCATGAAATGGGTAGCACCGACCACAGCTGCGCGGTATCGTTTCCCTGGAGGTCCTGTGGGCATCAATGCCCCGTCTTCTGGCGGCAGCGGTCGGTCTCCGGTACCTTCTGCTGAGCCTAGTGCATATACTGATGTGGCCGGAGGAGCGCGGGCCACGCCACTGTCTGAGCCCGACGGGGCCCCTGACGACTCTCCTCACATGAAATGTGTTGCGTATTGCACCAACATGGTCGGCAGCGCAGTACACAGAGTATCACTCCCATCACATCTCTCTTCTCTGCATGTAAATATACAGGGAATATCATCAGACACTTTATACAGAAGAGCGCTGCTCAAAAGGCACTAATTCTTGTACAACAAACTGTTGAGCCAAAAATTTTAAAAAAATTCTGAAAAGTAGGAGGGGCTTACCTATAAGTGGTGTGGTCAAGCTCCGCCCATCATTCCCCACCACTTCCACCAGATGAATGGCTGCAGCACATTGTGAGTCTGGCACTCGGCAGCTCGCGGCTCTTCATCAGGACTGGTGTAAATAACCGGAGACTATGAACTTCCCCAATATGGCTGGAGTCACACTAGCGTATGGCATCGGATGCGATATGCTAATGACCCTCGGTTCTTGTTCTGCTGTGAGCGGGAGCCGAGTGTCTGTGCTCTGAGCCTCTCGCGCAGCAGTGGAGGAGGCAGAGAAACTAATTTCTCCATCTCCTCCATTGCTGGGGTCAGCGTATAACGCACATCACTCGGATGATATCTGAGTGGTGGGCGCTGTCTCACTCGCACCCATAGGCTTATATGGGTGCGACTGAGCTGAGACTCGGCCGGGCATACTGCTATTTCACTTGCACCCTGAAAACGGCCGAGAAAAAATACGGCGATGTGAGCTGCCCCATAGATGAATACTGGTCGGAGTGCTATGTGATGTTTTTTATTGCATAGCACTCGTCTGTATTATACACTAGTGTGACTCCGGCCTAATATTGAGGCTTTCCGCTATATATCCGGCTCCGTGCTCATAGTGACAGCACAGGGGTCAATCCTGTTGTTTTGCTGCCATGGAGCAGTGCAGGTAAGATCTGAATCACATGGCTATAGAGCAGCATTATTTATTGATCCATATTGCAGCTGTAAATCCCAGCATCATACACATAGATCAGGTCCCGAGACCCCGTTCCGGTTAGAGTATCAAAATACATTCACATGAATTACCCCAGATGAGTGTTGCTGGATACTGCCCCTAAAAACAAGCACTTTTGCAATTTCCTGCTTGTTAAAATTTGCAGCTATTCTCAAAATACTAAGGCTATGTTCACACTTTGCAGATTCCACTGCGGATTTTTCCGCAGCAGAATTCCAAAATCCGCAGTGAAAACCCGTCACGGTTTTTACTGCGGATTTATCGCGGTTTTTACTGCGGTTTCTTCTGCGGATTTTCATCTGCAGTTTTCTATTGGAGCAGGTGAAAATCCGCAGAAAAGAAGTGACATGCTGCGGAATGTAATCCGCAGCGTTTCCGCGCGTTTTTTTCCGCAGCATGTGCACTGCGTTTTTTGTTTCCCATCGGTTTACATTGTACTGTAAACTCATGGGAAACTGCTGCAGATCCGCAGCGGTCAAATCCGCTGCGGACCCGCAGCAAAATCCGCAAAGTGTGAATATAGCCTTACACTTTTCTCTTCTCTTGTATACAGCTCGTTGCCTTAGCGACTGACCACCACTACTGTCTTGCGGTGGTGGCCAATTATGTACAGCACTTACAGGCTCCTTTGTATTGTTTTGAAGCTGGAGAGCACTGTTACCATCTAAATTCTGCCACCTTCAGTGCGGTGCTTACAAGATAGACTGCAGTGGTGGTCGGTCTCCTAGGCAACAAGCTTAGAACAACAGAAAAGTGCTAGTATCTCAAGAGCGACTACATTTTCATAAGCAATAAATTGCTTGTTTTTATCAGCATTGTCCAGTAGCACTCATCTATTAATATGGGAATAACCCTTGAGGCTATGTGCACACGTCAGGTTATTTTCCTGACAAAATCCGGAGTTTTCTGGCAGAAATTTGCGTTTTTTTCCACGCGGATTTTTCGCGGTTTTTGCGCGGATTTTGCGCGGAATTTTTGCGGATTTTTTGCGTTTTTTTTTTTTTTTTCCTGAATGTCCTTTTATCAGGGAATCCGCAAAAAATCCGCAAAAAGAATGAGCATGTTCATTTTATTTGCGGATTGCATTTTTTTTGCGGAAAAAAACGCATCCATCTGCACAAAAATTCCGGAATGCATTCTAAATGATAGGATGCATATTTTTAGCGTTTTTGATGCGGAATTATAGCGTTTTTATGGCGAAATTCCGCAAAAAAAACGCTAAAAATCCGGACGTGTGCACATACCCTGACAGGGACCTTGCAGCTGAATAAAAGTCATCATTCATCAATTGGAGTGGTAATAACTGCTGGGTTACTCTGTGGTCCTCTGGTTGTAAGACCACTGCCTACAGGTGTATAATGGAGAGGTGCTGATAGCAGACCCCTCATCGCCAAGAATATGAACTGTCTCAGATTATATGACGTTAGCCCCTGTTGTAAGTTTGTAAGGGGGGCTGAGAAGAGTATGGAGGGGCATCAACAACATCACAAGCAAATGGGTCCATCACCCATTTTACTGACCAATCGTGACCATGTTGTATATGTTTTTTTTTATGAAATTGCATAAGTCCTTTAGCTAGAAACTAACAGGCCTGGGGCAAAAATGAAATTATTCAAATGAAAGTACATTTTAATTAACATGTCTTCAAGTACATGAATATTATACTAACATTATTATTTCTGGATTTAGAAGCAAAAGAAGTGAAGGAGCCTCCCACCAAGTTGGACGATTCAGAGGTAAATTGTTTAAAATGTTCATTAAATGGGTTATTTGGCCTTCTGATTGATGGCCTGCCTTTAGGATTTGTCACCAATATCAGATTAGTGGGGGTCCAACATCTCCACCGATCAGCTGCTTTTCAACTTGGGCCGGAAATGAGCATTGAACAGAGCCAGGACTGCTCAGCTCCTCGCAGCGTGTGGTGGCCGGTGGTGGGGATTATTGCATTGAATAGGAGCTGATCTGCAGGACCTGGGAGTGTCTGCTACACAGAGGGCAGAACTGTTCTGTCGGTGTCGGGGCTGAAACCTGCTGATCATTTGGGGGCACCGTGTGTTGGACCCCCTTAATCTGATACTGATGACCTATCTTAAGGGCAGCTTATTAGTTTCATGGGGCTGGACAACCCCTAACCATCATTGTGTGATCAGATGGAAATGTAACGCCTTTTTTCTGTTCTAGGATTCAGATTCCAGTGAAGATAACAGCGGCACATCAGAAAGTAAGATGTCTGTTTCAGGATCACAATTGCATGTTCAATACAACAGTAGGAAAAGGTTTTCATACCGTATTTTTTTATATGATTATCTAGATTATTGTTGAAACGGCACATATATTGCCAGGTAGTCATGGCAGGTGTATGTGGTTTATTAGAGGACCTCTGTCTGTACAGTGCCCTACACCCTGGTGGACTTTAGTTGTCTATGTATTACACCCCACATTTCTTTATGGGGTGTCCCTGTGACCACCTCAAGGGCAGGTATCACGGAAGAACAGAATTTCAACATCCTGGTCCTTTGTTCTCTTGGAAGATGAACTGCATCCAGAGTTGTCTGACAATGGTTGTCCGGGGCATTCACATTGATAGTCACCAATATCTGATCCATGGTGGTTGTACACCCATACGCTGTTCCCAGTGCTACTGGTGGCCACGCGCTCAGTTTCAGAGCTGTACAGCACAGCTCAGTCAACGGCATAGTGGCCTGCAACCAGGTACAGCACATCCGCCCCTGCTGATTTCAAGATCCACTTACACTGAAAGATGATCGTAAACGAGTTCCTAGGAACACTCATTTCACACTAATCTTGCAGTCTAAACAGGCTGCCGATCACTCGACAAAGGAGTAAGATGCTCATTCATTGGGTAAAATGATCTTTGGGCTGCATAAGTGATCATCATTCTCATCAAAGAATCGTCCTGTGTAAACAGGATTTGTGCTGCCGAGAACCTTGACATCCTATGGGCACAGAACAGTCTGTTACAGATGTATGCATCATTAAGCGTGGTCTAAATATTTCCTGACTGGCAGTCATTTAATAGCCTGTTTACACACAGACAGAACATGCTTAACATTGCTTTCAGTGCTCATTGGCTGCCATTGATCTCGGCAGCACATGTCCTGTTTAAACAAGACAAGGCGCTGCCGAGAACAATGTTCTTTTATTGAAACCAAAAGATGATTTTATCTGACAAATGAGTGTTTTTCTTGTTCTGCAGCCTGTTTACCCTGCATGAATATCATGAAACTAGCATTCCAATGAATAAGTCCTCATGATAGTGTTTTGATGTAAATGCTGCACCTCAAGGATTTTTCACGGAAAAAGCTCATACCTGGAATAGACTATGGGGCTTTTCACGTTACCCTTTTTCTTTTCTTTGTGGACTGAGTGGTCCGTGCAAAATTGCGGGGAAATGTCTGATATTGATCCAAGTATCAATGCCAGTCTGTGGGTCCGTGAATCGGTCTGACAGCAGTTGGATGACATCTGACTGCTGTTCGGTTTTCAAAACCGCTAGATAGTTTCTCGACTTTCACCTATCTTTCTTTTACCTCAACCACTGATAAAATGGATGGAAATCAGAGAGCAAT
Organism: Ranitomeya imitator; assembly: GCF_032444005.1. NCBI lineage: Eukaryota > Metazoa > Chordata > Amphibia > Anura > Dendrobatidae > Ranitomeya > Ranitomeya imitator. Next base: position 184,940,448 of record NC_091284.1, read on the forward strand.
TTGATGACACTCTGAACAAAATAATTAGTGAAACCAGGACGTTTTTTTCTCGTGTGGAAAAAAAAAAATGCAGACGTCAGAATGAGCCCTATACTGAAGTCCTATGAAGATGATTTAGCTGAGTCTATCCCAATGTAAAGTCTAATATTACAGTTGAGCAAAAAGATACGCAAGACCATGGTCCATCATGTCAGTAGCCCGTAATCGCGGTCCAGATCAGAGAACCATGACCCTCCTCCTTCCTATGGCATGACCTCTTCTGATTAGTAAGCCCTTGAGATGTCATGTGCGCAGGTGGCCACAATGTAAACACATTGCAGGGCCTACTAATCAGAAGAAACACCGGGGATGCCGAAACTAGGAGGAGCTTCCCAGGGCTCTGCTCTGTCCAGTGGCCTTGGACTACTGACATGGCTACTGGACCAGCGTCCTGTGAATCTTTTTGATCAACTCTATCTGATATTAAATACAGCTTTGTTCATGCTTCTTTGCTGCCAGGATTGGCTCCTTGCTTCTGAGTACCAAGCTGACGTTAGTCAGGGCAGCGTTCACGTGGACGTAGATCAGGTGCACGGCATGTCGTTCTCCTCGTGACCATATCTTTCTTAAAAGGAAATGTTCCTTATAAAAAGATAAGATTCGAAAACCTGAGGTAAAAAAGTACAGCCATTGCCCTTAGCGACCTATTAGATGCCTACTATCATTGGAAAAATGTAGACGTGTAACATCGTTGGCTTCTAGAAGCCGCTGCTAATTTTTATTATCTCCAAGTTTTGACCATTTTTTCACTGCCACGTTTCGTTCCATGTTCATGTTATTGTTTATGACTTTGCAGTGGATTTCCTACGTGATCTTTTCTCACGGACATTGGGCATAGGAACCCCAGAAAAAGTCCTTGATGAACTGAGCCTGGATGGAGTGGGCAGGTTCTTGCTCAGTGGTAAATGTAAGTCAAGTTATATATTATATAATATTTTTTAGCCCTGTTTTATTATAGCATTATTATACAGCCATCAGTGGTCATGTCTGGAGTTTTTAAAGGGGTTGTATTTTCAGGGGAGTTCCTGTTATTGTTTGCAGGACTGACATCACGTCTACAGCGCAGCAGCCAGTGAGTTTAACGACTCTGCCCGTGTAGTAGGAGCGCTACTTTCTGAGCTCACTGACTGGCTGCCGTGCTGTTGACATGACGTCATCACTACAGCCAATACAAGACCCCCGGGACTGTCAGTCGACACTGAGCGCTGGATCTGGTATTTTTTTTAATTACAAACTGCAGCCAAGGGCCAATAGTTTCTGAAAGGAGACAACCATTTCAACTCTTTTTTTCCAATTTTTTAATCTGTATTTTCTATATGTTGCAGGTAAGAATGTGGTGTTTATGGTTGGAGCGGGCATCTCAACATGTGAGTAGATTTTTTTTTCAGTTCCTCCACCAAAGGTTGAAAGAAAAAAAATGCTCCTCACACAATAACATTCCAAATTTAACCAGTGGGGTCAAGACACTTCGACCTGACCAATTGCTGAAACTAAGGGGAGGAAATACTCGGGCCACATTTTCCATCTTATTTAGGTACAAGATGCTTAGTATAACGTGTGTGATAGACTGTCTATGAGCACATCTACAGTTTAACTTACTCTTCTAAGCTTCTGCCCTTACTTTTTAGCAATTGGTTGGGGTATCATCTCTTGGAACCTCACCAATTAAAGGCAACCTGTCACCAGAAAAATAGTGTTATTAACTTTACCTGTACCCGCACTTACCTGAACACTGCTGGGAGAAAATTAACTTTATTTCTACTGGCAGCATTCTGGTTTCAGTCACGGGGTGGTGCTGGCGCACGTTCAGTCACCGCTCTGAGTATACAAAGAAGCGGCTGTAACTGCTGTAAATGTTGATCTTGCTGTCAGTCAGTGCGGCTTCAATCGTCGCTCTGTATACTCAGAACAGTGACTGATCCCGCACCAGTGCTGCCCACGAAACTGAAACGGTGCCGAGGTTAATACAGTAAATTTTCTCCCCACAGCGTCTAGCTAAGTGTAGGCGTCGGACAAGATAAGAACGTTATTAACCTACATATTAACCCCATATCTGATCTGCAGGTTAATAGTGTTTTTCTGGTGACAGGTTCCCTTTACACTTCTGAAATGTATGTATGAAACATCATTAATATTTTATTTTTATTTTACTGTCACTAATGATGATGACAACTCATTGGAGACCAATCTCTTCCTTTTAACCTGCCCTTTTTCCCTCTCTTGCTGTAGCTGCAGGAATTCCCGATTTTCGTTCGCCAGGTAGTGGGTTGTACTCCAACCTACAAAAATACAACTTGCCATATCCAGAGGCCATATTTGAAATAGGATATTTCAAGGTAATGACATCAAATAATTGCTGTGTCGCAGAGAATAAGATGGTTAAATGTTAGTGTCTTGTGTCACTTTTTTATACGTGGGATCATTTACGGTCTCCCCTAAATGATAGTTGTGATCATGACCATAGCAACACTCGTGGATAAGCGCTAGATGAAGGCTTATGTATAAGTCACAGATCAGTTGTCATTATATTGAACTAATGAGGACAACTTGCTCTCTAAATCATTAAATGTTTAGGGATCCATCTGTTTAGATCTGCCAGTGTAGCTGCGAACATGTGCCTGTGAATCTCTGCTCTGATTCATTGTCCCAAGAGTAGAAGCCCCTCTATGACATCAATATCTCCAGGGGTTAGGGTAAAGTCGCCAATGTGAGATCTTTATACTTCTGTTAAACTTATATGTTCTCTTTCTTGCAGCAAAACCCAGAACCATTCTTTGCTTTGGCTAGAGAGCTGTACCCAGGACAATTCAAGGTCAGTCCATGTGAGCCTTCCAGTACTAATCAGTAGGGAGTGACGGTTTACTATGTAGTATAACCACTATCGTACCGGGTGTGTAGCATCCACACTCACTTCCTTTCCTATCTGACAGATCCATATCGGACACTTATACTGTATATATTATATTTGTATCTAAAATGACGGCTGATTCAATATTAATTAGTATAGTAATGTGCCCATAAATCTGCCCAAATCTTCCAATTTATATCTCATCTGGTAGAATTGTAGGTGAAAACGATCATTTCTGATCTACCTTCTCTAATCAGACCCCTAGGTGGTGCTAGTTAGTGCTTCTGTATGAGTAGAAACGCTCAATACAATTTGATCATATGACGCCCTGCTGCCACCAGGACCCACGACTGGCAGCCTATGGCTGGTCTATCATCTCTCTGCAGTCACCATTTTTGCCCACACAAAATTTAGTGTGTTTGTACACGATGATTCCTGTGACTAAGGAAGCAAAATGTTAAGATGATGAATTAAATCCTGTTCTTATGGCAGCCGGTGTCTGTATGGTATGTACAGTTTACTTTATGGGTAACCAGTCCTGGTATATTGTAAGTATCATCCCTTGTGGGTAGCATGCCGTGGCTAATGGAATCTCCTAAAATGTGGATGAAACGGAGGTAAATGCCCTGCACATCCATGTTATTCCTTAATTTACCTTACAACTGCCACTAACGCGTTTTCTTCCCTTTCAGCCAACTATTTGCCATTATTTCATGCGACTAATGAAAGAAAAGGGTCTGTTTCTTCGCTGCTACACTCAGGTATTCTCACTGCTGCGCTCATTACTGATGGATGACTGCACAGACCCAATAATTTTTTCCTCTTCGCACAGAACATCGATACTTTGGAGAGAGTGGCCGGCCTGTCTTCTGATGACCTAGTCGAGGCTCATGGAACTTTCCACACCTCCCACTGCATTGGGACATTATGTAGAGCCGAGTATCCACTTTCCTGGATGAAAGGTATTTTATTATCTCCTCATCTAAGTTGTCTATAAACCACACAGAGTCCAAAATATTTCTTTGTCTTTAACCCCTTAAGACAAAATCGCACACATGTATGTAGTTCTGGGAGTGATCGCAGTTCTGAGCTGTCCCCATACTTGTCAGATTCCGGCTACATTATGTAGCTGACTTCTGTGTCTACGTATCAGAGCGGAGCTCTGTCCGCTGCTGTTAACCATTTTTACACCAATATCAATCTCTGACAGCAGTGTTCGCATGCCCCTGCTCCAATAGACCTGCTGAAGGCCTACATCACTGCCATCTTGGTACTCCTATGAACCTAAGTCACAGGCTGCTCTTCAAAGGAGATTTTCACCATATACTTCAATATGTGGTATCGCAGTATGTTTTATAAGTGATCTGATCAAGCGCCGTACAAAGACTTTCTAAAAAAAAAATATAAAAATCTAAAAATTCGAATTGCCCCGCTTTTTCCCCATTAAAAATAAAGAAATTACGAAAAAAACTATTTGTTATTGCCATGTATGTTAAAGTTCGATTTATCAAAACTTAATGATTAACCTGTAGGGTAAAAGGAGTAATAACAAAAAGATCAAAACTGCAGATTTACAGTTTTATGGCCACCACACCTCCCTGAAAATGACGACATGGCTCTCCCCAATTTTTTTTTTTTTTTTTGCAAGCTTTTGAATTTGTTTTTTACTACTTAAACTATGCAAGTTCGCTACTGTTATAATTGTTGTGACCCAGAAAATCTTGTTTCAAAGTCATTTTTACCAGAGAATGAACACTGTAAAAATATAACAGCAGAATTGCATTCTCTTCACAATTTTACAAGTACATTGGGTGTTAAAATGAATGCAGTCATTCAAAACTACATCTTGTCCTGCATAAAAAACAAGCCTTCATACTACTACTATGTGGACGAGGAAATGAAAAAAGGTTACCCCTCGACAGAAGGGGAGGAAAAAATAAAAATTTTTCCCAGTCTTTAACCCCTTAGTGACAGAGCCAATTTGCTGCTTAAAGGGAATCTGTCACCCCAAAAATCGTATATGAGCTAAGGCCACCGGCATCAGGGGCTTATCTACAGTATTCTGTAATGCTGTAGATAAGCCCCGATGTAACCTGAAAGATAAGAAAAACAAGTTATATTATACTCACCCAGGGGCGGTCCGGGTCCGATGGGCGTTGCGGTCCGGGGCCTCCCATCTTCATACAATGACGTCCTCTTCTTGTCTACGGCTCTGGAGCAGGCGTACTTTGTCTGCTCTGTTGAGGGCACTGCGTACTGCAGTGCGCGCAGGCGCCGGGAAAGGTCAGAGAGACAAGAAGAGGACGTCATCGTATGAAGATAGGAGGCGCCGGACCTGGACCGTGACGCCCATCGGACCGGACCGCAGCGGGACCGCCCCTGGGTGAGTATAATATAATCTCCTGTTGTCTCCTGTAGATAAGCCCCTGATGCTGCTGGCCTTAGCTCATATAAGATATTTGAGGTGACAGACTCCCTTTAATGACCAGTTTTTACAATTCTGACCACTGTCACTTTATGTGGTTATAACTCTGGAACGCTTCAACGGATCCCGGTGATTCTGAGATTGTTTATTTGTGACATACTGTATTATGCTTCATGTTATTGGTAAAAATTCTTTGATATGACTTATATTAATTAATTAATTAATTATTTAATATAACCATTAATTTTAATTAATGTAATTAATTAATATATTAGTTAATTAATATATTATTAATTATTATATTAATTAATAATATATTATTAATTAATAATTAGTTAATATAACCATTAACATTAATATAACCAATAATATAACCATTAATTTTCACAAGGGTATCAGGAGAAAATGGACCACAAAATTTGTTTGGGCAATTTCTCCTGAGTACACCAATACCCCATATGTGGGGGAAAGCCACATGTTTGAGCGCATGGCAGAGCTCAGAAGGGGAGGAGTGCCGTTTGACTTTTTGAACGTAAAATTGGCTGGAATCAATGATGGCGCCATGTCGCGTTTGGAAACCCCCTGATGTACCTAAACAGTGGAAACTCACCAATTCTAACTCCAACCCTAACCCCAACACACACCTAACCCTAATCCCAACCATAACCCTAATCCCAACCCTAGCCATAACCCTAAGCACAACACACCCCTAACCCTAATACCAACCCTAACCACAACCCTAAGCACAACACACCCCTAACCCTAATCCTAACCCTAACCACAACCTTAACCCCAACACACTTCTATCCCTAACCCAACTCACTTTAGCCCAACTCTAACCCTAATGGAAAAAATGGAAATAAATTTATTTTTTTAATATAATTATTTTTCCCTAACTAAGGGAGTGATAAAGGGGGGGTTTATTTACTATTTTTTTATTTTGATCACTGTGATAGTGTGCATCACAGTGATAAAAATTAACCAATAGGAAATTTTCCTATTGATGCCAGCCGGCAGATCGCAGTGGGCGCACTGCGCATGCGCCCGCCATTTTCTCCCAGAAGAAGACACAAGGGGGGCATCACGGGGGGATTCCTGGACTCCAGAGGTACAGGGGGGGCACAATTGGGGGATCCTATTTCTCCTCTAGTGTGCAATCACATCAGAGGAGAGAGAAATTAAATGGAGAATCTGATTTTTTTTTTTTTTGACAGTTGCCGTTATACCATTAATAACGGCAATCGCAACACCGGGGTCGGTAAAAACCGACCCAAATCATGTAGCCGAGACCCCAGAGAAATTCTGACTTTGGGGGAAAATTAGCTAATTCATTAACAGCGCTGTGGTTTAAGTACCCTTAATTGCCGCCGTGAAAAGGTGTATCTGCGGTCATTAAGGGGTTAAGAGGTTATACTCCAAAACACATGCAGTACTAAAGGACTACGGCTGTGTTCACATTGTGTTTTAGACTACTCTTAGTGGCTCAGTCGGGGCTTATGTCTGAAGCCCTGGAAAATAAGGATTTTGATGCTTTCTTTCAGAAAAGATCTTCTCTGATCTGATCCCGAAATGTGATAAGTGTAACAGCTTGGTTAAACCAGGTAAGACTTTTCAGATGCACGTTTAAAGGCATTATCTACCTTTTAAAGGGGATGTGTGTAGGATAGGTTATAAATATGAGATTGGTGGAACACTACATAATAATTATATTTCTATAGCGCTAACATGTTCCGCAGCACTTTACTATTCAGAATTTACATGTACAAAACAAGATCAGATATTACAGAGTAACACAACTCAATTCAAACAGGATTGAGGGTCCTGCTCACGAGAGCTAGCAATCTGTAAAGAAATAGGGGGGACATAATAGGTACAAAGTGCTTGTAGGATATGGTTATGATAATAAATAGGGCTGCATGAAGCTGTCACCAGCCAGGATCTGTATGATACAAAGTGCTACTGAGTGCATGAAGCTTTAAACTACAATATTCAGCAGTGGCCACAAAACAAAGTACAAAGCTTCAGTGTTCTGTTCCGTGCATTGCTTATATCCGGCCTCTGTGGCGGCAGATATGACCTGATTAATAGGGGTATCGGGCGTCACAGACCCAACGATCTTATATCCCATGAGTAGGTTATCAATGAAAGTCTTGGAAACACCTATGTATGTATTCATATGTGCAGGTTCTACAAAAGTAAAGACAAAATATTGCTGTGAGAATATATTAAAACTGGCATGTATTAACACACTATAACAAATCAGTGGCATTATGCAAAATATATAAGTAATTCTGTATTCACAGGGTGTAACTTTTTAATTACTGGAGGTTCCAGGGATCCTGAACGTCATCTGAATGGAGTGTTGGTCTGCCTTATGTACCGCTGCTTCATTCATTCTCTATGGGACCGTTGGATAAAAATTTGCTGAGCTCTGTACTAGTCTAAGCAGTCCCATAAGGAATGAATAGAATGGTGGTGCACATGCTTCAGCTCGGCTCCATTCAGACAGAGCACATTTCTTGGAATCGGTGTTCTCAGCAATTTGAACAACAGGGATCAGTAAGTTATCCCCTAATGTAAGGATTTTTTAAAAATGTTGACCCCCTTTCATTTATTTTGATCCTACAAGCTCAGTGTTGTAAAAAATTAGAAACTGATCTACACTTGCTCTCCCCAGGCCAACTACTGTCTCTGTGTTACTGGTCTAGTCTTTGTTGAATGGCTTCAGTGGTAATGTGTTATTGTCAGCACTGCAGCCAGTCACTGAGCTTAGCGGCTTGTGCCAACCAGTATCATCAGAGCCATTGAGCTTAATGATTGGCAGCAGCTCTTTCAATATAATTTTACCCTGCAGCCAATCATCAATGACCAGGGCAGCAGTGCATTGGAAGCACTGGATCTGGGTGGCGGGTGGTGGTGGGGTTTGGGAAGTGTGTGTTTAAGTAAAACTCAGTTTCTTATTTTATACATCAATGACCCTCTGGTAAAAATATTTGAAAGGGGACAACCCCTTCAAAGAGATGGGCCCGTCAATGAAGGGAATGAAATTCACCAGTATGGCCTAATTGATTACAGAGATGTTTCTGCTTCTGCAGAATTGACTCAATATGATGCTAAAATGTTCCCCAATAACAAACATACAGAAGTAAACTTTGGGCTTAGACGAGCTTGTTTAATGATTCTGAATGCTTCCTTTCAGATATTGTGTTTTTTGGAGAAAGCTTGCCACCCCGATTCTTCTCTGCCTTAAAATCTGTAAGTTGATAGTTCTGGGTATAATATGTAAAAAAGGAGAGAGACACTCACATACAGTATACAGCTTTCTATAAGAAAAGGAGGTCAACTTTATGTTCTGAAACAGCACCATGTATGTTTATGGACTCTGGTGTTTCACCTTCGTTCAAGCAATTAAATCTGAGCTGCAGTATCGTTCACAGCCAATACACAGACATGGCGCTGTTTCTGGAAGAAAAAACAGACCATTTTCTGATGATCCTGAACAACCCCATTAAAGAGTATTCTCAAGTTGTCTCTTGAGTAGCTAAGAGGTATGCAGTTGTCTTACAGTGTCCTTACTCCCTGACTGCTTGGTGGTTGTGGTGAGCAGCTTCATTCATCTGTTGAACATTATTGGTTTGTGTGGTGAAATATGTATATATCTATATGTGTGTAGTGATATAGGGTTATATGTGTAACTAGCAGTAGTTGAACATCTGTCCTGAACCTGCAGGCCTCACAAAGGTCACAGCATACATATCTTGAGAAGGCAGACTACTGTCTCCACTCTCGCCAGGCGGTCGTGCTGTGAACCAAGATGAAGGGAAACATTTGACACCTTCTAGCTCTTTGAAGAGAGATGTCAATTACAGCCTGACACCATCTATCTGTGAGAACCTTTACACAGGGAATCTCAGCGCAAATAACACTGGGGAACAATTTGAAAAACATTTTCTGTTGAGTTAGGTTTTTGAGCTGATTTATACTAAAATTGGCATGCTGATTCCAAAAATGTAGTCAGTTTTTTTTCTAGCACGTCAAGTTTTTCCTCCACAACTTACCTGCCAGAGAAGCACAATTGCACTGATATCTGTAATAAGACTTGTTATCTGATTACAATTCGACTCATATAGAGCTACGTGGCAACTTGTAAGAGTAGTCACAACTAAGACAGTGTGGTGAGAGGTGTGTGTAGCTCCCAATACGTCATAATTATCAATATCTTTACACAAAAAATTTATCATAGTAGGAATAAATAGGATTTGTGATAGCTTTTCTCTTTACATTGGGTGCTTAGTTGTAATTTATATATCTTTTATGATTTTTTTTCTTTGTTAGTTTTCAAAGCTTGTAACTTTCCATCTCAGTGTTTTATTTACATATGTACATATTTCCTTTGTTTCAGATCATGTCTGCTCCTTCTTCCTCTCGTCGTAAATGCCTATTTGTACTATTTTAAAAAAAAAACACTTTTTAGGTACAGTAGTTTACATATTTTTGAGAAGACAAAAATCCTATAGTTCAAAAGCTTGACGTGATAGAGAAAAACTGAGATCATTTCTGGATTCAGCATCCAAAAATTAGTTAAGAACAGTTGTCTGACCTAACTCCTAAAAAATTGTGTTCCCCAGTGTAATATATTCATTGTAGCGGTGGCCGCGGTCCAATCAAAAACAAGCAATTATGATATTAACCTTGGGGGCTGGCCTAGAAATCTGACCTCCAGAGTAAAGCTATAAATTAGGCCTGTATACATAGAATCGTGTTCACATGTGAGGGCAGCCTGGGAAGCTGATGTGATCCAGTCTATATTCATCCTACCCTCAGGGAGCAGAAAGCAGACTGCAAAGTTAGGATTTCTGTAAGTTTTCTCCCTTTATTTTATAACTGTTTTTGCATATTTGTATGTCTTTTTATCATATTTTTATACCTTTTTCTTTACTGTAAGCCCTGAATCTTTTTTGTATTAAAGCATAAAACTTTAACAAGTTGAACCTTGAATGTTCTAAAAGAATCCATAGCCTTAAACTGTATGATCCGTATGAGTGGTAGACAGTATTAGTAATTTCCGGGACTCATCGCCCGTGTATTTGGTGAGTGGTGGCAGCGTGTATGAGCGGGTGTGTGATTTATGCTCCCATTACAGCATAGGACAGAGGTTGAATGCTGGACTGAGAGAGGGGAGATAGATTTACCCTTGCAGGCACAACCCCCAAGTCATGTGCTGAGAGCAGGTACGTGACAAATTAGTGACACAGCGCTGAGAGGGATGACAGTTTGTCCGTGCTTGTTCTGTTTACATATATACAGTAGATAACAGGTACTGTGAACAAGCACAGGGCTCAGTAACTTGAGAGCAGTGATTAGGAGAACTTCTGTAGAAGCTTCTGATGCTGGGGGGTGGGATTGTCATTCTGCAGGACAGATAAGAGAACCATCAGGAGCTAAGAGGGTGAGTGAGGGGAGCAGCTAACTGCTGTATAGAAATTATTGGACTTGAGAGTGCCAACTGAGGCTTTAGGAAACCTGAATTTTCTGACAAAGAGACAACTTTTTTAACCTCTTAGGCCTCTTTCACACTTCAGTCTTTTGGTTTCCGTCATCCCATCCATCGATTTGTGGAACAAACAAATATTGCTGCTGGATCCCTTTTTTTTCTCATAGACTTGTATTAGTGACAGATTGTGACGGATGGCCTTCCGTTTCATCCGTCGTTTGACGGATCCATCGTAAATTCTGTGTCCGTCGCCCGGAGACAACAGACATAGTAACAGACAACGACGGATTCCGTTTTTTGAAACTGAGCATGCCTGGAAGAATTTCTAATTCCTGTAATTTAACCCATTTTTCAATTCAGAGAAAATCAATTTCTCTCTCTCTCTACCTATATTCCTAATTTCCGGCAGCAGCTGCTTCGACGGATCCGTAAAAAAAACGGGCCCAGTGCATCAGTTTTTTACAATCTGCACAGGATCTGTCTTTTCAACACTTTGACAGATTGTGACTGATTCTAAAAAACTGATGTGTGAAAGAGGCCTTAAAAAGCTGTAATACTAGTTTTTCACAATTTGCAACGGATCCGTTTTTTTACAGATTTGCCGGATCCTGCCTAACGGTAAAAACCTGATGTGTGAAAGTAGCCTTACAGTAGATCATTGTTACAATTGTTTGTACGATATGAAATGATTAAGTCCTCCTTGTCTTTCTAGGATTTCCAAAAAGTTGATCTCCTTATTGTGATGGGAACGTCACTTCAGGTGCAGCCTTTTGCCTCACTTGTAGGCAAGTAAGTACTGTTCTCGCTATTTCTCACTGTTTCTGTCTCTATCTTTCTTTTCTTAAATATTTATATATATATATATCTATATATATAATTGCCTAAGGGTTTTTCCGTCTGTCTGTCTGTCTGTCTTTCTGTCTGTCTGTCCTGGAAATCCCGGCTCTCTGATTGGTCGAGGCCACCAGGCCTCGACCAATCAGCAACGGGCACAGCGACGATGATGTCATAATGGTTGCCATGGCGACGATGATGTAATAAAGGTTGCCTCGACCAATCAGCGACGGGCACAGTCTGCCGCGAATTCTGGAATCATCATTGTCCATATACTACGGGGACATGCATATTCTAGAATACCCGATGCGTTAGAATCGGGCCTGGCGGCCTCGACCAATCAGAGACCAGCACAGCATCGACGTAGAAATCCCGCGTCTCTGATTGGTCGAGGCCGCCAGGCCTCGACCAATCAGCAACGGGCACAGCGACGATGATGTCATAAAGGACGTAGAAATCCCGCGTCTGATTGGTCGAGGCCGCCAGGCCTCGACCAATCAGCAACGGGCACAGCGACGATGATGTCATAAAGGACGTAGACATCTCACGTTTCTGATTCAGCAATGGGCACAGTATCGACGTAGATGTCATAATGGTTGCCATGGCGACGATGATGTCATAAAGGTTGCCTCGACCAATCAGCGACGGGCACAGTCTGCCGCGCATTCTGGAATCATCATTGTCCATATACTACGGGGACATGCATATTCTAGAATACCCGATGCGTTAGAATCGGGCCACAATCTAGTATATATATATATATCTAATATATAATTGCCTAGAATACTACTTCCTGCAATTTGTGCCAACTTCCGTGGCTTTGTCCGGAGCTAATGTCCGGAGCTAATGTCCGGAGATTAATTGCCTAGAATACTACTTCCTGCAATTTGTGCCAACTTCCGTGGCTTTGTCCGGAGCTAATGTCCGGAGCTAATGTCCGGAGCTAATGTCCGGAGCTAAGTGACGTCAACAGTGTCCAGTGTCTGATTGGTTGCCGCCTGCTGCGAGCGACCAATCAGAAACGTGCCGTACTGTGACACACTCCGCCCGCCATTTTGGTGTGATTTTTGAATTTTTACCTCACAGCAAGTTTCTACTGCGTGGAGGCGGGCCCAGTGACGTTGCTCTTCAAGCTCCTGCCGAATTTCGTCAAAAAAATGATAATACCATTTACCAAAACTATATATATTTAGTTGTGAAGTGGTTCAGTGACATTTTCACACCAATTTTGAACTTTTGTTTGGTGTTTTCTCCATATACTGCCTATTGTTTTTGTTCTTTCTTACTATTATTTATTAATTGTATTATTCTTACATTTGAATAAATAAAGTATATATGGATTCTAGACTCCCGATTCTTTAGAATCGGGCTGCCATCTAGTATATATATAATTGTCTAAGGGGTGCTTCCGTCTGTCTGTCTGTCCTTCTGTCATGGTTATTCGTTCACTGATTGGTCTCGGCAGCTGCCTGTCATGGCTGCCGCGACCAATCAGCGACGGCCACAGTCCGATTAGTCCCTCCCCTACTCCCCTGCACTCACTGCCCGGCGCCCGCTCCGTAATCCCCACCGCTCACACAGGGTTAATGGCAGCGGTAACGGCCCGCGGTGTAACGCACTACTTTACCGCTGCTATTAACCCTGTGTGTCCCCAACTATTTACTATTGATGCTGCCTGTGCAGCATCAATAGTAAAAAAAAAAAATAATAAGAAAAAAACAAAACCTGGTATACTCACCCTCCGCCGCTTTTCTCGCTCCTCGCCGCGCTCCTGTGACCGCTCCATTGCAATCGGCAGCTTCCGGTCCCGTCCCAGGGCTGGTGTGCGGCAAGGACCTGCTGTGACATCACGGTCATGTGACCGCGACGTCATCATAGGTCCTGCTCACACCAGCCCTGGGACTGCAAGCTGCCGCTTGCAATGGAGCGCTCCCAGGAACGTGGCGAGGAGAGGCAAAGGCGGCGGATGGTAAGTATAGCAGGACTTCAACGGGCTGTAGGTGAGTATATGTTTATTTTTTTTTTTAAGTCTATACTACGTGGCTCTGTGCTGGCCAATATACTACGTGACTGAGCAATATACTCCGTCGCTGGGCAATATATTACGTGGCTGTGCAATATACTACGTGGTTGGGCAATATACTACGTGGCTGGGCAATATATTACGTGGCTGTGCAATATACTACGTGGCTGGGCAATATACTACGTGGCTGGGCAATATACTACGTGGCTGTGCAATATACTACGTGGTTGGGCAATATACTACGTGGCTGGGCAATATACTACGTGGCTGGGCAATATACTACGTGGCTGGGCAATATACTACGTGGCTGTGGAATATATTACGTGGCTGGGCAATATACTACGTGGGCTGTGCAATATACTACGTCACTGGGCAATATACTATGTGGCTGGGCAATATACTACGTGACTGGGAAATATACCGTACTACGTGGGCTGTGCTATATACTATGTGGCTAGGCAATACGTGACTGGGCAATATACTACGTGGGCTGGGCAATATACTACGTCGCTCTGTGCTGTATACTACGTGACTGCAATATACTACGTGACTGCAATATACTACGTGGCTGGACAATATACTACGTGGCTGGGCAATATACTACGTGGCTGGGCAATATACTATGTCGCTGGACAACATACTATGTCGCTGGGCAATATACTACGTGGCTGGGCAATATACTACGTGGCTGGGCTATATACTACGTGGCTGGGCAATATACTACGTGGCTGGGCAATATACTACGTGGCTGGGCAATATACTACGTGGGCTGTGCAATATACTACGTGGCTAGGCAATATACTATGTGGCTGGGCAATATACTATGTGGCTGGGCAATATACTAAGTGGCTGGGCAATATACTAAGTGGCTGGGCAATATACTAAGTGGCTGGGCAATATACTAAGTGGCTGGGCAATATACTACGTGGCTGTGCAATATACTACGTGGCTGGGCAATATACTACGTGGGCTGTGCAATATACTACGTCACTGGGCAATATACTATGTGGCTGGGCAATATACTACGTGACTGGGCAATATACCGTACTACGTGGGCTGTGCTATATACTATGTGGCTGGGCAGTACGTGACTGGGCAATATACTACGTGGCTGGGCAATATACTACGTGGCTGTGCAATATACTACGTGGCTGGGCAATATACTACGTGGGCTGTGCAATATACTACGTCACTGGGCAATATACTATGTGGCTGGGCAATATACTACGTGACTGGGCAATATACCGTACTACGTGGGCTGTGCTATATACTATGTGGCTGGGCAGTACGTGACTGGGCAATATACTACGTGGCTGGGCAATATACTATGTGGGCTGGGCAATATACTACGTGGCTCTGTGCTGTATACTACGTGACTGCAATATACTACGTGGCTGGACAATATACTACGTGGCTGGACAATATACTACGTGGCTGGGCAATATACTACGTGGACATGCATATTCTAGAATACCTGATGCGTTAGAATCGGGCCGCCATCTAGTGTGTGTATATATATATATATATATATATAGATAGATAAATAGATAGACACATACAGTGGGGGAAAATAAGAATTTGATGCACTGCTGATTTTGCAAGTTTTCCCACCTACAAAGAATGGAGAGGCCTGTAAATTTTAGCGTAGGTACACTTCAACTGTGAGAAGCAGAATTTAAAAATAAAAAACAGAAAATCACATTGTATGATTTTACATAATTAATTTGAATTTTATTGCATGAAATAAGTATTTGATCACCTACCAACCAGCAATAATTGTGGTTCTCACAGCTTGACAATGACCCAAAACACACAGCCATGGTAACTAAGGAGTGGCTCTGTAAGAAGCATTTCAATGTCTTGGAGTGGCCTAGCCGGTCTCCAGGCCTAAACCCGATAGAAAATCTTTGGCGGGAGCCGAAACTCAATGTTGCCCAGCGACAGCCCCAAAAAGTGAAAGACCTAGAGAAGATCTGTATGGAGGAGTGGGCCAAAATCCCTGCTGCAGTGTGTGCAAACATAGTCAAGAACTACAGGAAACATCTGATCTCTGTAATTGCAAACAAAGGTTTATCTACCAAATATTAAGTTCTGTTTTTCTATTGCATCAAATATTTATTTTCATTTTTAGTACTTGAAGGTATTGTCCAGCGATCTACGAAATGAAAAGAGACAATCTCTCAAATACTGTAACGCATGGGTCCCCGACCCTTGTTTTATAGGCCCCTTATGTACGGATTACAGTTGTCCTCCAGCTCGGTACAGTAGGACCAGGTCTAGCCACAATCAATAAAAAAGCAGGGATTCAGATGGGGACTTTTACAAGTAGCCCTCTCTGTCCTGTCCTTTTAAAAGCAAACAAAAAAAAAACTCCCTGTATTCTCTAGCAGAGGCTCAGCATGTCATGCGCATCTGCTTGAAGACTGGCCTAGTTTGCTGCTGTCCACCACAGAAGAGCAGCTCTGGATTGTTGGGGGTGTCGGGATAAGAGCTGGAGATGGGATTATGCTGCTGGATAGAGGGAATGGCAAGAATAACGCGCAGGATTAAGGTGGGAAGGCGTGGATGTACATAAAGAACGTGGATGGCAAAGGAAGGTACATGCTCTTGGGTTTAATCACTAAGGGATGCATTGACTGTCATTATGCAAGGATTGGCGGGCTATGGATGTCCCCAGTATAATGGAGGCTGGATGTCCCTAGTTTGGGGGAGGGACAGGATGTCACTGCTATAAGGAGGAGTTGGATGTTACTAATATAAGGGGTGCTGGATGTTACTAATATAAAGGGATGGATGCTACTAATATAAAGGGGCTGGATGTTACTAATATAAGGGGGCTGGATATCATTATTTTAAGGGAGGTTGGATGTCACTATTATAAGGGGGCTGGATGTTACTAATATAAATCGGATGGATGTCACTAGTATACGGGTGCTGGATGTCACTTATAAGGGAGTCTGAATGCCAATACTATAAGGGAGGCTAGATGTCACTACTATAAGGGAGGTTGGATGTCACTATTATAAAGGAGGCTGAATGTTACTAATATAATGGGACTGAGTGTCACTAGTATAAGGGGCTGGGTGTCACTACTATAAGGGAAGCTAGATGTCACTACTATAAGCGAGGCTGGATGACTTTTTATTTAGACCTGACAGTATAGTCCTCCATACAATATTATTGGCACTACATAATCCTCCATACAGTATTATTGACCCCACAGACTCCTCCATACTGTATTATGGGCACCACATAGTCCTCTGTACAGTATTATGGGCACCACATAGTCCTCGGTACAGTATTATGGGAACCACATAGTCCGCTGTACAGTATTATTTGCGCTACATAGTGCTCCTTATAGTATTTTGGGCACAACATAGTCCTCTGTCCAGTATTATGGGCCCCATATATTGCTCCATATGCTACTATCAACACCATATAATGTTCCATACAGTATAATAGGCCCCATATAATGCTCCATATAGTATTACTAGATGGTGGCCCGATTCTAACGCATCGGGTATTCTAGAATATGCATGTCCTCATAGTATATTGTCCAGACACATAGTATATTGCCCAGCCACGTACTATATTGCCCAGCCACGTAGAGTATTGCCCAGCCACGTAGAGTATTGCCCAGCCACGTAGAGTATTGCCCAGCCACGTAGAGTATTGCTCAGCCACGTAGTATATTGCACAGCGATGTAGTATATTGCACAGCCACGTAGTATATTGCCCAGCCACGTAGTATATTGCCCAGCCACGTAGTATATTGCCCAGCCACGTAGTATATTGCCCAGCCACGTAGTATATTGCCCAGCCACGTAGTATATTGCCCAGCCACGTAGTATATTGCCCAGCCACGTAGTATATTGCCCAGTCACTTAGTATATTGCACAGCCACGTAATATACAGCACAGAGCCATGTAGTATATTGCCCAGCCACGTAGTATATTGCACAGCGACGTAGTATATTGCACAGCGATGTAGTATACAGCACAGAGCCATGTAGTATATTGCCCAGTCACGTAGTATGCAGCACAGACACGTAGTATATTGCCCAGCCAGGTAGTATATTGCCCAGTCACGTATGTAACAGGTTAAAAAATAAAAAAGAAACATACTCACCATCCGATGAGCCCGTTGTAGTTCCGGCGCTTGTGTGCGGTGTCCGGTCCCAGGATTGGTATGAGCGCAGGACCTTCCATGACGTTGCGGTCACATGACCGTGACATCATGGAAGGTCCTTCTCCCATAGCATCTTTGGAAGCAGAACCTGCCGCTTGCAGTGCCGAGGAGAGGACGCGACGGTGGAATGTGAGAATAAGGTTTTTTTTTTTATTATTATTATTATTATTATTTTTTAACATTAGATCGTTTTTCTATTGATGCTGTATACACAGCATCAATAGTAAAAAGTTGGGGACACACAGGGTTAATAGCGGCGGTAACGGAGTGCGTTACCCACGGCATAACGCCGTCCGTTACCGCCGGCATTAACCCTGTGTTAGCGGTGACCGGAGGGGAGTATGCGGGCGACAGGCACTGACTGCGGGGAGTAAGGAGCGGCCATTTTCTTCCGGACTGTGCCCGTCGCTGATTGGTCGCGGCAGCCATGACAGGCAGCTGCCGAGACCAATCAGCGAATGAATAACCGTGACAGAAGGACAGACAGACAGACGGAAGCACCCCTTAGACAATTATATAGTAGATAGACCCCATATATTGCTCCATACAGTATAATAAGCCCTGTGACGACACAGCTTTTAATGTTAATTATCCAGACGTCTATTTTCAGTAAGACAGGAGGCATAGACTGTTATCTGTATGTTGACTTTTCTAGGTATGTGTTTGTTCCTTGATTGAAACACAGGCTATTGTTCATACTAGCCTGAATGTGACTCTGGAGTTGCTGTTTGCTGCAAGCTCATTGCTATATTTGAGGGATAGAGACATAGGGTAATTGAACAATAGATATTTGATAATATGTTCATTGATCATTGTGTGGGACCCTGTGGCTTGTTGACTTGCAAAACAGAGGAGGAAAAACTATGCAAATACTGTAGATTAAGTACTCAAACAATGCAAGTTAATCTCATCACTCCTTCTTGACCTCTGGATGATGGCTTAAAGGACAACAGTTGTGAACTATATAAGGTGGATATGCCTCTGTAATAAGAGATCCGGAGATCCAGAGAGACTTTACAAAGTCACAGCCAGGAATATTCTACAGAATGTCAGCTTAGTCGACCACAGCGCCAGCTGGAAGAACACAGATCTGCTCTATTGACTATTGCTGAACCCTCAGAGACGTCTTGAAGAATCCAGGTTGGGATAATCGGGTCACCTGGCCACTTACCTCACTGCTCTCGGTCAGCTTCTTACGCTTGTTGTGACCTCTTCTCTGTGCATGCCACAAGTGGGGGTAGTCGGCCCTGGAAGCTCTGAAGAAATAGTTGCTTTAATCTCGGCGAGTCAGCGGGAGGGTGAGACTCTAATTTTGCACCATCTTCTGTATTTGCTGGGTCTATTCTATAAGCTATCTGTTTTTTTAGTTCAACAAAGTATTGCCAAACTGTTTTAAACTCACTCTGTGTTGTCTGAGTAGAGTTTTGCCCATGTTAAAAGAGAGTGGTCGTTCAGTTGGATGACCCCTGGTCCATGTGGTCTTTCTAAAGACAGCTGGGCCAGCAGATGAGAGCACCCACTGACCCCCGTGTCTCCACACTTGGTGGCAGCATTGGGATACTACTCAGCCCGGTGGATCCGTGGGGAGCTGCAGGGGACTGGTGTTCATAGACACCGTCCAGGGCTCCACAACTAGGGAGGCATATAGACAGTCTCAGCAGACCATAGGTGTGGCATACACAGCAGGATTCTCACTCTACCATGTCCAACCCCACCAGCTCTGCCTTGGGAAAGAGGTCCAGAGTGGATGTATAACCCCAACAAGAAACTGCAACAGGAACTGTGCCAGCTTTAACGGATTGTATAGCAGGCCACCAACACTTGATCGGATTTAATCCAGGAACCAAGGGATGCGGAGGACACCATGTGTGGATTTGATGGATATGAGTCGATACCAGTCAATTGCGTGAGGAGTTTATTCACAAGGAAAACATGGAATTTGCTCTGGGAAAACTGGATGATACAGGGTTTTGCTCTTCTACAGGTGAGACCTCTTACATTCGTGTCTGTGGGTAAAATCATGCTGATGGAATATCCCTAATAAGTGGAAAAGGATGATTGAAAGCCTGTCACGTCTAGCTAATTAAGGTGGGGGAGCAAATTGACAACACAGCATTTAATCTTAATTATCCAGACTTCTATTTTCAGCAAGCCAGGAGGCTTTATGTTGATTTTTTTAATTTACGTTTGTTCGTTGGATGGTCAAGAAACAAAGACTATTGTTTATTCTACCCTGAATGTGACTCTGGAGTTGCTATTTGCTGCTAGCTCATTGTCTGCTATCTGTGAGGGATAGAGACATAGGGTAATTGAACAATAGATGTTTGATAATCTGTTCATTGACCACTGTGTGGGACCCTGTGGCCTGTTGACTTGCAAAAGGAAAAACTTTGCAAATTGATTAAATACTCAAGCAATGCAAGTTAATCTCATCACACCTTCCTCTTGACTTCTGGATGATGGCTTGAAGAACAACAGTTGTGAACTATATAAGGTAGATATGCTTTTGTAAAAAGAGATCCAGAGAGACTTTACAAAACCACCACCAGGAACATCCTGCAGGATGTCAGTTTAGTGACCACGGCCCCAGCTGGAAGAACACAGATCTGCTCTATTGACCATTACTGAACCCTCAGAGACGTCTTGAAGAATCCAGGTTGGGATAATCAGGTCACCTAGCCATATACCTATCTTCTCTCTGATAGCTTCCTACGCTTGTTGTTGTGCATGCCATAGGTGGGGGTAGTTGGCCCTGGAAGCTTCGAAGTCGCAGCTGCTATAATCCCGGCGAGTCAGCGGAAGAGTGAGACTCTGTAATTTTCCACCATCTTGGGTATTTTGCTGGAACTATTCTATAATCTATATGTTATCTGTTTTGTGGTTCAACAAAGTATTGCCACACTGTTTTACCCTCACCCTGTGTTGTTTTCTGAGTAGTATTCTGCCCTTGGGAAAAGAGAGTCGGCATTCAGTCGGATGAGCTCTGGTCCATGTGATCTTTCATGTGCTGGCCCAGCTGTCTTTAGAGAGCAACTGCTGACCCCCGTGTCTCCATAGGCCTCATATAATGCTCCATCTATATATATAATTGTCTAAGGGGTACTTCCGTCTGTCTGTCTGTCACTTCCGTAACGGAAATCCCGCGTCGCTGATTGGTCTCGCCAGCTGCCTGTCATGGCTGCCACAACCAATCAGCGAAGGGCACAGTCCAATTAGTCCCTCCCTACTCCCCTGCAGTCAGTGCCCGGCACCCGCTCCATACTCCCCTCCAGTCACCGCTCACACAGGGTTAATGCCAGCGGTAACGGACCGCATTATGCCGCGGGTAACGCACTCCGTTAACGCTGCTATTAACCCTGTGTGTCCCCAACTTTTTACTATTGATGCTGCCTATGCAGCATCAATAGTAAAAAGATGTAATGTTAAAAATAATAAAAAAACAAAAAACCTGCTATTCTCACCTTCCGTAGTCCGACGATGCGCTCGCGCCTGCCGCCAGCTTTCGTTCCCAGAGATGCATTGCAAAATTACCCAGAAGACTTAGCGGTCTTGCGAGACCGCTAAGTCATCTGGGTAATTTCGCAATGCATCCTGGGAACGGAAGATGGCGGCAGCCGCACGCGCATCGCCAGAGCTTCGCTGGATCCCGGCGGGTGAGTATATAACTATTTTTTATTTTAATTATTTTTTTAACAGGGATATGTGCCCACACTGCTGTATACTACGTGGGCTGTGTTATATATTACGTGGGCTGTGTTATATACTGCGTGGCTGCTATATACTACGTGGCCAGTGTTAGATACTATGTGGGCTGTGTTATGTACTGCGTGGGCTGTGTTATATATTACGTGGACACTGTTATATACTGCATGGCCTGTGTTATATACTACGTCGCCTGTGCTATATACTGCGTGGCTGCTATATACTGCGTGGGCTGTGTTATATACTGTTTGGGGTGTGTTATATACTGCGCGGCCACTGTTATATATTGCGTGGCCTGTATTAACGCATCGGGTATTCTGCAATATGTATGTATGTATGTATATAGCAGCCACATAGTATATAGCATAGGCCACGTAGTATTTGTCTGCTATATAATACATGGCTACTATATACTATGTGGCCTGTGCTATACACTATGAGGCTGCTATACACATACATACATACATACATATTCTAGAATACCCGATGTGTTAGAATCTGGCCCCCATCTAGTACAGTATAATGGGCCCCAATGCTCCATATAGTATATAATGGCCCCTATAATGCTTCTGATAGTATATAGTGGCCCCATATATTGCGCCATACAGTATATAATGACCCCATATAATGCTCCATACAGTGTAATGGGCCCCATATATTGCTCCATACAATAATAATGACCCCATATAATGCTCCATACAGTATTATGACCCCATATAGTGCTTCCTACAGTATAATGGGCCCCATATATTGCTGCATACATTAAAAAAATAATCAAATATTCGCCTCTCCTCATTCCCCTCAGCTCCGGTTTCCTCAGCATCTTCTGACCCTCTGCACTGCTCAGCATAGAGACGTCACAGAGAGTCAGAAGACGCTGAAGATACTGGAGCTGTGGGGAAAGGGGAGAGGTGAGTATTTGAGGAGGGCCGGTGCAAGTACTGAAGCCAGGCTCCCCCGACTCACGGGCCCCATAGCGTGTTGGTGTTCCCGGCGCGAGTGTATGCCCCAAGCCCATCTGGGACACTTGCCCGGGTGTGCGTGGTGGTCACGCCAAAACGGCCATAGGGCACCGGCAACAAGCATTACTTGTAATGAAACGCTCCCATCTGACTACAATTACATCGTTACATTAATTGCATGAACAAATAAGCACTGAGATTATAGGAAAAAATCCCGTAATCAGAAGTAACAACTGTTTTCTATTTCCAGGGCTCCTAGTAAAACCCCGCGCCTTCTAATCAATAAAGAAAAGACTGGAGAGGTAGGCAAACGGAAACATGACATTCTCCACTCTCCAATTTCATACATTTATCATAATTTATTTTTAGTGTCTTGACTTTTTTTTTTGACCCCTCAGGGAGATTCCTTTTTTGGACTCCTCGGTCTTGGAGGTGGCATGGACTTTGACTCAGAAAAAGCTTACAGGTAATGCAACATTTTATATCATCCTGCAGTATTCGCTGCACATACGCCTCACTAAGCCAGAGAGGAGACCTGATGAGTCCGATAGAATGCCCATATTATTTTTATTGTGGGCTTCTGAGTTCAACATGCCAAAAATTTGCACTCCGAGGCGAATGCTTGTATTCATTTTTCCAGGTTGTCCTATATAAGCCCAAAGAGCTGTCCTCTACTTCTTCTTTTGATTGATGGCTTTCATTGTATCTTTGCAACTCTAGTTATTACCTTTGCTTGCCTTAAGGGACGTGGCTTGGCTTGGGAATTGTGATGATGGGTGTCTTGCTCTGGCTGATTTCTTAGGATGGAAGGTATGGTAAAGTATAATATCTACGGCTATGTTCACATGTTCAGTAATCATTCATTAGAATGGATACAGCAGCAATTCGTTAGCAAAAAAGTTGTGCAGACACAACTTTTTAGTCCGTTTTTTAAAATACTGATTTCAGCTGGATTCGGCTTAACCAATTCAGGACCTGGATGAAAATCAAAACAATGCATTCTCTGCTGCAGCCCTTACTACTTTGTCTTGCCGAACGTTCCCCCTGGCGGATTATTGATGAGTTGCAGCTGACGAGCGGCCACTCAGTGCTTGCAGCCAGCTTGTCACATCACAATGTCACATCACCACTGAGAACAATGGCGCCAAGATTGCAGGAATGGCGACACTGCAGGAGGCGAGAATACTTTGTTTTCATTTTAATCCAGGTCCTGAACTGATTAAGCTGGGCTTTTCCAGTAGTGGACAAACACCTCTGAATAGTAGGTAGGATGACCTTAGACATTCTGACATTGTTGCCCTAGTGGATATGTGGCACTTGAGTACTATGTATGATAAAGGACCAGTCTGAAAGTTTGTGCATTTCAATAAATAACAACAAGATGGCATTAGTACATCTATCTGCAGTTTGTTTTTATGTATTTTTCTTCACATATTTTTAAGTCCTATTGTCAGTTTTGGAAATGTGATTCTGATCACTACTATATTGCAGTGAAGTATGCCTGTCAGTGTGTCATTGACAGGGAGTCCATTGGGCCCTAATAGGATGGCGTACTAGGCTGAACAGAGGGCTTTGCTAGTACTCTGGCTGCTATTCCAATCCACCGGAATTCCTTCCTCTGTAAAAGGAGGAATGAAATTTGTCAGTAAGATCAACATCCCCAAAGCACATGTCTGGGCATGGAGATCATAGAAATGTAACTATCAACATCTTTATATCTTCTTTCTGTTGCTGCAGTAACACATCACTATACAGTGTTACTTTGTATTTGTTGTGTTTTCTGTACTTGTTGTCTGTATTGTGTATCTGATATCTGTACTATGTATTTGTTGAATGTATAGTGTTTTTCATGTCTGTAATGTGTATATTTGTGTGGATCAGTGATGTTGAAAGCCATGCTGTCGGCAAGGTATTTTGCAGAAAACAAGATAATGCCAGCTCACCGTTAAAGTTTATGGGAGTCCAGTGTGCACGGAACCACGAGACCACCACTCATGTGTAGCAATTGCAAAAAGTTGTTTGGCAAAGTATTTTGCCATCAGGGATACCCCAAGCAAACAGGTTTCAGTTGAGGAACCAAACTAAGCATACTGCCCAGTGCCAGGACGTTGCTTGATGAGGCGGTTTGTATTGATATCATTTAACTCTGATTCAGTGTGGCTCCTTCATGGGTGCCACATTACTGCGCAGAAGAAACACCTGGCCATCTACTTACGTATTATGCCAAGAAAATTTGATGGAAAATGCAAATAATGGAATTCAATATAGTGCTGGAAGATGCACCCCTAGGCTAGAAAGCACTAAACAAGCTACTGAGAAAGAGCCGATGGTCAACCTGAGTATGACCAATGCTCATGATTGGCCAGGATGAAAGACTCAAGGATTTCTTGGTGCTGATATTCCGTGGTTGAAAAGGAGCATCAAAAGCTGCAGAAATATCATAAAGTTCGGAACTTGGAATGTATGAACAATGAACCAAGGCAAACTCAACATCGTCGAAGCCGAAGTGGACAGAACAGAACTCGACTTACTTGGTATTAGCGAACCAAGATGGACTCAATCCGGACATTTTCATTCAAATGAACATTACTATGGTAATAATAACAGAAGAAGAAATGGTGTCACTTTTATTCTCAATCGAAGATTAGCCAGGACTGCCCTAAAATACAAGCCAGTCAGTGATAGTCATCTCAGTACTAATATGAGGAGTGCTAATTAGTGATGAGCGAGTATACTCGTTACTCGAGATTTCCTGAGCACGCTTGGGTGTCCTCCGAATATTTTTTAGTGCTCTGAGATTTAGTTTTCATCGCCTCAGCTGAATGATTTACAGCTTTTAGCCAGCATAAGTACATGTGGGGGTTGCCTGGTTGCTAGGGAATCCCCACATGTAATCAAGCAGGCTAGTAGCTGTAAATCATCCAGCTGTGGCGAAAAAAAGTAAATCTCCAAGCACTAAAAAATACTCAGAGGACACCCGAGCGTGCTCGGGAAATCTCGAGTAACGAGTATATTCGCTCATCACTAGTGCTAATTCATTTCACAGTTATACAAGTTTACTCACCAGCAACAGATGCCGAGGAGGAGGAGGCCGTTGGCTATTATGTAATCAAGTTCTAGAAGAAAGACTAGAATGCCAAAGTGGGCCATGGCAAGGATGGAACTGTTGTTAGAAACTTTGAACTTGGTGAACAAAATGAGGCTGGAGGAAGATTAATTGAGCTGCCAGAGGAACAGCAGAATTCAGAAAAGGCAGAGGAACATGAGATGTGATCGCTAACATTAGATGTATAATGGAAGAGGCCAAAACATACAGCAAGATCTATTTTTGCTTCATTGACTACAGCAAAGCCTTTAACTGTGTTAATCAGCAGAATAGATGGAATACCGTAAACAGTCTTGGGTGTGCCAAACCATCTGATCAGTTGCATTAGAAACCTTTACATTCACCAAGAAGCAACATTTTGAACGGGACACGGTATAGTTTAAAGTAGGGCGAGGCGTCAGCCAAGGCTGCATCCTGCCACTATTTCTCTTCAATTTATATGCAGAAGCTCTTTTTTCAGGAAGGCTGTACTTGATGAAGAAGAAGGAACCGAAAACGCTGGATGACCATATAACGTGGATAGCAAAGCGTAGATGGAATGAAAGACTTATTGCGGAGTATCGAGATGGAAAGCTTGAGCATGGGACTAATTTAATAAGAGAGATAGTAAAACAGCACTAGGATAAATGGCAATCCGACTATGAAGTGTCTGTTTTAACCGTTTCCTTGGTGGCAATTCACACCGGCAACGTGGTGCTCAACATTATATGTCAATTTAGGTAATCCATTTAAAAAAGAAAAAATGAAAATGTGGCACTCACCCGGTTGTGTTGCAATAAAAGTCCTTTTATTTACCCATCATGGGATGAGGACATTGTACATAGGCAGCAGGTACATCTGAGGGTGCAACGGTGATAAAATAGGACGACGGCTGTTTCGCGTCGGCTACGCTTCAACGGGTCCAGGTGCGTGATTAAAAATTATGTCATTTCCTTTATAGGGTAATACCGATCATCACATAATAAATAAAAACCTTCTTACGTAATGACAGAAAAACGACTGGCACATCCAAACTAGTGTGAATAGGTGCATACCAGGAGCAGCTACCTCCATATACAATATACAAAAAAAGTTGCACTCTATCGTGCCAAAGCATGTTGAATATGAAATACATGAAATAGGAATAGCAAAATGGCTTTTTGAACATTAGGAAAAATATTTATGAGATGCTTTGCACAGAATTTGGCCAAATAGTGTGAGCCCATCAACCATCGTCAAGGTGGCCTCATTAATCTGATGGGTCCCTGACCTCCCAGTTGCATGCGTTTTTGCGAATCTGTTCCTTGCGGTTTTCGAGGAAAAATACATCAATAACATGTCCAACCCATATCTAAGGTACATCCAGACCTATTTGAGGTTTGTGGATAATGTATTTATCATATGGGATGGCCCAAAAGAGGTATTTGAGGACTTTGTGGAATATTTAAACAAAGTGAATAATGAGAATATGCAATTCACATCATGTTTCGGTGGAAATAGTTTAGAGTTTTTAGATGTAAAAATCGACATTGTGGATAGGGAAATTAACACTCAAGTGCATAAAAAACCTACTACCACAAATAATATGTTGCGTTACGATAGTGCCCACCCCATACACACAAAAAAGGGACTACCTTATAGTCAAATGATGAGATATCGAAAAATTATCAACAATCAGAAGAATTATAAAAAACAAATGGATGATTTGAAAGCTAGTTTTTTGAGCAGAGGCTATCCAAAACCTCTAATAGAGGAAGCAGAAAAACGGGTGGAAAACTTTACACAAATGGATCTGCTCAAAAAACAGAAAATCAGACATAATAATACATTTTCCAAAACAGAAAATTCGGAGCAGAAATTTATTTTTAGCTTTAAACACAGTCCTATGGACAAAATAATTCAGGCCATAAGAAAAAACTGGCATGTTTTGCAGACAGATAAAGATTTATCGAAAATAAATAAACCACAATTCGCATACAAACGAACACAAAATTTATCCGATATTCTGGTACATAACCGACTCTTGCCGGTGGAAAGTAATTGGCTAAAAGTTACCTCTCCTGAGGGCAATTATAAATGTGGTGGCTGTAATTTCTGGCAGTTTCATACTACGGAGAACCCTCTAAAAATCGGTCCGATTCGGCATAGGACTAGGGATTTTATCTCATGTAAGACGAAATATGTGGTGTATATACTATTCTGCCCCTGCCAGTTTTATTATATAGGGAAAACTATTCGGCCCATGTCAATTAGATTTAGAGAACATTTTAATTCGATAACGTCTGGAAAAGGGTCATTAAGGCTTATAAAACATATGCAGGAGGAACATAATGCAAATCCTAGACTCTTAAAATTTGCTGGTATAGAAATAGTTAAGTACCCACCGCAAGGTGGAAACCACAACAGGATCCTCTTGCAACATGAGGCTAGGTGGATAATGAGAAGTAATGCTCAAGGTCCAACAGGATTGAATGATAAATTGGATATGTCAGTCTTTTTGTAATTTTGATATAAAATGATTTTGCATCCTTAGAGTGATTATAACTATTGACTTGTATTATGTAATTCTGTATGTTTTACGTAAGGAGAAGGTTTTTATTTATTATGTGATGATCGGTATTACCCTATGAAGGAAATTACATCATTTTTAATCACGCACCTGGACCCGATGAAGCGCAGCCGGCGCGAAACGGCCGTCGTCCTATTTTATCACCGTTGCACCCTCAGATGTACCTGCCGCCTATGTACAATGTCCTCATCCCATGATGGGTAAATAAAAGGACTTTTATTGCAACACAACCAGGTGAGTGCCACATTTTCATTTTTTCTTTTTTAAATTGAGCATGGGACTCCTACTCAATAAAAAGAAGACAAAGATATTGACTACTGCCAGGTAAAACAAGGACACATTTGAGATGGATGGATGGCAATGAAATGGAAATTGTAAAGGACTCATCCTGCTCGGATCAATGATCACTCACTGCAGCAGCGACACCGAAAGTCAGTAGGAGAATACCTATAGGTAAATTAACAATGAAGTCACTGGACAGCCTCCGAGATAGTCTGGTCTTTTCTATAGTAACATATGTATGCAAAACCTGGACGATAAAGAAACAAGACAGAATCAGTGCTGGAGGAGGATGCTATCAATACCATGGATGGCAAGAAGAACAAACAAATTAATTTTTGAACAAATCCAGGAAAGACATGTCACTCGAAGCAAGGATCACCAAGCTATGACTTGCCTACTTTGAGCACATCATACTGTTATGACTGCACAGGCACATACACACGGGCAACGTATAATCCAGGGAGACTACCGTATTTTTCGGACTATAAGATGCATCGAACCATAAGACTCACCCTAAATTTTCAGAAGGAAAATAGGAAAAAAAATGTGTCAAATGGGGGTCTGTCTTACAGTTCAAATTCAGTTTACCGGGGGGATCGGCACAGGTGGAGGAGTCGTCACAGGGGTGTGGGGCAGCGTATGCTCAGATTCAGATCTCGGCAACGAGATGTGAATCTGAGCATGTTGTGGCCTCCTGGAAAATGGCCGCCGGGGACGGCGCATGCTCGGATTCAGATCTTGGCAATGAGATCTCGTCCCAAGATCATGGGAGACGAGATCTCGAGATGGCATGGGATGCCGAGATCTGAATATGAGCATACGCCGCCCCCGGCCGTTATTTTCCCGGAGACTACCGCGTCGCAGCACTGGATCTGCGTGGGCATCCGGGCTTTCACAAAATGCCGGCGGAGCCCCGCCTCCGAACAGAGCATCACCATCGTCGCCGCTCCAGCCTGGGAAGGGAGGCTGCATCGCCCTGCAGTGTCGGACCGGGATCGCCGCCATAGTATTTTTAAGTATATTCCGACCATAAGACGCACCCCCATTTTCCCCCAATTTTTTTGAGCAAAAAAGTGTGTCTTATGGTCCGAAAAATACGGTAATATCTAAACCTGCAGATCCTTGTTCAGACTGGTAAAAGTCCTACTCTGATCTGTTCTGTCCCTAGATGACCGCAGAGGCTGGCACGCTAAGATAACGCAATGGTGCACTCACTGCTGTTCACTCTGAATGCCCTTAGCAGCTCCTAGTATCGCTAGAGTAGTAATTCCCTATGAAATAAAGGAATCACACACAAAACAGGTGCAGCCAACATAAACTACAGCAAAGTGAATCCAAAAGGGATGCTAGGTTCAGGTTTAGTCTGGTCTCTGTGCAACAGGTAATCCTTAGCATCTGGGCTGATACTCCTTAGAAGAATCCACCAGGAATGAATATAACTAGCAGTCAATAGCTCGAAAAGGGGAGTGTATAGCAACACCCAGAATGTGATTGGACAGAGATAATGAGCAATAGAACACAGGTGATAACCGCACCCCATAAGAAAAGCAAATGTGAAGATAACTAGAAATTCAGCGTTTGGACAGGAACTGACCGAGCTGTAGCTGAACATGGATGGATTCAGACCACAGAACAAAAGGGTCACTGGATCAAACCCCTAGGCATAACCCATACAAAGAGAGCAATCACTAGAGAAAAACATCATAGTCGAAGAATAGAAGGAACAAGGCGTAGAGGAAGACCAGCAACCTGATGGCTTGATACAATCAAGATAACGGCGGCGAAGACCCTGGTGGACCTATCTAGGCTTGCACAAGATTCATCTTCCTACAGCGTGTTCATCCATCAAGTCACCATGGCTCAAGATCAGGCTGAAGGCTGTCAATAATAAGTAAAATCTACTGCTTCATTCAAGAGCAATTAATACCTAATTTGCATGTAAATGAAAATGCTAAATTTTCTTGGCCTGGCCTCCCAAGGTTGTTTCTCCTTTCATCACCAGCCTCTTTAGGTTAATTGATAGTGATGTCAGGCACCAGGCAAAGAAATCTGATGGTGAGACTGGTGCTCAGTGGGAAAACAATCTGAGGAGGCAGAGGTTTGTTAATTGCTTTGTCACGCCCCATGCAAGTAATAATAACTGAACTGGGCTTCATAGGAGGACTAAGGCCGGCGTCACACTTGCGAGTTTTACGGACGTATGAGCGCAGAAACTACGTCCGTAAAACTCGCAAAAAATACGGCACAATTATTCTCTATGCCCCTGCTCCTATCTGCCGTATTTTACTGATCAGTATTATACGGCTTTCTACGGCCGTAGAAAATCGCAGCATGCTGCGTTTGTCACCGTATTGCGCAAATAAAACGTCAATGAAAGTCTATGGAAGCCCCAAAAATACGGATTACACACGGACCAGCAGTGTGACTTGCGAGAAATACGCAGCGGTGTTAGCGAGAAAAGCCGGCAATTCATTGCGGTGTACAGTAAAATCACACTGACAGCTTACAGTAGAATAGGTATAATAAATGTGTACACATAGAATAGATATATATATATATATATGTCAGTGAGACACATATATGTATATATATTAATATTTCTTCCAGCGCTAGACAGCTTTAAAGCCAGTAATTCAATTACCGGCTTTTGCTTTCTCCTTCCTAAAACCCGACATGATATGAGACCTGGTTTACATACAGTAAACCATCTCATATCACCATTTTTGTTTGCATATTCCACACTACTAATGTTAGTAGTGTGTCTATGCAAAATTTGGCCGTTCTAGCTAGTAAATTAAGGGGTTAAATAGCGGAAAAAATTGGCGTGGGCTCCCGCACAATTTTCTCCGCCAATAACCATGGACCCTCTCCAGGCTATTAATATCTGCCCTCAGTCACTGGCTTTACCACTCTGGCGGAGAAAATTGCGTGGGAGCCCACGCCAATTTTTTCCGCCATTTAACCCCTTATTTTACTAGCTAGAACAGCCAGATTTTGCATATACACACTACTAACATTAGTAGTGTGGAATATGCAAAAAAAAGGGGGATATGAGATGGTTTACTGTATGTAAACCAGGTCTCATATCATGTCGGGTTTTAGGAAGGAGAAAGCAAAAGCCGGTAATTGAATTACCGGCTTTCTGCTATCTCGCGCTGTATGAAGTAATAATATATATACATATATGTGTCTCCCTGACATATATATATATAGAGAGAGACAGTATATATGTTTTTGGGTTTTTTTAATACATGGATCCCTTGTATATCCGTATGTCGGTTTTGCAAGCCTGCGATAAAAACACGCATTACGGCTGCCATACGGATTACATACGGAGGATGCCATGCACAAAAAACGGTGACACACCCTGCCTACAGAGGAGCTACGGACCACTATTTTGGGGACTTTTCAGCGTATTACGGCCGTAATATACGGACCGTATTGTTTTACGCTGTGTGTGACACCGGCCTAAGATGCAAACAACTTAGGGTTTCATCAGACCCTTGGCTGCAGTGACAGCCCATCAGTGCCCCTTAATCTTGGAGGGGGTGATGAGATCTGGCTCATGCATGCATCAGCAAGCAGATAATTTAAGTGCTGCCATCAGTGATTTACAGTGACTTGTTCTGGTATATTATACATATATGTAAACATGAATGATTTCAATAAAAAGTATGCAGCACTCCTCATGACAGCTTGAATGAACAGTCCTTTATTTTGGGACTATCATCTTGGATGGTAAGGTGCATCAGCGGGCAGAGGCGTGCAGGGAGAGAGGAAGGAGGACGACAGCCGTTTTGCGTTACCGTCGTGGTAAGTTTGATTGACTTGCTCTATGCTGTGTGACTTCAGGCAAAGGAGCAATCAATCAAGCAGGAGGTGGAAGATAGAGCTGGGGTAAAGGCCCCTTCACATTTAGCGACGCTGCAGCGATACCGACAACGATCCGGATCGCTGCAGCGTCGCTGTTTGGTCGCTGGAGAGCTGTCACACAGACCGCTCTCCAGCGACCAACGATGCCGGTAACCAGGGTAAACATCGGGTAACTAAGCGCAGGGCCGCGCTTAGTAACCCGATGTTTACCCTGGTTACCATGCTAAAAGTAAAAAAAAACAAACAGTACATACTTACCTACCGCTGTCTGTCCTCCAGCGCTGGGCTCTGCTTCTCTGCTCTCCTCCTGTACTGTCTGGGAGCCGGAAAGCAGAGCGGTGACGTCACCGCTCTGCTTTCCGGCTCACAGCCAGTACAGGAGGAGTGCAGAGCGCAGCGCTGGAGGACAGACAGCGGTAGGTAAGTATGTACTGTTTGTTTTTTTTTACTTTTAGCATGGTAACCAGGGTAAACATCGGGTTACTAAGCGCGGCCCTGCGCTTAGTTACCCGATGTTTACCCTGGTTACCAGTGAAGACATCGCTGGATCGGTGTCACACACGCCGATCCAGCGATGTCTCCAGGGAGTCCAGCGACGAAATAAAGTTCTGGACTTTATTCAGCGACCAACGATCTCCCAGCAGGGGCCTGATCGTTGGTCGCTGTCACACATAACGATTTCATTAACGATATCGTTGCTACGTCACAAATAGCAACGATATCGTTAACAATATCGTTATGTGTGAAGGTACCTTAACTGAGGCTTCAGATCTACAGCCTCATTTGCATATCAATTCAAATGCTGATTTCTCAGTAATGGAGGAACAGACCGGCCATGTAAGGATATTGCTGGACTTGTTTTTGGAAGAGTTACATGCCCATATAAATAATTTGGTGGGTAAAATCCTGCTGACAGATTCCATTTAATTTACTAATTTTTGGTTCGGAGACAAAAATACTGACTCTTATGTGTTATCTACTCTAATAATTTACAGGTAGCAGAAAAATATAGTAAATTACAGGATTTCACGTAATTTTTATGGAAGATTGTGGTTATTTTTGTGGGCAGTGGTTACTGGAAGATAAGTTTGTAACTGCGACACTTAAACTGTCATAGTGTAACTATCCTGTAGGTGTTTGGTTTTACAAACTGAAATGTTTGTGCAACTTCCTGAAAAATGTCTGATGTTCTAACATTTCCACCTATTTTTCTCACAGCACGTTAATTCAACAACAAAAGCCTTTTTAATTTCTGTAATTTCGGGGCAGTGATGTGTCCTCTGTGTGTCTTTCATTTAATATAGTAAATATATCTAAAATACTTTTTTTTTTTCCGACTGTACATTATTAGTCCGGAGTTCTATTTTTTGTTTCTTCTGAATATAAAAACTTGGAAACTCTATGAAATGGATTTCTATCACTGTCCAAGCATCATCTGAGTGTTGTAAAGCACGCTACTACGTGACTGCAGTAATCCCCTACAATAAATGCCCTAAGCCGCAGAACGGCCCGTGACTAAATATGTACTATTAGTGGAGTCACAAAAAGGAAATATATAAACCTATAAAAAGTTCTGCAATAAAGTGTAATCTGAATAATCTTTATTATACTATTAGTTATGTGATAAGCACTAAATAAAAATACGGCAAGTCGTCATGTTAGAGAAATCAAAGGGCACTTCTTGCTCATACATGGTAATGAAGTTCATATATCAGGGCCTCCATTGGTGATAAATATACTGGGGATGTCTGTAGTTAAGAGCTTTCTCAGCGGCGTGTAAGTAGAGATGCATATGGGCAATTCCCAACTAACGAACACACGACTTATGTACCACCCCTAGTTCCAAATGTCGGATGTTAAAAGAGAACAAACGGAAAAAACTAATACTCCTTTTTCTGTTGACCCACCATCCGGTCCTCTTCTTTCTGCTGCCATCATGCACCACATCTCTGTCTTCTTCACTATAGGCCAGGACTTCTAGCCACGTTCAGGCCCTGGAGGTCACTTCGCATGATCGTTAATGTCACAACCTTTTTATAGGCGATGACCTCTCGGGCTTGGACGCATCTGTAAATCCAGGCCTATAGTGAAGAGGTTGGAGATGTGGCACGTGGGAACGGAAAGAAGAGGATCGGATTGTAATCAACAGGGTGGCCTAAAAAGTCAGCAAAGAGATAAGTATTGGTCTTTTCCTTTTTTTGCTTGCCCTGTTCCAACTTGCACACAAATTTGGGTTACTAACAAACCTACAGGACTTCTCCTTCATAAACCGGGGCCTGCTTGCACATGTAAATGATTAAATATAGTATAATCCATGAAGAAACATCTGAATATTGGTGCTTAGTGCTTGAATACACAGAGACCCATTCAGAAGATGCAGGGAGATATGTGCCACAATGGTAGCTTAGGAATAAATCACTACATATGGATCCTGTTTAACATCAAAGCCAGGCACAAAAGACTCACAGGCAAGGTAGACAAGGAGTATAATAATTACCTAAGCATTATATGGATTGTACTACAAAGTCTGATGTCAAACACGATGCTTATGTAGCGATTTATTCCTAAGCTACCATTGTGGCACATATCGCCCTGCATCTCTTGTATGGGCCTTATGTATCTAGGCACTAAGCACTTATATTTATCTATGTTTCGTGTATGAACAATAAGTGCATATCCTTTTTTTTCTGGTAACGTTGTTTCTCTGTATATTTAATTGGTTTTAATCATGTAACTAATACAAACAACCAATCCTTATTATAGTTTTACATTGTTTGTGGCAGTCAGTTTTATAGGTTTCTATACTGACTGTGCAGTACTAGAAAATTGCATCTATATATCACAAGAGGCAGAAGGCAGAATAAACATTGCAATTTGTGGTACTTTGGCTCTACAGCAATTTCAGTGGTGCAGTCTAGGATAATTTGTCTGCCACACATTATTTCTGAACTTCATTTTCAGCACAACCAGTTTTACTTTCCTTTCTAGCACTGAAGTCGCCCATTTCCTTTCATGTTTTACTGAGAGTAGCAAAAGAGAGCATCAACCTCCCCAAGAATTTTCGGATACAACATGACTAGAAGTGGCTCCATTTTTTTTTCTCAACCTGGATCTTCAGGAGCTCACTGCTCCCCTGCCTCCTAGCTTCCTGTTTTGCTGGGGGCAGTGTGCTCCTGAAGATTGACTATTGGGTCCAGCAACATGGTTGTGCAACTGGTTTTACCTGAGCTCTCATCCAGACTGCCAGCAGCCGTAGCTTTGCTTCTGCAGCACGAGAGACGTGCAGAGTGACTGAGGCTGATCAGATCTAGCGATCCCACCAGCTTCAGAGTGGTGCGAGCAGGCTGTACAGCATGGAGGCTGCCCATTCTGCACACTCCTTACCTAGGTACCTGGCCAGGCTGCGTCATTGTGCCTGCAAGGCGGCTGGTAATTTGACAATGAGCTGTATAATATAAAATTAAAGGCTCATTCAAATGTCCGTGAAAATCTTAGAAATATATGAAGCGGCCACGGTCAGGAGAGCAGCTGTCAGTCCTTGCATTGCAGGTCGAAATTAGACCAAAATCCTCGGACATCTGCACGAACCTTAAGGCTATGTGCACACATTGCGGATTTTGCTGCGGATCCACAACGGATTTGACGCTGCAGATCTGCAGCTCTTTTCCATGCGCTTTACAGTACCATGTAAACCTATAGAAAACTAAGTCCGCTGTGCACATGCTGCGGAAAATACCGCGTGGGAATGCTGCTTTGTATTTTCCGCAGCATGTCAATTCTTTGTGCGGATTCTGCAGCGTTTTACACCTGTTCCTGTATAGGAATCCGCAGGTGTTAAACCGCAGGTGGAATCTGCACAAAACCCGCATGAATTCCGCGGTAAATCAGCAGGTAAAACGCAGTGCGTTTTACCTGTGGATTTTGCAAAAACGGTGCGGAAAAATCCGCACACGATTCCGCAACGTGTGCACATAGCCTAAAAGTCCGTCTGTTTTTGAGAACGGAGACAATTTTTACTAAGGGGTAAGTTGCACAGTTGTTTGTTTTTACAAGCACTTTGCAGTTGCCACCATTTTTGTAGTTTTCTGGGATTTTCATAGTTTTTTCCAGGCAAATTTTCAGCAAGCACTGCACCATATTGAATCCTATCAGTGTGTAATACTGTATTTGTTAGGATTCGGCTCTGCTTTCCAGTTCTAGTGGTTGTTAAATGACCACAAGTATGCACTTGGACATTGATAGAGTCAGGAAAAGAAGCTAGTCCGATTGTGGCCGCAAATCACATATTTACGGTCACTTGACCGCTTGAATCTGCAAGCAGAGCTGAATCCTCACACACAGTATTACACACTGGCAAACTGCCTGCCAAAAATTTGTCTTCACCTGGAAAAACCCTTTGGGAGTAAGTTAGCACCATCGTTACAATGTGCTTGTAGGGCCACAACGTTTTAGAAGATCTTATAATATGGCTCCTCGGCAGTTATAGATTGCACATTGTCCATTTCTTGGAATGAGTAGATCATGAACCCACTCTTGTATTGGCCACTACTAAGGGTCCGACTAAGGGTTTTTGCTGGCTTCTATGAGTACTGGATGATTGTGACAGCACGTCCTTTCTTCAGGCAACGATTGCTTGATTGAGTTTCTTGTGTTTTAGGCCGAGTTGGAAGAAATGGTAAAAAAAGAACACGCAGCGATTGATGCAGACGCACAGAAGAGCGCCCCTAAAAAGACAGAGGAGTCCCCTGAAAAAAAGGAGGATGAAAAATCAGCCAAGTAATTGCATTAAAGTGAACTCTCTCATCTTCATAAATGCACCTTTTACGCGGCGGCTGCTGCCACAGTTCTGGCTCTTTATTCTGGGCACTGCCTGGGAAGTTTTACTGGCACTTTGTACTGAATTATAGAGAAATAGTGCACCTTAATTAGATTTTATAAATACCATCTAATACCTTCTGCCTCCTAATAGTGACATTCAGCACATAGCGGTCACTGCTGGATCATATGTAACCAAACATTGGTAATTCCAAATTCCGGCATCACTTGGCAGGCCATAGGTTTGACGCTACCACAGAATCATAGGACCATATGATGCTGTGAGGCCTCGTACTCGTCATATTCATGGACATCCTTTACCAATAAACATTTTATAGTAAATGTAGTGATAGATATACCACCAGTGTTTAGAGCTGTGGTGCTTAGAAAATACGGTGACCCTTTTATCATTTATCGCCAAAACCGTGCCTCTTGGGATAATGCAGTCCAGCATCACAAAATGGACTGGGCTTGTGTAATGATTACTATCCCAGCATCTGGTCAAAAAGGGCTTTATCTGTCGGACATAATATCTAGTCATGATGCTATTAATGCATATTAAGGGAAGCTCTATTTAAGAGGCCGTCTTCCTATAACACAAAATTCTCCATATTGCAGCACAAGTCAAATCTGTGGCAATTATATTGTAAAGTTATTGGCACTTTCTACTCGATTACAGCTGCTATTTCCAAAACCGGAGAGCAGAATGTGCCTCCATACTGTTTGAAATATAGAATTAGCCTTTGAGCTCATTCTTAAATTCCCATACACCTTAGATGACTAATGGCCGAACAATCTTTCTGCCGATCATTCGGCCTGCAGCTATCTCCGCCGCCTCTCCCATAAATTGGAGGGCTCACTTGGCCAACCACTCCAACCATTGTTTATGAGAGCCGCTGCCAAACATCTGTGGCGGCACATATCGGGTTGCACAAAAGGATCAGGAGTCTGAAGTAGACATGCTGAGTCCTTATAGAGGTGTTCTCAAATTTGGAAGTTATCCTCTCCATCCTATGGAAAGGGGGCAAATTCCTAATCGCTAGGGGTCCAGCCATAGTGACCGCCACAGATCTCAACAGCTTTGTGTGAATTTAGTTGTGGTCGATTATGTGCTCTTCAGTTCCATTCATTCTTAATGTTACTGGCAGAGATGTCTAATCGCTGCCCACTCAGCTGGTCTTCAGGACTCCCATAATAATGAATGAAGCGGCGATGTGCGTAATCGACCACAGCTCCAGTCTTAGCCCTGTCCTTGAGATCGGTGAGGGTCACAGTGGTCGGACACCTGGCGATCAGAAAGTTATCCCCTATCAAATAACTTTCAAACTTGAGAATGCACCTTTAAAGCCCCCAACAATTATCTATCCATAGGATACTACTGTTTCTTATGATGATGATGAGTTAGGCTGCTGATGTAACATTTGATTTTCAAATGTTACGTTTCAGGTGGAAATCCCCTTTAAGGGAGAACTTTATTGTCAAAAGGGAAATTGCATTGCTAGATTATTAGTGAAGCCCTAATTGCTTCAGATAGTACACATCCTGGTTTATAGTTTTGTACCCACTGCACAATATGGAAATATATTCCATACTAGTCAGTCTGGGAAAATAAGGACTGGCCTTGTATCGCAGTCCCAGCATTTATAATGCAGCGCCGTAGGTCATTTCCACATCTTCTAAGCGCATATTATCGCTGTTATTTCTTACTGATGAACTCCTCTTAAATAACATCAGCCTCAGTTTACTTCAATACTAAGATAAATGTGACCAGCAGGAACTCCAGTGCGGACATTGATTATTAAGATTATGGAACCATCTTTTCTGCTGTTACCGTGTTAATACCCTAAGATGGTATTACTGTTTCCGGAGACCTTTACCAATTTATACATTGAATAAGGATGATAAAGAAATGACAGACAAACGTGTCAGAACTGATTGAACATTGTGAGATATACCCTATTGATAGGGTAACACTTAATTCTCAATATAATTATGTTTCCAGAAGGAATATCTGAGGAACGGCTCCTTTTAGAGCTTTAAGACCGGATTCTCCAGAATTAATTTTTTTCATGAAGAATGCAACATTTATGCTAATATATTTGTCTTTATAATAGATTATATATTTCAAGTGCAGTGGGTTGTGTGGTTTTAAGAACAAGGTTCTTCTGGTGTGCAATTTTTCCAATGTTTTATTCTGCAACCCAACAGCTCAGATCTCTGATGGCCTAGGTTTGTCGTTGTGTCGTAGTTACAATACGGGCTACAATTTAGTACATTTCCCAACATTATTGTGGTTCATATTGTGATGTGGGGCAATTGTAGCGCATTTGACTTTCTGACTGCAGGTTCACACTAATATGGATCCCTCTCTTTATCCAAGGTATATTAGGTAGCTGTAATATATGCAGCCCTGAATGTAGGTTTATAGGTTCTACCAATGTAGGACTGACATGTGTATTCTGCCAACAGAGCTCTATACATTACAATATAATAATAATTGGGGATTTCTTATCTGGAAAACCTGTGATTTCTAGATTTGTTTTAAATGTAGAATACATATCCAAGTCTGGTCAGTAGCATCTTGGGGGGTATTCCTTTCTTACCCTCTACCACTGATCACTGTAAGTAATAAACCACTTACTGTTATTATTCTTGGTTTTCAGAACTTCCGCATACGAGATCTTGATTCTATGAGAATAGTTCAGCTATTTAATTGTCTTCATGAATTTATTATTAGGCCATTAAAATCAAAAGCTTATGTTATAGCGCATACGGCGCCAATTGTGTGAGGGGAAAGTGATCTAAATGATTGCGTCATTTCATTATTTGTTGTATTAAAATACTGTAAACTTTATATTGTCTGTCATTATTACGCTATATCTGGTAACTGTTGTCCCACCCCAATAGTCAAGAGTAGACCTCTATAAGTCTGATGAAGACCTCAGCGGAAGCTGAAACGTGTATCTACTATATAATTGTCTAAGGGTCAGTTCTGTTTTTCTGTCCTTCTGTCTATCTGTCTGTCATGGATATTCATTGGTTGCGGCCTCTGTCTTTCATTATTACGCTATATCTGGTAACTGTTGTCCCCCCCAATAGTCGAGAGTAGACCTCAAGTCTGATGAAGACCTCAGAGGGAGCTGACACGTATATTTCTTATATTGAGAAGCTCCATAAGCTAGTGTTTAATGCTAAATGTGTATTGGAGAATTAACTGTCAGATTATAAGTTCCAGCGCTTCATCAGCACCCATCCTGGAACAGGCTGCCAGGAGAGGTGGTGAGTTCTCCTTCAAAGGAAGTTGTAATAATTATATGGGTACTACGGAACCTGATAGCATGGGATAAAGCCAGTCTGAGAGCAAAGTTGCAACAAAAGATGTATTTACTCAAAAACAGAAATGTAA
Organism: Ranitomeya imitator; assembly: GCF_032444005.1. Taxonomy (NCBI): domain Eukaryota; kingdom Metazoa; phylum Chordata; class Amphibia; order Anura; family Dendrobatidae; genus Ranitomeya; species Ranitomeya imitator. The sequence goes on from NC_091284.1 coordinate 184,980,993, forward strand.
ACAGAACTAATAGATATTTCTGCAATTGTAACGAGGTCCTCAGCTCTATATAGAAAATCACAGCAAACTGAGTAGCGGGTCGCGACCGCTAATGTGAACCAGTCCAGCAAGGAAATGATGTGGAAGCAAACAAGACACTTGAACGAGGAAGTCCAATAAAGTTATAGTGCGAATGCACACAGTACTTACATGATGAAGTCCAGCAAGACTTGCTCACACGTGTGCACAGTACTTGTTAGTAGGAGTCCAATTGTTCACAGATAGTGCGTCATGTGAATGATGTCCTGGAAAAGAGAGGACGAGGGGAGAAAGAGGGAGAGCACTATCTAAGCGTAGTAGATGAGTAGATCTTTCTTGGAGAGAAAAGCACAGCTTGAATCTTGCTCACCTGGTGTGGTTGTGCAAAGAGGCACAACACTGGGAAAAAATTTTGTACACAAAGCAAATCCTTCCACTGGTGCGCTGCACATCACAGCAGTTCCAGAGGAGAGAGGTAGCAGGATGGGGTGAGGCAGACCACTGAGTAGTGAGCAGCAGAAGCAAGGAGTTAACCAGCAAACAGGCAGATGCTCAGGAGCCAGCAGCACAAAATACTCAGGCACAGGTGAACACAAGACTCGGACTTAAATAGTCAGGACAGACAGGAAGTTCCATGACAGGGCAAGATCCAAGACTCCATCTTGGATCAGGGCGAACAGACACCAGGAAAGTCTGGAATCCTTACAGAAGTCTTCAAATAGAGCCTGGACAAACATCTGTGCGAGATGGTTTAGTGAATCCTGCATTGAGCAGGGGGTCGGCACGATGATCGTGGAGGTCCCGTTTAACTCTAACCTGTGATTCTGTCCTGAGTGGCTCCTGTTTATTGCATTCCTTGGATATATCTAATGGTAACATCCAGTTGGCAACGGTTTCATATTTTTCAATCAAGGTTAATAGAAGAATGACAACAATGCTGGAAGAATACAAATATTGTTCTAAATTCTAAAAGATGTGTAAAGCGCTAACAGGTCTTCTTGTTAACCCCCTGAGCTCATATTATGTATCAGTGGAAATCTACCTTGAGGTTTACTACGCCTTTGTATTCTTTGTGTGTCTATGTGGTTATTGTACAGCCTGCACTTTACACTAAACAACATAGGAAATGAGAAGGCGGAAATGCAGCTTGTAGATGCCAGTAAAGGAGCCCACACTACCCATTCATGCCGCGCTCCTGGTCCCACAAGGTAATCATTTTTCGTGTGTTGGTAGTCATTACAGGACTCTAGGTTCATATATTGCCATTATTATATAATTATGATTTATAGGATGTGTCGTTGAAGTCGCACAGCCTGGTATTTTACCTATGTAGCTCTCCTAGCTTTGTATAGTCTATCATTTCTTTGGCTACAATTAGCACAATTATGACTAAGAACCCTGTGTGGGCTGAGACAAGTCATATATATTCTGTGATTGGTCCCAAAGTTGCATTTTTGTTTTCCTTGTATTCGGACAATCGGAACAGCACAAATCGAGAGCCCCAGAGGATTCTCCTGGATATATGGTAAGTTGTCATGTTTTCAGTTTGGTGACAAGGAAAAGACATAATGTAATCAGCATCAGTCGTAGCACTACATGGCACTACCGGAGACTGCCATCTCCATTCTGCAACCATCTACATGGTGAAATTTGGAACATATCAGAAATGGAGATAAAAAAAAAACAAATTCCTAAATATAAAACATCGGTAGCTCTGATTTTGGAGCACTGCATTAAGTGTGGAAGATTTGTAATTCCTGCACCACCATACAAATATGGTTCCAGGCTCATCCCCATGGCACAACATTCATCAATAAGACGCACACCCTGTTGATCAGTTCATCGTTGTCTTAAAATTAGGCCATTTTGGACCTACAGTGTTTTTTATGCCCCAATCTTCACACATTTGTTAAAAATTCCTTCTATTTGAATGTAAAAAAGATAAATTATTTTAGCTGACCCTCAATTACAAATACAGACATCTACAATGGGCAGTGCACTGATAAATTTGTGTTGTAAGGTTGATAACTGTCTATAGTTCTGCATGCAGCGGCTGATACGGAAGTTCACACATACAGTATTGTTCAAAATAATAGCAGTCCAATATGACTAAAAAGATTACTCACTGCTTTTGGTATAAATTATATTACCACATGTCAACATGCCAAACAATTTACCAGTTGGTGCGGTAGATTCTAAGAAAACCAGAAGACTCCACATTCATGATCTGCAGGTTTTTCAGTCTGTGTATTACAACAATTAATTGAAAGAGGGTGTGTTAAAAATAATACCAATGTGGAGTTTAATTAGTGACATCAATCATTCTGTGAAGTAAGAGGTGTGAGTCAGCTGGACCTTATTTAAGGGTGAAGCCAGGACATGTTGTACATGCATTTCTCATTGAAAGCTTGAGAAAAATGGGTTGTTCGAGACACTGTTCAGAAGAACAGCGTACTTTTGATTAGAAAGGTGATTGGAAAGCGTAAAACTTATAAAGAAGAAAATGCAGACAGTGATAGGCTGTTCAGCTAAAATGATCTCCAATGCTTTAAAATGGAAAGCAAAACCAGAGAGATGTGGATGAAAACAGAAGAATACCATTGGAATGGATGGAAGAATAGCCAGAACGGCAAAGGCTCAGCCGATGATCCGCTCCAGGATGATCAAAGACAGTGTCAAGTTACCTGTGAGGACTGTGACAGCTAGAAGACGCCTGTGTGAGGCTAAAAGTCCCCGCAAAGTCCCACTGTTAAAAAAAAAAAAATGCACTGAAGCGGGTGCAATTTGCCAAAGAACACATCAACTGGCCTAAAGAGAAATGGAGAAGAATTTTGTGGACTGATGAAAGTAAAATTATTCTTTTTGGGTCCAGGGACCGCAGACAATTTGTCAGATGACCCCCAAGCTCTGCATTCAAGCCACAGTACACTCTGAAGTCAGTGACGCACGGTGGTGCAAGCCTCATGATATGGGCAGTTTCTCTTACTATGGTACCGGACCTACCGTATCTACCATATACCAGGGATCATGGACCAGTTTGCATATATTAAAATACATGAAGAGGTCATGTTGCCTTACGCTGAAGAGGATATGCCCTTGAAATGGGTGTTTCAACAAGACAACAACAATAAACACACCAGTAATCAAGCAAAATCTTGGTTCCAGTCCAACAAAAATGCATTTTCTGAGGCGAAGCCATCAAATGACCATAAAATTGTGGGATGTAATCCAAGCATACTGGGCTGGAATAACAGTTGACAGGTCCCAGAAGCGGTTCTAAAAAACTGGGTATACAACTAAATATTAGGTTAGTGATTCACAGGAATGTTAAATCCTACATATTGTGAGTTTGTAAAGACAAATGCAGACACTGCTATTTTTTTTAGAACAGCCCAATGTTCATTTTTTTGTAATCTAATATATAAAGCTGAATGTGTGTGTGTGTATATCCAGGATTGGCATCTGCACCGTCGCAGCTACAGCCACAAAATTTTGCACAGTCACACGTCTGGACCCGAGAGCGTCATAGGCTATGTTGTGAGGCGAAATTTTAACCCTGCGCGTTCCAATTCACCAAACAATGTTGCCCCTATCTACATAATGGGGAAAAAGTGAAAGGAAAAGTGTTGGAGGCAAATTGACAGCTGCCAGATGTGACCAAGGGGGACTTAAAGAGTGGGAGCGATGGCACCAAAGAGTATATACCGTACAGTTGCTAAGGTGGGGCCCCGACATGGGATACTCGCCACACACGGGGATATGAACACACACACAAAATGCGCCACACACTACCACGTGCTTGAACACATACCACCCTCAGCACACATTTCACCACACATACACCAACCTCGCCACATAAAAGTCGAAACACAAAAGTCGCCGCTCAAAACTCGCCACGCGCAAAACTCGCCACATGCAAAACTAGGCTCATGCAAAACTCGCCACACGTGCAAAACTCACCTCATGGAAAACTCGCCACAGGTGGAAAAATTGCACACACAGAAAAATTGCCACATGCACAAAAGTTGCAACACATGCAAAAGTTGCCTCACACAAAACTTGCACATACTCAAAACGCACAACACATAAAATTCGCCATGCGCAAAACTCGCCATGCGCAAAACTTGCTGCACACAACTTGCTACACTAACCTGTCACATGCAACGCGACACACAAAAAGTTGCTACACGCATGTCGCCACACATATGGGAAATATGGCAGCTGTCAGTCACATGACCTGTCTATTATGTGTATGTGTGAGCTAATATATACTGCCGGGGGAGGGTTTCCTGTTGGCTGGGAATTTATCAGGCTGCCAATTTAGCTTACAAATACTGAGGTAAAAATACTGACCAAATAACATGTGAACGAGGTCTAATGCAGGAGGAGATGACACAGATATATACTATATACAGGAGGAGATGAGACACAGATATATACTATTTACAGGGGAGATGACACACATATACTATATACAGGAGAGAATACACAGGTATATACTATATACAGGAGGAGATGACACACAGGTATATACTATATACAGGAGGAGATGACACACATATATACTATATACAGGGGAGATGACACACAGGTATATACTATATAAAGGAAGAGATGACACACACATATATACAGGGGAGATGACACACAGGTATATACTATATACAGGAGGAGATGACACACAGGTATATACAGGTCCTTCTCAAAAAATTAGCATATAGTGTTAAATTTCATTATTTACCATAATGTAATGATTACAATTAAACTTTCATATATTATAGATTCATTATCCACCAACTTAAATTTGTCAGGTCTTTTATTGTTTTAATACTGATGATTTTGGCATACAACTCCTGATAACCCAAAAAACCTGTCTCAATAAATTAGCATATCAAGAAAAGGTTCTCTAAACGACCTATTACCCTAATCTTCTGAATCAACTAATTAACTCTAAACACATGCAAAAGATACCTGAGGCTTTTATAAACTCCCTGCCTGGTTCATTACTCAAAACCCCCATCATGGGTAAGACTAGCGACCTGACAGATGTCAAGAAGGCCATCATTGACACCCTCAAGCAAGAGGGTAAGACCCAGAAAGAAATTTCTCAACAAATAGGCTGTTCCCAGAGTGCTGTATCAAGGCACCTCAATGGTAAGTCTGTTGGAAGGAAACAATGTGGCAGAAAACGCTGTACAACGAGAAGAGGAGACCGGACCCTGAGGAAGATTGTGGAGAAGGACCGATTCCAGACCTTGGGGAACCTGAGGAAGCAGTGGACTGAGTCTGGTGTGGAAACAGGTGCCGCATTCCCCAGGTAAAGCCACTTTTGAACCATAAACAGCGGCAGAGGCGCCTGACCTGGGCTACAGAGAAGCAGCACTGGACTGTTGCTAAGTGGTCCCAAGTACTTTTTTCTGATGAAAGCAAATTTTGCATGTCATTCGGAAATCAAGGTGCCAGAGTCTGGAGGAAGACTGGGGAGAAGGAAATGCCAAAATGCCTGAAGTCCAGTGTCAAGTACCCACAGTCAGTGATGGTGTGGGGTGCCATGTCAGCTGCTGGTGTTGGTCCACTGTGTTTCATCAAGGGCAGGGTCAATGCAGCTAGCTATCAGGAGATTTTGGAGCACTTCATGCTTCCATCGGCTGAAATGCTTTATGGAGATGAAGATTTCATTTTTCAGCACGACCTGGCACCTGCTCACAGTGCCAAAACCACTGGTAAATGGTTTACTGACCATGGTATTACTGTGCTCAATTGGCCTGCCAACTCTCCTGACCTGAACCCCATAGAGAATCTGTGGGATATTGTGAAGAGAAAGTTGAGAGACACAAGACCCAACACTCTGTATGAGCTTAAGGCCGCTATTGAAGCATCCTGGGCCTCCATAACATCTCAGCAGTGTCACAGGCTGATTGCCTCCATGCCACGCCGCATTGAAGCAGTCATTTCTGCCAAAGGATTCCCGACCAAGTATTGAGTGCATAACTGAACATTATTATTTGATGGTTTTTTTGTTTGTTATTAAAAAACACTTTTATTTGATTGGATGGGTGAAATATGCTAATTTATTGAGACAGGTTTTTTGGGTTATCAGGAGTTGTATGCCAAAATCATCAGTATTAAAACAATAAAAGACCTGACAAATTTCAGTTGGTGGATAATGAATCTATAATATATGAAAGTTTAATTGTAATCATTACATTATGGTAAATAATGAAATTTAACACTATATGCTAATTTTTTGAGAAGGACCTGTACTATATACAGGGGAGATGACACACACATATATACTATATACAGGATGAGATGACATACAGGTATATACTATATACAGGAGGAGATGACACACACATATATACTATATACAGGAGGAGATGACACAGGTATATACTATATACAGGAGGAGATGACACTGGTATATACTATATACAGGGGAGATGACATACAGGTGTATATATATATACAGGAAGAGATGACACACAGGTATATACTATATACAGGGGAGATGACACACAGGTACATACTATATACAGGAGGAGATGACACACAGGTACATACTATATACAGGAGGAGATGACACACAGGTACATACTATATACAGGAGGAGATGACACACAGGTATATACTATATACAGGGGAGATGACACACGTATATAATATATACAGGAGGAGATGACACACATATATGCTATATACAGGAGGAGATGACACACATATATGCTATATACAGGAGCAGATGACACACAGGTATATACTATATACAGGAGGAGATGACACGCAGGTATATACAGGAGGAGATGGCATACAGGTACATACTATATACAGGAGGAAATGACACACAGGTATATACTATATACAGGAGCAGATGACACACAGGTATATACTATATACAGGAGGAGATGACACACAGGTACATACTATATACAGGAGGAGATGACACACAGGTACATACTATATACAGGAGGAGATGACACAGAGGTATATACTATATACAGGGGAGATGACACACGTATATAATATATACAGGAGGAGATGACACACAGATATATGCTATATACAGGAGCAGATGACACACAGGTATATACTATATACAGGAGGAGATGACACAGATATATACAGGTGGAGATGGCATACAAGTACATACTATATACAGGAGGAAATAACACACAGGTATATACTATATACAGGAGCAGATGACACACAGGTATATACTATATACATATGCAAATGCATATCAGTAAAAAAGGACGAAGACGAAGGAATAATCCGAAACGCGCGTTGGGGTGCGTTACCACTGGATTCAGCCAGGTAAGGTATTTACCGACATCAATATTAGAGTTGATCCCCCTTTGTTGTGCACTTTGTATGCACCTACTGCTGTTGATGCATTGAAGCACTTTTAGGAGCACACACGATCCCTCACACATAGCACCTTATTGTGGGTTATTTGAGACATTCTCAGCTGGATAAAATTAACACCCAGCACTTATATAATTAAGTGATCCTCGCACGTGGGTGCACACTAGCATTTATTGGTATTCTTGCTATTTATTCATCTATGCACATAGCACTTTTCTGATGTATTAGGCTTTTTTACTGATATGCATTTGTATAGCACTTAGCACTTTTTTCTGGAATGAGTTAACACTTTTTTGGAGCATATGTATTTTTAATGTTCTTTGGCACATAGCACTCTGTAAGCTGGCCTCTTTTTGCCTATTTTCTGCTATTCAGATTTGTATATTTTTTCTTGTAAATACAATCTTTATAAAATCTTACACCTCATTGTGTGCAAAATTATGAAATAGCTATTGCACATGTTTTATCTTGATGGGGATCAACTGATGTAATAAAGGGTGTGCTGTAATGTCATTTTTTTATATATATAATTTTTTTTATATATAATTGTCTAGTGGTACGCATTAATTAGTTTTTATACTTATATAATATAAAAATATTTTTAACATTTTTTGTTGCCACTTTGATTGTGTAATAAAGGCAGATCTTTAAAATTTGAATTCTTGTATGGTGCTTATCCCTGGTGTGTCTGTGATCTGGGTTTTCAATATACAGGAGGAGATGACATACAGCAGGTATATACTATTTACAGGGGAGATGACATACAGGTATATACTATATACAGGAGATGACATACAGGTGTATACTATATATAAGGGAGATGACAAACATGTATATACTGAGGTGAAAATGAGGGGTGTGAGGTGAAAATGAAAAGGTATGAGTGCAAAATGAGAGGAGTGAGGGAAAATAGTGGAGTCATCGGAAAATAATAGATGTGAGGTCGAAATGACAAGTGTTAGGGGGGAATGAGAGGAGTGAGGGGGAAAATAAGAGGAGTGAGGGGGGAAAATTAGAGGTGTAAGAGAGAAAATGAGAGATGTGAGGGGGAAAATGAGAGGCGTGATGGGAAAATAAGAGAAGTGAGGAGCTATAACTAACCACAGATATTTACTATGCCCAGGCAACGCTGGGCTCTTCAGCTAGTTTTCTATAAAATAGTTAAACATTATTTACATTTCGCTTCATGTTTTCAGTTACAGTGTGCAATGTTCCCAATGCATGAAAATAAAAACTATTATAAAAATGTTGTGATTAAAGGGAACCTGCCACCACTTTTCTGTCCTACCAGCTAAAAACATAATTTTATTCAGTGTCAGCTATGCCTGACTCCCCATTTATCACCCATAGAAACCTTTTATATTTCTCCTGCGATGTATGCTAATAGGGCCCATCCGGTCCGATGGGTGTGGTGTCAGTTCACTCACTCCACCCCTCTCCTCGGCTGCTGCACGCAGTCCTTGACGTGGATGACGCAGATCACTGTGAGATATCGCGCCTGCGCAGTCAAATGGGATCTCGCGCGTGTGCACTTCTGCTTTTCGGCTTTGCCAGCAGTTGGGCAAAGCATACTGCGCACGCGAGATATCTCACAGCGGACCCTGTCTCAATGGCAGGCACAGGGCAGCTTACACTTGTAATGTAACATCTGCCACCCATCTACAGTCATGGCCAAAAGTTTTGAGAATGACACCAAAATTATATTTTCACATGACCTGCTGCCCTCTGGTTTTTATTAGTGTTTGTCTGATGTTTATATCACATACAGAAATATAATTGCAATCACATTATGAGTACCAATAGGTTATATTGACAGTTAGAATGAGTTAATGCAGCAAGTCAATATTTGCAGTGTTGACCCTTCTTCTTCAAGACCTCTGCAATTCTCCCTGGCATGCTCTCAATCAACTTCTGGACCAAATCCTGACTGATAGCAGTCCATTCTTGCATAATCAATGCTTGCATTTTGCCAGAATTTGTTGGTTTTTGTTTGTCCAACCGTCTCTTGATGATTGACCACAAGTTCTCAATGGGATTAAGATCTGGGGAGTTTCCAGGCCATGGACCCAAAATCTCTGTTTTGTTCCATGAGCCATTTAGTTATCGCCTTTGCTTTATGGCAAGGTGCTCCATCATGCTGGAAAAGGCATTGTTTGGCACCAAACTGCTCTTGGACGGTTGGGAGAAGTTGCTCTTGGAGGACATTCTGGTACCATTCTTTATTCATGGCTGTGTTTTTAGGCAAGACTGTGAGTGAGCCGATTCCCTTGGCTGAGAAGCAACCCCACACATGAATGGTTTCAGGATGCTTTACAGTTGGCATGAGACAAGACTGGTGGTAGCGCTCACTTCTTCTCCGAATAAGCTGTTTTCCAGATGTCCCAAACAATCGAAAAGAGGATTCATCAGAGAAAATGACTTTGCCCCAGTCCTCAGCAGTCCACTCCCTGTACCTTTTGCAGAATATCAGTCGGTCCCTGATGTTTTTTCTGGAGAGAAGTGGCTTCTTTGCTGCCCTCCTTGAAACCAGGCCTTGCTCAAAGAGTCTCCACCTCACAGTGCGTGCAGAAGCACTCACACCAGCCTGCTGCCATTCCTGAGCAAGCTCGGCACGGCTGGTCATCCGATCCTGCAGCTGAAACAGTTTTAAGAAACGGTCCTGGCGCTTGCTGGTCTTTCTTGGGCGCCCTGGAGCCTTTTTGACAACAATGGAAGCTCTCTCCTTGAAGTTCTTGATGCGATAGATTGTTGACTGAGGTGCAATCTTTGTAGCTGCGATACTCTTCCCTGTTAGGCCATTTTTGTGCAGTGCAATGATGGCTGCACGTGTTTCTTTAGAGATAACCATGGGTAACTGAAGAGAAACAATGATACCAGCCTCTTTTAAAGTGTCCAGTGATGTCATTCTTACTTAATCATGACTGATCGCCAGCCCCGTCCTCATCAACACCCACACCTGTGTTAATGGATCAATCACTAAAACGATGTTAGCTGCTCCTTTTAAGGCAGGACTGCAATGATGTTGAAATGTGTTTTGGGGGTTAAAGTTCATTTTCTGTGCAAATATTGACTTTGCAAGTACAGTAATTGCTGTTAAGCTGATCACTCTGACATTCAGGAGTATATGCAAATTGCCATTAGAAAAAATGAAGCAGTAGACTTTGGAAAAATTAATATTTGTCTCATTCTCAAAACTTTTGGCCATGACTGTACAGCCTCCATATTCAAATTAGTGTTAAGTACCACAGGCCGATTTCGGCTGGAAAAGCGTTTGTACCCCAACAGATTGTGTCGGAGGAGAGAAGACTAGACATGTTGAGTTCCAGCTCCCTTTTCTGTAGTCTTACTAACGGTAAACCACCACCAGTGTGTCTGACAATGGCTTACTCCACTTGCCTTATGAAAAACATATGCACCCTTTGCCACCCTGTGCGTGCATGTGCAGAGCCAGAGTGCCCATCTGTCAATTCTGGCAAATGCCAGAAGGGCCTGTCTGGTCGTGGGCCATCTTGTCTGCTATGTTGTTAGCGAAATTGGTGTTCTCAAGATACCCATATTGTTAAGAGTTGTGAAGAAGCACAAAGTCGGTGACTCAGTCACTAACCCCAGCAGGCCACGGGTATCATCACAAATATTGGTAAATCTTGTTTTCCTCCATCCAGGGTAATATTAGTAATATATCCCATCTGGTGCTTGGGGACAGGTTACAGCATGGGCCTGTGTGATTTCAACAGCCCCAGTCTGTACCTGTGTTTGGGAAAGACAGCTGTTTGGCTGACTCCAACATAATGCAGCCCTGGCTGTACATAACATAATAACGTCAGTCACCTCTTACACTTCTGAATGGACAAAGTTGTGTATAAGCTATATAGATGAATGTGCCTGCAGACCGTATAGAGAACAGAAGATAATATACACAGCATTAATGCGTACCCGGCATTTTAACTTTTATTTCGTAAACCGATAGTACATACGAAAATAAGCAATTTTGTACTATATCTCATCAGATAAATCTGCTTCTTTTTTTTTTTTTTTTACTCCAGGACTGATTTTTAATTTTATTGGTAAAGTGAATAACGTGAATATAGATTTTTTTTCCATTGGTAAGATTGGAAATGACAGTTACAACTCCTAAGATTCTATGGGGAAAGGGAGCTAGAGGCAGACCAGACATTCTGCTGCAAGTTCTCTCTAGGATGACATATTGTAAAATAAAACTGTTGTTTCCGGAGAACTTGCAGCAGAATGTCTTTGTTTGCCTCTAGCTCCCGAGAACTTTACTAAAAGCAACTGCCATCTCCTAACTCAGTATTGGGAAAGTCTGTGTTCACATAATACAGATATTACAGATATTACCCATTAATTGAGTGAAAGATCAATACAGTAGTAAAAAGAAGCAGGATTCTCAGATAAGATTTATTAGAAAATTGCTTATTTTTCATATATTCTGCTGATTTCTGAAATGAAACTGGATGCAATGGTTATGCTTTAAGCACTGTAAAAAAATCATGATTGTAGGTAACATATTTATTGTACACAGCTGTTGGTAGTAACCAATTACCTGGTTAATGTTTGGAGAGAATGCCGGCAAATAAGTAACGTACTGTTTCCAGTTATGCTGTGGACAAACATGATATCAACAAACAGAAGCAAAGAGTTGGGCCGCATAGAGAAGTGTAATGTATTGTAGAAGGAAATACAGGGAGGGGGGAGAGTGGACTTCACGAACGGACCCCTTCCTGTTAAAGAGTTTTAGGAAGTCGAGCATTGTTCTTTCTTCGTGCAGCATCCACTTTGGGTTTTGCCCAGACACATCAACGTGAGAGTCTTAGGTGAGTGAAGAAGCATTTTATATATGCATATCGATATAGTTAATGCATTTTCTGTGATCTAAAATATTCTATTTGCTACTGAATAACTATTTTGAAAAACCGTGTACGGCCAGCAGTGTAATATTCTATTAATCAATTTTATACCAAAAAGTCCTAAAAGGTTGTTAATAACTGACTTAAAAATGCTTTTTTATGGCATTAAAATACCGATTTTAATTTTATTTTTCAATTTTAATGTTTTTCAAATAATTTTTATTAACAATTTTCTTTCAACAAAACCAATATAGTGCATTTGTAAAGTATTAGTATGCGTCTACATTAAAAAGCAAGAGAGTGGTTGGGAGAAGGGAGGGAAAGGGAAAAGGGAAACAGGAGGGGAAGAGGAAGGGGCAGGGGGAACATAACAAAACAAAAAATAACAAAACCAACAGATAAGCAATAACCTTGCCTTTTGGGCCACTGACCTAATTAGGCCAGAAAAAATTTGCCCTAAAAAGAAAGAAAACTTTTAACTTAGTTACTCGTCTTAACATGATTGTCAACAGCACCACAATCAACCGAAAAGATTACTGATTTTGGAATCTGGTGTTCCATTTATTCCATTTTTTTTCATATTTTTGTAAACATCCATTCGCTATAGCGAATTTAAGATCTAAAGAATTGTGCAGATTAAGATTGTCCACAACGTCAGGGAAACTCGGAGCCTCAGAGCTTTTCCACATCGCTGCAATTTTGTTTTTAACCATCAACAAGATATGGATTATTACAAACCTCCTTGAGTAATGGAATTTTTCGACGTCCACTGAGAGGAGAGCCGTCTGGGGAGTCAGGACAAAGTCCTCACTGAGCAGAGTACTAATGTATTTGGAGACCTGCTTCCACAGGTTTGTTAACTTTGGACATGACCAAAATATGTGAAGTAAGTCCCCCCTGTTTCTACATCCCCTCCAACACAGCAGTGAAGAGCTTCCACCGAAATGAGAAATTCTATCTGGTGTAAGATACCACCTTGTAACTAATTTGTAATATGTCTCGTGGAGTGGAAGGGAGATATTAGAGGCATAAGTGTTTTTAATGCTTCTTCCCACTGCTCATCATCTATTTGTAGGCCTAATGTTTTCCCCCATTTTTCAATTTTAATGTGTCCTTTTTGGGGCAACTGCTGATTTTTGTTGCTTACAGCATCATATGAGCAAAATCAGTCTCCTTCCCCTCCTGGCATCTCAGTATAACCTCTTTACTTTTCCCGCAGATACTCTAAATGTTATAGACTACAGAATAGTGAGTGTGTATGATATCAATTGTATGTACTCCCTTGCGCCAGTTTCACACATCAGTGGCTCCGGTACGTGTGGTGACAAGTTTCCTCACGCACCGGAGACACTGACTCACGCAGACACATTAAAATAAATGTGTCTCTGCACATGTCAGCGTGTTTTCACAGACCGTGTGTCCGTTTGCAAAACACGGAGACATGTCAGTGTTCGTGGGAGCGCACGGATCACACGGACCCATTAAAGTCAATGGGTCCATGTAAACACGTACCGCACACGGATGCTGTCCGTGTGCGTTTTTCCTGTCATAGGGTTAAAATTGTAAAAATTATTGCAAGACACGGACACACATACAGCACACAGACATCACACAGACCCTAAAAACGTACTCACGGACATCACACGGATCCTTCACGGATGGCCTACGTGAGCACACGAACACACAGACACTGATAACTCCGGTACCAGAATTATCTGGACGTGTGAGATTGGCCTTAGAAACTAAGCAGAAAAGCAGAATAAAAAGGCAAATTTCTATTACCGTAGCTTCTGATAATTCTATTTGGTATATCTAAGCCTGTCATGCATAGTGGTAATCTTGTGTATCTAAGGCTGGTTTCACATTTGCGTTTAAATCCGCAGCGTTTTAAACGCATCCGCAAGTGGTGAAAAAAATGCATGTAAACGCGTACAAAAGCGTTTACATGCGTTTTTTCCTGCGTTTGCGCTTTTGGTACACATAATGAGAAATTTCACAAGCTGGTTTTTGTTCATTCTGCTTCACAAAAATCGGAATAAAAAGCGATCAAAAATGTCACGTGCCCGAAAATGTTAGCAATAAAAATGTCAACTCGTCCCGCAAAAAACAAGACCTCACATGACTCTGTGGACCAAAATATGGAAAAATTGTAGCTCTCAAAATGTGGTAACGCAAAAAATATTTTTTGGAATAAAAAGCGTCTTTCAGTGTGTGACCGCTGCCAATCATAAAAACCCACTAGAAAACCCCTTATAAGTAGAAATCAAACCCCCTTCATCAACTCCTTAGTTAGGGAAAAATTAAAAAATTAAAAAAATGTTTTTATTTCCATTTTCCCATTAGGGTTAGGGATAGGGCTAGGGTTAGAGTTAGGGCTAGGGTTAGGGTTTGGATCCCTTTGGGGTTAGGGTTAGGGTTTGGATCCCTTTGGGGTTGGGGTTAGGGTTTGGATCCCTTTGAGGTTAGGGCTAAGGTTAGGGTTAGGGTTTGGATCCCTTTGGGGTTAGGGCTAGGGTTAGGGTTTGGATTCCTTTGGGGTTAAGGTTAGGGTTTGGATCCCTTTGGGGTTAGGGTTAGTGTTTGGATCCCTTTGGGGTTAGAGTTAAGGTTAGGGCTAGGGTTAGGGTTTGGATCCCTTTGGGGTTAGGGCTAGGGTTCGGGTTTGGATCCCTTTATCACCTTGATGGTGGGGGGAGGTGTTATGATCTGGTGGTTTAGGAACAACATGACACAAACTCTGAAGGAGGTGGTATCTGTACTGACCGCAAACCCTGAACCTAGCAGCGCAACTAAAAATAGCCGTGGGGGGTACCTGACGCTCCCTAGACCCCTCGACACAGCCTAAGATCTAACTTCCCCTAAAGATGGAAACAGGAAACCTATCTTGCCTCAGAGAAAATTCCCAAAGGAAAGATAGCCCCCCACAAATATTGACGGTGAGAGGAGGGGAAAATAACCCCTTCCCGACCCATGACGCCACGTAGGCGTCATGAAAGTCGGTGCCATTCCGACCCATGACGCCTATGCGGCGTCATGGAAAGATCGCGTCCCTGCAGATCGGGTGAAAGGGTTAACTCCCATTTCACCCGATCTGCAGGGACAGGGGGAGTGGTAGTTTAGCCCAGGGGGGGTGGCTTCACCCCCTCGTGGCTACGATCGCTCTGATTGGCTGTTGAAAGTGAAACTGCCAATCAGAGCGATTTGTAATATTTCACCCATTATAACGGGTGAAATATTACAATCCAGCCATGGCCGATGCTGAAATATCATCGGCCATGGCTGGAAATACTAGTGTGCCCCCACCCCACCCCTCCGATCGCCGCCCCACCCCTCCGCCCTGTGCTCCGCTCCCCCCCGTGCTCGTGTCCGCTCCCCCCGTGCTCCAATCACCCCCCCGTGCTCCAATCACCCCCCCTGCACTCCGATCCACCCCCCCATGCTCCGTTCCACCCCCCCGTGCTCCATTCCAGCCCCCCCGTGCTCCGTTCCACGCCCCCCGCGCTCCGTTCCACCCCTCCCGCGCTCCGATTCCCCCCCCCCCCGTGCTCCGATCCCCCCCCCCGTGGTCCCCCCCCACCCTATCATACTTACCGATCCAGCCGTGGTCCCGTCCGTCTTCTCCCGGGCGCCGCCATCTTCCAAAATGGCGGGCGCATGCGCAGTGCGCCCGCCGAATCTGCCGGCCGGCAGATTCGTTCCAAAGTGCATTTTGATCACTGAGATATAATCTATCTCAGTGATCAAAATAAAAAAAATAATAAATGACCCCCCCCCCTTTGTCACCCCCATAGGTAGGGACAATAAAAAAATAAAGAAATTTTTTTTTTTCCACTAATGTTAGAATAGGGGTAGGGGTAGGGTTAGTGGTAGGGTTAGGGGTAGGGTTAGGGCTAGGGTTAGGGCTAGGGTTAGGGTTAGGAATGTGCACACGTATTCTGGTCCTCTGCGGATTTTTCCGCTGCGGATTTGATAAATCCGCAGTGCTAAACCGCTGCGGATTTATGGCGGATTTACCGCGTTTTTTTCTGCGCATTTCACTGCTGTTTTACAATTGCGATTTTCTATTGGAGCAGTTGTAGAACCGCTGCGGAATCCGCACAAAGAAGTGACATGCTGCGGAATGTAAACCGCTGCGTTTCCGTGCAGTTTTTCCGCAGCATGTGTACAGCGATTTTTGTTTCCCATAGGTTTACATTGAACTGTACACTCATGGGAAACTGCTGCGGATCCGCAGCGTTTTCCGCAGCGTGTGCACATACCTTTAGAATTAGGCTATGTGCACACGGTGCGGATTTGGCTGCGGATTCGCAGCAGTGTTCCATCAGGTTTACAGTACCATGTAAACATATGAAAAACCAAATCCGCTGTGCCCATGGTGCGGAAAATACCGCGCGGGAACGCTGCGTTGTATTTTCCGCAGCATGTCAATTCTTTGTGCGGATTCCGCAGCGTTTTACACCTGTTCCTCAATAGGAATCCGCAGGTGAAATCCGCACAAAAAACACTGGAAATCCGCGGAAAATCCGCAGGTAAAACACAGTGCCTTTTACCCGCAGATTTTTCAAAAATGGTGCGGAAATATCTCACACGAATCCGCAACGTGGGCACATAGCCTTAGGGTTAGGGTTGGAATTAGGGTTGTGGTTAGGGTTAGGGGTGTGTTGGGGTTAGTGTTGTGGTTAGGGGTGTGTTGGGGTTAGGGTTGTGATTAGGATTATGGCTACAGTTGGGATTAGGGTTAGGGGTGTGTTGGGGTTAGTGTTGGAGTTAGAATTGAGGGGTTACCACTGTTTAGGCACATCAGGGGTCTCCAAACGCAACATGGCGCCACCATTGATTCCAGCCAATCTCGTATTCAAAAAGTCAAATGGTGCTCCCTCACTTCCGAGCCCTGACGTGTGCCCAAACAGTGGTTTACCCCCACATATGGGGTACCAGCATACTCAGGACAAACTGCGCAACAATTACTGGGGTCCAATTTCTCCTGTTACCCTTGTGAATCTAAAAAAATGCTTGCTAAAACATAATTTTTGAGGAAAGAAAAATGATTTTTTATTTTCACGGCTCTGCGTTGTAAACGTCTGTGAAGCACTTGGGGGTTCAAAGTGCTCACCACATATCTAGATAAGTTCCTTGGGGGGTCTAGTTTCTAAAATGGGGTCACTTGTGGGGGGTTTCTACTGTTTAGGCACACCAGGGGCTCTGCAAACGCAACGTGACACCCGCAGACCATTCCATCAAAGTCTGCATTTCAAAAGTCACTACTTCCCTTCTGAGCCCCGACGTGTGCCCAAACAGTGGTTTACCCCCACATATGGGGTATCAGCGTACTCAGGAGAAACTGGACAACAACTTTTGGGGTCCAATTTCTCCTGTAACCCTTGGGAAAATAAAAAATTCTGGGCTAAATAATTATTTTTGAGGAAAGAAAACGTATTTATTATTTTCACGGCTCTGCATTATAAACTTCTATGAAGCACTTGGGGGTTCAAAGTGCTCACCACACATCTAGATAAGTTCCTTTCAGGGTCTAGTTTCCAAAATGGGGTCACTTGTGGGGGGTTTCTACTGTTTAGGCACATCAGGGGCTCTGCAAACGCAACGTGACGCCCGCAGAGCATTCCATCAAAGTCTGCATTTCAAAACGTCACTACTTCAATTCCAAGCCCCGGCATGTGCCCAAACAGTAGTTTACCCCCACATATGGGGTATCACCGTACTCAGGAGAAACTGGACAACAAATATTGGGGTCAAATTTCTCCTGTTACCCTTGGGAAAATTAAAAAATTCTGGGCTAAATAATTATTTTTCAGGAAAGAAAACGTATTTATTATTTTCACGGCTCTGCATTATAAACTTCTATGAAGCACTTGGGGGTTCAAAGTGCTCACCACACATCTAGATAAGTTCCTTTGGGGGTCTAGTTTCCAAAATGGGGTCACTTGTGGGGGGTTTCTACTGTTAAGCCACATCAGGGGCTCTGCAAACGCAACGTGACGCCCACAGAGCATTCCATCAAAGTCTGCATTTCAAAACGTCACTACTTCACTTCCGAGCCCCGGCATGTGCCCAAACAGTGATTTACCCCCACATATGGGGTATCAGCGTACTCAGGAGAAACTGGACAACAACTTTTGGGGTCAAATTTCTCCTGTTACCCTTGGGAAAATAAAAAATTGCAGGCTAAAAGATCATTTTTGAGAAAATAATTTTTTTTTTTATTTTCATGGCTCTGCGTTATAAACTTCTGTGAAGCACTTGGGGGTTCAAAGTCCTCACCACACATCTAGATTAGTTCCTTTGGGGGTCTAGTTTCTAAAATGGTGTCATTTCTGGGGGATCTCCAATGTTTAGGCACACAGGGGCTCTCCAAACGTGACATGGTGTCCGCTAACAATTGGAGCTAATTTTCCATTCAAAAAGTCAAATGGCGCGCCTTCTCTTCCGAGCCCTGCCGAGTGCCCAAACAGTGGTTTACCCCCACATATGAGGTATCGGCGTACTCGGGAGAAATTGCCCAACAAATTTTATGATCCATTTTATCCTACTGCCCATGTGAAAATGAAAAAATTGAGGCGAAAAGAATTTTTTTGTGAAAAAAAAATTACTTTTTCATTTTTACAGATCAATTTGTGAAGCACCTGAGGGTTTAAAGTGCTCACTAGGCATCTAAATTAGTTCCTTGGGGGGTCTAGTTTCCAAAATGGGGTCACTTGTGGGGGAGCGCCAATGTTTAGGCACACAGGAGCTATCCAAACGCGACATGGTGTCCGCTAACGATGGAAATAATTTTTCATTCAAAAAGTCAAATGGCGCTCCTTCCCTTCCGAGCCTTACCATGTGCCCAAACAGTGGTTTACCTCCACATGTGAGGTATTGGTGTACTCAGGAGAAATTGCCCAACACATTTTAGGATCCATTTTATCCTGTTGCCCATGTGAAAATGAAAAAATTGAGGCTAAAAGAATTTTTTTGTGAAAAAAAAGTACTTTTTCATTTTTACGGATCAATTTGTGAAGCACCTGGGGGTTCAAAGTGCTCACTATGCATCTAGATAAGTTCCTTGGGGCGTCTAGTTTCCAAAATGGGGTCACTTGTGGGGGAGCTCCAATTTTTAGGCACACGGGGGCTCTCCAAACGTGACATGGTGTCCGCTAAAGAGTGGAGCCAATTTTTGATTCAAAAAGTCAAATGGCGCTCCTTCCCTTCCAAGCCCTGCCGTGCGCCAAAACAGTGGTTTACCCCCACATATGAGGTATCAGCGTACTCAGGACAAATTGGACAACAACTTTCGTGGTTCAGTTTCTCCTTTTACCATTGGGAAAATAAAAAAATTGTTGCTAAAAGATAATTTTTGTGACTAAAAAGTTAAATGTTCATTTTTTCCTTCCATGTTGCTTCTGCTGCTGTGAAGCACCTGAAGGGTTAATAAACTTCTTCTTGAATGTGGTTTTGAGTACCTTGAGGGGTGCAGTTTTTAGAATGGTGTCACTTTTGGGTATTTTCAGCCATATAGACCCCTCAAACTGACTTCAAATGTGAGGTGGTCCCTAAAAAAAATGGTTTTGTAAATTTCGTTGTAAAAATGACAAATCGCTGGTCGAATTTTAACCCTTATAACTTCCTAACAAAAAAAAATTTTGTTTCCAAAATTGTGCTGATGTAAAGTAAACATGTGGGAAATGTTATTTATTAACTATTTTGTGTCACATATCTCTCTGGTTTAACAGAATAAAAATTCAAAATGTGAAAATTGCGAAATTTTCAAAATTTTCGCCAAATTTCCGTGTTTATCACAAATAAATGCAGAATTTATTGACCTAAATTTACCACCAACATGAAGCCCAATATGTCACGAAAAAACAATCTCAGAACCGCTAGGATCCGTTGAAGCGTTCCTGAGTTATTACCTCATAAAGGGACACTGGTCAGAATTGCAAAAAACGGCAAGGTCTTTAAGGTCAAAATAGGCTGGGTCTTGAAGGGGATAACATACGCAGAAATGAAATCAGATTTTAGCACAGGAGGCCAGTCTAGCTTTATAGACAGGAAAGGATACTGTGCGGTCAGTATAAAAACTACAAAAACAATCCACACAGAGTTTACAAAATCTCCACACCTGACTAAAGGTGTGGAGGGTAAATCTGCTTCCCAGAGCTTCCAGCTAACAGAAAAAATCCATACTGACAACTGGACAAATATAGAATGCACAGAACAATAAGTCCACAACATGTGGACTGAAATGAGCAAAGCCAGAACTTATCTTTGCAGAACTGGTCAGGAAACCAGGAGAATCCAAGCAGAGAAGTGAATCCAGCTAGGAACATTGACAAGTGGCACAGGCTGAATAAAGAGCCAGACTTAAATAGCGGACAATAAGTGGAGGCAGCTGATGACAGCTAACTCCAAGGAGCAGCCATACCACTAGAAACCACAAGAGGGAGCCCAAGAGCAGAACTCACAAAAGTGCCACTTACAACGACCAGAGGGAGCCCAAGAGCGGAATTCACAACAGTACCCCCCCTACTTGAGGAGGGGTCACCGAACCCTCACCAGAGCCCCCAGGCCGATCAGGACGAGCCAAGTGAAAAGCACGAACCAAATCGGTAGCATGAACATCGGAGGCAACAACCCAAGAATTATCCTCCTAGCCATAACCCTTCCACTTGACAAGATACTGAAGCCTCCGCCTCGAAAAACGGGAATCCAAAATCTTCTCAACCTCATATTCTAACTCTCCCTCAACCAACACCGGGCACCACATATCTCCGCAACAAAGATCTATGGAAAACATCATGAATAGCAAAAGTGGCTGGAAGAGCCAAACGAAAAGACACCAGATTAATAATTTCAGAAATTTTATAAGGACCAATAAACCGAGGCTTAAACTTAGGAGAAGAAACCTTCATAGGAACATGACGAGAAGACAACCAAACCAAATCCCCCACACGAAGCCGGGGACCAACACGCCGACGGCGGTTTGCAAAACGTTGAGCCCTTTCCTGAGACAACGTCAAATTGTCCACCACATGAGTCCAAATCTGCTGCAGCCTGTCCACCACAAAATTAACACCAGGACAATCAGAAGGCTCAACCTGCCCAGAAGAAAAACGAGGATGAAACCCAAAATTACAAAAGAAAGGTGAAACCAAAGTAGCCGAACTAGCCCAATTATTAAGGGCAAACTCGGCCAACGGCAAGAAAGACACCCAATCATCCTGATCAGCAGACACAAAGCATCTCAAATAGGTCTCCAAGGTCTGATTAGTTCGCTCAGTTTGGCCATTAGTCTGAGGATGAAACGCCGAAGAAAAAGACAAATCAATGCCCATCCTAGCACAAAAGGCCCGCCAAAATCTAGAGACAAACTGAGAACCTCTGTCAGACACAATATTCTCCGGAATGCCATGCAAACGAACCACATGCTGAAAAAGCAATGGAACCAGATCTGAGGAGGAAGGCAACTTAGGCAAAGGTACCAGATGGACCATTTTAGAGAACCAGTCACAAACAACCCAGATAACAGACATCTTCTGGGAAACAGGAAGATCCGAAATAAAATCCATGGAAATCCAGGGCCTCTCAGGGACCGGCAAAGGCAAAAGCAACCCACTAGCGCGGGAACAGCAAGGCTTGGCCCGGGCGCAAGTCCCACAGGACTGCACAAAAGCACGCACATCGCGAGACAAGGAAGGCCACCAAAAGGACCTAGCAACCAAATCTCTGGTACCAAAAATCCCAGGATGACCAGCCAACACTGAACAATGAACCTCAGAAATTACCTTACTTGTCCATCTATCAGGAACAAACAGCTTCCCACTGGACAGCGGTCAGGCCTATCAGCCTGAAATTCCTGAAGCACCCGCCACAAATCAGGGGAGATAGCAGAAAGAATCACCCCCTCCTTAAGAATGCCAACCGGCTCCAGGACTCCAGGAGAATCAGGCGAAAAACTCCTAGAGAGGGCATCAGCCTTAACATTCTTAGATCCCTGAAGATACGAGACCACAAAATCAAAACGGGAGAAAAACAGGGACCATCGAGCCTGTCTAGGATTCAGCCGCTTGGCCGACTCGAGGTAAATCAGATTCTTATGATCGGTCAGGACCACTACACGGTGTTTAGCTCCCTCAAGCCAATGTCGCCACTCCTCAAACGCCCACTTCATAGCCAACAACTCCCGATTGCCGGCATCATAATTGCGTTCCGCAGGCGAAAACTTTCTGGAAAAAAAAGCACACGGTTTCATCAAAGAACCATCAGAGTCCCTCTGAGACAAAACGGCCCCTGCCCCAATCTCAGAAGCGTCGACCTCAACCTGAAAAGGAAGAGAAACATCCGGTTGACGCAATACAGGGGCAGAAGTAAATCGGCGTTTAAGCTCCATAAAGGCCTCAACAGCCTCAGAGGACCAATTAGTCACATCAGTGCCTTTCTTCGTCAAATCAGTAAGAGGCTTAACCACACTGGAAAAGTTGGCAATGAAACGGCGATAGAAATTAGAAAAACCCAAAAATTTTTGAAGTCCCTTCACAGATGTGGGTTGGATCCAGTCATGAATAGCTTGGACCTTAACAGGATCCATTTCTATAGACGAGGGAGAAAAAATAAAACCCAAAAAAGAGACCTTCTGAACTCCGAATAGGCACTTAGACCCCTTCACAAATAAAGCATTATCACGAAGGATCTGGAACACCATCCTGACCTGCTTCACATGAGACTCCCAATCATTGGAAAAAATCAAAATATCATCCAAATATACGACCATGAATTTATCAAGATAATTGCGGAAAATATCATGCATGAAAGACTGGAACACAGATGGAGCATTAGAGAGCCCAAATGGCATCACAAGGTATTCAAAATGGCCTTCGGGCGTATTAAATGCAGTTTTCCATTCGTCACCCTGTTTAATACGAACAAGATTATATGCCCCTCGGAGGTCAATCTTAGTAAACCAACTAGGCCCCTTAATCTGAGCAAACAAATCAGTAAACAGAGGCAAGGGGTATTGGAATTTAACCGTGATCTTATTAAGAAGACCATAATCAATACAGGGTCTCAAGGAGCCATCCTTCTTAGCAACAAAAAAGAAACCCGCTCCCAATGGTGACGAAGAGGGCCGAATATGCCCTTTCTCCAAAGATTCCTTAACATAGCTCCGCATGGCGGCATGCTCTGGCACAGACAGATTGAAAAGTCGGCCCTTAGGGAACTTACAACCAGGAATCAAGTTAATAGCACAATCACAGTCCCTATGTGGAGGAAGGGAACTGGACTTGGGCTCATCAAATACATCCTGGAAATCCAACAAAAACTCAGGGATCTCAGAAGAGGGGGAAGAGGAAATTGACATCAAAGGAACGTCACTATGTACTCCTCGACAACCCCAACTAGTCACCGACATAGTTTTCCAATCCAGCACCGGATTATGTTCCTGTAACCATGGAAATCCCAGCACAACAACATCATGCAGGTTATGCAACACCAGAAAACGGCAATCTTCCTGATGTGCAGGAGCCATGTACATAGTCATCTGTGTCCAGTACTGAGGTTTATCCCTGGCCAAGGGTGTAGCATCAATGCCCCTCAAAGGAATAGGGCTCTGCAAAGGCTGCAAGGAAAAACCACAGCGCCTGGCGAATTCTAAGTCCATTAAGTTCAGGGCAGCGCCTGAATCCACAAATGCCATGACAGAAAAGGATGACAATGAGCAAATCAGGGTCACAGATAAGAGAAATTTAGGCTGTATTGTACTAATGGTAACAGACCTAGCGACTCTCTTAGTACGCTTAGGGCAATCAGAGATAACATGAGCCGAATCACCACAGTAAAAGCACAGCCTATTCTGACGTCTGAATTCCTGCCGTTCTATTCTAGTCAAAATCCTATCACATTGCATAGGTTCAGGACTATGCTAAGAGGATACTGCCATATGGTGCACAGCTTTGCGCTCACGCAGATGCCGATCAATCTGAATGGCTAGAGACATAGATTCGCTCAAACCGGCAGGCGTAGGAAAGTCCACCATAACATCTTTAAGGGTTTCAGAAAGACCTTTTCTGAAAATAGCAGCCAGAGCCTCTTCATTCCATTTAGTGAGCACAGACCATTTTCTTAATTTCTGGCAGTATAACTCTGCCGCTTCCTGACCTTGACACAAGGCCAACAGGGTCTTTTCTGCATGATCCACAGAATTAGGTTCGTCATACAATAATCCGAGCGCTTGAAAAAATGCATCTACATTCAATAATGCCGGATCCCCTGTTTCAAGAGAAAAAGCACAGTCTTGAGGATCACCACGCAGCAAGGATATGATGATTTTCACCTGCTGAATGGGATCACCAGAAGAACGGGGTTTCAAAGCAAAAAACAATTTGCAGTTATTTTTAAAGTTCAAAAACTTGGATCTGTCCCCAAAAAACAAATTGGGAGTAGGAATTCTGGGCTCTAAAGCCGGAGTCTGGACAACATAGTCCTGGATATTCTGTACTCTTGCAGCAAGTTGATCCACACGAGAAAACAAACCCTGAACATCCATGCCCAAACATATATCCTGAACCACCCAGATATCAAAGAGGAAAAAAAAAAAGACAAACCAAAGCACAGAAAAAAAAATGGTTTAGAACTTTCTTTTCCTTCTTTTAAGATACATTTAATTCATTTTTGGCCACTTGTACTGTTATGATCTGGTGGTTTAGGAACAACATGAGACAAGCTCTGAAGGAGGTGGTATCTGTACTGACCGCAAACCCTGAACCTAGCAGCGCAACTAAAAATAGCCGTGGGGGGTACCTGACGCTCCCTAGACCCCTCGACACAGCCTAAGATCTAACTTACCCTAAAGATGGAAACAGGAAACCTATCTTGCCTCAGAGAAAATCCCCAAAGGAAAGATAGCCCCCCACAAATATTGACGGTGAGAGGAGGGGAAAATAACATACGCAGAAATGAAATCAGATTTTAGCACAGGAGGCCAGTCTAGCTTGATAGACAAGACAGGAAAGGATACTGTGCGGTCAGTATAAAAACTACAAAAACAATCCACACAGAGTTTACAAAATCTCCACACCTGACTAAAGGTGTGGAGAGTAAATCTGCTTCCCAGAGCTTCCAGCTAACAGAAAAAATCCATACTGACAACTGGACAAATATAGAATGCACAGAACAATAAGTCCACAACATGTGGACTGAAATGAGCAAAGCCAGAACTTATCTTTGCAGAACTGGTCAGGAAACCAGGAGAATCCAAGCAGAGATGTGAATCCAGCTAGGAACATTGACAAGTGGCACAGGCTGAATAAAGAGCCAGACTTAAATAGCGGACAATAAGTGGAGGCAGCTGATGACAGCTAACTCCAAGGAGCAGCCATACCACTAGAAACCACAAGAGGGAGCCCAAGAGCAGAACTCACAAAAGTGCCACTTACAACCACCAGAGGGAGCCCAAGAGCGGAATTCACAACAGGGTGGCTTATCAGTGTCTAGACTTGTTTTTCTCTATGGAAACGCATGCGTTCAAAAACGCAGCCAAATGCATGTGTTAACAAAACGTATGCGTTTACATAGACAGCAATACGTTTTTTTGACGCAATCGAACACATACGTTTTTTGCGGCAAAAAAACGCCTCTAGAAATTACTACATGTTGCATTTCTGCACCAAGACACAAGCATCGAAACGACACGTGTCGTCAAACGCGGCAAAACGCATACAAAAAAAACGCATGCGTTTTTAATGTTAAATATAGGAAAACACGACGCATGCGTTTATATGCGTTACAAACGCAGCGGCAAAAAACTCAAATGTGAAACCAGCCTAAGCCTATGATGTGTGACACTGTGTTGACAAACCTGGATATGTTCTGTCTTTCGTGGGCAACACTGGTCAACAGAGTTGATGTATTTAATTGCATCATGATACTGTGGCAGTGAACTGGTGTATCTAAGCCACTTATGTGCAGCCCTGTAGTACGAGCTGCCTACGTGTGATGATGCATACATTTCACGCTGCTTACACAGCTTTATTTCAATCACTGTATCCTAAGGCAAGAACAAAGTGTATACAGAATTATTCTCCAACTAGTGCAAATTTTTCCTTCTAGCATGTCTGGACAGCTGTATATTGTCCAAATGTAGTTATAGAGCTGGGGCTTCACAATTTCTGGAGTGCCAAAACTTAAGAGAAAAATATATCTTCATTATGCTAGAGGTCAGTATATAATTCACATACATAGTACAGTTACTCGCAACCAGAGTTGCCAGCTTTACTTTTTTTTATTTTTTCTGAACGGGACAAAATCACGGACAGACAATATTTTTTACAGACCCATTAGAAAACCATAATTATTATTATAAGTGATGTCTAGTCTACAGCCCATAATTCTGATATGAAGATATCAGCTGTATTCACTGTGAACTGTAAAATAATTACAGTCAAATTAATCTGCATATGTTTTTCAGCTTCCCCAAAAAAATCACAGATCCCATCTCCAAGATCCTGTCCCAATATGTAGTAGGTGTAATAATAATATTAGCAAATGCCTACAATTAGAAATATGGTATAGTTTTTCTGATTCGCTAGGTCTCTTTCCTCATGTGCAGGCATTGCAGGACCTTGGGTATCCATGGTTACGACGACCACTAGCAGCTAACTAACTGTCACTATATCAGTGGTCGTAACCATGGATACCTAAGTTACTGCAATGCCTGCACGTGAGGAAAGAGACATAGCCTAAAAGAACACTCAGCACTTAGTACATGTAGTAAATGTTCAGCTTGCGAAATCAATACCAGTGACCTGACATGGGGCCCGCTGCACCTTGTGCCTCAGTTCACCGTCTCTTAGTAAACAGTTAACGTTGAGCATGCACAGATTGAGGAATGAGGCATTGGGTTCTCCTCCTAGTGATCTGTCAGCATTAGGTATGTAGCTTCAGGCAGGATTTATTAACACGTTTTCCGCTGCTCCATCTGCACACATGTCTGCAGATAGGAGGGACTGCTGGGGCCAGAATACATTGCAGCAAGTAATCTTTGTCATGTTTCCCAGTGACACTTCAGTATCTGCATATGGGGACAACTCGGAGCAGAGCACAAACCTGGAGCAAGACCAAGCCACCACTCATTAGGACAAAATGTGGAGCCAGTCCAGGAGTAGGTAACTGCCAGCACTTATGTTCTCGTTAGTTATGGTTAGCGCTAAATTGTGCTTTATTTATGGCATTCTTTATGTATACGGTTACTTTGTGCCTTTTTTAGATGTTTCTATCATATGATTTTACATTGAGTAGTTGGGTGCACTGAACTATTTGTTCTCTCCAAAGATGGTCCGATTGCTTTGTTTGTGCTGACAGACCCCCTGTAAGGTCCCTGGTAGAAGTGAACGTCTACTCTCAAATGTCTTATACAGTAGGATCAGTTTTGGGGTCCTCGGCCTCAGAAAAATGCTTGCCAATTTTAGAATAATCATCTCCGCACAAGTAGCACCAGTATAAGTTTGGCTACGTTCACACTAGCGTTGTGCGCCGCTGCGTCGGCGATGCAACGCACAAACGCACGCAAAAACGCTGCGTTTTGCGACGCATTCGTCAGTTTTTGCCGAAATTTGGACGCAAGAAAAATGCAACTTGTTGCATAACGCTAGTGTGAACGTTACCTAATAGGGACAGACAAACGGAAAGTGCAAACAGAAAGGTGAACTTCCCCTAAGATTGACATAAGCCCTTGATGGTATCCTCAGATGTATCATAGGAAAATTAATATAATGATAGAAGGGGTCCTTTTACCCCACTGATTCTTGGAATGAGGGGTTCACATATGCATCAGAATGGCACATTAGAAGTAGTTTGTCTACAAGTCGGAAAAGCTGAGACTTTCCTGGTTTTGGCATAAAAAGTTGATGCCTTTAATACAGACTTGAAATAAAATATCAGTGCCTGTGTACATTTCTAAAATTCTTGTTTTTTTTCATGGAGATGCAGTCTGATCACCACTAAGGGTCAGAAAGATTTTCTTTTTCCCTTTTAGCACACGCCTTCTGTTTTTTGTTTTCTTGTTTCTTTTTTGTTCTTTTTTTCCTTTACCTTGACCAATAGAGGGAAACATGGTTCAAAGCAGGGATTCACAACCTTTTTTTTTTGTTCCAAGGGTCACGTTGTCAAACTGAACTAATCCAGGGGGGCCACACTACAAATTAAAGGGGTATTCCCTTCCGTGACCTTTGTGGCATATGGAAAGTATATACTTTAAATGGGCACAAGTTCCACTTACAGGACTCTTACCTCCACAAATCTGCACTTTAATGGTACGTTGAAACTGAGTTTGTTTGCATGGATTTACAAAATTGATTCTGCTCCTAAATCCATATCAAAACCCGCATCAAATACTCTTTGAACAAGTTTGCAACTGATTTTAATGGGAAAAGCTTCCGCAGTGCACAGAGTACTGCTTTTTTTCCACATTATTTCCCAGTAAAACTAATAAGAAAACGTATTCAAAGAGAATTTGAGGCATTTTTAATGTTCATTTTGCAGTAAAATACTCTTCTAAATCCTCATAAAAAAAGTGTGTGAATAGGTCCAAAAGAAGAAGAGGGCATGCACATAGCTCTCTACTGTAGATTATGGGTATTTTGCAAGCTGCCTAATGTCTCAGATCCCCCATAAACTTCAGTGGAGCGAGCCCCAGACACTGAAAGCCCCCTGTCTAACTCACATACTACTTTCTGGAGTGTCAAATGGGCTAAAATACCCCTGATGTATGCGGCATCCAGAGATGTCTACACAGGCACCATTAATACTTGCCTGTCCCTGCTGCTCTGTTGCTTGGCAGTATTCTTCCGTGGGTGGGTACACACATATAGTTAACCAGTCAGACAAGCATTTATCTGTCCATATGCTTGGGGGCCACATAGAATGGCATCGTGGGCTGCATGTAGCCCCAGGCTACAGGTTGTGCACCCCTGGATTAAAGAGTTGTCCCTCTTCTTTTCTCTCTGGCTAAACTTAATAGATATAAGTCTTGTTTCAATAGAAGGTCAGAATAGGATATACAGTATATTTCATTATCTGTTGTTGGGTGCGGACCGACAGTGATCAAGACGTGTAAGACCCTTTTATTTTAAACCAAAAGACTTCCTTTATAATTAGTTCAAGCCACGTCACGTTTCTGAAGAATTTCTTTATTTTGACATATTGCTTGTGACATTTGACTTTGTTACGACAGTTTATCTAGTTGTTTTTTCTCTTAAAGAAACGCTAAATACAGAAGATAAGCATGAATATAAATAGGAGCGGGTACTATCCTATATTATTCTCTTCTTTCATTCTGCCTTGTCCCCCCTCTTTCACAGCTTTTAGATCGGATCATATTTTGACAAGAAGGCAGATTCATATAGTAGAAACCCCCTCCCTGTGCTGCCTACAATAAAAGGCAGATTAGCACTACCAACGTATTGTTGAATGACAGAGGGTCAAGAGTATTTTTGGTGGTTTTCAATTATTACAAAATTTAAAGGGTATCTGCCAGCAGATTTTGTCATTTATTAGGCTGTGTGCTGTTTACTTACAGTGAAGGTTTTATCACTAGGATATTATCACTGCCAGGTCTGATGCTCACACAACTGCTAGTCCTATTCTGCCCCCTCATGTGATAAGCAGCTCACTGTCAATAGACTATGTAGGTAGAGAGTTGTTGGGTGGGTGAGGGCAACTTTATGAGCTCTGCTTCATGCTGCTTCTAAAGAACTCTGATTGTGTCACAACTGCTGCACCCAGTAAGTGATATATCTTTGGAATCAGGGTATCTTTTACTACATTATGCTGCCCTCAGACAAGGGAGTACAAACCCTGTGACCCTTTAACCCCTTCACGACATGCGCCGTACATGTGCTGTGCATGTCTTATCTCTCCCTTTGATGTGGGCTCCGACGCTGAACCCACATCTTTACCGGCACATGTCAGTTGTTGTGAACCGCTGACATGTAACCCTAAGAGCCGCGGGTGGAATCGCGATCCACCCAAGGCTGTTAAACTGTTAAATCCCGCTGTCAATTTCTGACGGCGGCATTTAATGTGATTGCAGTGGAAGCGCATCACTAATCCCGCCCGTCGGCTCCCATGTCACATGACCGCGGGTCCCCAGCGGTCGGCGCTCATAGCAAGTGAACATTTCTGCTACATACAGGTAATCTGATCATCGCCTGTATGTAGCAGAGGCGATTAGAAGATTGCAGCTTCTAGTCTCCCATGGAGACTGTAGAAGCAAGTGAAAAGTAAAAAAAATGTATATATAAAAGTTTTAATCATCTCCCATTCGCCCCATTTAAAATAAAACAATTAAAGAAAAAAACACATATTTTGTATCACTGCATTCAGAATCGCCCGATCTATCAAGATATAAAAAGAATACGATCAGTAAACAGAGTAGTGCAAAAAAAAGTCAAAACGCCAGAATTACGTTTTTTTGGTCACCGCAACATTGCATTAGAATGCAATAATGGCCAATCAAAAGATCGTATCCACACCAAAATGGTATCAATAAAAACGTCAGCATGACACACAAAAAATAAGCCCTCACCCAGCCCCAGATCATGAAAAACTGAGACTCTATGGGTCTTGGAAAATGATGCTTTTTTTCTTTTTTAAACTATGGAATTTGTTTTCACCACTTAAATAAACAAGATCCTAGACATGTTTGGTTTCTACCAACTCCTAATGACCTGGAGAATCATAATGGCAGGTCAGTTTTAGCATTTGCTGAAAATGGTAAAAACCACAAAAACAGTTGTGGGATTGCACTTTTTTTGCAATTTCACCGCACTTGGAATTTATTTCTCGATTTCCCATACACTATATGCTAAAACCAATGGTGTTGTTCAAAAGTACAACTCGTTCTGCAAAAAATAAGCCCTCACATGGCCATATTCATGGAAAAATAAAAAAAGTTATGGCTCTGGGAAGCAGGGTAACAAAAAACAGAAATGCAAAAACAAAAATGGGCTGCGGTGTGAAAGGGTTAATGAGCCCCTGAAAAGGAAATCTGTCAGCAGTATTTCATCCCCCATACCATTTATATGCATACGTAGCTCTTTAAAAGACAAGTCTAGCAATACCTTTCCATGTCCAGTCTGTTCCTTGGTTACTAAGTAATGACTGTTTAAAATGATATGCAAATGAGGCTATAGATCTGAAGCCAATGGGCGGGGAAAAGAAAGCTGGAGTGACAGAGGCTTCAGATCTACAGCCTCATTTGCATATCAATTGAAATACTGATTTCTGAGGAATGCAGGAAGGGACTGTCCATGTAAAGGTAAGAGCTACATGCATACAAATAGTTTGGGGGGAGATATCCTGCTGACAGATTCCCTTTAGACAGGTGTTGCAGAGCTTTATTGTCTGATAAGTAGTGTTGAGCGATACCGTCCGATACTTGAAAGTATCGGTATCGGATAGTATCGGCCGATACCCGAAAAGTATCGGATATCGCCGATACCGATATCCGATACCAATACAAGTCAATGGTTCCTGGTTCCTGATGGTTCCCAGGGTCTGAAGGAGAGGAAACTCTCCTTCAGGCCATGGGATCCATATTAATGTGTAAAATAAAGAATTAAAATAAAAAATATTGATATATTCACCTCTCCGGCGGCCCCTGGACATCACCGCGGGTAACCGGCAGGCTTCTTTGTTTAAAATGAGCGCGACGTCATTCGCAGGTCCTAAATTCCTAGAAAGAGGAGTTTAGTGCCTGAGAATGACGTCGCAGCTTGTGATTGGTCGCGTGGCGGTCACATGAGCGGCACGTGACCACCAATCAGAAGCCGCGACGTCATTCTCAGGTCCTAAACGCGCTCATTTTAAACAAAGAAGCCTGCCGGTTACCCGCGGTGATGTCCAGGGGCCGCCGGAGAGGTGAATATATCAATATTTTTTATTTTAATTCTTTATTTTACACATCACTATGGATCCGATACCGATTCCCGATACCACAAAAGTATCAGAACTCGGTATCGGAATTCCGATACCGCAAGTATCGGCCGATACCCAATACTTGCGGTATCGGAATGCTCAACACTACTGATAAGGCATACAAAAACAGCGCTTCAGGGAATAAAAAACAATAATTTCTTATTATTAGTGATGAGCGAATATACTCGTTACTCGAGATTTCCCGAGCACGCTCAGGGGTCCTCCGAGTATTTTTTAGTGCTCGGAGATTTAGTTTTTCTTGCCGCAGCTGAATGATTTACAATAGTATAGGGAGCAGAACGGCACTAGAGCAGAATGTTTCCAAGCATGCAGGACTGTTAATGGACAGCTGTGTATTCAGGCGTCACAATCGTAAAGGGTAATGGTGCTCTGCATGAATGTCCAGAGAGTAATCGGTATGCAGTAAAAGAGAAGAAACTAATGCGGCACTCACCCCGAATTTGCTGTGAAGATTGTGATCTTTAATGGAGAAAGATGAAAATGACATCCATCAGGACATCAGGTACATATGAGGGTGCGGTATAGGAGCACGGACACGGCCGTTTCGCACACACAGGTGCTTCTACAGTTCCATATGTACCTGATGTCCTGATGGATGTAATTTTCATCTTTCTCCATTAAAGATCACAATCTTCACAGCAAATTCGGGGTGAGTGCCGCATTAGTTTCTTCTCTTTTACTGAATGATTTACATCTGTTAGCCAGCATAAGTACATGTGGGGATTCCCTAGCAGCCAGGCAACCTCCACATGTACTTATGCTGGTTAACAGATGTAAATCATTCAGCTGCGGCAAGAAAAACTAAATCTCCGAGCACTAAAAAATACTTGGAGGACCCCCGAGCGTGCTCGGGAAATCTCGAGTAACGAGTATATTCGCTCATCACTAATTATTATCAAATAGTTTCAGCCAAAATATTCAGTACACTGAAATGTGTAGCAAAATCTACTGTTTTGCATTCGAGACACAGAACGGTATTTTCTTTTTGCACCTACATAATGGATATGGAGTTTATTATGAGATTGGATATAAAATTTATAACTGGATATTGAACTCACTATGAAAGGAGAAGTAATAAATATTGTTCATAATGAAACTTTTGTGAGTCTGTTGTTACACTGTGCTGTCACTGTGGCTAGATCCAAGGAGCTTTTTGAGTTCTTCAGACATATTGTTATAGCGAACTATGCAAAGGGATTTAAAAAATGTCACCATACAATGACGTAATTATTATGCTTTGCTTATATAGCACCATCATATTCCACATTATCATCACTGTCCCGAGTGGGGTTCACAATCTAAATTCCCTATTGGTATGACTTATAAGTGTGGGAGCACCCGGACGAAGCCCACACAAACACAGGGAGAACATACAAACTATGGTACTTTACAGATGTTGTCCTTGGTAGGATTTGAACCCAGCCCTTCAGCTCTGCAAGGCTGCAGTGCTAACCACTGAGCCACCAAAATGCCCATTAACTGCGCAGATTATTAGGGTACCCTGCAGTACGGCAGGGATAGTATGTTAGTTAGGAATGTACATAAAAAGCAGCATCTCATCATTCATTACCCAAACTACCCAGTTTATTATATAGAGATCTAGGTAAATTTGTGAACGAAGGTAGTGTAATATTTGAATGCAGGTGAAAAGTGGGCCCCCAAAGTCAGTTACTGGTGGGCCCTTAGCACCCCAGTCCAACACTGGGCACCACAATCTCACCCATTGTATACTCTTGATTTGGACCTTACTTTGACAACTGTGATGCACGACTGATTGCATTAACCTTTCAAGCACAAATAGATCAGCCATCTCTACCAATCTCCAGTCTCTCTCATAATAAGATATTTATCACTATAATTCATATACCAGTTTTTTCTATTTCCTTGTAATTTAGAATATACCTGTCTAAAACTCGTAATTGTATCAATTAATGTAAATGTATTTATTATGATGGGTGAATGCTTTATGCTCACCGACATCTTTGGGAGCAAATCGGGGAGTGTTATAATGGAGTAATAATACAGTGAGCTCCTATAAGACACAATGTCAGCTTCACAAAGTATTTATATATTTACACTCCCCCCATAAGTGGGCTTCTGTTAGGGGAATACAGCTGTGGATTAGCGTGCGTTCCGCGGGGTGACATCAGTGGCTGTGAGGGACGCTCCGGAAGTGACACGTGCGGTTCACCACTACTATAGTAAGCGTTACTTACAACCAGCGCATATGACACAGCGGGGCACCTGGAATTGATGGAGTTTTTACCCAGTGTAGGCGTATGGCATTACACCTGGGTAAGGAGAAGATAGAGGCAGGAGGCTCTGTATGTCCGCGGTAAGCGATGGAGACCTTGTTTATTTGGCCCCAGAAGAATTATGAAATAAAAACCTCCCCTGATGAATCTATTTAAAGGAGGAAACTTTTCGGGATAATCGGTGTGGTCTCCTATCTATAGAAGAAGGATGGTAGATGGATGGTGATGTCATGTCCTCGCCCTACTATGAAGACTAGAGTTGAGCAACTTTTAGTTTTTCAGGGTCGAGTCGGGTTTCACGAAACCCGACTTTT
This sequence comes from Ranitomeya imitator, assembly GCF_032444005.1. Lineage (NCBI taxonomy): Eukaryota > Metazoa > Chordata > Amphibia > Anura > Dendrobatidae > Ranitomeya > Ranitomeya imitator. The sequence goes on from NC_091284.1 coordinate 185,015,799, forward strand.
TCAAAAGTCGGGTCGAGTGAAATCGGCCGATCCTATTGAAAAGTCGGGGTCGGGGATCGGCCGAAACTCGAAACCCAATGTAAGTCTATGGGTTTTTTTTTTTTTTTTTACATTTCCTTCAGGGCGATATAGCAGAAAAGCCAGTAATTCAATTACCGGCTTTTCATTTCTCCTGCCAAAACCCGACATGATATGAGACATGGTTTACATACAGTAAACCATCTCATATCCCCCTTTTTTTTGCATATTCCACACTACTAATGTTAGTAGTGTGTATGTGCAAAATTTCAGCGCTCTAGCACTTAAATTTAGGGGTTAAATCGCGGAAAAAAATGGCGCTCCCGTGCCATTTTCTCCGCCAGAGTAGTAAAGCCAGTGACTGAGGGCAAATAGCCTGGAGAGGGTCCACGGTTATTGGCCCCCCTGGCTAAAAACACTTGCCCCCAGCCACCCCAGAAAAGGCACATCTGTGAGATGCGCCTATTCTGGCACTTGGCCACTCTCTTCCCATTCCCGTGTAGTGGTGGGATATGGGGTAATGAAGGGTTAATGTCACCTTGCTATTGTAAGGTGACATTAAGCCAGATTAATAATGGAGAGGCGTCAATTATGACACCTATCCATTATTAATCCAATTGTATGAAAGAGTTAAAAAAAACACACACACAATATTAAAAAGTATTTTAATGAAATAAACACACCGTTTGTTGTAATATTTTATTGTACGCTCAATCCACTCGCTGAAGACCCTCGCTCTGTAACAAATAAAAAATAATAAACCAACAATATCCATACCTTCCGTAGATCTGTAACGTCCCACGTTGTAAATCCATCTGAAGGGGTTAAAATATTTTACATCCAGGAGCTCTGCTAATGCAGCGCTGCTCGTGGCTGTAAACCCCAGCGAATGAAGGTAATGTAGGTCAATGACCTGTAGTTACCTTCATTCGCGGTGATGCGCCCCCTGCTGGATGTCCCTGGAGCGTGGGAAAAGTTCCCAGGCTCGAGGTCATATGAGGACATCCAGCAGGGGGTGCATCACCGCGAATGAAGGTAACTACAGGTCATTTACCTACATTACCTTCATTCACTGGGGTTTACAGCCACAAGCACAGCTGCATTAGCAGAGCTTGTGGCTGTAAAATATTTTAACCCCTTCAGATGGATTTACAACGTGGGACGTTACAGATCTACGGAAGGTATGGATATTGTTGGTTTATTATTTTTTATTTGTTACAGAGCGAGGGTCTTCAGCGAGTGGATTGAGCGTACAATAAAATATTAAAACAACCTGTGTTTTTATTTCATTAAAATACTTTTTAATAATGTGTGTGTGTTTTTTTTAACCATTTAATGCAAATGGATTAATAATGGATAGGTGTCAGAATTGATGCCTCTCCATTATTAATCTGGCTTAATGTCACCTTACAATAGCAAGGTGACATTAACCCTTCATTACTCCATATCCCACTGCTACACGGGAATGGGAAGAGAGTGGCCAAGTGCCAGAATAGGTGCATCTTCCACTCACTACTCTGGCGGAGAAAATTGCGCGGGAGCCCACGCCAATTTTTTCAGTGATATTTTTTACCAGTTCAAGGTACATGTGAAAGGCTATGCTAGTGAGGGAGCCCACAATACATGCGGTGTAGGGACATAATTGTTCTTGAATCTGAACTGTGAGTTTATTCAGATTATCTATGTGTCTTTATTGTTGTAATCTCTTGTAAATGTTTTAACATTTTAAATATATAATTAGATGTTAAGTATTTGGTGTTATTTTTTGCTATAGCTTGATGAATTTTGCAATATGGACAACTAGATGGACTTATAGTCTTCCTTCAACCTTAATAACTATGTAACTATGTAATATGGTTTCATTAAAAGTGATTGTTTGTTTCACTGGCAGACTCGACTGTTAACGCCTTTTGCTATGCACCGTCATACAGATTTTAAAATTTAGTGAAACTCAATGGCAACAATTATTTTTAGCCAAAAATATGTTTAAGAGAATAAATAATGGCTTAGAAGCTTTCTTTATTTTTTGAAGGGGTATTATTCCCATCTCATGAAGTCATAGCATACCGTTAAGAAATGTAATTAATTTTTGATCAACCTCTGTGATTCCCACCAATCCTGAGACAGAAGGGGACACATTGCATATTAAGTGCTATGGCACCTTTAAAAAGACTTTGTCAGCACAGAATGACTGTAAAAACTAAGTACAGGTGCTCGTTGCTCCCTTGGTGTGGCCAAACATTTAGGTGCACCTTCCCACCTTCTTGGTTTCCCTCTGTCTCCTCCCTCCTGTCTTCTTTGATTGACAGCTCTGGCTTCATAGAGCCAGGGGACGGCAGAGATCAGGCTTGGACTGGCCCTAAGGGGAACAGGAGAATCCTCTGGTAGGCCCTGTGAAGGAGTGCCAAAGAGCAGTTCTATTGCACTTTAGGCACTATTTGCTGATAAAGTATCATCTAATCATTCAGTTAATAAGCTTGCCAACTTTAATATTACATAGAAGTAAAAGTAACTTTGCATACTAGGGTCAGGTCTTTTTTGCTTCCAGCTGAACAGTGGGCCCCAAGAGTCCATGTTATTGGTGGGCTTTTATCCGCCCAGTTCAACAATGGCAGAGATGGATGGAAAACAAGGAAGTGGGAAGATGTATATAAATGATTAGCCCCGCTGTAAAGCGCCAAGCTCTTGTTCTTGGTTTGAACAGTCATTCTGTGCTGATAGACAACTTTTTCAATGTTTTTCTTGCACAGTTGTATTCTTGTCCACCGCTGTGAATTGGACTCTGTTGCGGTTCTCCTGCAGAGCGGGTGCACTTTTCATTGTCATTTGTTTTTCCAACTAAATGATAGATATAGGGTATAATGTGAGATTGCTCAACACATAAGTCATTTAATACTTCCTTAAACTGGGAAAGGAGAAGTAATAAATATTGTTCAAAATAAATTAATATTTAGCTGTTAAGAAGTTGTCCTTAATTTCAGGAATCTGGAGAGCGTGTATGAAGTACATGAAGAATTTTACACATAGAGCATGAAACTGGATCTGACACAGAGCGCTAAACCAGAACTGCAGTTCTGTTCTATACAGGTGACATCAGAGAATGGCGCCCTCTTCATCATCAATCCACTTTTTTTGCATGAACATGGAGACAAATGGCTCACGCACGTGTCGGACAAATCCATCAAAGAGAAAAGAAAGAGTTTGCCCTGGTGTTTTCAAAGAAAACTTGAAATCATGAACCATGAACCAAGTATGGAAGGTAGGTGGATCCCCAATGAGATACATTAGATGTATAATAATAATAATAGAGAATTCTTTCGTAACATTTCTGAAGATAGTCCAAATTATTCAGCTATATACACAATTGATAATGCCAGTTTTAATTATTAGTGGCTGGAATGGTAATGCATGACAAATGGGGGAAAAAAACATGTATATATTGTCCCACTGACTCTATATTCCATGCTCTGTGGACCATTCCCAGGAACAATTTTGAGATGTTAAATGAACTAAGTAACAAAACAGTGCATTGAAAACTACAATAGAAACTTTTTATAAGACTAGACTTTGATTAATAGGGTTATTCCCATCTTCATTCATGGACATAACGGGAAACTAAGCAGGGGTAGTATGATTTCACTTTTAGCTCAAGATCTGGGCGTCGTCAGTGCCATTGGGCTACTTATCTTCATAGGCAAAGCTGCTTCATATACAGCATCAAAGAACTCTGTGCAATGATTGCTGTTTCAACCTCTCAGTCAAGCAGTAGCACACTGCTTGGAGGCTTCGCGGAAGCAAACTTCTACTTCAGAGCATAAGACAGTTAATTTAAATTCTTCAAATTTGACAATCCTTATCAAATAGCTGTAGGCCAAATGAGGTTGATAGTCTAGCAGCTATCTCTACCGAACCCATACTATTGCACATATAACTCGTGAGTTATGTAGAGGGAATAAAGTGCAGACGCCTCTGACAGCCGGTTACTTCAAGGGATATCAAAATGATCACCTGTCTACATTCAATATGACGATCCTCCAACATCAATTGTCGGAGGAGAGTTGGGAGGGAGGCCCCCATATGGATCAGATGGTTGTCCAGTCCTGCCGAAATCAGTAGTGTTATCAAATTTTAATGTATATTGGGTCCTCTAGAAGAATCTACAACTATTGACAGTGTAAACCTGAAGTTCAAGGATACGTTCATAGAAAGGCATCTATTTTCCACATATTTGCACACTTTATTGTATAGTAACGATGTTTGCTTTCATTTATGACCAATAATATTATATTTAAAAGAGAGAGCCATTTTGAACACATTTTATTGTTTATTGTCAGACACAACAGATGCTGATATGAGTTTAGCAGCTTTTTACTTCGCTTGTTTTGATCCCAAGTTACAGCCCGTTATATAACCTCGTAGAGCTGCATTTGCGAGTCTACTGGGTTTTATCAGAAAGATAAAGTTTATCATCAGCCACATCACTACCAGCTCAGTTTCTATAATGTAGGTGACATCAGAAAGGCGATAAATCAGTTGTACAAAGTACATCATTTAAGAAAACATGCAGCCTGAACAATTGTGAATCTAACTATGGACCTTAATACTGTTGTAACGGTGGGTTCTCAAGTGGTTACCCTTTAAAGGGAATCTGTTAGTAAGATAAACCCTCCTAAGCCGTCTATATGGACATGTAGGTCATAAGAAGCTGAATAAAATGATAGCTTGATATCTGCCATCCGATGTCTTATTCTAGAGAAATTCATGTTTTTCTTAGATGCAAATGAGATGTTCAGATCTGTGGGCCGGACACTGATCTGAATGAGAATCTGCCTCCAGGGATTATTTTCAATTAAAGGGAGAGTTAGGAATGTGATATGTAATGGCTGACACTTTGCTCTCATGCTTACATACAGCTCTACGGTGAGATCAGAACCAGCAGAGTAAAGCTGAGCTAACACTCTAATGAGAAATTGTTCACCTCTGTGGTACTAACACATCCGCACTGCATTCATCTTATAGTACTTCATGTACCATCTCACAAGCAGCAAGTGTAGAGGGAAGGCCAGTGTAACAGAGCTGATATCCCTGCAAATTTGTTTGCAATGAGACAAAGTTATACTCTGCTGCGCTGTGTTGATTATGATCAGGCACAGCTCTGCTGCAGAGCTGCCAACACTATGAGAGGACAATTGCGGCTGCATATGTTTGTAATTAGGCAAAGTTTACTTCTGCTGTACTGCGTTAGTTCTGGTCTCACTACAGACCTGTATGTTATTATGAACACAGACTGTCAGCCATTACATGTCACACTGGTAACTCTGGAGGCAGCTTCTTATGCATATCAGGCCAATGCCCGGCCTATAGATCTTAACAGCAAATTTACATTTAAGATTTGTAGATGGGAATTTCTCTGGGATAACACAACAAATATTCAATATAAAGGTATCATTTTATTAATCTTTCTATGATTAGCATGTCAGTATAGATGGCTTAGGAGGGTAGATCCTATTGACAAATTTCCTTACAAAAATGCAGCCTGAATTTAGTACAAACAGTTCAACCTTAGTAGTCATGCAGAAGTTCGTGGATCTCTGTCGAATCACAGACCTCTATGACCGGACTGGTTACGGGTCTTCGACCAGAGCATGACCTCTTTATATACAGTGGGTACGGAAAGTATTCATATCCCTTTAATTTTTTCACTCTTTGTTTCATTGCAGCCATTTGGTAAATAAAAAAAAAAATCATTTTTTACACATTAACCCTGCGGCCATATTGGATCCAGGGGCCTGCAGGGAGGAGACCCTCGGAACAACGCGATCACATTGCGTTGTTCTGAGGGTCTCAGGGAAGCACGCAGGGAGCCCCCTCCCTGTATGATGCTTCTCTATGCCACCGGAACGTTGCGATCTTGTTTGATTAAAGTGGGGATTAAAATGCCAGGAGCGGTCCGTGACCGCTCCTTGCACTTAGTACCGGGTGTCAGCTGTGATAATCAGCTGACACCCGGCTGCGATCAGCCGCGCTTCCCCGTGACCGCGGCTGATCGCATGTGATGTACTATTCCGTCCATGTGAATTAGGGCCCAGGTTCTCATGGACAGAATAATACGTCGGATGGCAGAAAGGGGTTAATAGACCATCTCAACATGTTGTGGCAGAGAGTTCCATAATCTCGCTGTTAGACGCACATGATGCTCTCTTGTCACCGTTGCAAGCTTAGGTGTAAAAAGATCATATATTTCTACATTGTAATAAGATGGCCCCCTAATACTCCATTTTTCCAAACTAAATAACCCCAAGTTTGATGGCTTGTCTAGGTATTGCAGTGATACATTGGGTAAGGAAAGTATTCAGACCCCTTTAAATTTTTCACTCTCCTTTATTGCAGCCATTTGGTAAATTCAAAAAAGTTCATTTTTTTCTCTCATTAATGTACACTTTGCATCCCATCTTGACTGAAAAAAAAATGTAGAAATTTTTGCAAATTTAATAAAAAAGAAAAACTGAAATATCACATGGGATGGTCATAAGTATTCAGACCCTCTGCTCAGACACTCATATTTAAGTCACATGCTGTCCATTTTCTTGTGATCCTCCCTGAGATGGTTCTACTCCTTCATTGGAGTCCAGCTGTGTTTCATTAAACTGATAGGACTTGATTTGGAAAGGCACACACCTGTCTATATAAGACCTCACAGCTCACAGTGCATGTCAGACCAAATGAGAATCATGAGGTCAAAGAAACTGGCCAAGGAGCTCAGAGACAGCATTATATAATAATAATAATTTTTATTTATATAGCGCCAACATATTCCGCAGCGCTTTACAAATTATAGAGGGGACTTGTACAGACAATAGACATTACAGCATAACAGAAATACAGTTCAAAACAGATACCAGGAGGAGTGAGGGCCCTGCTCGCAAGCTTACAAACTATGGGGAAAAGGGGAGACACGAGAGGTGGATGGTAACAATTGCTTTAGTTATTCGGACCAGCTATAGTGTAAGGCTCAGGTGTTCATGTAAAGCTGCATGAACCAGTTAACTGCCTAAGTAGGTAGCAGTACAGACACAGAGGGCTAATACTGCATAAAGTGTATGAGAACATGATGCGAGGCAAGGCACAGATCTGGCCAAAGTTACAACAGAATTTTTGCAGTACTCAATATTACTAAGAGCACAGTGGCCTCCATAATCCTTAAATGGAAGAAGTTTGGGACTACCAGAAGTCTTCCTAGACCTGGCGTCCAGCCAAACTGAGCAATCCTGGGAGAAGAGCCTTGGTGAGAGAGAGAGGTAAATAAGAACCCCAGGATCACTGTGGCTGAAGTCCAGAGATGCAGTAGGGAGATGGGAGAAAGTTCCACAAAGTCAACTATCACTGCAGCCCTCCAGCCCTGACGGAAGCCTCTCCTCAGTGCAAGACATATGAAAGCCCGCATAGAGTTTGCTAAAAAAACAGATGAAGGACTCCCAGACTATGAGAAATAAGATTCTCTCGTCTGATGAGACGGAGCTACACCTTTTTGGTAAGATTCTAAGTGGTATGTGTGGAGCAAACCAGGCAGTGTCATCACCTGCCCAATACAATCCCAACAGTGAAACATGGTGGTGGCACTATTATACTATGGGGGTGTTTTTCAGCTGCAGAGACAGGATGGCTGGTTGTCATTGAAGGAAACATGAATGCGGCCAAGTACAGAGATATCCTGTATGAAAACATCTTCCAGAAAGCTCTGGACCTTAGACTTGACCAAAGGTTCACCTTCCAACAAGACAATGACCCTAAGCTCACAGCTAAAATAACAAAGGAGTGGCTTCAGAACAACTCTGTGACCATTCTCGACTGGCCCAGCCAGAGCCCTGACCTAAACCCAATTGATGGACATGGAGAGGATTTGCAAGGAAGAATGGCAGAGGATCCCCAAATCCAGGTGTGAAAACCTTGTTGCATCATTCCCAAGAAGACTCATGGCTGCACTAGCACAAAAAGATGCTTCTACTCAATACTGAGCAAAGGGTCTGAATACTTATGACCATGTGATATTTCAGTTTTTCTTTTTTAATACATTTGCAAAAATTACTACATTTCTGTTATTTTTTTTAGTCAAGTTGGGGTGCAGAGTACATTAATGAGAAAGAAATGAACTTTTATTTTACCAAATGGCTGCAATGAAACAAAGGGTGAAAAATGTAAAGGGGTATGAATACTTTCCATACCCACTGTATTTCTATGAGGTGTACTGTTCACGCTTGGGAGACCGCAACCAATCCTTATATTGTGGTGCGTGATCGGACAGAGATCCACAGACTTCTGCATGAGCCTTTACTTTTCTCTTCTTCACAGTCAGTTGTACTGAATGCTTGTTATTTACAGACTTCAGTGGAGGCACAACATTTATAAGGGGGCTTGTTAAGTCTCCTGACTGTTCCTAGCAGCTAATATAGCATTTGGAGTGCTTTAATCTGATAACGCGTTTCATGGGGTTTACTAATGCTGCAAGTCTTTAAAAACTGAACCTAAATCCTTCAGCATCGTAGACATCCTGCCTCATTAGTATACAGTATATTTCTAATCTTCTAATAACTGTTCCCTGAGCATGATTGACAGCCTCCATAACTGTGTCCCCATAGTGAGTAATGTATGCAGGCTGTCAGTCACATGTAAGGAGGTGTGATTAGAAGATTTGAGGCAGGACTAGTCCAGGGAATAGATGACCAGCTGGACTAGTTCTGTCTTATTAGCTTTAATCCTTCAGCATGGATATGCTAACTTTTCAAAGATTGCAACATTATTAAGCCCCATAAAAGATCGTTTCAAATCAAATAAATCTCCATGCTTACTGCTATACAGTCATGGCCAAAAGTGTTAGCACCCTTGAAGTATTAAGCTGAGGGTTCCAACAATTTTGTCCTACCCACTTTGTTGGTCTTGTGTGAAATTATGTTCAATTTGCCTTTATAGTTCTGTTTTTTTGTGGTGTTCTAATACACACAAAGTAAATAAATATGTGTACAACAAAACGTGTAATTGCAATAATTTTCTGGGAGAAATGCTTCATTTTCTAGAACAATTTCAAGGGTGTCAACAATTTAGTCCATTAGTGTATAAGAGTTTGAGAACAGTCAGAGAACGTGACAGGTTCCCTTTAATGGTTACAATAAGCACAAATGTTTATTATTACTTATCATTATCAAGGAAATCAAATAAATCTCAAATAGCCCAAATTATTATCATACCATATAGTTGAGGTTCCCATGAATAAGTATATGAAAAAGGAAAAAAGAGAGAGAGCTGCCAGAACCAAGGTTCAACACTGTTACTACCAGCCTGAGAATACCAGCCCCCAGTTGTCTGATTTAAAAAAATAATAAATAATAAAAAGATGGCTTGCGGTCCCCTCAATTTTTGACAACCAGCCAAGTTAAAGCAGACAGCTGGGGTCTGGTATTCTCAGGCTAGTAAGGGGCCATGGATACTGACCCCCCAGCCTAAAAATAACAGCCAGCAGCCACCCAGAAAAGGCGCATCTATTAGAAGCGCCAGTTCTGGTGCTTTGCCCGGGCTCTTCCCACTTGCCCTGTAGCGGTGGCAAGTGGGGTTCATATTTGTGGGGTTGATGTCACCTTTATATTGTTCGGTGACATCAAGCCCACAGATTAGTAATGGAGCTGCGTCTATAATACACCTATCCATTACTAATCCTATAGTTGTATTGTAAATAAACACACAGCCAGAATAAAGTCTGAACTGCAGTGACATCGGTGAGATCACCGCTAGCTGCGACGGTGCAGATGCCAATCCCGGACATACATACATACATACACACACACACATTCAGCTTTATATATTAGATGTATAACAAACAGTCATTAATACAAACCAACAAATGCTTCACTTAGGAAAATCTAGTGACCAAATAAGTCCGTAGACAACATTTTTCCTTTACACGGGCAATGTAAATTTCAAAGCATTAAAGGGAATCTGATAGCAGGTTTTTGCTATGTAATCTGAGGACGGCATGAGGTAGGCGCTGAGACACTGAATTCAGTGAAGTATCACTGAATGAAGATTTTAACCCCGCACGTTCCAATTCACCAAAGAATTTTGCCCCTATCTACATAATGGGGAAAAAAGTGAAAGGAAAAGTGTTGGAGGCGTCGCAGCTACAGCCACAAAATTTTGCACAGTCACACGTCTGCACCCCGAGAGCGTCATAGGCTATGTTGTGAGGTGAAATTTTAACCCCGCGCTTTCCAATTCACCAAACAATTTTGCCCCTATCTACATAATGGGGAAAAGTGAAAGTAAAAGTGTTGGAGACAAATTGACAGCTGCCAGATGTGAACAAGGGGGACTTAACCCCTTCCCGACCTGTGACACAGCGTATGCGTCATGAAAGTCGGTGCCAATCCGACCTGTGACGCATATGCTATGTCACAGAAAGATCGCGTCCCTGCAGATCGGGTGAAAGGGTTAACTCCCATTTCACCCGATCTGCAGGGACAGGGGGAGTGGTAGTTTAGCCCAGGGGGGGTGGCTTCACCCCCTCGTGGCTACGATCGCTCTGATTGGCTGTTGAAAGTGAAACTGCCAATCAGAGCGATTTGTAATATTTCACCTAAAAAAATGGTGAAATATTACAATCCAGCCATGGCCGATGCTGCAATATCATCGGCCATGGCTGGAAACACTTATGTGCACCCACCCCACCCCACCGATCGCCCCCCCAGCCCCCCGATCTGTGCTCCGCTCCCCTCCGTCCTGTGCTCCGCTCCCCCGTCCTCCTGTCCGCTCCCCCCGTGCTCCAATTACACCCCCCCGTGCTCCAATCAAACCCCCCCCGCACTCCGATCCCCCCCCGTGCTCCGATCCACCCCCCCTGCACACCGATCCACCCCCCCTGCACACCGATCCACCCGCCCGCACACCGATCACTCTCACCCATGCTCCGATCCCTCCCCCCCCGTGCTCCGACGCCCCCCCGTGCCCTGATCTCCCCCCCCGTGCCCTGATCTCCCCCCCTTATACTTACCGATCCTGGCGGGGTCCGTCCGTCTTCTTCCCCGAGCGCCGCCATGTTCCAAAATGGCGGGCGCATGCGCAGTGCGCCCGCCGAATCTGCCGGCCGGCAGATTCGTTCCAATGTGAATTTTGATCACTGTGATATAATCTATCACAGTGGTCAAAATAAAAAAAACAGTAAATGACCCCCCCCATTTGTCCCCCATAGATAGGGACAATAATAAAATAAAGAATTTTTTTTTTTTTCCACTAAGGTTGGAGTTAGAACTAGGGTTAGGGTTAGGGGTAGGGTTAGGGGTAGGGGTAGGGGTAGGGTTAGGGGTAGGGGTAGGGGTAGGGTTAGGGGTAGGGTTAGGGGTAGGGTTAGGGGTAGGGTTTCGGTATGTGCACACGTATTCTGGTCCTCTGCGGATTTTTCCGCAGCGGATTTGATAAATCCGCAGTGCTAAACCGCTGCGGATTTATGGCAGATTTACCGCGGTTTTTCTGCGCATTTCACTGCGGTTTTACAACTGCGATTTTCTATTGGAGCAGTTGTAAAACCGCTGTGGAATCCGCAGAAAGAAGTGACATGCTGCGGAATGTAAACCGCTGCGTTTCCGTGCAGTTTTTCCGCAGCATGGGCACAGCGATTTTTGTTTCCCATAGGTTTACATTGAAATGTAAACTCATGGGAAACTGCTGCGGATCCGCAGCGTTTTCCGAAGCGTGTGCACATACCTTTAGAATTAGGCTATGTGCACACGGTGCGGATTTGGCTGCGGATCCGCAGCGGATTGGCCGCTGCGGATCCGCAGCAGTGTTCCATCAGGTTTACAGTACCATGTAAACCTATGGAAAACCAAATCCGCTGTGCCCATGGTGCGGAAAATACCGCACGGAAACGCTGCGTTGTATTTTCCGCAGCATGTCAATTCTTTGTGCGGATTCCGCAGCGTTTTACACCTATTCCTCAATAGGAATCCGCAGGTGAAATCCGCAGTAAATCCGCAGGTAAAACGCAGTGCCTTTTACCCGCGGATTTTTCAAAAATGGTGCGGAAAAATCTCACACGAATCCGCAACGTGGGTACATAGCCTTAGGGTTAGGGTTGGGTTGGAATTAGGGTTGTGGTTAGGGTTAGGGGTGTGTTGGGGTTAGGGTTGTGGTTAGGGGTGTGTTGCGGTTAGGGTTGTGGTTAGGGTTACGGCTACAGTTGGGATAAGGGTTAGGGGTGTGTTGGCGTTAGAATTGAGGGGTTTCCACTGTTTAGGCACATCAGGGGGTCTCCAAACGCAACATGGCGCCACCATTGATTCCAGCCAATCTTTTATTCAAAAAGTCAAATGGTGCTCCTTCCCTTCCGAGCCCCGACGTGTGCCCAAACAGTGGTTTACCCCCACATATGGGGTATCAGTGTACTCAGGACAAACTGGGCAACAATTACTGGGGTCCAATTTCTCCTGTTACCCTTGAGAAAATAAAAAATTGCTTGCTAAAACATCATTTTTGAGGAAAGAAAAATGATTTTTTATTTTCACGGCTCTGCGTTGTAAACGTCTGTGAAGCACTTGGGGGTTCAAAGTGCTCACCACATATCTAGATAAGTTCCTTGGGGGGTCTAGTTTCCAAAATGGGGTCACTTGTGGGGGGTTTCTACTGTTTAGGCACACCAGGGGCTCTGCAAACGCAACGTGACGCCCGCAGACCATTCCATCAAAGTCTGCATTTCAAAACGTCACTACTTGACTTCCGAGCCCCGACATGTGCCCAAACTGTGGTTTACCCCCACATATGGGGTATCAGCGTACTCAGGAGAAACTGGACAACAACTTTTGGGGTCAAATTTCTCCTGTTACCCTTGGGAAAATAATAAATTGCAGGCTAAAAAATCATTTTAGAGAAAATAAAATTTTTATTTTATTTTCATGGCTCTGCGTTATAAACTTCTGTGAAGCACTTGGAAGTTCAAAGTCCTCACCACACATCTAGATTAGTTCCTTTGGGGGTCTAGTTTCCAAAATGGGGTCATATGTGGGGGATCTCCAATGTTTAGGCACACAGGGGCTCTCCAAACTTGACATGGTGTCCGCTAATGATTGGAGCTAATTTTCCATTTAAAAAGCCAATTGGCGTGCCTTCCCTTCCGAGCCCTGCCGTGCGCCCAAACAGTGGTTTACCCCCACATATGGGGTATCAGCGTACTCAGGACAAACTGGACAACAACATTTGCGGTCCAATTTCTCCTATTACCCTTGGCAAAATAGGAAATTCCAGGCTAAAAATCATTTTTGAGGAAAGAAAAATTATTTTTTATTTTCATGGCTCTGCATTATAAACTTCTGTGAAGCACCTGGGGGTTTAAAGTGCTCAATATGCATCTAGATAAGTTCCTTGGGGGGTCTAGTTTCCAAAATGGGGTCACTTGTGGGGGAGCTCCAATGCATAGGCACACAGGGGCTCTCCAAACGCGACATGGTGTCCGCTAACAATTGGAGCTAATTTTCCATTCAAAAAGTCAAATGGCGCGCCTTCCCTTCCGAGCCCTGCCGTGTGCCCAAACAGTGGTTTACCCCCACATATGAGGTATCGGCGTACTCGGGAGAAATTGCCCAACAAATTTTAGGATTCATTTTATCCTATTGCCCATGTGAAAATGAAAAACTGAGGCGAAAAGAATTTTTTTGTGAAAAAAAAAGTACTTTTTCATTTTTACAGATCAATTTGTGAAGCACCTGAGGGTTGAAAGTGCTCAATATGCATCTAGATAAGTTCCTTGGGGGGTCTAGTTTCCAAAATGGGGTCATTTGTGGGGGAGCTCCAATGTTTAGGCACACGGGGGCTCTCCAAACACGACATGGTGTCCGCTAACGATGGAGATAATTTTTCATTCAAAAAGTCAAATGGCGCTCCTTCCCTTCCGAACCTTACCATGTGCCCAAACAGTGGTTTACCCCCACATGTGAGGTATCGGTGTACTCATGAGAAATTGCCCAACAAATTTTAGGATCCATTTTATCCTGTTGCCCATGTGAAAATGAAAAAAATTGAGGCTAAAAGAATTTTTTTGTGAAAAAAAAGTACTTTTTCATTTTTACGGATCAATTTGTGAAGCCCCCGGGGGTTCAAAGTTCTCACTATGCATCTAGATAAGTTCCTTGGGGCGTCTAGTTTCCAAAATGGGGTCACGTGTGGGGGAGCTCCAATTTTTAGGCACACGGGGGCTCTCCAAACGTGACATGGTGTCCGCTAAAGAGTGGAGCCAATTTTTCATTCAAAAAGTCAAATGGCGCTCCTTCCCTTCCAAGCCCTGCCGTGCGCCCAAACAGTGGTTTACCCCCACATATGAGGTATCAGCGTACTCAGGACAAATTGGACAACAACTTTCGTGGTTCAGTTTCTCCTTGTACCATTGGGAAAATAAAAAAAATGTTGCTAAAAGATAATTTTTGTGACTAAAAAGTTAAATGTTCATTTTTTCCTTCCATGTTGCTTCTGCTGCTGTGAAGCACCTGAAGGGTTAAAAAACTTCTTGAATGTGGTTTTGAGCACCTTGAGGGGTGCATTTTTTAGAATGGTGTCACTTTTGGGTATTTTCAGCCATATAGACCCCTCAAACTGACTTCAAATGTGAGGTGGTCCCTAAAAAAAATGGTTTTGTAAATTTCGTTGTAAAAATGAGAAATCGCTGGTCAAATTTTAACTCTTATAACTTCCTAGCAAAAAAAAATTTTGTTTCCAAAATTGTGCTGGTGTAAAGTAGACATGTGGGAAATGTTATTTATTAACTATTTTGTGTCACATAACTCTCTAGTTTAACAGAATAAAAATTCAAAATGTGAAAATTGCGAAATTTTCAAAATTTTCACCAAATTTCCGTTTTTATCACAAATAAACGCAGAATTTATTGACCTAAATTTACCACTAACATGAAGCCCAATATGTCACGAAAATACAATCTCAGAATCGTTAGAATCCGTTGAAGCGTTCCTGAGTTATTACCTCATAAAGGGACACTGGTCAGAATTGCAAAAAACGGCCAGGTCATTAAGGTCAAAATAGGCTGGGTCATGAAGGGGTTAAAAGGAAGGTGCCATCAAAAAAAATTTTTTTGCAGAAATTGTAAAAATGTAAAGAATTTATGATTACATTTTCTTAAAAAATATTATCATTTGTTTATAATTTAGTAAAATATGAAAAATAATTTGAAAAGTTTTTGGAATTTCCACTTTTAAACACTAGGGGGAGCAGCTGCTGAAATTTCAGAAAAACCTAGTGTACAAATAGCTCACATTACAGCACTGCAGTAATTATGGGCGGAGTCTGCTGACGTGTGTGATGTCTCCTCTCCTCCCCTCCTGGGTGTTTGCTAAGGGATTAGAGAGGATGATATTCAGGGACCCAGTGAGCAGCCATTTTGTTGGTGACTGCAGAGTATGGCTGCCGTCACACTAGCAGTATTTGGTCAGTATTTTACCTCAGTATTTGTAAGCCAAAACCAGGAGTGGAACAATTAGAGGAAAAGTATAATAGAAACATATGCACCACTCCTGCATTTATCACCCACTCCTGGTTTTGGCTACAAATACTGATGTAAAATACTGACCAAATACTGATAGTGGACGGCAGCCTTAGGCTACTTTCACACTAGCGTTGTTGGCTGTACATTGCAATGCGTCGTTCAGGAGACAAAACACATCCTGCAAAGTTGTCTGCAGGATGCGTTTTTTCCCCATAGACTAACATTACCGACGCATTGCGACGTATTGCCACACTTCGCAACTGTCGTGTGACGGTTGTGTCATGTTTTCGTGGACCGCCGCCACAAAAAATGTTACATGTAACGTTTGTTTGTGTGTCGAGTCCGCCATTTTCGACCGCACATGCACGGCCGAAACTCTGCCCCATCCTCCCCAGACCTTACAATGGGGCAGCGGAAGCGTCGTAAGACTGCTTCCGCTGCCCACGTCGGAAATTTATTTCACAGCATGCGTCGGTACGTCGGCCCGACGCACTGCGATGGGCCTGTACCGACGCTATTGTGAAAGCAGCCTTATACTGACATGTAGACAGTCACCGAGGATGGTAGGCAGCAAGGATTCTGGGAGATATGTGGTGGAGGGAGCAGGGTGACAGCAGCACAGAGTATTTCAGGAGAGCAGTGTGCAGGTCTATGGGGGGGGCACCCTGTTTGGTGCGCGGAGCAGCCAGGGATTGTACATAGAGCGCTGTCTTTTATACACATGGATGGACCGTCTGCTCCACAAAAATCCAGGAAACATTTCTGCTGATTGATGGCCTGTTCTGATCCAGACTTTGCATGCAGACCCCATTCCCCTCCTCAGATCCTGTCTTCTCCATCCTGTCCTGGCGATGTGTGAAAGCGAGGTGACAGGCGCAGTCGGGGTGATGCTGGGAAGGAAATGTAGCCATATAGTAACGATAAAAATGAGACCCCTCACTTCAGCTGCCTCATCAGCCTTCCCCTGACTGCACCTAACTGGAGGTCATGCTGCCCCCTCTATTACCCCAGACCCGCGTGCAGGTGCTCAGCCAGAACCACCATAGAATGGGTCCGCTTTCTGAAGATAATACTGCCATAGTGTTCTCACATAATACCGCCATATAGATCACACAATACCACCAGTGTTCTCACATAATACCGCCATATAGATCACACATAATACCACCAGTGTTCTCACATAATACCGCCATATAGATCACACATAATACCACCAGTGTTCTCACATAATACCGCCATATAGATCACACATAATACCACCAGTGTTCTCACATACCGCCATTTAGATCACACATAATACCACCAATGTTCTCACATACTGCCATATAGATCACACATAATACCACCAGTGTTCTCACATACCACCATATAGATCACACATAATACCACCAGTGTTCTCACATACCGCCATATAGATCACACATATTACTGCCAGTGTTCTCACATAATACCGCCATATAGATCACACACAATACCACCATATAATTATCACAATACTAATCAAGCATAATACCACCATACAGACAGAGGCATAGCTAGAGCTTTTGCCGCCCAGGGCTGCTCCCGAGTTTGGCGCCCCCACCCCACCCCGCTCAATACACACAAAGGTTACCAAAAATAGTTTTCCTGTTTTGTAGAACTTAAACTGGGCCTAATGGTGTCACCCCCACATGCCAAACCTGTGACTTTTAATTAATTAATATCAGAGAGAACAAATGACCACCATACACAACAGAATCCACTATACCAAGACCAATAATATCACATACAGGAAGAAACACCACCACACCATGACCAGACCACATAGTGACCGAATAATACTATATACAAGGGACAAATACCGCCTCACCATGACCAGATCACATATTACCACCACTTGGTAACCAAATAGCACATACAAGGGACAAATACCACAACACCATTTCCAGACCACATATTACCACCACATAGTGACTGAATACTACAATACTGATCAGTAATAATAAAAAAAAACACAATACTATCACCATAAGTGCCAGTATTCACAGGGGATCTGTACTTAGCATGCAGTGTCTGTGTAGAGGTAATACAGAGATCACTGGTGGTATTATACACAGGAGCTCTGTATATAATGTATAGGTAATACAGTGATCACTGGTGGTGGTATTATACACAGGAGCTCTGTATATAATGTATAGGTAATACAGTGATCACTGGTGACATTGTACACAGGACTGCTGTATATAGTATATATTGTATAGTGTCAGTGTATAGGTAACACTGACTCACCAGTGACGTCTCTAGATGAAGTCCTTCATCTTTCATCCAGCACAGACCGCCATCATTTCTTCCAGCCAGGACTCGTTTCTGCAGGAAATAACACAGTTATCCCGAGCTCCGCTTGCAGAACACATTACTTAATTTTTAACAACTTCTACATTACACCACATGAAGAAAAAAAGGTGATATAGTGTCACTCTACACAGTAACAGGACCGCCCCCCCATTTAAAACAGTATACTCAAAAAATAAAATAAATACATCACTGCAGTAATAATATCCCTTAATAAGCCCCTATGGTAATACTATTCCCCACCCTGGCCCCATTTATCTCATTCCTGGCTCCAGCCATATGTTCTCGCATCCTGCCCTCATGAGTATCCATTCTACCCCATATGATCTCCCCATCCTGCCCCATCAGTCTCCATCGTATCCATCCTGCCCCATGATCCAATCCTGCCCCATGTCTTTGATTCTGCCCTGTGTCTCCAATCATGCCCCGTATCTACATTCTGCCCATGCCTCAAGTCCTGCCCCCAGTGTGTCCAGCAATCTGCCCCAGTGTGTCCAGCAATCTGCCCGAGTGTTTCCAGCATATTACCCCCAGTGTGTCCAGCATATTACCTCCAGTGTGTCCAGCAATCTGCCCCAGTATGTCCAGCAATCTGCCCCAGTGTCCAGCATTGCCCCAGTGTGTCCACCATTGCTCCCAGTGTGTCCAGAAATCTGCCCCAGGGTCTCCAGCATTGCCCCAGTGTGTCCAGCATTGCCCCCAGTGTGTCCAGCAATCTGCCCCAGTGTCCAGCATTGCCCCAGTGTGTCCAGCAATCTGCCCCAGGGTCTACAGCATTGCCCCAGTGTGTCCAGCATTGCCCCCAGTGTGTCCAGCATTGCCCCCAGTGTGTCCAGCAATCTGCCCCAGTGTCCAGCATTGCCCCAGTGTGTCCAGCAATCTGCCCCAGTGTCCACCATTGCCCCAGTGTGTCCAGAAATCTGTCCCAGGGTCTCCAGCATTGCCCCAGTGTGTCCAGCATTGCCCCCAGTGTGTCCAGCAATCTGCCCCCAGTGTGCCCAGCAATCTGCCCCAGTGTGTCCAGCATATTACCCCCAGTGTGTCCAGCAATCTGCCCCAGTATGTCCAGCAATCTGCCCCAGTGTCCAGCATTGCCCCAGTGTGTCCAGCAATCTGCCCCAGTGTCCAGCATTGCCCCAGTGTGTCCAGAAATCTGCCCCAGGGTCTCCAGCATTGCCCCCAGTGTGTCCAGCATTGCCCCCAGTGTGTCCAGCAATCTGCCCCCAGTGTGCCCAGCAATCTGCCCCAGTGTGTCCAGCATATTACCCCCAGTGTGTCCAGCAATCGGCTCCAGTATGTCCAGCAATCTGCCCCAGTGTCCACCATTGCTCCCAGTGTGTCCAGAAATCTGCCCCAGGGTCTCCAGCATTGCCCCAGTGTGTCCAGCATTGCCCCCAGTGTGTCCAGCAATCTGCCCCAGTGTCCAGCATTGCCCCAGTGTCCAGAAATCTGCCCCAGGGTCTCCAGCATTGCCCCAGTGTGTCCAGCATTGCCCCCAGTGTGTCCAGCATTGCCCCCAGTGTGTCCAGCAATCTGCCCCAGTGTCCAGCATTGCCCCAGCGTGTCCAGCAATCTGCCCCAGTGTCCAGCATTGCCCCAGTGTCCAGAAATCTGCCCCAGGGTCTCCAGCATTGCCCCAGTCTGTCCAGAAATCTGCCCCAGTCTGTCCAGAAATCTGCCCCAGTCTGTCCAGAAATCTTCCCCATTCTGTCCAGAAATCTGCCCCAGTGTGTCTAGAAATCTGCCCCAGTCTGTCCAGAAATCTGCCCCAGTCTGTCCAGAAATCTGCCCCAGTCTGTCCAGAAATCTGCCCCAGTGTGTCCAGAAATCTGCCCCAGTGTGTCCAGAAATCTGTCCCAGTGTGTCCAGAAATCTGCCCCAGGGTCTCCAGCATTGCCCCAGTGTGTCCAGCATTGCCCCCATTGTGTCCAGCAATCTGCCCCCAGTGTGCCCAGCAATCTGCCCCAGGGTCTCCAGCATTGCCCCAGTGTGTCCAGCATTGCCCCCAGTGTGTCCAGCATTGCCCCCAGTGTGTCCAGCATTGCCCCCAGTGCGTCCAGCAATCTGCCCCAGTGTCCAGCATTGCCCCAGCGTGTCCAGCAATCTGCACCAGTGTCCAGCATTGCCCCAGTGTCCAGAAATCTGCCCCAGGGTCTCCAGCATTGCCCCAGTGTGTCCAGAAATCTGCCCCAGTCTGTCCAGAAATCTGCCCCAGTCTGTCCAGAAATCTGCCCCAGTGTGTCCAGAAATCTGCCCCAGTCTGTCCAGAAATCTTCCCCATTCTGTCCAGAAATCTGCCCCAGTCTGTCCAGAAATCTGCCCCAGTCTGTCCAGAAATCTGCCCCAGTGTGTCCAGAAATCTGCCCCAGTGTGTCCAGAAATCTGCCCCAGGGTCTCCAGCATTGCCCCCAGACAGACAGAGTCAGACAAAGAAAAAAAAGAAAGTAAAATCCTCACCTCTCCCGTTCCCAGCGCAGGTCCAGTGCACTCAGCGTCTCTCCGACTCTGCAACGCTCAGGACTCAAAGACTTAAAGGGCCCACGTCTTTTTTTTTTTTTTTCTCCTCTTGCAGCGCCGGCCGCGGCCCGGTGACCCGCCCTCGCAGTGTGCCGCCCGTGGCGGCCCGCCCCCCCGCACCCCTCGCACCCCCCTTCCTACGCCACTGCATACAGATCCCATTATACCGTTATATAGATCTCACATAATGCCATAATACAGCATGACGCCCGCAGCTCCTGTTATCGCACGCATTGAGTTGTGTGTGCAATGGGGAAAGATATGCAGGGGGGAGAGGAGTGCATAGGAGAGGATTAGATACACGGTTCACAAGACAGTATCACACAAGAGAGGATTAGATACACGGCTCAGCATATCACACAGTATAGGATTAGATACACGGCTCAGCAGACAGTATCACACAGGAGAGGATTAGATACACGGCTCAGCAGACAGTATCACACAGGAGAGGATTAGATACACGGCTCAGCAGACAGTATCACACAGGAGAGGATTAGATGCATGGCTCAGCATAGTATCACACAGGAGAGGATTAGATGCATGGCTCAGCATAGTATAACACAGGAGAGGATTAGATACATGGCTCAGCATAGTATCACTCAGGAGAGGATTAGATGCATGGCTCAGCATAGTATCACATGAGAGGATTAGATACACGGGCCAGCAGACACTATCACACAGGAGAGGATTAGAGACACAGGTCAGCACAATATAGTGATAGATGCACGGTCTGATGTCCTGTGAGGAGCTGCAGTGAGAGCAGGGTCGGAGCAGCACAGAGCCTCCCCCATCCTCCCTCTGTTACTTCTCTGCAGCTCCTCATAGAGGACATCAGACGGCAGCATTCCTTCACCCTCTCTAGCGATTCTAGAGATTACAGGCAGCAGAGGACAGGGAACGGCCGCTGATAGTGTGAGGGGAGACAGATGGAGCTGCCCCTCCAACAGCGCAGCTCTCAGTCACAGTGGAGCTCACAGTCAGGTACACTCCACTGTGGGCTGAAGCAAGATGGCGCCGATCTCCTGCCTCTGCTGTGATGTGGAGACAGCCCAGGAGGCGTGGCCACATCAGAGCAGAGAGCAGCTTATAATGCTAGGTATGGGGTCGCCTCCCGACTGCAGTCTCCTATGTCCAGGGCTGCCGTATTTGCAGAGTGTAAGTGTCGTGCTGGGACTCTTACACTTCTGCAAAGCAAAATGGCGGCGCCCAGTGGCTGCAAAAATAATTAATAATAAAAAATATATTAAAGTTAAAAAAATAATTTTGTATTAAAAATAATTGTTTATATAAACAATCATTATTAATACAAAAACAAAATTGCGGCACCTTCCCTTTAAAGAATGAGAGCGATAGCGCCAAAGAGTATATACCGTACAGTTGCTAAGGTGGGGCCCCGACATGGGATACTCACCACACATGGGGATATGAATGCACACACAAAATGCGCCACACACTACCACGTGCTCGAACACATATTACCCTCAGCACACATTTCACCACACATACACCAACCTCGCCACACCTCTCAAAACTCGCCACGCGCAAAACTCACCACATGCAAAAACTAGGCTCACGCAAAGCTCACCACAAGTGCAAAACTCACCTCATGGAAAACTCGCCACACGCAAAACTTGCACACGCGGAAAAATTGCCACATGCACAAAAGTTGCAACACATGCAAAAGTTGCCTCACACAAAACTTGCACATACTCAAAAGGCACTACACATATAATACTCGCCACGCGCAAAACTCGCCATGCGCAAAACTTGTTGCACACAACTTGCTACACTAACCTGTCACATGCAACTCGACACACAAAAAGTCGCTACATGCATGTCGCCACACACAACTCAACACACACAACTTGACAAACGAAACTCGCCCTAAAACACACACAAGTCTGGTATTATCCTTCAAAAATAAAAATCTGATTAATAAGCAGACAAACTACAAGAGCAACAAATGTACCATATAGGAAATACGGCAGCTGTCAGTCACATGACCTGTCTATTATGTGTATGTGTGAGCTAATATATACTGCCAGGGGAAGGGCTTCCTGTTGGCTGGGGATTTATCAGGCTGCCAATTTAGCTTACAAATACTGAGGTAAAAATACTGAGCAAATAACGTGTGAACAAGGTCTAATACAGGGAGAGATGACACACAGAAATATACTATATACAGGGGAGATGACACACAGGTATATACTATATACAGGAGAGATGACACACAGATATATACTATATAGAGGAGGAGATGACATACAGGTACATACTATATACAGGAGGAGATGACATACAGGTATATACTATATACAGGAGGAGATGACACACAGGTATATACTATATACAGGAGCAGATGACCTACAGGTATATACTATATACAGGAGGAGATGACATACAGGTATATGCTATATATAGAAGATGACATACAGGTATATACTATATACAGGAGGAGATGACACACAGATATATACTATATGCAAGGGAGATGACACACAGGTATATACTATATACAGGAGGAGATGACATACAGGTATATACTATATATATAGAAGGAGATGACATACAGGTATATACTATATATAGGAGGAGATGACATACAGGTATATACTATATACAGGGGAGATGACACACAGCAGGTATATACTATATACAGGGGAGATGACATACAGGTATATACTATATACAGGAGATGGCATACAGGTGTATACTATATATAAGGGAGATGACAAACATGTATATACTGAGGTGAAAATGAGAGGTGTGAGGTGAAAATGAAAAGGTGTGAGTGCAAAATGAGGGGAGTGAGGGAAAATAGTGGAGTGATCGGAAAATGACAGATGTGAGATCGAAATGACAAGTGTTAGGGGGGAATGAGAGGAGTGAGGGAGAAAATGAGAGGTGTGAGGGGGAAAATGAGAGATGTGAGGGGGAAAATGAAAAATGTGATTAAAGGGAACCTGTCACCCCCGTTTTTTCAGTAGGAGATAAAAATACCGTTAAATAGGGCCTGAGCTGTGCTTTACAATAGGGTATTTTTTGATTCCCTACAAGCGAAAAAGTGGCCTTTTTCGCTTGTCAATCAGGCTGGTCAGGTCGGATGAGTAATCTCGGCTTCAGGAAAATGGCCGCCGCGATATCCATCTGCGCACGCGCGGCATCCCGCGGCCATTTTCCTGAAGCCCCGGTAAGCAGGAGACTCCATCTGCGCACGCGCGGCCTCAGGAAGATGGCCGCGCCCACCGAGAAACCGCCGAATAGTGGTGAGCGCGCTCTTTTTCTACAGCTGCGCAGTGCATTCGGCACTTGCGCATGCGAGAAGCACTACGCCACCAACGGGAACATAAGCAAGATCTGGGGGAAGAAACAGTGCTGTGACCACGCCCATCCGACCTGACCAGCCTGATTGACAGGCGAAAAAGGCCACTTTTGTAAGGTATTTCGGCAGCATAGGTAGGGAATCAGGGGACAAAAAATACCCTATTGTAAAGCACAGCTCAGGCCCTATTTAACGGTATTTTTATCTCCTACTGAAAAAACGGGGTGACAGGTTCCCTTTAAGAAAATGAGAGGCGTGATGGGAAAATAAGAGAAGTGAGGTGCTATAACTAACCACAGATATTTACTATGCCCAGGCAACGCCGGGCTCTTCAGCTAGTTAAAAATAAAACAGTAACTCGGTTAATTTCATGTGAAATCAGCAGAGGTTAAACTGTAAAGCGGGAAGTGGTATTACGGTAGGAGAAATATTACAATGCAGCCCATGCTTAACACATATATAATATAACACATGCATGTCTGCTTATACTGTATATACTATGACACATGCATGTCTGCTTATCTAGACACCAAAAAAAAATTATAACTAGTAGAATGCTCTGAGATGTAACTTCTAGTTTTTAGCATTTTGTGATCTGTTTTCTACATACGGACGTAACAACAATAATCTATTATAAAGTACCTATAAGAGCAGAAAGATAATTTGGCACAGGGCCATATTTATCAAGATAAATTCACCTGAATTTTGGCATAAGTTGGGGCAAAAAAAATCCCCAACTGTCTTTAATGAGTTGTATCATATTTATTATGAAAAATGTAGTTGCAAACGGTCCAGCACTCTGTTTCATAAGTGACTCCAAGCTTTATTCAATAGTAATGCAACAGATACAGCCCAATGTGAACTGGCCAATGCTCTTCGAATGCTTAGTTCTTAAAGGGTAAATGTACTTTCAAGTAACTTTTCAGAATAGCCTGTGTTGTAAACATCTACTATATCCAATAAAACAAGAAAAAAGCAGCAACACTCCACTTATTGGTGAAAAAACAACTTAGTCCTTTATTGCATAATAAAGATCATGGACACGGTATTACGGGTAAAACAAGTGCAGGTTATGCAGGCAAATGAAGCAGGACGACGGCCGTTTCACGCAATATGCGCTTCTACGGGTCCAGATATTGCATTGGACCCTGTATGCACCTTCTTCATAGCAAGCACCTCCAGCAAGGTGAAGGTTTCTGGAATGTGTCCGTGATTCAGAGCTCATTCATCCTTTATCAGTGAGTACTAAGAGCGGTTTTTCTCAGTGCCATTCATATTTCTTTTTACTGATTAGCATCTACTATATAATTGTCTAAGGGTCACTTCCGTCTGTCTGTCTGTCTGTCTGTCTTTCTGTCACAGATATTCATTGGTCGCAGCCTCTGTCTGTCATGGAAATCCAAGTCGCTGATTGGTCGCGGCAAAACAGCCACGACCAATCAGCGACGGGCACAGTCCAGAAGAAAATGGCCGCTCCTTCCTCCCCGCAGTCAGTGCCCGGCGCCCGCATACTCCCCTCTGGTCAGCGCTCACACAGGGTTAATGGCAGCGTTGACCGCAGTGTCACGCACTCCATTAACGCTGCTATTAACCCTGTGTGACCAACTTTTTACTATTCATGCTGCCTATGCAGCATGAATAGTAAAAAGATCTAATGTTAAAAATAATTTAAAAAATAAAAAATCGTTATATACTCCGTCGGCCCCTCGGATCCAGAACAGGCCTTTCCCACTCGCGACGCTCCGGTAACCGGTCCATGCTGTGATCTCGCGAGATGATGATGTAGCGGTCGCGCGAAACCGCTACGTCATCATCTCGCGAGACCGCAATGCACTCTTCAGACCAGAGCGCGCGAGGAGCATCGGTAACTGCTTCGATTCGGGGACCAACGAAGGGTGAGTATATCACTATTTTTTATTTTAATTCTTTTTTTTTAACAGGGATATGGTGTCCACATTGCTATAGACTGCGTGGGCTGGGCAATATACTAAGTGGGCTGGGCAATATACTACATGGGCTGGGCAATATACTACGTGGGCTGGGCAATATACAATGTGGGCTGCGCAATATACAACGTGGGCTGCGCAATATACAACATGGGCTGCACAATATACTACGCGGGCTGGGCAATATACTACGTGGGCTGGGCAATATACGACGTGGGCTGCGCAATATACAATGTGGGCTGCGCAATATACAATGTGGGCTGCGCAATATACAATGTGGGCTGCGCAATATACAACATGGGCTGTGCAATATACTACGCGGGCTAGGCAATATACTACGCGAGCTGCGCAATATACAACGCGGGCTGCACAATATGTAACATGTGCTGCGCAATATGTAACGTGGGCTGCGCAATATACAACGTGGGCTGCGCAATATACAACGTGGGCTGCGCAATATACTACATGGGCTGTGCAATGTACAACGTGGGCTGGGCAATATACTACGTGGGCTGCGCAATATACTACGTGGGCTGCGCAATATACAACGTGGGCTGCGCAATATACAACGTGGGCTGCGCAATATGCTATGTGGGCTGCGCAATATACTACGTGGGCTGCGCAATGTACTGCGTGGGCTGCGCAATGTACTGCGTGGGCTGCGCAATGTACTGCGTGGGCTGCGCAATATACTACGTGGGCTGTGCTATACACTACGCATACATATTCTAAAATACTCAATGCATTAGAATCGGGCTACCATCTAGTGAAGAATAACAGAGTAACATCCCAGGTAACTGGTGGTTACAGTGATGTTGCCTTCCTTTTGGGGGAGGGTGATATCATGCCTGGAACCAAGGAAGATCCCTTTAACAGGTAGTACATCTATGTGCAGCACATTCTGATTCCAGGCCAGAAGGGGAAGCTTTGAGCCTGGTTTCAGGGGAGCTTCCCCCAGATATATATATATATATATATATATATACAGTGGGGCAAAAAAGTATTTAGTCAGTCAGCAATAGTGCAAGTTCCACCACTTAAAAAGATAAGAGGCGTCTGTAATTTACATCATAGGTAGACCTCAACTATGGGAGACAAACTGAGAAAAAAAAATCCAGAAAATCACATTGTCTGTTTTTTTAACATTTTATTTGCATATTATGGTGGAAAATAAGTATTTGGTCAGAAACAAAATTTCATCTCAATACTTTGTAATATATCCTTTGTTGGCAATGACAGAGGTCAAACGTTTTCTGTAAGTCTTCACAAGGTTGCCACACACTGTTGTTGGTATGTTGGCCCATTCCTCCATGCAGATCTCCTCTAGAGCAGTGATGTTTTTGGCTTTTCGCTTGGCAACACGGACTTTCAACTCCCTCCAAAGGTTTTCTATAGGGTTGACATCTGGAGACTGGCTAGGCCACTCCAGGACCTTGAAATGCTTCTTACGAAGCCACTCCTTCGTTGCCCTGGCGGTGTGCTTTGGATCATTGTCATGTTGAAAGACCCAGCCACGTTTCATCTTCAATGCCCTTGCTGATGGAAGGAGGTTTGCACTCAAAATCTCACGATACATGGCCCCATTCATTCTTTCATGTACCCGGATCAGTCGTCCTGGCCCCTTTGCAGAGAAACAGCCCCAAAGCATGATGTTTCCACCACCATGCTTTACAGTAGGTATGGTGTTTGATGGATGCAACTCAGTATTCTTTTTCCTCCAAACACGACAAGTTGTGTTTCTACCAAACAGTTCCAGTTTGGTTTCCTCAGACCATAGGACTTTCTCCCAAAACTCCTCTGGATCATCCAAATGCTCTCTAGCAAACTTCAGACGGGCCCGGACATGTACTGGCTTAAGCAGTGGGACACGTCTGGCACTGCAGGATCTGAGTCCATGGTGGCGTAGTGTGTTACTTATGGTAGGCCTTGTTACATTGGTCCCAGCTCTCTGCATTTCATTCACTAGGTCCCCCCGCGTGGTTCTGGGATTTTTGCTCACCGTTCTTGTGATCATTCTGATCCCACGGGGTGGGATTTTGCGTGGAGCCCCAGATCGAGGGAGATTATCAGTGGTCTTGTATGTCTTCCATTTTCTAATTATTGCTCCCACTGTTGATTTCTTCACTCCAAGCTGGTTGGCTATTGCAGATTCAGTCTTCCCAGCCTGGTGCAGGGCTACAATTTTGTTTCTGGTGTCCTTTGACAGCTCTTTGGTCTTCACCATAGTGGAGTTTGGAGTCAGACTGTTTGAGGGTGTGCACAGGTGTCTTTTTATACTGATAACAAGTTTAAACAGGTGCCATTACTACAGGTAATGAGTGGGGGAAAGAGGAGACTCTTAAAGAAGAAGTTACAGGTCTGTGAGAGCCAGAAATCTTGATTGTTTGTTTCTGACCAAATACTTATTTTCCACCATAATATGCAAATAAAATGTTAAAAAAACAGACAATGTGATTTTCTGGATTTTTTTTTCTCAGTTTGTCTCCCATAGTTGAGGTCTACCTATGATGTAAATTACAGACGCCTCTCATCTTTTTAAGTGGTGGAACTTGCACGATTGCTGACTGACTAAATACTTTTTTGCCCCACTGTATATATATATTCTGGTCTGGAGGAGGAGTTAGTTAGTTGAGTGGAGAGATTGTGAGAGACAGTAGATGAGAGAGGAGTGTGAGCAGAGCTGGGGCCGTGCAGCCACGTGTGGTGCTGCAGCTCCAGGCCAGAGAGAAAAAGCAGGAACGTTGCACTGATAGCAAGTGCCTGAGGGGAGAGGCACAGGAGAACGAGGGATCTGGAAGGGAGCTGTGGTTGCGCTCCTTCCAAGCTGAAGCACAGAAACCGAGCACTGGGAGACCGAAGCTGTGTAGTACTTTATGTCCCACAGCAGAACCGGAGGACAGTCGATTTTAAGTCGACTGTCCGCACCCCAACCTGAAGGTACAGCAACACACAGAGCCAGAGTCATGATAGCGACTCTGTAAACAGGCTCGAGTCGCCTACCATGCAGGTACTGTCCCAGGACAGGAGAGAGGACCTTGACAGAAGCCACAGGCAGCAAGAAACTCGCTTAAAAGCGCGAGACGGAAGGCTTACGAACCTCACCTGGAAAGGGGATCTGTAGCTACTTCCAGGCTGACCGAACCTCACCAACACCTGTTGCTGGTACTCTGGACTGTGGCTGTCTACCATCAGTAAACCAATTAAAGAGACTGCAACCCTGTGTCCTCCGTTTATTTTCTAGCACCACACCATCCTTGCCAAACACTCTGACATCCCTGGGGACCCAGCTTCACCTGTGGGAAGCAATGACATCCCTGCTGCCATAAGATCACCCCAGAGGACCCCTTTAAGCAGCGTCAGTCACCCCTGACCAAGTACCACAGGTGGCGT
The DNA here is from genome assembly GCF_032444005.1 of Ranitomeya imitator. Lineage (NCBI taxonomy): Eukaryota > Metazoa > Chordata > Amphibia > Anura > Dendrobatidae > Ranitomeya > Ranitomeya imitator. The sequence continues at coordinate 185,044,852 of NC_091284.1, forward strand.
CACAAAATTTTATTATTTCACAAACCCCTTTAAAGACTGTCCCTTTTACTTGGGTGCCCAGGCCCACAGACTGGGTCACCACCGCCATGACACATCCCTTAAGCACCGGACCCAATACCGAGTACCCCATGGCCCTGGTGGGCATTCCAACACCATTTCTGGCCACTAAATAATTTTTATCCTGTATTTTCACCAGTTTTCCTCTCTACAAGCTCTATGTCCTACTTTGCAATCAACTGTGAGCTGTTGGGAGAAAACTAGGTGTTATGATCTCTCCTATACAAAGCAAAACACACAGAGGGATTCCTGTTCTTCATTTCTCTTTAGCACAGAGACCAGGTGCATCAACTTGGATTAAATGTTATAGTCTGAGATGTCTTGATGTGACTTTAGCACTGGGGTGAGCTAAAAGACTTGTTAGGAAATTCAGCATGATCTTTCTGTGTCTCTCTCCACCTCTTTTCCTCACTGCGATCCTCTCTCCCACTCCTCAATCTACAGAGTGGGCTATGTAGCATGACACTACAGTGAGCTGGCAGTCTGTTTGAGCTATTTTTTTCAGAGTGTATGTTAAGTTTAGGAGGTACGGGGAAGAGGAAAAAGGACCTCATAAGTGTAGAAGGAAGGACTTCTCTGATAAAAAAATATTACAATGTTCTTATACTTCCCTGTACTATGTATGCAAAGTTTGTTGAAAGTACCGTTCCACTTTTAAGCTCAGATTAAGAACCGAGAATTGGAAAAGCGTTGGTCTTCTCACACTGGACTGTATGTGTTGCCTTACAATGGATGAAATCTTGGGACCACTTTTTGTGAAATAGACAGAGTGCTGGACCACTTGTTTCTATATTCTACTTATTGACATACCCTTGTGTATGGATCCGTGTGCCGAATGGATGAGTCTAGAGATTTGTGCGAATGTGGTGAGCTGGACTCTTTATTATGTAATATTTATTAAAATTGATTTAAATAACCTACTGCATCTTGTCCAACAAGCACCATGACCTCATATGATACCGTAGGGTAAAAAAATTTGCCAAAATTTTGGCTTAAATTTCAGGCACAATATAAGCCAACTAATAAGTGATGTAAACTTCTACTATACACTATAAATTCACCATATTTATCAAACCGCATGAGCCACTACGAAAGGCATTTTAAGACTGTCTAGTCTAAGTTTGCACTGTCTGAGGATTAGACAGTTTTGATAAATGTACCCCATAGTGATGAAGTACTATCATATTGTGCTATGTACTAATATAATACTATACTCTAATAATAATTCCACGATATGCTACCTGAAATTGCCATTTCAGCTAGTATTGCTGATAGAATACCATAATAACAAATAATTGTGAGTGTAGATGAGCAATTTGATTTGTTCTGCTGTCGCCAAGAATGCCAAATGCAGAAGTGAAGAATGGCTACCACAGAGCTCAAATCGAATTGCTCAACATCTCTAAATTTGTTTTCTTTTCTAAGGATTTTTCTTTGACTTCTGGTACATTACCTGATATTATATGACTGAATATCGAAACGGTGTAAGCGGTCTTGTTAAATATTTAGTAGGATATCTCTACTAAAATTAGTATCCTTGAGAGCTAAATATTATTTTAATATTAATTCTACAGATATAAATGGCCGTCGTCACAGTGACACAGAAGAGCCATCAAATGTCTATGAAGAACCCATCAGAGAAGACGTAAACATATTAATAAATGAGAAGGCAGCGGAGGAGAGTGGTGAAGCCCAAGACAATTCAGAGCCACCTTTACAGAATTCAGTGTTTTATAGGAAATCTGTTGTAAGAATACGAAGCAGATCCAACAAAGAACAAGTAAAACTATTACAAAACACAGAGGAAGGCTCAACAAATGCAGATGGAACACTTTTTAAAGCCCATGAAAAGAGACATTCACTCATTCCACACAGAGTTTCCTGGATTGAAGACCAAAGAGTTAGCAATTTGACAAAATCAAGCTCGGACTCTTCGCTAAACTCATCAGACAGCTTTTTACTGCCACCTTTGCCAGAACTGGACTCTGTCTCTGTCAGCAGTATTGAAGAAGAAGGAGAGTGCAGCTCCTTAAGGCAGAATAGGAAGCATTCACATGGTCTTGGGGACATGGTTAGACATAGCCTTTTTGCTGTTAGTGCTGCATTGACCGGACTTGTCTCTACCGAGAAACATCTTGGAAGCAGAATCCAGATGCTTGCTGAAGACTCATCAACTTATTTTGGAAATACTGTGCAAACATTCATATGCCAAATGAAAAAGGGGTCTGTACAGTACACCTCCACCATGGAAATGCTACAAGCCCTACGTCAGGAGATCACCAATATCAAGAGCTATCTGCTTGTGAGCAATGAAATCTGGGAACTTGTGGAACATCAAGAAATTGATGATTCAACAATTGGTATGAGAAATTAATATATTTACATATAATTTCTTACTTCAGGATATTTGCTGGGAAAGTATGAATAGCAGCATATTTTTCGAGTATTTATTTTGTGCATATTTTAAAAGAAAACTTATCACTGCAGTCCTCTATTAAACAGAACATTTCACTATTTCATGTCGCCTCTTACACAGGATGTAAGAGTGGCTGCAGAGCAGAGTATAATATATATTTGTTTACATTTTTCATCTTCATTGCAGAGATATTAGCTATTAAAGTTTTTGGCACCTAATTAGTTAACTTTTTTTTAGTCCTAGTGGGTGTTAAACATGTAGATGTTTTCATTGTGGGCGTATATTACTTTCCCCTGCACAAAACTGACCAATCATAAGCAAGTAGCAGCACTCTAAAGTAAAGAACACTCTCCCATCATAGCTTAGTGCAAGTTTATCAGTGTATGTTATGTATGGCAGGCATCCTGATCTCAAGGTCTAACCTCCTGCATAATTAAAAAATGAAGATTGACAGCCGGTCTTAGAGGTGTCAAGTTACAAACCCTTCTTTTATCTCTTCTCCTTTCATAGAACTGTCAGCTCTGCTGTATTACCCCTCCCCCAAACTGCCTGTCCACTGATGTATCATTGTCACACTTCTATCTGTTGAGCTTAACTTGTGATCACTCTTCAGTGAAATCAGAGCAGGGTACATCTCACACAGGAATAGTCCAGAACAAGCAGGTTTCTTCTGTGTGAGATGTAAATGATAGCTTTGACCTCACTGCAGGGCAAGTTCAAGTTGCTTGAGTACAGCAGACGCGTGACTCACCTCCAGATAGGCAGTGGGGTGTAGGAGCAGTACAGCACAGCTGATAAAGAAGAAAGGAGAAGAACTGATAGAATGGTTAGTAATGTGACACAACTAAACTCAGCTGTACTACCCCTCTCCCCACACTGACTCATGCAGGAAGTTAGACCAGGAGATCAGGGCTGCATCATTACATCTCATACACAGAGCAGATTTCTCAGTGTACTCAGAGGAATGGTGGGGCGTGTTCTTCTTTTCATTGAGTTTTGCTGCCTGCTTATCCTTGGTCAACATCATACAAGGAGAATGCCCACCCCCCAGTGAAAACTATGATAACACCATTTGGAATTAAAAAGTTAACTCATTAGATGCAAAAACTTTGTTTGATAATATATCTGAAATGGAAATGGGGCTTCTGTGCTGTTGTTGTGACACATGACTCCGCCACCCAATCAGCGCTGGCGTCACTGTCCCTACCTCCCATCGAATTGAACATGAAGGGAAGTGAGAGCAGCTGCAGCCCAAACTTCCTCTTCATGTTCGATTTGTCTGAAGGCGGGGATAGTGACACCAGCGCTGAATGGGCAAACGGGGTCACGTGTCACAACAACCTCACGAGAGTCCCAGTACAGCAAGTGATGACACCGCTGGAATGGCGCCAGTAAGGGAGGTGAGTATAGGTTTTTTTATTTTGTTGGGGCCAAACATTTAGATGAAGAACGGGTTGTCCTAGTGGTGGGCAACCTGTATCTGTTCCTGGGAAAGTTAGGTGACATATCATCTATATACAGATAAAGAGTATAGGTGCTGTAGACTATTATTATGCTATATTCTGCCAGGATTGGTGACAGACAATTCTGAAGATTTGATTTCTTCATGAATTACGCAGTGGTTGTCACTGTTGCATTGCAGCACTGGTGTCTTGGGTTTTAAGTCCACTCAACATGAACCTCAAGAAGTTTGCATATTACTCCCACATGATAAAATACAGATTCATTGACTTTCTATTGCCCCTAGTGTGTATTAGTATCGTTGAGATATCTAATTTAGATTGAGACCAGGATTGATGTGAATGGTGATAGTGTTTGTACAGTGCATGGGTTATGTTGGGTCTACAGGAATGGGATAAATGATACATGCTTCCCATTCTCATTTTAGGACGTTAAATTCTGAATGAGTCAATTATAGATAGCATTTCACAAGAACAATAAATGTCTGCTCTGGTTAATTGTAGTGTAGACTACATGTAACGTCAGGAAGCTTTTTCTCAGAAACATATGTGTGTTTTACTGTGGTTTACCAATGCAAACTGAGACTTCCTTTCTCATTCAAAGCATCATCTCAAAATGCCAGTACTAGCCACATAAATGCCTAAATGTGCAGGAAAGCGCATGCTGCCCCTATTTAGAAAATACAGTTACATGAAAAAGGTTGGGTACCGCTATTAATCTTAAGCTTAATGTTTTATAAAAATTGTTTTTTTTTGCAACAGCTATTTCAGTTTCATATATCTAATAACTGTTGGACACAGTAATGTTTCTGCCTTGAAATGAGGTTAATTGTACTAACAGAAAATGTGCAATCTGCATTCAAACAAAATTTGACAGGTGCATAAGTATGGGCACCCCACCAGAAAAGTGACATTAATATTTAGTAGATCCTCCTTTTGCAAAAATAACAGCCTCTAGTCGCTTCCTGTAGCTTTTAATGAGTTCCTGGATCCTGGATGAAGGTATTTTTGACCATTCCTCTTTACAAAACAATTCCAGTTCAGTTAAGTTTGATGGTTGCCGAGCATGGACAGCCCTCTTCAAATGATCCCACAGATGTTCAATGATATTCAGGTCTGGGGACTGGGATGGCCATTCCAGAACAGTGTAATTGTTCCTCTGCATGAATGCCTGAGTAGATTTGGAGAGGTGTTTTGGATCATTTTCTTGCTGAAAGATCCATCCCCTGTGTAACTTCAACATTGTCACTGATTCATGAACATTATTGTCAAGAATCTGCTGATACTGAGAGGAATCCATGCGTCCCTCAACTCTAACAAGATTCCCGATGCCGGCATTGGCCACACAGCCCCAAAGCATGATGGAACCTCCACCAAATTTTACTGTGGGTAGCAAGTGTTTTTCTTGGTGTGTTTTTTGGCCGCCATGCATAACGTCTTTTTGTATGACCAAACAACTCAATCTTGGTTTCATCAGTCCACAGGACCTTTTTCCAAAAAGAAATTGGCTTTTCCAAATGTGCTTTTGCATACCTTAGCCGACTCTGTTTGTGGCGTGCTTGCAGAAACGGCTTCTTTCGCATCACTCTCCCATACAGCTTCTCCTTGTGCAAAGTGCGTTGTATAGTTGACCGATGCACAGTGACACCATCTGCAGCAAGTTGATGCTGCAGCTCTCTGGAGGTGGTCTGAGGATTGTCCTTGACTGATCTCACCATTCTTCTTCTCTGCCTTTCTGATGTTTTTCTTGACCTGCCACTTCTGGCCTTAACAAGAACTGTACCTGTGTTCTTCCATTTCCTTACTATGTTCCTCACAGTGGAAATTGAAAGGTTAAATCTCTGAGACCGCTTTTTTTTATCTTTCCCCTGAACAACTATGTTGAATAATCTTTGTTTTCAGATCATTAGACAGTTGTTTTGAGGAGCCCATGATGCCACTCTTCAGAGGAGATTCAAACAGGAGAACAACTTGCAAGTGGCCACTTTAAGTAGCTTTTCTCATGATTGCATACACCTGGTTATGAAGTTCAAAGCTCAATGAGGTTAGAAAACCAAAAAAAGTGCTTTAGTAAGTCAGCAAAAAGTAGGTAGGAGTATTTAAAACAAGAAAATGATAAGGGTGCCCATACTTATGCACCTGTCAAATTTTGTTTGAATGCAGATTGCACATTTTCTGTTAGTACAATAAACCTCATTTCAAGGCAGAAACATTAATGTGTCCAACAGTCATTAGATATATGAAACTGAAATAGCTGTTGCAAAAAAAAACAATTTTTATAAAACATTAAGCTTAAGATTAATAGGGGTGCCCAAACTTTTTCATATAACTGTACATACAAGCGGCATGTAAAGTTTGGGAACCCCTGGACAAAATGACTGTTATTGTGAACAGTTAAGCAAGTTGAAGATGAAATGATTTCTATAAGGCCTAAAGATAAAGGTGACACATTTCCTTTGTAGTCTATGAAAAATAGATATATTGTCATTTTTTACATTTTAAAAATTACAAAAAAGAAAATGGTCAGATGCAATAGTCTGGGCACCCTGCATGATTAATAACCAGTAGCACCCCCATTTGAAAGTATCACAGCTTGTAAATGCTTTTTGTAGCTTATTTAGATGTTCTTTTGCATAATACTGAAACTGAATTTTATGGTGAGGAAGCAGGGAAGGATTTCTTCTGATGACTCTTCCATGAAGGCCATATTTTTCCAGGTGTCTCTGAACAGTAGAACAATGTACCAGAACTCCAGAGTCTGCTAAATATTCCTGAATGTCCTTTACAGTCAAGCGGGGGTTCTGATTTGTCTCTCTTGCAATCCTACAAACAGCTCTCACTGAAATTTTGCTTCGTCTTCCAGACCTTATCTTGACCTCCACTGTTCCTGCTAAATGCCTTTCTTAATTACCGTATATACTCGAGTATAAGCCGACCCGAGTATAAGCCGACCCCCCTAATTTTGCCACAAAAAACTGGGAAAACTTATTGACTCGAGTATAAGCCTAGGGTGGAAATGCAGCAACTACCGGTGAATTTCAAAAATAAAAATAGATACCAATAAAAGTAAAATTAATTGAGACATCAGTAGCTGCGTTCATATATCCCCATATCTGCCCCATACTGTGCTCTGCTGCGTTCATATATCCCCATATCTGCCCCATACTGTGCTCTGCTGCGTTCATATATCCCCATATCTGCCCCATACTGTGCTCTGCTGCGTTCATATATCCCCATATCTGCCCCATACTGTGCTCTGCTGCCTTCATATATCCCCATATCTGCCCCATACTGTGCTCTGCTGCCTTCATATATCCCCATATCTGCCCCATACTGTGCTCTGCTGCGTTCATATTGCCCCATAGATGCTCGGTATAAGTCTGTGCCATGGCCGCTGCTGCTGCAATAAAAAAAAAAAAAGCCATACTCACTTCGCTGATTGCAGCTCCCAGCGTCCGTCCCGGCGTCTCTCTGCACTGACTGATCAGGCAGAGGGCGCCGCGCACACTATATGCATCATCGCGCCCTCTGCCTGAACAGTCAGAGCGCAGATAGACGCCGGGAAGATGGAGCGACGCCCGGCGGCTGGAACGTGGACAGGTGAATATTACATACTCACCTAGTCCTGGCGATCCTCGCGCTGTCCCCGCCTGTCACAGCTGTCTTCGGTGCTGCAGCTTCTTTCTCTATCAGCGGTCACCGGCACCGCTGATTAGAGAAATGAATAGGCGGCTCCACCCCTATGGGAGGTGGAGCCGCTTATTCATTTCTCTAATGAGCGGTCCCACGTGACCGCTGAAGAGAGAAAGAAGCTGCAGCGCCGAAGCCCGTGGGACGGCAGGGACAGCGCAAGGATCACTGGGACTAGGTAAGTATACCTCAGCGCCCTCTCCCCCTCACCCGCCGACCCCACCGCTACCGTGACTCGAGTATAAGCCGAGGGGGGCACTTTCAGCCCAAAAATTTGGGCTGAAAATCTCGGCTTATACTCGAGTATATACGGTACATTTAGAACTGAGGAAAAGGCAACTTGAAAACACTTTGCTATCTTCTTTTAGTCTTCTGCCTTGTGGGCCTCCACCATTTTTATTTTCAGAGTGCTAGGCAGCTCGAAGAATCCATGGCTGCTGTTTTTTCGCACAAGGTTAGTTGCAGCTCGGTTTTTTTAAATCTGGGAAAATTTCATCACCTTGCCTTTCCTAACGATGATAGTGAAAAAGTGAAAACCCTAACAGGCTAATTAAAGACTGAAACCTTGGTCAAAGTTATCTGAGCACACAAATCTCCAAGGGTGCCCAAACTTTTGCATCAGCCCATTTTCCTTTTTGTAACTTTTAGGCTATGTGCACACGTTCAGGATTTTTCATGTTTTTTTTTTTCACTTTTTTCGGCTGTTTTCCACAGAAAAAAACGCTAAGAAATGCTTACATTAAGCATCCCATCATTTCAATGCATTCCGCAGTTTTTGTGCACATGCTGCATTTGTTTCCGCGAAAAAAACTAATCGCGGTAAAAAACGCAGCATGTTCATTAATTTTGTGGATTTTTCACCGCTATATTATTGCATTGGGAAGCTCCAGAAAAAAACGCAAAAAAACGCGATAAAAACGCGAGCGGATTTCCTGCAGAAAAAGTCCAGTTTTGTTCAGGTAAATTCTGCAGACATTTCTGAGCGTGTGCACATAACCGTAAAATGTACAAAATTCCAAAGTACAGTTGTGCTCAAAAGTTTACATACCACAGCAGAATTTTTGCTTTCTTGGCCTTTTTTCAGAGAATATGACTGATAACACCAACACTTTTTTTCCACTCATGGTTAGTAGTTGGGTAAAGCCATTTATTGCCAGACTACTGTGTTTTCTCTTTTTAAATCATAATGACAACCCAAAACATGCAAATGACCCTCATCAAAAGTTCACCTACCCTGGTGATTTTGGTCAGATAACATGCACAGAAGCTGATCTCACCTGTGACCTGTTTGCTTGTAATCAGTGTCTGTGCATAAAAACTGAGTGAGTTTCTGGGATCCAGACAGACTCTTGCATCTTTCATCCAGCCACTGATGTTTTTGGATTGTGATTCATGGGGAAAGAAAAAGAATTGTCCACGGATCTGCGGAAAAAGGTAGTTGAACTGTATAAAACAGGATACAAAAAGATATCCAAGGGATTGATAATGCCAGTCAGCAGCATTCAAACTGTGATTAACAAATGGAAAATCAGGGGCTCTGTAAAAACAAAACCATGGTCAGGCAGACCAACAAAAATGTCATCCAAAACTGCCAGGAAAATTGTTCGGGATGCAAAGAAAATCCCACAAATAACATCAGCTGAAATACGGGACTCTCTGATAACTAATGGTGTGGCTGTTACAAGATGCACAATAAGGAGGCACTTGACCATGGGTTGCATGGTTGAGTCGCCAGAAGAAAGCCATTACGGCGCAAATGCCACAAAGTATCTCGCCTACAAGGTTCAAAACAGCACAGAAACAAGCCTCCAAACTTCAGAAACAAGGTAATTTGGAGCGATGATACCGAAATTGAACTTTTTGGCAACAACCATAAATGTTACATTCAACAAGGCCTATGATGAAAGGATCACCATTCCCACTGTAAAGCATGGAGGTGGATGGCTGATGTTTTGGGGATGCGTGAGCTACAAAGGCACAAGAAACTTGGTCAAAGTTGAAGGAAAGATGAATGAAGAACTTTATCAGCAAATAATAGAGGCAAATTGGCAATAATCAGCCCAAAAGCTGCACTTGGTACATACTTGGACATTCCAACATGTCAATGATCCAAAACACAAGGCCAAATGGACCTGTCATTGGCTACAGCTGAAAAAAGTGACGGTTCTGGATTGGCCATCTCAGTCTCCTGACCTCAATATCATTGAGCCACTCTGGGGAGATCTCAAGCGTGCAGTTTATGCTAAAGAGCCCAGGAATTTACAAGACCTGGAGGCTTTTTGCCAAGAAGAGTGAGCAGCTTTACCTTCTGAGAAAATAAAGAACCTCATCCACAACTACCACAAAAGGCTTCAAGCTGTCATTGATGTTAGAGGGGGGGCAATACATGGCATTAAGTAATGGGGTATGTGAACTTTTGATCGGGGTCATTTGGATGTTTTGGGTTGTTATGATTTAAAAAGAGAAATAAAAAAAGTAGTTTGACAATAAATGGCATCACCCAACCGCTAACTATGAGTGGAGAAGGTTTTGGTGTTATCATTCATATTCTCTGAAAAAAAAAACAAGAAAATAAATAAATAAATTTAAAAAAAAAAATATATATATATATTTATATAATGTATACACTGCTCAAAAAAATAAAGGGAACACTTAAACAACAGAATATAACTCCAAGTAAATAAAACTTCTGTGAAATCAAACTGTCCACTTAGGAAGCAACACTGTTTCACAATCAAGTTCACATGCTGTTGTGCAAATGGAATAGACAACAGATGGAAATTATTGGCAATTATCAAGACACACTCAATAAAGGAGTGGTCCTGCAGGTGGGGACCACAGACCACATCTCAGTACCAATGCTTTCTGGCTGATGTTTTGGTCACTTTTGAATGTTCGTTGTGCTTTCACACTCGTGGTAGCATGAGACGGACTCTACAACCCACCCAAGTGGCTTAGGTAGTATGTCTCATCCGGGATGGCACATCAATGCGAGCTGTGGCAAGAAGGTTTGCTGTGTCTGTCAGCGTAGTGTCCAGAGGCTGGAGGTGCTACCAGGAGACAGTTGATTACACCAGGAGATGTGGAGGGGGCCGTAGGAGGGCAACAATCCAGCAGCAGGACAGCTACCTCAGCCTTTGTGCAAGGAGGAACAGGAGGAGCACTGCCAGAGCCTTGCAAAATTACCTCCAGCAGGCCACAAAGGTACATGTGTCTGCACAAATGGTTAGAAACCGACTCCATGAGGATGGTCTGAGTGCCCGATGTCCACAGATGGGGGTTGTGCTCACAGCCCAACACCGTGCAGGACATTTGTCGTTTGCCACAGAACACCAGGATTGGCAAACTCACCACTGGCGCCCTGTGCTCTTCACAGATGAAAGCAGGTTCACACCGTGGAGAGCGCTCTGCTGCCTGCAACATCCTTCAGCATGACCGGTTTGGCAGTGGGTCAGTAATGGTGTGGGGTGGCAATTCTTTGGAAGGCCGCACAGCCCTCCATGTGCCCACCAGATGTAGCCTGACTGCCATTAGGTACCGAGATTAGATCCTCAGACCCCTTGTGAGACCTTATGCTGGTGCGGTTGGCCCTGGGTTCATCCTAATGCAGGATAATGCCAGACCTCATGTGGCTGGAGTGTGTCAGCAATTCCTGCAAGATGAAGGCATTGACGCTAAGGACTGGCCCGCTCGTTCCCCAGACCTGAATCCGATTGAACACATCTGGGACATCATGTCTCGCACCATCCATGAACGTCACGCTGCACCACAGACCGTCCAGGAGTTGGCGGATGCTTTAGTCCAGGTCTGGGAGGAGATCCCTCAGGAGACCATTCGCCGCCTCATCAGGAGCATGCCCAGGCATTGTATGGAGATCATACAGGCGCATGGAGGCCACACAAACACTACTGAGCATCATTTCCTTGTCTTGAGGCATTTCCACTGAAGTTGCATCAGCCTGTAATTTGATTTCCCACTTTGATTTTGAGTATCGTTCGAATTACAGGCTTCCGTGAGATATTAATTTTGATTTACATTGAAAATGTTTGTTTTATTGTTCTCAACGTTTTCCACTATGTAGTGAATAAAGATTTACAACTGGAATATTTTATTCAGTGATATCTAGGATGTGGTATTTTAGAGTTCCCTTTAATTTTTTTGAGCAGTATTTATACAGTTGTGGCCAAAAGTATTGACACCCCTGCAATTCTGTCAGATAATACTCATTTTCTTCCTGAAAAAGATTGCAATCACAAATTCTTTGGTATTATTATCTTCATTTAATTAGTTTTAAATGAAAAAACACAAAAGAGAATGAAGCAAAGAGCAAAACATTGATCATTTCACACAAAACTCCAAAAATGGGCCAGACAAAAGTATTGGCACTTTCAGCCTAATACTTGGTTGCACAACCTTTAGCCAAAATAACTGCGACCAACCGCTTCCAGTAACCATCAATGAGTTTCTTACAATGCTCTGCTGGAATTTTAGACCATTCTTCTTTGGCAAACTGCTACAGGTCCCTGATATTTGAAGGGTGCCTTCTCCAAACTGCCATTTTTAGATCTCTCCACAGGCATTCTATGGGATTCAGGTCTGGACTCATTGCTGGCCACCTTAGAAGTCTCCAGTGCTTTCTCTCAAACCATTTCTAGTGCTTTTTGAAGTGTGTTTTGGGTCATTGTCCTGCTCGAAGACCCATGACCTCTGAGGGAGACCCAGCTTTCTCACACTGGGCACTACATTATGCTGCAAAATTTGTTGGTAGTCTTCAGACTTCATAATGCCTTGCATACGGTCAAGCAGTCCAGTGCCAGAGGCAGCAAAGCAACCCCAAAACATCAGGGAACCTCCGCCATGTTTGACTGTAGGGACCGTGTTCTTTTCTTTGAATGCCTCTTTTTTTCCCCTGTAAACTCTATGTTGATGCCTTTGCCAAAAAGCTCTACTTTTGTCTCATCTGACCAGAGAACATTCTTCCAAAACAATTTAGGCTTTTTCAGGTAAGTTTTGGCAAACTCCAGCCTGGCTTTTTTATGTCTCGGGATTTAGTGGTGTCTTCCTGGGTCTCCTACCATACAGTCCCTTTTCATTCAGACGCCGACGGATAGTACGGGTTGACACTGTTGTACCATCGGACTGCAGGGCAGCTTGAACTTGTTTGAATGTTAGTCGAGGTTCTTTATCCAACATCCGCACAATCTTGCATTGAAATCTCTTGTCAATTTGTCTTTTCCGTCCACATCTAGGGAGGTTAGCCACAGTGCAATGGGCTTTAAACTTCTTGATGACACTGCGCACGGTAGACACAGGAACATTCAGGTCTTTGGAGATGGACTTGTAGCCTTGCGATTGCTCATGCTTCCTCACAATTTGGTTTCTCAAGTCCTCAGACAGTTCTTTGGTCTTCTTTCTTTTCACCATGCTCAATGTGGTACACATAAGGACACAGGACAGAGGTTGAGTCAACTTTAATCCATGTCAACTGGCTGCAAGTGTGATTTAGTTATTGCCAACACCTGTTAGGTGCCACAGGTAAGTTACAGGTGCTGTTAATTACACAAATTAGAGAAGCATCACATGATTTTTCGAACAGTGCCAATACTTTTGTCCACCCCCTTTTTTATGTTTGGTGTGGAATTATATCCAATTTGGCTTTAGGGCAATTCTTTTTGTGTTTTTTCATTTAAGACAAATTAAATGAAGATAATAATAACAAAGAATTTGTGTTTGCAATCCTTTTCAGGAAGAAACTGAGTATTATCTGACAGAATTGCAGGAGTGTCAATACTTTTGGCCACAAAAGTATATATTTATATGTACAGTACAGACCAAAAGTTTGGACACACCTTCTCATTTAAAGATTTTTCTGTATTTTCATGACTATGAAAATTGTACATTCACACTGAAGGCATCAAAACTGTGGAATTATATACTTAACAAAAAAAAGTGTGAAACAACTGAAAATATGTCTTATATTTTAGGTTCTTCAAAGTAGCCACCTTTTGCTTTGATGACTGCTTCGCACACTCTTGGCATTCTCTTGATGAGCTTCAAGAGGTAGTCACCAGGAATGGTCTTCCAACAATTTTGAAGGAGTTCCCAGAGATGCTTAGCACTTGTTGTCCCTTTTGCCTTCACTCTGCGGTCCAGCTCACCCCAAACAATCTCGATTGGGTTCCGGTCTGGTGACTGTGGAGGCCAGGTCATCTGGCGTAGCACCCCATCACTCTCCTTCTTGGTCAAAAAGCCCTTACACTGCCTGGAGGTGTGTTTGGGGTCATTGTCCTGTTGAAAAATAAATGCTGCTGCAAGATGCTGTGGTAGTCATGCTGGTTCAGTATGCCTTCAATTTTGAATAAATCCCCAACAGTGTCACAAGCAAAGCACCCCCACACTATCACAACTTCTCCTCCATGCCTCACGGTGGGAACCAGGCATGTAGAGTCCATCTGTTCACCTTTTCTGCGTCGCACAAAGACACGGTGGTTGGAACCAAAGATCTCAAATTTGGAATCATCAGACCAAAGCATAGATTTCCACTGGTCTAATGTCCATTCCTTGTGTTCTTTAGACCAAACAAGTCTCTTGTGCTTGTTGTCTGTCCTTAGCAGTGGTTTCCTAGCAGCTGTTTTACCATGAAGGCCTGCTGCACAAAGTCTCCTCTTAACAGTTGGTGTAGAGATGTTTCTGCTGTTAGAACTCTGTGTGGCATTGACCTGGTCTCTAATCTGAGCTGCTGTTAACCTGCGATTTCTGAGGCTGGTGACTCAGATAAACTTATCCTCAGAAGCAGAGGTGACTCTTGGTCTTCCTTTCCTGGGGCGGTCCTCATGTGAGCCAGTTTCTTTGTAGCGCTTGATGGTTTTTGCAACTGCACTTGGGGAAACTTTCAAAGTTTTCCCAATTTTTTCAGACTGACTGACCTTCATTTCTTAAAGTAATGATGGCCACTTGTTTTTCTTTACTTAGCTGCTTTTTTCTTGCCATAATACAAATTCTAACAGTCTACTCAGTAGGACTATCAGCTGTGTATCCACCAGACTTCTGCTCAACACAACTGATGGTCTCAACCCCGTTTATAAGGCAAGAAATCCCACTTATTAAACCTGACAGGGCACACCTGTGAAGTGAAAACCATTCCCGGTGACTACCTCTTGAAGCTCATCAAGAGAATGCCAAGAGTGTGCAAGCAGGTGGCTACTTTCTACTTTGAAGAACCTAGAATATAAGACATAATTTCAGTTGTTTCACACTTTTTTGTTAAGTATATAGTTCCACATGTGCTAATTCATAGTTTTGATGCCTTCAGTGTGAATGTACAATTTTCATAGTCATGGAAATACAGAAAATCTGTACTGTGTGTGTGTGTGTTTGTGTGTGTATATATACATATATATATATATATATATATATATATATATATATATATATATATATATATATATATAGTCATTTTAACCAGGGGTGCCCAAACTTTTACCGGCCACTGTGCAATAGTGGATTGTACCACATACAGTCATAGGAAACGTAGTTTAAAAAAAATTGAGGGGAATCAACACAGTAGTAGTTGGTGCAAATTCAAGGGCCTTGTCCAGGTCATCGCTAAATATAGCTGAAGAAAAGATGGATTAAATAAAGGTATCCTCACTGTTTGTATCTGGATTTCGTCGATTAAATAAAAGCTTTCCAACTCTTTTTTAGGGAGGATGTTTGAGTGCTGCCATTTTTTTAATCCATAGTATAAGTAACTATAAAGTACACGTATATAAAAGTAAAAAAAAAATGTTACTGCCAATTAATTGCAAGGAGAGGCAGGATTGAAAGGAGAGGCATAATGCATTCGTGACCTATCCTCATCAGTTTGATGGGACTTCCAAACTGATCAGATACCTGTTACCTATTCTATACGTAATATATTGTGTTTTTGATATGATCCTTTTAAATACTAAAAAGTCGAGATATTTCTAGGCATTTTAACTGTTTTACCACCTTAGATGTATAGTTACGTTTAAGATGGGCTCCCCCTTTTTGCTTTAGGTTCCAGCGATGAGCCCACGACTTTTCAGGCATCTTGCAGCTGATTTGCTCAGCTGACATGTGTCCCTAACCAACGCGGGTGGAATTGCGATCCACCCTCAGCTGTGAACAGCGGTATTTAACATGCTCGCGCCGGAAGTGAGTCACAAGCCCCACCCATCGGCACCCATACCATGTGACCAAGGGTTGCTGATGGGTTGGCAGGTTTGGCAGGGACACCCTTGTGGTTGTCACTGCCTGTTTGCTATGAGCACGGCTCAGCGGTCGGCACTCATAGCAAGTGAGCATTTTAGCTACATAGAGCAGGGATGCAGCCCTTCTCTGTGTAGCACAAGCGATCGGATGATCACAGCTTCTAGTCTCCCATGAAGACTATTGAAGCAAGTAAAAAGTAAAAAAAAAGTTTTAAAAAATTTTAAAAGATAAAAGATCAAATCACCCCCCCATTTGCCCCATTCAAAATAAAACAATTTAAAAAAGAAAAAAATACACATATTTGGTATCGCCACATTCAGAATCAACCAATCTATCAATATATGAAAAAGAATTAATCCGATCCATAATTGGCATAACAAGAAAAAAAGTCAAAATGCCAGAATTACGTTTTTTTGGTTGCTGAAACATTGCGTTAAAATGCAATAACGGGTGATCAAAAGATCGTATCTACCCCAAAATGGTAGCAATAAAAAAGTCAACTTGATGCACAAAAAATAAACCCTCACCCAGCCCCAGATCACGAAAAATTATGACACCATGGGTCTCAGAAAATGGCAATTTTTTGTATTTTTTTTTTTACAACTCAAATAAAAAAGAACCTAGACATGTTTGGTATCTACCAACTTTTAATGACATGGAGAATCATAATGGCAGGTCAGTTTTAGCATTTGGTGGACATGGTAAAAAAAAAAAAAAAAACTATTGTGGAATTGCACTTTTTTGCTATTTCACAGCACTTTGATTTTTTTCCCGTTTTCCAGTACACTATGTGGTAAAATCAATGATGTCGTTCAAATTTACAACTCGTCCCACAAAAAACAAGCCCTCACATGGCCATATTGGCAAACAAATAAGAAAGTTATGACTCTGGGAAGAAGGGGAGCAAAAAAAGGAAGCTCCAAAATGGAAAAACCCAAGGTCGCGAAGGGGTTAAAAAAAATCTAATACTGGCACATGCATAGAGTGAAATAAGTATTGAACACATCACCAATGTTCTAAGTAAATATGCTTTTAAAGGTGCTATTGACATTAAATTTTCACCAGATGTCTGGCGCAACCCATCCAATCCACACAAGCAAAGAAATCAAACCATAATTGTCCATAAATTAAGTTATGTGTAATAATGTGAAAGGTCACAAGGAAAAAGTAGTCAGCATGGTTACTGAAATTTAAGTAATACTTTGTACAAAAGCCTTTGTAGGTGATGACCGCTTCATGATGCCTCCTGTATGGAGCAACAAGTCGCATGCATTGCTCAGGTGTGATTTTGGTCCATTCTTCAAATTCTGAAGGTTCTGTGGGCTTCTTCTATGAATTCTAAGCTTTATTTCCTTCCATAAACTCTCTATTGGATCTAGGTTAGGTGATTGGTTCGACCATTCTAGCTGTTTTATTTTATTTCTCTGAAATCAATTGAGAATTTCCCTGGCTGTGTGTTTGTAATCGTTGTCTTGCTGAAGTGTCCACCCTCGTTTCATCTGCATCATCCTGGTAGAAGGCGCGGGATTTTTATCAAGAATGTCTCAGCACATTTGTCCATTCATCCTTCCTTCAATAACATGAAGTTTGCCAGTGCCATATGCTCAAAAACAGCCTCACACCATGATGTTCCCACCTCCAAACTTCACTGTTGGTATTGTGTTTCAGGGTGATATGCAGTGTTTTTTTTAGACTCCAAACATGGTGTGTATTATGGCATTCATAGAGTTCAATATTGGTTTCTTCTGACCAGACTCTATTCTCCCAGTATTTCACAGGCTTATCTGAATGTGGTTGAGTGAACTTTAAACACACTTTGTTCATCAATGGAGTCTTGCATGGTGAGTGTGCACACAGGCCATTCAGGTTGAGTGCATTACTTAATATTTTCTTTGAAACAATTGTACCTGCTGATTCCAGTTCTTTCTGTAGCTCTTCTGATAATTCTTTTCACTCCTCTGTCTGAAATCTTGCATGGATGATCTGGTTGGGTCCGGTATATGGGAAAATATGTTCTTTCCACTTCTGTATTATGGCTCCAATAGTGGTCACTGGAACCTTCAGTAGTTTAGAAATTCTTCTGTAACCAGTGTCATCAGTATGTTTTTTAACAGTAAGGTTGCGAAGGTCTTGATACAGTTCTTACTGGTTTTACCCATCAGAGATGTTTCTTGTGTGGCACCTTGGTAAGGAGACACTTTTTTAGGCCATCAATTGAACCAGCTGATATTTTTTTTTCATTAAGTGGCAGGATTGCTTTCTAATTACTGATAGATTTCAGCTGGTGTCAAGACTTTCCATGTTTCTTTTTTGCACCTCTCTTTCCCAGTGTCATTTCTCAGTAGTACACATAACTGAATTTATGGACATCTATTGTTAGGACTGGCGGAACGCACCAAGAAAGATGTAATAGATGCGTTCGCAGTCCGGGGTCCACCGTGCAGGCAAAAACCTGCTGCTAGTGAATGGCAGCGTAATATGGCGGTGGAAGCGAACCCGGTAAAACCACAGGTACGCAATACCGCACTAAAGAGTGCAAGCAAGGAGTCAGCGAACACAACCCCAAGACACAGGGTTGAAGTCCGATTAGACCACTTGCTGACACAACACCACAACAGGGTGTGTTAGGCAACTCTTATAATTAGAGCACCGAAGTGCGAACTGTAACGTGCTGGCAGGCACCACTAAGCACCCAGACGTGGGTCAGGAAGCGCACTACTGGCGCGTGGCGCCGCACTGGCGGTCACAGCAATAGACGCTGATACGTGTGTGACACGTTGAGTGATTAGTCGGGCGCTAGATAGCAGCCATACTCCATACGCGAACAGTCATACAATAGGGTAGGGGTATTTAATGAACGACTTGCACTCACAACAAACACACGTATTCAATTGTAAGACAATACTAGCGCATGGCCGTGCGGTCATGCGCAGTTTATATAGCAGCAGCACAGGAAGTGGCTACAGTACCTTTGCCCTTCCAAGACCTGCCAAAAGGACCAATGGAATGTGCTGCAGAGCCTGAGCACATGACCCTCGATCTCCAACGGGAGATCTTACCCTGGACATGCTCAGTACGTGCAGACAAGGACTTAGTCCCAGAGAAGTCCGCTCGCTGCTGACCAGCACTGACTTTAATGGCAGAGACTGGAGAAGCAGCAGTAACTCTCAGAACAGAGTGAGAATGAGCAAGACGCTGGGACCGACGTCTTTGCTGAGCAGACTCCACTGCGGCTGGACAAGAATGGGAGACCGCAGCGGAGGTGGCTCGAGATTCCCCCTGTGCAGAAGCGGGAACTCGACCCCTAACATGGCCCCCCCCCCCCTCCATGGGCCTCACTACGTTCGAAGGCAGCAATGAGCTGCGGAGCCTGAATGTGCTCAGCAGGCTCCCAGGATCTATCCTCAGGGCCGTAACCCCTCCAATCCACCAAATAAATTTTTTTGCCACGAACCACCTTGTGCCCCAAGATAGCGTTCACCTCGTAATCGTCCGTAGACGAACCCGACGTCCCAGAAGATGACTCAGAAAACCGGGACATGTAGACGGGCTTAAGGAGGGACACGTGAAAGGTGTCGGTGATACCTAGGCGTGGAGGAAGGGCCAGACGGTAAACCACAGGATTAACCTGTTCGAGGAACTTAAAAGGACCTAAGTAGCGAGCTGCAAACTTGGTAGACTCAACTCGCAGCCTGATGTTACGGGCGGAGAGCCACACTAAGTCGCCAGGAGCAAAGGTTGGAGCGGGGCGCCGATGTGCGTCGGTGGAGGACCTCATTCTCTCCTTGGAAGCCTGAATGGCATCCTGAGTGCGATCCCAAATGTCCCGTGCCTCCACAGCCCAGTCTGCCACCCTGGAATCGGCGGAAGACACGGGCATGGGCACAGGTACCCGCGGATGCTGACCATAGTTAAAGAGAAATGGAGTCTGTCCAGTGGAATCAGCGACGGCATTGTTAAGAGCAAACTCCGCCCAGTCATCCTGCTTAGCCGAAACAAAATGTCGCAGATATGTGACCAAGGTCTGGTTGGCTCTCTCTACCAACCCATTCGTCTCGGGATGATAAGCCGAAGAGAGATTCAACTCGATACTGAGAAGACGACAAAGCTCTCTCCAGAACCGAGACGCAAACTGGGGACCTCGGTCACTGACAATTTTGTCTGGCATACCGTGAAGACGAAAGATGTGTTTGACAAACAACGCTGCCAAGGCCCGTGCAGAAGGTAACCGGGGAAGCGGCACCAAATGCACCATTTTAGAAAAATGGTCGGTTATTACCCAAATAATGGTACAGCCACGAGACTTGGGCAGACCCACAACAAAATCCATCCCGACCATCTCCCAGGGCCTGTCTGCCACCGGCAGAGGGTATAACAAACCAGCTGGCCGTTGTCGGGAAGACTTATTCTTGGCACAAGAGACACATGCCTGAACGTAGTCTCCGACGTCACGAACCATATGTGGCCACCAGTACGTCCTCGCCAGTAGCTCAGATGTCCTTTTTGCCCCAAAGTGTCCACCCACTCTGGATGAATGAGCCCAAGCGAGAACCTCCGGACGCAAATTGATGGGAACAAAAGTCTTACCCGGGGGCACAGACTCCAGCGAAACCGGAGCTACAGTTCTCAGACTCTCCGAAGGGACAACGAGCCGAGGCTCATCCTCCTCCTCCTCAGCTGACACGAAGGAGCGAGAGAGAGCGTCAGCACGAATGTTCTTCTCCCCGGCGAGATAATGTAGGGTAAAGTGGAACCGGGAGAAAAACAAGGACCATCTGGCCTGACGAGAATTCAGCCGCTGGGCTGTTTGTAAATAGACCAAATTCTTGTGATCCGTGAAAACTTGGAATGGGAACCGAGCACCCTCCAAGAGATGTCTCCACTCCGAAAAGGCCAACTTCATTGCCAGCAACTCTCTATCCCCGATGGAGTAATTTCTCTCCGCTGGTGTGAAGGTCTTTGAGAAAAAGAAGCATGGGTGCTTCCGACCCTGAGCATCCTTTTGATAGAGGACTGCTCCAGCACCAACGGATGAGGCATCCACTTCCAAAAGGAATGGCTTACCCACATCGGGACGATGTAAGATAGGAGCACTGGCAAAATGGGACTTTATAGAAGAGAAGGCCTTGGAGACCTCTTCGGACCACGATTTGGGATTCGCTCCCTTCTTAGTGAGAGATACCAAGGGAGCTACCAAAGTTGAGAAGTGGGGAATGAACTGGCGATAGTAATTTATGAACCCCATAAAGCGCTGCACCGCTTTAAGAGAATGGGGTTCCTGCCAGTCCATCAAGATTCAAGATTCAAGATTCAAAGAAGCTTTATTGGCAGGACCAAATACACATCAGTTTTGCCAAAGCAAGTGTATAGAGGCAATAGGGATAGGGACTGTGGGGATGTTGGGTAGGAGCTGTGGGGGAGGTGGATGGGGCAGATCCAGGGTGGGGGCTATAGTCCATGGCATAGGGGAGGTGGATAGGGCAGGTCCATTGTGGGGGCTATAGTCCATGGCCTAGGGGAGGTGGATGGGGCAGGTCCAGGTTGGGGGCTATAGTCCATGGCATCATAGTTCTCTTTCTCGCAGTCTATGACATTCGCTCACATACCGCGCTGCTATCTCCACTGCTCTCTCTTCTTCTCCCAGCAAGATATATGTTTTCTCTTCCTCCTTCATGGTGATGAAGTCTGGGAAGAGATGTGAGAGTCTCCTGAAGTGAGTGTCCCTCACTGCTGAGTATTTGGAGCAGTGTAGCAGGAAGTGGGTTTCGTCCTCTATGGCCTCCTGATCACAGTGTTGGCACAGTCTTTCCTCCCTGGGCTTGTAGCTCTGCCTGTGTCGGCCACATTCGATGGCCAGACTGTGGGCACTGAGTCTATATCGGCTCAGGATCTGGCGGTCTCTGGGGTCCGGGAGTTTCTCCAGATATGGGGCCAGTCTGTAGTCTCTCTGTAGGCTCCAGTACATGGTCAGTTTCTGTGAGCTGATGATATCATTCTTCCAGTCACTGACATACCTCTCCTGGCCTTCATCTGCCATCTTCCTAATTCCGGCTTTTGTCAGGTTGTTGTGATTGGTGTTCTGCTCCGGTTGGGTTTGGCTGGGCTGTTCCGTGGGTTCTGGTTTTTCTGTTTCACCTTCATGTATCAGGGCTTTATGGTGATGGGAGCTTGGATTGCTCCTATGCAGGTGAACCCGGAATGACAGCGCCCTCTTTAGAACTGTTAGGTGTAGAGGGAATCTGCCCAGCTCGGCCCGACAAGCACTGTTGGAGGTGCTCCGATGGACCTGGAGAAGGTGCTTGCAGAATTCCAGGTGGAATATTTCTGTTGGACTGGAATCCCACTTTGACCAGTCTGGGTAGGTGTGAGGACCCCAGACTTCGCTGCCATACAGGAGGATTGGGGCGATGATGGAGTCGAAGATTTTTAGCCAGACCCTCACTGGTGGCTTCAGATGGTAGAGTGTCCTTCGGATGGCATAGAAGGTTTTGCAGGCCTTGTCTTTCAGGGTCTCTATGGCTTGTTTGAAGTTCCCTGACCGGTGAATCTCTAGGCCCAGGTAGGTATATTTGTCCGTTCCTGTGAGGTCGCAGTTGTTGAGGATAAATGATGGGTGTTGGTCTGATCTTCTCTTTCTCCTCTGGAACACCATGGTGTTGGTTTTCTTTAGGTTTACCGGTAGGGCCCAGGTGGAGCTGAATTTCTCTAGGATTTTCAGGTTGTCCTGGAGGCCTTTCTCGGTTGGTGACAGCAGCAGCAGGTCATCTGCATACAGCAGGAATTTCACCTGGGCGTCGTGGAGGGTGAGACCTGGTGCTGAGGAGGATTCCAGGGCGGTAGCCAGCTCGTTGATGTAGATGTTGAAGAGCGTTGGGCTTAGGCTGCAGCCTTGTCTTACTCCACGGCTCTGCTGGAAAAAAGCCGTTCTTTTGCCGCTCACACTCACGCTGCAGCTGTTCTCGGTGTAGGAGCTTTTGATGACATCGTAGGCCTTTCCTCCTATTCCACTCTCCAGCAGTTTCAGGAATAAGCCCGGGTGCCACACTGAATCAAAGGCCTTTTTAAAGTCCACAAAGCAGGCGTATATCTTCCCATTCTTTGTATTGTAGACGTGTCTCTGAATGAGGCTGTGCAGAGTATAGATGTGGTCAGTGGTGCGGTGGTTCGGCATGAACCCTGCTTGGCTCTTGCTGAGGACGTTGTGCTCGGTGAGGAAGGTGAGGATCCTCTTGTTCAGGATACTGTTGAACAGTTTTCCCAGGTTGCTGCTGACGCATATGCCTCTGTAGTTGGCTGGGTCATACCTGTCCCCACTCTTGTGGATGGGTGTGATGAGGCATTGGTTCCAGGTACGAGGGAAGTAGCCGGCACTCAGTACGATATTGAAGAGTTTAACCATTGCAGCCTGTATTTCTGGTGGGCTGTACTTCAGCATTTCTGGTAGGATTCCATCCAGGCCGCCGGCTTTTCTACATCTTATGGAGGAGAGTCTCTCGGTTACTTCCTGTAGTCTTATAGGTGTATCCACCGGGTTTTGGAAGTTTTTGATTTTTTCCTCCATTGCTTTTAGTTTCGCCATTATGTTTTCCTGTTCTTGGCTTAGTCCTTCCTTTGGAATGTCTTTATAGAGGTCTCTGAAGTATTGGAGCCAGAGGTTGCCATTTTGGATATGGTTGTTGTTTTTCTTGTCTTTGGTGCCCATGTGGTTCCATAGTTCCCAGAAGGAGTTGTCTTGGAGGGCGTCTTGGAGTTGATTGAGCTTGGTAGAGATGTAACTCTGCTTCTTCCTCCTGAGGATGGTTTTGTACTGCTTTTGTATGGAGTCATAGGCTTCCCTCAGACCCAGGTGGTTGGGGTCTCTGTGTTTCTTGTTGGAGGCTGTTCTCAGGGTCTTCCGTACAGCTTTACATTCTCTGTCAAACCAGCCATTGACCTGTGTTTCTTTTGGTCTCTTGTAGTCGACTTTTTTAAGGTCGGACAGTCTGGCCATTGCGTAGAATATATTGTTGAGGTCCTTTGCTGCTTGGCTCACTCCCTCTGGGTTTGGCATGTACTCAAGGTTGTAGAAGTGGTGGAGCATCCGCTGTATTTCAGGTCTGCTGGAAGCTTCTTTATATCTTAGTGCCGACATTTTGGACCATTTATAGGATGGAGGCCGGGTGAAGAGGCCGCTCTGCTGTGGCTTCTGAGTGGATGGTTTCTCTGTAGATTTCATGTACAGAAGAAGTTGGCTGTGGTCTGACAGGTGCGTTTGTGGGGTGACTATGAAGGCGCTGACATCTGCCAGGTTCAGGTCTGTAATGGCGTAATCAACTACACTCCTCCCTACATGGGAGTTTAGTGTATACCTTCCTAAGGAGTCACCCTTGCTTCGTCCATTGAGGATATGAAGTCCTAAACTTTTACATACGTTCAGGAGCTTTCTGCCACTTTTGTTGACTGTACTGTCATAGCTGTTTCTCTCAGTGTGTACAGGGTCTTGGCCGTCATTCTCTGCTCCAAGTATGTAGATGTTTCCATCCGTGGTCAGGAAGTCTCTCTCTCTCCCTGTTCTTGCATTGAGGTCTCCAAAGATGAGAACTTTGCCCAGGGCCTGATAATGGGCGGCTTCTCTTTGTAAGATCTCGAAGCAGTCTGGATTGAAGTAGGGGGACTCTGGCGGTGGTATATAGGTGGCACAGAGGTGGACATCAGACTGACAGGTGAGGATGGAGCTGCTGATTCTGATCCATATGTGGCTGTCTCCTTTCTTCACCGGTTTGATGTACTGGTGGAGCTCCTCTTTATACCAGATCACTACTCCTCCTGAGCCCCGGCCCTGTTTGATGTTTTTATTTTTCTGGGCATGGACCAAGAATTCCTTGTATCAAATAGGCACCAGGGATTCGTTTTCGGCTCTGGTCCATGTTTCCAGGAGGATCTGAATGTCTATATTTTTCATACTTTGTATAAAATCAGGGTCCTTTGTTTTAGATCCAAAGGTTGAGGCGTTGAGACCCTGGATATTCCAGCTGCTGATTGTAAGTGAAGACATTCTTCTGTGTGGTTTTGTATATACCTTGTAATGAGTATGGCTGTGTGGGACAAACTGGATTTCTGACCGTTTTATAGCGGTGCTTGGTTCCATCCAGTCACATTATTATTCTGCGCAGTTCATTGAGCAGGTTTATTATCTCATCCCTATCTCGGCTCAGCATGTATCTCCCTAGCATCACTGCTTGTAGTTTGGCAGGATCCATAGCCAATCCCTGGGCCGAGATGAGATAGCCCAGGAAAGGCAAGGACTCCTGTTCAAACACACACTTCTCCAACTTTGCATATAAGGAATTCGCCCGTAAGAGTTCGAAGACTCTGCCAACATCTCTCCGGTGGGAGTCAACATCTGGAGAGAAGATGAGAATATCATCCAGATAGACTACAACCGAGGTGGAAAGCATATCCCGGAAGATATCGTTGACAAAGTCCTGAAAAACGGCTGGGGCATTACAGAGCCTGAAGGGCATCACCAGGTACTCATAGTGCCCATCCCTGGTATTGAAAGCCGTTTTCCATTCGTCCCCCTCACGGATGCGAATTAAGTTGTAGGCACCCCGCAGATCTAGTTTGGTGAATATCTTTGCTCCCCTTAGCCTGTCAAAGAGCTCCGATATCAGGGGCAATGGGTACTTATTTTTAATGGTGATAGCATTGAGACCCCTGTAATCAATGCAAGGACGTAATTCCCCGTTCTTCTTCTGTACGAAGAAGAATCCCGCCCCTGCAGGAGACACTGACTTCCTAATGAATCCTCTTGCCAAATTCTCCTGGATGTATTGAGACATAGCCTCCGTCTCAGGGAGAGAGAGGGGATATACCCTTCCCCGAGGAGGTTCAGCTCCAGGCAAGAGGTCAATAGGACAGTCATAGGGGCGATGAGGCGGTAGAGTCTCTGCTGCCTTTTTAGAGAATACATCCGCATAGCACCAATAGTACCTTGGAAGAGATGAAAGGTCTGCGGGTACCTCGGTAGTAGAGACCTGTACACACTCACTCACACACCTGCCCATACAAGATTTACTCCAACCCAATATTCTCCCAGAGGACCACTCAATATGTGGGGAGTGGTAACGGAGCCAGGGTATTCCCAGTAAAATCTCATCCACTCCCTCGGGTAGGACTAGAAGGGAAATAATCTCCTGGTGGGAAGGGGACATGGACAACGAGAATGGAACAGTCTGGTGTGTGATTTGTTGTGGAAGTGTCGACCCATTCACAACTCTAACAGTTACAGGTTTGGCGAGCATAACAAGTGGTACAGCGTGGCGCAGAGCAAAAGCAGAGGACATGAAATTTCCCTCTGCTCCTGAATCCACACAAAGCTCTACTGGTAGAGTGGATGAGTCAAACAGGATTGTCCCTTTAAAGGACAGTTTGGAGGAAAAAGCCGCTGTGTCTAGTGAACCTCCCCCTAAGGTTACTAGACGCGATCGTTTTCCCGACCGCCGTGGGCATTCATTAGTGTAATGTCCTCGTTGGTGACAATTTTTACAAACCATGGGTACTCGAGCGGCCTGAGACTTAGGTCCCGCTCGAGAAACCTTCATGGGCTCATGGGAGTCGGACGCCAAAACGGAAGATTCAAGAGGTCTGGCGAAGGTGGGAGCCAGTTTAAACCTCTGCCTACACTGGGTCTGCTCTAACCTTCGTTCGTGAAAACGGAGGTCGATGCGGGTAGATAGAGAAATAAGCTCCTCCAGTGTGGCGGGTATCTCCCTGGTGGCTAAAGGCCCCTTCACATTTAGCGACGCTGCAGCGATACCGACAACGATCCGAATCGCTGCAGCGTCGCTGTTTGGTCGCTGGAGAGCTGTCACACAGACCGCTCTCCAGCGACCAACGATGCCGGTAACCAGGGTAAACATCGGGTAACTAAGCGCAGGGCCGCGCTTAGTAACCCGATGTTTACCCTGGTTACCATGCTAAAAGTAAAAAAAAACAAACACTAGATACTTACCTACAGCCGTCTGTCCTCCAGCGCTGCGCTCTGCTTCTCTGCTCTCCTCCTGTACTGTCTGGGAGCCGGAAAGCAGAGCGGTGACGTCACCGCTCTGCTTTCCGGCTCACAGCCAGAGCAGGAGGAGTGCAGAGCGCAGCGCTGGAGGACAGACAGCGTTAGGTAAGTATCTAGTGTTTGTTTTTTTTTACTTTCAGCATGGTAACCAGGGTAAACATCGGGTTACTAAGCGCGGCCCTGCGCTTAGTTACCCGATGTTTACCCTGGTTACCAGTGAAGACATCGGTGGATCGGTGTCACACACGCCGATCCAGCGATGTCAGCAGGAGTCCAGCGACCAAATAAAGTTCTGGACTTTCCTCAGCGACCAACGATCTCCCAGCAGGGGCCTGATCGTTGGTCGCTGTCACACATAACGATTTCATTAACGATATCGTTGCTACGTCACAAATAGCAACGATATCGTTAACAATATCGTTATGTGTGAAGGTACCTTTAGGCGTCCTTCACGTGGTCTGCCAGTCCCCTCCAGAACACCGGAATTAGAACTTTATCCGACCACTCTAACTCCGAAGCTAGAGTCCGGAACTGGATGGCAAACTGACTGACCACGGACGAACCCTGAGTGATTGTCAATAACTGGAGCGCGGTATCGTGTGTAATACGGGGTCCCAAAAAGACCTGCTTCAGAGTGTCCAGAAAGAGCGGAGCACTCTGTACCACACGGTCATCACGCTGCCAAAGTGGCGTTGCCCACTCCAACGCCCTGCCCGACAAGAGAGATAAAATAAATCCCACTTTCGCCCGTTCCGTAGGGAAACGCGCCGCCAGGAGCTCAAGGTGTATGGAGCACTGGCTTACGAATCCGCGACATTGTTTACTGTCACCAGCAAACTTGTCAGGAAGCGGGAGACGGGATAAAGTCGGGGCAGAGGTGGCAGCGGACAAACTGGCTGCGGCTACACTTGCAGCCTGAACAGCGACAGCAGTGACATCCACAGCTGAGGTTGAACGCTCTAGAGCCGCCAACCTTCCCTCCAGCTGCTGGATGTACCGCTGTAAACGCTGATCGTCTGCCATTTACTAGCCAGACCCTGGCGCTAGTATTCTGTTAGGACTGGCGGAACGCACCAAGAAAGATGTAATAGATGCGTTCGCAGTCCGGGGTCCACCGTGCAGGTAAAAACCTGCTGCTAGTGAATGGCAGCGTAATATGGCGGTGGAAGCGAACCCGGTAAAACCACAGGTCCGCAATACCGCACTAAAGAGTGCAAGCAAGGAGTCAGCGAACACAACCCCAAGACTCAGGATTGAAGTCCGATTAGACCACTTGCTGACACAACACCGCAACAGGGTGTGTTAGGCAACTCTTATAATTAGAGCACCGAAGTGCGAACTGTGCCGTGCTGGCAGGCACCACTAAGCACCCAGACGTGGGTCAGGAAGCGCACTACTGGCGCGTGGCGCCGCACTGGCGGTCACAGCAATAGACGCTGATACGTGTGTGACACGTTGAGTGATTAGTCGGGCGCTAGATAGCAGCCATACTCCATACGCGAACAGTCATACAATAGGGTAGGGGTATTTAATGAACGACTTGCACTCACAACAAACACACGTATTCAATTGTAAGACAATACTAGCGCATGGCCGTGCGGTCATGCGCAGTTTATATAGCAGCAGCACAGGAAGTGGCTACAGTACCTTTGCCCTTCCAAGACCTGCCAAAAGGACCAATGGAATGTGCTGCAGAGCCTGAGCACCTGACCCTCGATCTCCAACGGGAGATCTTACCCTGGACATGCTCAGTACGTGCAGACAAGGACTTA
Organism: Ranitomeya imitator; assembly: GCF_032444005.1. NCBI lineage: Eukaryota > Metazoa > Chordata > Amphibia > Anura > Dendrobatidae > Ranitomeya > Ranitomeya imitator. The sequence goes on from NC_091284.1 coordinate 185,073,532, forward strand.
GTCCCAGAGAAGTCCGCTCGCTGCTGACCAGCACTGACTTTAATGGCAGAGACTGGAGAAGCAGCAGTAACTCTCAGAACAGAGTGAGAATGAGCAAGACGCTGGGACCGACGTCTTTGCTGAGCAGACTCCACTGCGGCTGGACAAGAATGGGAGACCGCAGCGGAGGTGGCTCGAGATTCCCCCTGTGCAGAAGCGGGAACTCGACCCCTAACATCTATGGTTTGATTTATTTGCCTGTGTGGATTGCATGGGTTGTTACCAACATCTGGTGAGAATTTCATGTCAATAGCACTCTTAGAAATATATTTACTTTGACAACGTGTGACTTGTTCAATGCTTATTTCTCCTGCTGTATCTATAGTCATGATTTCTGATGCCATTTTGGTTTCCCCTGTAACATGCTTTGGCCATTGCATATCCGGTGAACGCATCAGATCTCCATCTAGATTTCCATATTTACCCCCTTCCTGTCACCAGTAAATAATCATGGGCTATTACTATATAGACATGTACCTCCCTCCTCACTGAAGAGATCTTACCCTCACAAAGGAAATACTGCCCTATTCTAAGCACTGTGATAAACGAATGGGAATTCTGCAACAATATGGCAAGTATAAGTCAGGTTACACATTCAGGTTAGATTTGTTTTAAGGTTAAGAAATTCATAATGATGGTGGAGTTTTTTCTTCTTTTTTATAGCAACCTCCCAAAAATAACTCACGTGCTAGAACAAAATAGGAAGTGGCTGAGTAAAATTATTTTTTGTGTCTTACAAGCAATGTTACACTAAATTCTACTACATCTGTCAATGTTTCTATTTCCTCATCCTTCCTGAATCTGTTCTCTGTGTCATCATAAATCAACTTCATACAATTTTAAAGGAATCCTGACAGTGGATAGATGCAACATGTATAAGACACTGGCTGTATGATCTCAACAAGGTATGTGTTCCTCTGACATGTTGCAACACTTCAGAGAAGTACATACTTTAAATGCCACATGGGAAATTATTTGAAATTCTTCCAAATCGCTCCCTTTGAGTGACAGGTCTTTCCCTTCATGTATGCATAGGGAGAGACCTGTCAGTCATTGGCAGTGGGCGGGGAGTAGCCATCGGGGACCCGCCTTCTCTGACTAGTCTCTCCTGCAGCTTGGTCCCTGGCAGCTTTTAACCCCTTAACGACCGCCAATACGCCTTTTAACGGCGGCAGTTAAGGGTACTTAAACCACAGCGCCGTTAATTAATGGCGCTGTGGAAAAAGTAAATAGCGCCCCACAGAGTCCGATTTTCTCCGGGGTCTCGGCTGCCGGGGGTAGCTGAGACCCCAGAGAACATGATTCGGGTTTTTTTTTACCGACCCCGCTTTTGCGATCGCCGGTAATTAACCGTTTACCGGCGATCGCAAAAACAAAACAAAACGCGATTTCCCTTTTAATTTCTCTGTCCTCTGATGTGATCGCACATCAGAGGACAGAGAAATGGGGTCCCAGATAGCCCCCCAATACTCACCTGTCTCCCCCGTGCTCCTCGTGGCTCCCGATGGGCGCCACCATCTTTTTCCGGCGGGCGCATGCGCAGTGCGCCCGCCGGCCGGCACCGGGAGGATCTTTGGGGTCTCGGCTGCCAGGGGTAGCCGAGACCCCAAAGAAAATGATCGGGGTCAGTTATACCGACCCCTGTTTTGCGATCGCCGGTAATTAACTGTTTACCGGCGATCGCAAAAAAAAAAGTGGTGTGTAATTCTCTGTCCTCTGATGTGATCGCACATCAGAGGACAGAGAAATAGGGGGATTCGGCGACCCTATTATACTTACCGGTGTCCCTGGGGTCCTCCTGCGTCCTCTCCTGCCCGCCGGCATCTTCTTTGGGAAACAAAATGGCGGGCGCATGCGCAGTGCGCCCGCCATCTGTCGCCATCTGCCAGCCGGCAGGAGAAAGCAGTTGGGGCTAAAATTAGGGCTAGGGTTAGGGTTAGGGCTAGGGTTAAGGTTAGGGCTAGGGCTAGGGTTAAGGTTAGGGCTAGGGTTAGGGTTAGGGTTAGGGTTGGGGCTAAATATAGGGTTAGGCTTTCACACTTGCGTCGGTACGGGGCCGTCGCAATGCGTTGGCCCGACATACCGACGTACGTTGTGAAAATTGTGCACAACGTGGGCAGTGGATGCAGTTTTTCAATGCATCCGCTGCCCAATCTATGTCCTGGGGAGGAGGGGGCGGAGTTACGGCCACGCATGCGCGGTCGGAAATGGCGGACGCGACGTACAAAAAAAGTTACATTGAACGATTGTTTGTGCCGACGGTCCGCCAAAACACAACTGATCCAGTGCACGTCGCGATTTGTCAGCAATACAAGTCTATGGGCAAAAAACGCATCCTGCGGGCACATTTGTAGGATCCGTTTTTGTCCAAAACGACGGATTGCGACGGATGCCAAACGACGTAAGTGTGAAAGTAGCCTTAGGGCTAGGGTTAGGGTTGGGGCTAAAGTTAGGGCTAGGGTTGCAGCTAAAGTTAGGGCTAGGGTTGCGGCTAAAGTTAGGGTTAGAGTTGAGATTAAGGTTAGGGTTTGGATTAGGTTTGGCATTAGGGTTACGCTTGGGATTAGGGTTAGGTTTGGGATTAGAGTTAAGGTTAGGGTTGTGATTAGGGGTGTATTGGGATTAGGGTTAGGTTTGAGGTTAGGGTTGAGATTAGGATTAGGGGTGTGTTGGATTTAGGGTTTTGATTAGGGTTATGGTTAGGGTAAAAAAAGAAGAATTCCAAAACTAATATAAGCAATAACTTTAAAGATTAAAGTTATTGCTTATATTAGTTTTGGAATTCTTCTTTTTTGATTAATACTAATTTGATCATATGATACTATACTTTTCTCTTATGGTTAGGGTTGACATTAGGGTTGTTTTGGAGTAAGGGTTGTGATTATCGTTAGGGTTGGGATTAGGTTTATGGATCGGGTTGGGATTAGGGATAGGGGTGTGTTGGGGTTAGGGTTGGAGTTAGAATTGGGGGGTTTCCACTATTTAGGTACATCAGGGGGTCTCCAAACACGACAGCCAATTTTGCGCTCAAAAAGTCAAATGGTGCTCCCTCCCTTCTGAGCTCTGCCGTGCACCCAAACAGTGGGTTACCCCCACATATGGGGCATCAGCGTACTCGGGATAAATTGGACAACAACTTTTAGGGTCCAATATCTCCTGCTACCCTTGTAAAAATAAAAACTTAGGGGCTACAAAATCTTTTTTGTGGAAAAAAAAATATTTGTTATTTTAACGACTCTGCATTATAAAGTTCTGTGAAGCACTTGGGCATTCAAAGTTCTCACCACACATCTAGATAAGTTCCTTGGGGGGTCTAGTTTCCAAAATGGGTTCACTTGTGGGGGGTTACTACTGTTTAGGTACATCAGGGGCTCTGCAAATGCAACATAACACCCACAGACCATTCTATCTAAGTCTGCATTCCAAAACGGCGCTCCTTCCTTTCCGAGCTCTGCCGTGCGCCCAAACAGTGGTTTACCCCCACATATGGGGCATCAGCGTACTCGGGATAAATTGGACAACAACGTTAGTGGTCCAATTTCTCCTGTTACTTTTGTGAAAATAAAAACTTGGGGGCTACAAAATCTTTTTTGTGGAAAAAAAAATATTTTTTATTTTCACGACTCTGCATTCTAAACTTCTGTGAAGCACTTGGGCATTCAAAGGTCTCACCACACATCTAGATAAGTTCCTTGGGGGGCCTAGTTTCCAAAATGGGGTCACTTGTGGGGGGTTACTACTGTTTAGGTACATCAGGGGCTCTGCAAACGCAACATAACGCCCACGGACCATTCTATCTAAGTCTGCATTCTAAAACGGCGCTCCTTCCCTTCCGAGCTCTGCCGTACGCCCAAACAGTGGTTTACCCCCACATATGGGGCATCAGCGTTCTCGGGATAAATTGGACAACAACGTTAGTGGTCCAATTTCTACTGTTACCCTTGTGAAAATAAAAACTTGGGGGCTACAAAATCTTGTTTGTGGAAAAATTTTTTTTTTTTATTTTCACGACTCTGCATTCTAAACTTCTGTGAAGCACTTGGGCATTCAAAGTTCTCACCACACATCTAGATAAGTTCCTTGGGGGGTTTAGTTTCCAAAATGGGGTCACTTGTGGGGGGTTACTACAGTTTAGGTACATCAGGGGCTCTGCAATCGCAACCTAACGCCCACAGACCATTCTATCAAAGTCTGCATTCCAAAACGGCGCTCCTTCCCTTTCGAGCTCTGCTGTGCACCCAAACAGTGGTTTACCCCCACATATGGTGCATCAGCGTACTCGGGATAAATTGGACAACAACTATTGCTGTCCAATTTCTCCTGTTACCTTTGTTAAAATAAAAACTTGGGGCTACAATATCTTTTTTGTGGAAAACAAAAATATTTTTTTATTTTCATGACTCTGCACTCTAAACTTCTGTGAAGCACTTGGGCATTCAAAGTTCTCACCACACATCTAGATAAGTTCCATGGGGGGTCTAGTTTCCAAAATGGGGTCACTTGTGGAGGGTTTCTACTGTTTAGGCACATCAGGGGCTCTCCATTCCGATCCGATCTCAATTCCAGCCAATTCTACATTGAAAAAGTGAAACGGCACTCCTTCTCTTCCAAGCTCTGCGGTGTGCCCAAACAGTGGTTTACCCCCACATATGGGGTATTGACGTACATAGGAGAAATTGCACAACAACTTTTGTGGTCTAATTTTTCCTGTTACCCTTGTGAAAATAAGATTTTGTGGGCAAAAAGATCATTTTTGTGTAAACAAATGCGATTTTTTATTTTCACGGCTCTACGTTACAAACTTCTGTGAAGCACCTGGGGGTTTAAAGTTCTCACCACACATCTAAATAAGTTCCTTAAGGGGTCTAGTTTACAAAATGGGGTCACTTGTGGGGGTTTCCACTGTTTAGGCACATCAGGGGCTCTCCAAACGCGACATGACGTCCGATCTCAATTCCAGCCAATTCTACATTGAAAAAGTAAAACGGCACTCCTTCTCTTCCAAGCTCTGCGGTGCGCCCAAACAGTGGTTTACCCCCACATATGGGGTATCGACGCACTCAGGAGAAATTGCACAACAACTTTTGTGGTCTAATTTCTCCTGTTACTCTTGTGAAAATAAAAATTGGGGGGCAAAAAAATCATTTTTGTAGAAAAAATGTGATTTTTTATTTTCACGGCTCTACGTTATAAAGTTCTGTGAAGCACTTGGGGGTTCAAAGTGCTCACCACACATCTAGATAAGTTCCTTAAGGGGTCTAGTTTCCAAAATGATGTCACTTGTGGGGGGTTTCCACTGTTTAGGCACATCAGGGGCTCTCCAAACGTGACATGGCGTCCGATCTCAATTCCAGCCAATTCTGCATTGAAAAAGTCAAACGGCGCTCCTTCACTTCCAAGCTCTGCGGTGCGCCCAAAAAGTGGTTTACCCCAACATATGGGGTATCAACGTATTCGGGAGAAATTGCACAACAACTTTTATGGTATAATTTCTCCTGTTACCCTTGTGAAAATAAGATTTTGTGGGCAAAAAGATCATTTTTGTGTAAACAAATGCGATTTTTTATTTTCACGACTCTACGTTACAAACTTCTGTGAAGCACCTGGGGGTTTAAAGTTCTCGCCACACATCTAAATAAGTTCCTTAAGGGCTCTAGTTTACAAAATGGGGTCACTTGTGGGGGGTTTCCACTGTTTAGGCACATCAGGGGCTCTCCAAACGCGACATGGCGTCCGATCTCAATTCCAGCCAATTCTACATTGAAAAAGTAAAACGGCACTCCTTCTCTTCCAAGCTCTGCGGTGCGCCCAAACAGTGGTTTACCCCCACATATGGGGTATCGACGTACTCAGGAGAAATTGCACAACAACTTTTGTAGTCTAATTTCTCCTGTTACTCGTGTGAAAATAAAAATTGGGGGGCAAAAAGATCATTTTTGTAGAAAAAATGTGATTTTTTATTTTCACGGCTCTACGTTATAAAGTTCTGTGAAGCACTTGGGGGTTCAAAGTGCTCACCACACATCTAGATAAGTTCCTTAAGGGGTCTAGTTTCCAAAATGGTGTCACTTGTGGGGGGTTTCCACTGTTTAGGCACATCAGGGGCTCTCCAAACGTGACATGGCGTCCGATCTCAATTCCAGCCAATTCTGCATTGAAAAAGTCAAACGGCGCTACTTCACTTCCAAGCTCTGCGGTGCGCCCAAAAAGTGGTTTACCCCCACATACGGGGTATTGGCGTGTTCAGGAGAAATTGCATTACAAAATTTATGGTTACATTTTTGTTTTTACACATGTGAAAATAAAAAAAATGGTTCTGAATTAAAATGTTTGCAAAAAAAAGTTAAATGTTCATTTTTTCCTTCCACATTGTTTCAGTTCCTGTGAAGCACGTAAAGGGTTAATAAACTTCTTGAATGTGGTTTTGAGCACCTTGAGGGGTGCAGTTTTTAGAATGGTGTCACACTTGGTTATTTTCTATCATATAGACCCCTCAAAATGACTTCAAATGTGATGTGGTCCCTAAAAAAAAAATGGTGTTATAAAAATGAGAAATTGCTGGGCAACTTTTAACCCTTATAACTCCCTAACAAAAAAAATTTTTGCTTCCAAAATTGTGCTGATGTAAAGTAGACATGTGGGACATGTTATTTATTACCTATTTTTGTGACATATCTCTCTGTTTAAGGACATAAAAATACAAAGTTTGAAAATTGCAAAATTTAAAAAATTTTCGCCATATTTCCGTTTTTTTCATAAATAATCGCAAGTAATATCGATGAAATGTTACCACTAACATGCAGTACAATATTTCACAAAAAAACAATCTCAGAATCAGCGTGATCCGTTAAAGCGTTCCAGAGTTATAACCTCATAAAGGGACAGTGGTCAGAATTGTAAAAATTGGCTTGCTCATTAAGTACCAAATTGGCTCTGTCACTAAGGGGTTAAAGTACCATATGTTTTTCTTTGAAATGCTGCTGCCTTTCAGAGTCAAACATACATGGCTGAAATCATACAGCCAGTGTCGGATGCATGCTGCCCATGGTTCAGGCAGCAAGCATCAGCTGTCAGGTTCCCTTTAATGCTGAGGAGTTTCATATCAGCATTTCCTATATTTCCCTCTATAGCAAGTTTGTCAGATTCTGATGCTAGCACCATTGATATAGTTTTCCAGTGTTTAAATTTCAATATGTTCATATCAAGATGATTCCACCCAAAATGTAGTCATAGTTTGCAAGGTTGCATATAGACATAAATCCATTAAGCTAACCTATAGCCTAACGTGTTGATCCAGAGGAAGGCAAAAATCCCATTAGGCAGATGCTAATTTCCCCATATAAGGGGAATATTCCTTCTCGACTCCACATACAAAAATCCTTGGATGAACGTCCCATCAATTAATTTAGTACCCATAACCTGCAATGCTATATTTTTCATGAAAGGCATCCAGGCCCTCCTTGTGCTTTTTTAATTAACCCCTTTCGGACCTCGGAGGGGATAGTACGTCTGAGGTCATATCCCCTGCTTTGAGGTGAACTGTGGTCGGCGCTCATAGCAATGCAGCAATTCTACTACATAGGAGCGATCTGAGCTTTGCTTCTATGTAGCAGAGCCGATCAGGCTATGCCAGCTTCTAGTCTCCCATGGAGGCTATTGAAGCATGGCAAAAGTAAAAAAAAAAAATATGTTTTAAAAAACATTTAAAAAAAATAAATAAATAAAAGTTTAAATCACCCCTCTTTCGCCCCATTCAAAATAAAACAATAAAAAAATCAAATATACACATATTTGGTATCACCGCGTTCAGAATCGCCCGATCTATCAATAAAAAAAGATTAACCTGATCGCTAAACGGTGTAGTGAGAAAAAAATCGAAAATGCCAGAATTACGTTTTTTTTGGTCGCCGCGACATTGCATTAAAATGCAATAATGGGCAATCAAAAGAACGCATCTGCATCAAAATGGTATAATTAAAAACATCAGCTCCGCACGCAAAAAATAAGCCCTCAACCATCGCCAGATCACAAAAAATGGAGACGCTACGGGTATTGGAAAATGGTGCAATTGTTTTTGGTTTTTTTAGCAAAGTTTTAATTTTTTTTTCACCACTTAGATAAAAAATAACCTATACATGTTTGGCGTCTATGAACTCATAATGACCTGGAGAATCATAATGTTAGGTCAGTTTTGGCATTTAATGAACTGTTATGACCTGGTGGTTAAGAGGCCACACTGATATGACCTGGTGGCTAAAACGCAACATGGAGCGAGCTCTGAGAAGGTGGTATCTCTACTGACCGCAGTCCCTAATCCTAACAACAACACTAGAAATAGCCGTGGGATGTTCCTGACTCTCCCTAGACACCTCTTCACAGCCTAAGAAATAACTACTCCTAAAGAAGGAAATAGAAAGCTATCTTGCCTCAGAGAAAACCCCCAAAAGGAAAGATAGCCCCCCACAAATATTGACTGTGAATGGAGAGGGAAATGACATACAAAGAAATGAAATCAGAATTCAGCAAAGGAGGCCAATACTAAACTAGATAGACAGAGAGAAAAGGATACTGTGCGGTCAGTATAAAAGCTACAAAATCCACGCAGAGTATACAAAAATGAACTCCACACTGACTCACGGTGTGGAGGGGCAAATCTGCTTTCCCAGAGCTTCCAGCTAGCCTGAATAACACATAGTGACAAGCTGGACAAAAAGAGACATATTTGCAAAACAATAGAGTCCAAACAAATGGACAAACAAAAACTAGCAAAAACTTATCTTTTGCAGACAAGGACTGGCCATATGAGAATTACAAGGAAAGAACCAAATCCAACCAAGAACATTGACAGCAGGCATGGACTAAAGCCCAGAGCAGGTTTAAATAACAAACCCAGGCAAGGTGATTAGTGAAGGCAGCTGCTACAGCTACCTAAAGGAGCAGCAGTTCCACTCGAAACCACCAGAGGGCGCCCAAGGGCAGAACTCACAAAAATACCATTAGCAACCACAGGAGGGAGCTCCAGAACGGAATTCACAACAATGAACCTAGCTAAAAGCCAAACAAAAAACAAGTGTGGGATTGCCCTTTTTTTGTAATTTCACCGTACGTGGAATTTTTTCCCCGTTTTTTAGTGCATAACATTTGAAAACCAATGATGTCGTTCAAAAGTACAGCTCGTCCCGCAAACAATAAGCCCTCACATGGCCATATTGATGGAAAAATAAAAAAGTTATGGCTCTGGTAAGGAGGGGAGTGAAAAACGAAAATGCAAAAAACGAAAATACCTCGGGTCATGAAGGGATTAAAGGAGTTATCCAGCCTTAGGCTTCTTTATGTGACAACAGACTTGTGAATCCTCACAGCAAATAATTGTGGTCACAGCATGCAGTAGAGAGACCTAGAGTCACTGCAAACTTGTAGCCTAAGACCGGACAACCCATTTAACCCCTTTACCCCCCAAGGGTGGTTTGCATGTTAATGACCAGGCCAATTTTTACAATTCTGACCACTGTCATTTTATGAGGTTATAACTCTGGAATGCTTCCATGGATCCCAGTGATTCTGACATTGTTTTCTCATGACATATTGTACTTCATGATAGTTGTGAAATTTATTTGATATGACTTGCATTTATTTGTGAAAAAAATGGAAATTTGGCAAAATTTTTGAAAATTTTGCAATTTTCCAACTTTGAATTTTCATGACCTTAAATCACACAGATATGTCACACAAAATACTTGATAAGTAACATTTCCCACATGTCTAATTTACATCAGCACAATTTTGGAACCAAATTTTTTTTTTGTTAGGGAGTTATAAGGGTTAAAAGTTGACCAGCAATTTCTCCTTTCTACAACACCATTTTTTTAGGAACCACATCACATTTGAAGTCACTTTGACGAGTCTATATGATAGAAAATACCCTAACGTGATACCATCCTAAAAGCTTCACTCCTCAAGGTGCTCAAAACTACATTCAAGAAGTTTATTAACCCTTCAAGTATTTCACAGGAATTTTTGGAATGTTTAAAAAAAATGAACATTTAACTTTTTTTCACAAAAAAATTACTTCAGATCCAAATTTTTTATTTTCCCATGGTTAACAGAAGAAATTGGAACCCAAAAGTTATTGTGCAATTTGTCCTGAGTATGCAGATACCCCATATGTGGGGGGAACTACTGTTTGGGCGCATGGCAGAGCTTGGAAGAGAAGGAGCTTCGTTTGACTTTTCAATGCAAAATTGGCTGGAATTGAGATCGGATGCCATGTTGCGTTTGGAGAGCCCCTAATGTGCCTAAACAGTGGAAACCCCTCACAAGTGACACCATTTTGGAGAGTAGACCCCCTAAGGATCTAATCTAAATGTGTGGTGAGCACTTTGAACCCCCAAGTGCTTCACAGAAGTTTATAATGTAGAGCCGTAAAAATAAAAAATCATATTTTTTTTTAACAAAAATGATCTTTTTGCCCCCAATTTTTTTCACAAGGGTAAAAGGAGAAATTGGACCCAAAAAGTTATTGTGCAATTTGTCCTGAGTATGCTGATACCCCATATGTGGGAGTAAACCACCATTTGTGCGCATGGCAGAGCTCGGAAGGGAAGGAGCACCGTTTGACTTTTTCAATGCAGAATTGGCTGGAATTGAGATCAGACCCCATGTCGCGTTTGGAGAGCCCCTGGTGTGCCTAAACAGACACCAAAAGTTGTTGTACAATTTGTCCGGAGTACGTTGATACCCCGTATTTGGGGGGAACCACCGTTTGGGCGCATGGCGGAGCTCAGAAGAAAAGGAGCGCCGTTTTGGAATGCAGACTTTGATGGAATGGTCTGTGGGTGTCACGTAGCATTTGCAGAGCCCCTGATGTACCTAAACAATAGAAACTCCCCACAAGTAATGCCATTTTGGAAGCTAGACCCCCCAAGGAACTTACCTAGATGTGTTGCGAGAACTTTGAGCTCCCAATTGTTTCACTAAAGTTTATAACGCAGAGCCGTGAAAATAAAAAATAATTTTTTCCCCATAAAAATGATTTTTAGCCCCAAAATTTTTATTTTCACAAGGTGAACAGGAGAAATTGGACCCCAAAAGTTGTTGTCCAATTTGTCCTGAGTATGCTGATACCCCATATGTGGGGGTAAATTACTGTTTGGGCGCATGGCAGAGCTCGGAAGGGAAGGAGCAACGTTTGACTTTTTCAATGCAGAATTGGCTGGATTTGAGATCGGACGCCATGTCGTGTTTGGAGAGCCCCTGATGTACCCCCCCAATTTTAGCTCCAACCCTAACCCCAACAAACCCCTAACCCTAATCCCAACCCTAACCCTAACCACACCCCTAACCCAAACACACCCTTAACCTTAATCCCAACCCTAACCACAACACTAAGCCCACACACCCCTAACCATAACCCTAACCACACCCTTAACCCTGACACACCCTTAATCCCAACCCTAACCCTAATCCAAACCCTAACACTAACTTTAGCCCCAACCCTAACCCTAATGGGAAAATGGAAATAAATACATTTTTTTTATTTAATTATTTTTGCGTTACTAAGGGGGTGATAAAGGGGGGTTTGATTTACTATTTATAGCAGGTTTTTATGTTTGGCAGCTGTCACACGCTAAAATATGCTTTTTATTGCAAAAAATAGTTTTTGCATCACCACATTTTGAGAGCTATAATTTTTCCATATTTTAGCCCACAGAGTCATGTGAGGTCTTTTTTTGCGGGAAGAGTTGACGTTTTTATTGGTACCATTTTCAGGCACATGACATTTTTTAATTGCTTTTATTACGATTTTTGGGGGGCAGAGTGAACAAAAACTAGCAATTCATGAATTTCTTTTGGGTGGGACGTTTATACCGTTATGCTTTTGGTAAAATTGATAAGGCAGTTTTATTCTTCGGGTCAGTACAATTACAGTGATACATCATTTATATCATTTTTTTCTGTTTGCCGCTTTTATACAATAAAAACTATTTTATTTAAAAAAATAATTGTTTTGCATCGCTTTATTCTGAGAGGTATAACTTTTTTATTTTTTCGCTGATGATGCTGTATGGTAGCTCATTTTTTGCGGGACAAGATGACGTTTTGAGCGGTACCATGTTTATTTATATTCATCTTTTTGATCAGGTGTTATTCCACTTTTTGTTCGGCGGTATGATGATAAAGCATTGTTTTTTGCCTCGTTTTTTATTTTTTCATGGTGTTCACTTAAGGGGTTAACTAGTGGGACAGTTTTATAGGTCAGGTCATAACGGATGTGGCAATACTAAATGTGTACTTTTATTGTTTTGTTTTTTATTTACATAAAGTAATGTATTTATTGGAACAATTTTTTTTCTTTATTTAGGAATTTAAAAAAAATATATTTTCATACAGTATAATATATATATTATTTACTTTCTTACATTGTCCCAGGGTGGGACATCACTGTATGAAGTCAGATCGCTGATCTGACACTTTGCACAGCACTGTGTCAGATCAGCAATCTGACGGGCAGTGGAGGAGGATTCTCAGGTCCTGCTCTCAGTAGGCGCTGTCAAGCCACCTCCCTGCAGGACCCGGAAGGACCCCGCGACCATCTTGGATCCAGAGGCCTGCAGGGAGGAGGCCCTCGGAACAATGCGATCACATCGCGTTGTTCTGAGGGTCTCAGGGAAGAACGCAGGGGCCCTCTCCCTGTGCGATGCTTCTCTATGCCACCGGAAGACTGCGATCTTGTTTGATCGCAGTGTTCCAGGGATTAAATTGCCGGTAGTGGTCCGTGACCGCTCCTGGCACTTAGTATCGGGTGTCAGCTGTGATAATCAGCTGACACCTGCCTGCGATCAGACGTGCTCCCCTCGTCCCCTTGTGACCGCGGCTAATCACATGGGATGTACTATTCCATCCATGGGAATTAGGGCCCAGGTCACATTGATGGAATAGTATGTTGAATGGCAGAAAGGGGTTAATAGACCATCACAACATGTTGTAGCAGAGAGTTCCATAATCTCGCTACTTGACGCACATGATGCTCCCTTGTCACCGTTGCAGGCTTAGGTGTAAAAAGATCATATATTTCTACATTGTAATAAGATCGTTCCCTAAGACTTTGTTCTTCCAAACTGAATAACCCCAAGTTTGACAGCTTGTCTAGGTATTGCAATGATACAGTGGGTACGGAAAGTATTCAGACCCCTTTAAATTTTTCACTCTGTTTCAGTGCAACCATTTGGTAAATTCCAAAAATTTCATTTTTTTCACATTAATGTACACTCTGCACCCCATCTTGACTGAAAAAAAACAGAAATTTAGAAAATTTTGCAAATTTAATAAAAAAGAAAAAAACTGAAATATCACATGGCCATAAGTATTCAGACCCTTTGCTCAGACACTCATATTTAAGTCACATGCTGTTCATTTCCTTGTGATCCTCCTTGAGATGGTTCTTCTCCTTCATTGGAGTCCAGCTGTGTTTAATTAAACTGATAGAACTTGATTTGGAAAGGCACATACCTGTCTATATAAGACCTCACAGCTCACAGTGCATGTCAGACCAAATGAGAATCATGAGGTCAAAGGAACTGGCCAAGGAGCTCAGAGACAGAATTGTGGGAAGGCACAGATCTGGCCAAGGTTACAAAAGAATTTCTGCAGTACTCAAGGTTCCTATGAGCACAGTGGCCTCCATAAGCCTTAAATGGAAGAAGTTTGGGACCACCAGATGTCTTCCTAGACCTGGCCATCCATCGGACGATACCTGCACACACGCACAGACCCCTGGCAGCCCGAACAGAGCCCCGGTAGCCCGCACAGATCCCCGGCAGGCCCGCACAGACCCCCAGCAGCCCGCACAGACCCCCGGAAGCCCGCACAGAGCCCCGGCAGGCCCGCACAGACCCCTGGCATCCGGCACAGACCCCCGGCATGCCCGCAGAGACCCCCGGCATGCCCGCACAGACCCACGGCATGCCCGCACAGACCCCGGCTGGCACGCACGGACCCCCGGAAGCACGCACAGACCCCCGGCAGGCACTCACAGACCCCCAGCAGGCCTGCACAGACCCCCCACGGTCACACACAGACCCCGCCTGCACACACACAGACGCAATCTCTGCCCACGCACCGCCCACACTCCATTATAGTGCATCTATACTTCTGATTCCGGTATCCAATATTGCAAAAGTATCGGAACTCGGTATCGGAATTCCGATACAGCGAATATCAGCTGATACCCGATATTTGCAGTATCGGAATGCTCAACACTACTTATGACCATGTGATATTTCAGTTTTTCTTTTTTAATAAATTTGCAAAAATTGCTACACTTCTGTTTTTTTTTCAGTCAAGAAGGGGTTCAGAGTGTACATTCATGTGAAAAAAATGAACTTTTCTGAATTTAGCAAATGGCTGCAATGAAACAAAGAGTGAACAATTTAAAGGTGTCAGAATACTTCCCGTACCCACCGTATATTAGTAAAGAAGGCTAAAGTGATGGTTTATTTCTTTTTATAATTATGTCATGATACTTACAAAGATGTTGCCATTGCTCTTTCCATTATGTCTTCAATATTTACCACTACGTTGGGTATCACTTGACAGAAGCTTTTTAGCAATTCAGGACAAAGACTGTTTTATTTTCAGCTTTTAAAGGGAACCTGTCACCTGAATTTGGCGGGACTGGTTTTGGGTCATATGGGCGGAGTTTTCGGGTGTTTGATTCACCCTTTCCTTACCTGCTGGCTGCATGCTGGCCGAAATATTGGATTGAAGTTCATTCTCTGTCCTCCATAGTACACGCCTGCGCTAGGTAAGATTACTTTGCACAGGTGTGTACTACGGAGGACAGAGAATGAACTTCAATCCAATATTGCAGCCAGCATGCAGCCAGCAGGTAAGGAAAGGGTGAATCAAACACCCGAAAACTCCGCCCATATGACCCAAAACCAGTCCCGCCAAATTCAGGTGACAGAGTCCCTTTAGTGTGCCAATAATGACTAAATTCCAATGCCATATCTATTTCTCTTAGCTTTGGTCATCGAAAAATCATTATACAAGTGTTTACTGAAACCTCTTAAAAATGTGATTTACTCACGACTTCTGGAAATGCACGATAGAGATGGTTCCTTGGCCAAGTTACTAGGTAATCAGAAGAAGATGAAGGCTAGTAGTAGTGAACAGAGACCACGTGCAGGAGTACCTGGGCCCAGCATTATGGAGAAAATTCAGCAGAAGTTGTCCCTCATGCATACCGCTTACTCTCCAGAGAAGAAGAAACTGCTTTTGCTGAAAGTTTGCAAGCTGATCTATGAAGCAATGGAGACATGCAGTGGAAAGAAAGGTGTGTTAACTGTAGCATGAGACTACAAAGAGGAATTATTTCCTTTTCTTTATATACATTTTGGTGATTGGTTTGATAAAATTTAATATTTCCATTTTCTAGAAGCCTTTGGTGCGGATGACTTCTTACCAGTTCTTATCCATGTTTTGCTGGGCTGTGACCTAACCTCTGTGCAGCTAGATGTAGAGTACATGATGGAACTTCTGGATCCTATGCAGCTTCAGGGAGAAGGTATGTTTAGATTATGGTGGATGGATCACTTTCACCAAAAATGGGAAGATGCTTCCACCTATTCTTTATAGAAGGAGATACGACTGTTACTGAAATTTTGATAACTGCCAATTGCAAATCAATGGCTTACATTTCCTTAATCATGGACTTGAGACTCTGTCATTGATAGAATTTGCTTAAACTCTTGTGTCTGTGACAGCAGCCCAACTGTCTGACTTGAGAGAGATGACTGCTCTTAACTGATGGATATCTAATGTACATAGGTATATGATCAGCATTAGGAATTTGTATATATGGTTCCTTACATTAAAGTTGGGGTTTTATAGATAGTGGTACATGAGGTCTCTAATGTGCTTCTGATGGCAACAGTGGTTCTTTTCTGTCAGATTGTGTATGACCCATCACACAATATATTGTAACTAGCTGAAGCGCCCGGCGTTGCCTGGGCATAGTAAATATCTGTGGTTAGTTATAGCACCTCACTTCTCTTATTTTCCCATCACGCCTCTCATTTTCCCAATCACATCTTTCATTTTCCCCCTCACATCTCTCATTTTCTCCCTCACACCTCTCATTTTCTCCCTCACTCCTCTCATTCCCCCCTACCACTTGTCATTTCAACCTCACATCTGTCATTTTCTGATCACTCCACTATTTTTCCTCACTCCTCTCATTTTGCACTCACACCTTTTCATTTTCACCTCACACCTCTCATTTTCACTTCATCACCTCAGTATATACATGTTTGTCATCTCCCTTATATATAGTATACATCTGTATGTCATCTTCTGTATATAGTATATACCTGTATGTCATCTCCCCTGTATATAGTATATACCTGCTGTGTGTCATCTCCCCTATATATAGTATATACCTGAATGTCATCTCCTTCTATATATAGTATATACCTGTATGTCATCTCCTCCTGTATATAGTATATATCTGTGTGTCATCTCCTCCTGTATATAGTATATACCTGCATGTCATCTTCTATATATAGCATATACCTGTATGTCATCTCCTCCTGTATATAGTATATACCTGTAGGTCATCTGCTCCTGTATATAGTATATACCTGTGTGTCATCTCCTCCTGTATATAGTATATACCTGTATGTCATCTCCTCCTGTATATGTACCTGTATGTCATCTCCTCCTCTATATAGTATATATCTGTGTGTCATCTCTCCTGTATATAGTATATGTTGTGAATTCCGCTCTTGGGCTCCCTCCGGTGGTTGTAAGTGGCACTTTTGTGAGTTCTGCTCTTGGGCTCCCTCCGGTGGTTTTAAGTGGTATGGCTGCTCCTTGGATTTAGCAGTCTGCAGCTGCTTCCATTGATTGTCTTTCTGCTCGGCTATTTATGCCTGGCTCTTCCCTTCAGCCAGTGCCACTTGTCAATGGTTCCTGGTTGGATTCACATCTCTCTTGGATTTCCCTGATATCCTGACCAGTTCAGCAAAGATAAGTCCTTGCTTTGCTCTTTTCTGTCCACATGTTGTGGACTTATTCATTCTGTGCATTCTATGTTTTGTCCAGCTTGTCAGTATGGATTAATTCAGTTAAGCTGGAAGCTCTGGGAAGCAGATTTACCCTCCACACCTTTAGTCAGGTGTGGAGATTTTTGTAAACTCTGTGTGGATTTTTGTAGTTTTTATACTGACCGCACAGTATTCTATCCTGTCCTATCTATCTAGCTAGACTGGCCTCCTGTGCTACATCCTGGTTTCATTCTGTGTATGTCTTTTCTCTCTCCACTCACAGTCATTACTTGTGAGGGGGCTATCTATCCTTTGGGGATTTTCTCTGAGGCAAGATAGTTTTCCTGTTTCTATCTTTAGGGGTAGTTAGGTCTCAGGCTGTGACGAGGTGCCTAGGGAGTGACAGGAGCATCCCACGGCTACTTCTAGTGTTGTGTTGAGCTTAGGGACTGCGGTCAGTACAGGTACCACCTCCTTCAGAGCTCGTCCCATGTTGCTCCTAAACCACCAGATCATAACAGTACAAGTGACCAAAAATGAATTAAATGCATCTCAAAAGAAGGAAAAAAAAATTCTGAGCCATTTTTTTTCTGTGCTCTGTTTTGTCTTTTTTTTCCTCTTGATCTCTGGGTGGTTCAGGATTTATGCTCTGGCATGGATGTTCAGGGTTTGTTTTCTCGTGTGGATCAACTTGCTGCAAGAGTACAGAGTATCCAAGATTATGTTGTCCAGACTCCGGCTTTGGAGCCTAAAATTCCTACTGCTGATTTGTTTTTTGGGGACAGATCCAAGTTTTTGAACTTTAAAAATAACTGCAAATTGTTTTTTGCTTTGAAACCCCGTTCTTCTGGTGATCCCATTCAGCAAGTTAAAATCATCATATCCTTGCTGCGTGGTGACCCTCAGGACTGGGCATTCTCCCTTGAATCAGGGGATCCGGCGTTGCTGAATGTTGACGCATTTTTTCAAGCGCTCGGATTATTGTACGACGAACCTAATTCTGTGGATCATGCAGAGAAAACCCTGTTGGCCCTGTGTCAAGGTCAGGGAGCGGCAGAATTATACTGCCAGAAATTTAGGAAATGGTCTGTGCTCACTAAATGGAATGAGGGTGCTCTGGCTGCTATTTTCAGAAAAGGTCTTTCTGAAGCCCTTAAAGATGTTATGGTGGGCTTCCCTATGCCTGCTGGTTTGAGCGAGTCTATGTCTCTAGCCATTCAGATTGATCGGCGTCTGTGCGAGCGCAAAGCTGTGCACCATATGGCAGTGTCCTCTGAGCAGAGTCCTGAGCCTATGCAATGTGATAGGATTTTGACTAGAACTGAACGGCTGGAATTCAGACGTCAGAATAGGCTGTGTTTTTACTGTGGTGATTCTGCTCATGTTATTTCTGATTCCCCTAAGCGTACTAAGAGGGTCGCTAGGTCTGTTACCATCAGTACTGTACAGCCTAAATTTCTTTTATCTGTGACCCTGATTTGCTCATTGTCGTCCTTTTCTGTCATGGCATTTGTGGATTCAGGCGCTGCCCTGAACTTAATGGACTTAGAATTCGCCAGGCGCTGTGGTTTTTCCTTGCAGCCTTTGCAGAGCCCTATTCCTTTGAGGGGCATTGATGCTACACCATTGGCCAAGGATAAACCTCAGTACTGGACGCAGATGACCATGTACATGGCTCTAGCACATCAGGAAGATTGTCGTTTTCTGGTGTTGCATAACCTGCATGATGTTGTTGTGCTGGGTTTTCCATGGTTACAGGAACAAAATCCGGTGCTGGATTGGAAAACTATGTCTGTGACTAGTTGGGGTTGTCAAGGGGTACATAGTGACGCTCCTTTGATGTCAATTTCCTCTTCCCCCTCTTCTGAGGTCCCTGAGTTTTTGTCGGATTTCCAGGATGTATTTGATGAGCCCAAGTCCAGTTCCCTTCCTCCACATAGGGACTGTGATTGTGCTATTAACTTGATTCCAGGTTGTAAGTTCCCTAAGGGCCGACTTTTCAATCTGTCTGTGCCAGAGCATGCCGCCATGCGGAGTTATGTTAAGGAATCTTTGGAGAAGGGGCATATTCGGCCGTCTTCGTCACCATTGGGAGCGGGTTTCTTTTTTGTTGCTAAGAAGGATGGCTCCTTGAGACCCTGTATAGATTATCGTCTTCTTAATAAGATCACGGTCAAATTCCAATACCCCTTGCCTTTGCTTTCTGATTTGTTTGCTCAGATTAAGGGGGCTAGTTGGTTCACTAAGATTGACCTCCGAGGGGCATATAATCTTATTCGTATCAAGCAGGGTGACGAATGGAAAACTGCATTTAATGCGCCCGAAGGCCATTTTGAATACCTCGTGATGCCTTTCGGGCTCTCTAATGCTCCATCTGTGTTCCAATCTTTCATGCATGATATTTTCCGCAATTATCTTGATAAATTCATGGTTGTATATTTGGATGATATTTTGATTTTTTCCGATGATTGGGAGTCTCATGTGAAGCAGGTCAGGATGGTATTCCAGATTCTTCGTGATAATGCTTTATTTGTGAAGGGGTCTAAGTGCCTATTCGGAGTTCAGAAGGTCTCTTTTTTGGGTTTTATTTTTTCTCCCTCGTCTATGGAAATGGATCCTGTTAAGGTCCAGGCTATTCATGACTGGATTCAACCCACATCTGTGAAGAGGCTTCAAAAATTTTGGGGCTTTGCTAATTTCTATCGCCGTTTCATTGCTAACTTTTCCAGTGTGGTTAAGCCCCTTACTGATTTGACAAAGAAAGGCACTGATGTGACGAATTGGTCCTCTGCGGCTGCTGAGGCCTTTCGGGAGCTTAAACGCCGATTTACTTCTGCCTCTGTGTTGCGTCAGCCGGATGTTTCTCTTCCTTTTCAGGTTGAGGTTGACGCTTCTGAGATTGGGGCAAAGGCCGTTTTGTCTCAGAGGGATTCTGATGGTTCTTTGATGAAACCGTGTGCTTTTTTTTCCAGAAAGTTTTCGCCTGCGGAACGCAATTATGATGTCGGCAATCGGAAGTTGTTGGCTATGAAGTGGGCGTTTGAGGAGTGGCGACATTGGCTTGAGGGAGCTAAGCACCGCGTTGTGGTCTTGACTGATCATAAGAATCTGATTTACCTCTAGTCGGCCAAGCGGCTGAATCCTAGACAGGCTCGATGGTCCCTGTTTTTCTCCCGTTTTAATTTTGTGGTCTCGTATCTTCCGGGATCTAAGAATGTTAAGGCTGATGCCCTCTCTAGGAGTTTTTTGCCTGATTCTCCTGGAGGCCTTGAGCCGGTTGGCATTCTTAAGGAAGGGGTGATTCTTTCTGCCATCTCCCCTGATTTGCGGCGGGTGCTTCGGGAATTTCAGGCTGATAAGCCTGACCGCTGTCCAGTGGGGAAGCTGTTTGTTCCTGATAGATGGACAAGTAAGGTAATTTCTGATGTTCATTGCTCAGTGTTGGCTGGTCATCCTGGGATTTTTGGTACCAGAGATTTGGTTGCTAGGTCCTTTTGGTGGCCTTCCTTGTCGCGCGATGTGCGTGCTTTTGTGCAGTCCTGTGGGACTTGCGCCCGGGCCAAGCCTTGCTGTTCCCGCGCTAGTGGGTTGCTTTTGCCTTTGCCGGTCCCTGAGAGGCCCTGGACACATATTTCCATGGATTTTATTTCGGATCTTCCTGTTTCCCAGAGATGTCTGTTATCTGGGTTGTTTGTGACCGGTTCTCTAAAATGGTCCATCTGGTACCTTTGCCTAAGTTGCCTTCCTCCTCAGATTTGGTTCCATTGTTTTTTCAACATGTAGTTCATTTGCATGGCATTCCGGAGAATATTGTGTCTGACAGAGGTTCTCAGTTTGTCTCTAGGTTTTGGCGGGCCTTTTGTGCTAGGATGGGCATTGATTTGTCTTTTTCTTCGGCGTTTCATCCTCAGACTAATGGCCAAACTGAGCGAACTAATCAGACCTTGGAAACCTATTTGAGATGCTTTGTGTCTGCTGATCAGGATGATTGGGTGGCTTTCTTGCCGTTGGCCGAGTTTGCCCTTAATAATAGGGCTAGTTCGGCTACTTTGGTCTCACCTTTCTTTTGTAATTTTGCTTTTCATCCTCGTTTTTCTTCGGGGCAGGTTGAGCCTTCTGATTGTCCTGGTGTGGATTCTGTGGTGGACAGGCTGCAGCAGATTTGGACTCATGTGGTGGACAATTTGACGTTGTCTCAGGAAAAGGCTCAACGTTTTGCTAACCGCCGTCGGTGTGTTGGTCCTCGGCTTCGTGTGGGGGATTTGGTTTGGTTGTCTTCTCGTCATGTTCCTATGAAGGTTTCTTCCCCTAAGTTTAAGCCTCGGTTTATTGGTCCTTATAAGATTTCTGAAATTATCAATCCGGTGTCTTTTCGTTTGGCTCTTCCAGCCTCTTTTGCCATTCATAATGTTTTCCATAGATCTTTGTTGCGGAGATATGTGGTGCCCGTTGTTCCCTCGGTTGATCCTCCTGTCCCGGTGTTGGTTGAGGGAGAGTTGGAATATGAGGTTGAGAAAATTTTGGATTCTCGTTTTTCGAGGCGGAGGCTTCAGTATCTTGTCAAGTGGAAGGGTTATGGCCAGGTGGATAATTCTTGGGTTGTTGCCTCTGATGTCCATGCTGCCGATTTGGTTCGTGCTTTTCACTTGGCTCGTCCTGATCGGCCTGGAGGCTCTGGTGAGGGTTCGGTGACCCCTCCTCAAGGGGGGGTACTGTTGTGAATTCCGCTCTTGGGCTCCCTCCGGTGGTTGTAAGTGGCACTTTTGTGAGTTCTGCTCTTGGGCTCCCTCCGGTGGTTTTAAGTGGTATGGCTGCTCCTTGGATTTAGCAGTCTGCAGCTGCTTCCACTGATTGTCTTTCTGCTCGGCTATTTATGCCTGGCTCTTCCCTTCAGCCAGTGCCACTTGTCAATGGTTCCTGGTTGGATTCACATCTCTCTTGGATTTCCCTGATATCCTGACCAGTTCAGCAAAGATAAGTCCTTGCTTTGCTCTTTTCTGTCCACATGTTGTGGACTTATTCGTTCTGTGCATTCTATGTTTTGTCCAGCTTGTCAGTATGGATTAATTCGGTTAAGCTGGAAGCTCTGGGAAGCAGATTTACCCTCCACACCTTTAGTCAGGTGTGGAGATTTTTGTAAACTCTGTGTGGATTTTTGTAGTTTTTATACTGACCGCACAGTATTCTATCCTGTCCTATCTATCTAGCTAGACTGGCCTCCTGTGCTACATCCTGGTTTCATTCTGTGTATGTCTTTTCCCTCTCCACTCACAGTCATTACTTGTGAGGGGGCTATCTATCCTTTGGGGATTTTCTCTGAGGCAAGATAGTTTTCCTGTTTCTATATTTAGGGGTAGTTAGTTCTCAGGCTGTGACGAGGTGCCTAGGGAGTGACAGGAGCATCCCACGGCTACTTCTAGTGTTGTGTTGAGCTTAGGGACTACGGTCAGTACAGGTACCACCTCCTTCAGAGCTCGTCCCATGTTGCTCCTAAACCACCAGATCATAACAAGTATATATCTGTCTGTCATCTCCTCCTGTATGAGACCTCGTTCACACGTTATTTGCTCAGTATTTTTACCTCAATATTTGTAAGCTAAATTGGCAGCCTGATAAATCCCCAGCCAAGAGGAAGCCCTCCCCCCTGGCAGTATATATTAGCTCACACATACACATAATAGACAGGTCATGTGACTGACAGCTGCCATATTTCCTATATGGTATATTTGTTGTAGTTTGTCTGCTTATTACTCAGATTTTTATTTTTGAAGGATAATACCAGACTTGTGTGTGTTTTAGGGCGAGTTTTGTTTGTCAAGTTGTGTGTGTTGAGTTGCGTGTGGCGACATGCATGTAGCGACTTTTGTGAGATGAGTTTTGTAAGGCAACATGCGTGTAGCAACTTTTTGTGTGTCGAGTTGCATGTGACAGGTTAGTGTAGCAAGTTGTGTGCAGCAAGTTTTGCGCATGGCGAGTTTTGCGCGTGGCGAGTTTTATTTGTGGTGCCTTTTGAGTATGTGCAAGTTTTGTGTGAGGCAACTTTTGCATGTGTTGCAACTTTTGTGCATGTGGCGTTATTTCCGTGTGTGCAAGTTTTGCGTGTGGCGAGTTTTCCATGAGGTGAGTTTTGCACTTGTGGCGAGTTTTGCAAGAGCCTAGTTTTTGCATGTGGCGAGTTCTGCGCGTGGCGAGTTTTGAGCGGCGACTTTTGTGTTTCGACTTTTATGTGGCGAGGTTGGTGTATTTGTGGTGAAATGTGTGCTGAGGGTAATATGTGTTCAAGCACGTGGTAGTGTGTGGCGCATTTTGTGTGTGTGTTCATATCCCCGTGTGTGGTGAGTATCCCATGTCGAGGCCCCACCTTAGCAACTGTACGGTATATACTCTTTGGCGCCATCGCTCTCATTCTTTAAAGGGAAAGTGCCACCAGTTTTCTTGTATTTTGTTTTTTTTTTGTGAAATTAAGCTTAAAATAGTAATTAAAATGTATTAATGCAATGTTTGCACTGTTTGCAAACATTTCTATATGAAAAATATTATATATTTTTCTACAAATATACATATTTACCACTAGGGGGAGCATTTTCCGTTTTAGACCTCAAGCAGCTATAGTAAGATTTAGCAGCTCTGCCCCAGGGATATTAGACCACCCAAAAGGGGAGGGAAATGGTGATGTCAGCAGTTACTGCCCCAACAGTAAGAATGAAGAGCAGCATCACAGGGCAGAGCCATTTTGTGTGTGACTGCCCTGTGACCTGCTATCACCAGCAGTTACTGCAGCGGAGTTGTTCGCTATAAAAATGTGATAAAAACAATTTAAAAATGCATACATATTCATCCCATCATTTATAATGCATTCCGCAATTTTTTCTGGGGAAAAACGCATCGCAGTAAAAAACGCAACATGTTCTGCGCATGTCGTGTCTCCTTTGATGTGGGCTCCGGCGCTGAGCCCACATCAAAGTCACGACATGTCGGCTGTTTTGTACAGCTGACATGTGCGCGCAATAGCGGCAGGTGAAATCGCAATTCACCCGCCGCTATTAACCTGTTAAATGCCGCTGTCAAATGCTGACAGCGGCATTTAACTACCGCTTCCAGCCGCGCGGCCAGAAATGAGCGCATCGTCCACCCCCGTCACATGATCAGGGGTTGGCGATGCGTCAGGATGGTAACCATAGAGGTCCTTGAGACCTCTATAGTTACTGATGCCAGCCTGCTGTGAGCGCCCCCCTGTGGTCGGCACTCATAGCAAGCCTGTAATTCAGCTACGGAGCAGCAATCTGATGATCGCTGCTATGTAGCTGAGCCGATCGAGTTGTGCCAGCTTCTAGTTTCCCATGGAGGCTATTGAAGCATGGCAAATGTAAAAAAAAAAGGTTTTTAAAAATATGGAAAAAAAAAATTAAAGTTTAAATCACCCCCCTTTTGCCCCATCAAAAATAAAACAATAAAAAAATCAAACCTACACATATTTAGTATCGCCGCGTTCAGAATCGCCCGATCTGTCAAAAAAAAACCAACATGACTGACATGTGCCTGCAATAGCGGCGGGTGAAATCGCGATTCAACCGTTCCTCTGTATGTGTTTTCCGTCCGGCGGAAACAGCTGTTTTGACGGATCCTGCAAAAAACGGATGAAACGTGTTGCCATCCGGCGCTAATACAACTCAATGAGAAAATAACGGATCCGGCGAAAAAAAAACTGATCTGGCAGAAAAAAAAGGAACTTGTGGAAAAAAACGGATCTGGCGGGAAAAAACGGATCTGGCGGAAAAAACTGATCTGGCTGAAAAAAAAGGAACTTGTGGAAAAAAATCGGATCCGGCGGAAAAAAACATCAGGCGGGAAAAAAAGGATCCGATGGAAAAAAAACTGATCTGGCAGAAAAAAAAAGGAAATTGTGGAAAAAAAATGGATAAGGCGGAAAAAAACGGATCAGGCGGGAAAAAACGGAACTGGCAGATAAATAAAAGGAACTTGTGGAAAAAAAACGGATCCGGCGGAAAAAAACGGATCAGGCGGGAAAAAAAGGATCCGATGGAAAAAAAACTGATCTGGCAGAAAAAAAAGGAAATTGTGGAAAAAAACGGATCCGGCGGGAAAAAACGGAACTGGCAGATAAAAAAAAGAACTTGTGGAAATAAATGGATCCGGCGGGAAAAAACGGATCCGGCGGGAAAAAACGGAACTGGCAGATAAAAAAAAGAACTTGTGGAAAAAAAATGGATCCGGCGGGAAAAAATGGATCCGGTGAGAAAAAACGGATCAGGCGGGAAAAAAAGGATCCAATGAAAAAAAAACTGATCTGACAGAAAAAATAGGAAATTGTGGAAAAAAACGGATCAGGCGGGAAAAAACGGATCCGGCAGGAAAAAAGTGGATCCGGCGGGAAAAAACTGATCAGGCGGGAAAAAAAAGGATCCGATGGAAAAAAAACTGATCTGACAGAAAAAATAGGAAATTGTGGAAAAAAACGGATCAGGCGGGAAAAAAAGGATCCGATGGAAAAAAAACCTGATCTGGCAGAAAAAAAAGGAAATTGTGGAAAAAAATGGATCCGGCGGGAAAAAACGGATCCGGCGGGAAAAAACGGATCAGGCAGGAAAAAAAGGATCCGATGGAAAAAAAAACTGATCTGGCAGGAAAAAAAAAGGAAATTGTGGAAAAAAACAGATCAGGCGGGAAAAAAAGGATCCGATGGAAAAAAAACCTGATCTGGCAGAAAAAAAAGGAAATTGTGGAAAAAAACTGATCCGGCGGGAAAAAACGGATCAGGCGGGAAAAAAAAGGATCCGATGGAAAAAAACTGATCTGACAGAAAAAAATAGGAAATTGTGGAAAAAAACTGATCCGGCGGGAAAAAACGGATCAGGCGGGGAAAAAAAAAAAGGATCCGATGGAAAAAAACTGATCTGGCAGAAAAAATAGGAAATTGTGGAAAAAAACGGATCAGGCGGGAAAAAACTGATCCGGCGGGAAAAAACGGATCAGGCGGGAAAAAAAGGATCCGATGGAAAAAAACTGATCTGACAGAAAAAAATAGGAAATTGTGGAAAAAAACAGATCAGGCGGGAAAAAACGGATCCGGCAGGAAAAAAGTGGATCCGGCGGGAATTAACGGATCCAGCAGGAAAAAATGGATCCGGCGGGAAAAAACAGATCAGGCGGGAAAAAAAAGGATCCGATGGAAAAAAAACTGATCTGACAGAAAAAAAAGGAAATTGTGGAAAAAAACGGATCCGGCGGGAATTAACGGATCCAGCAGGAAAAAATGGATCCGGCGGGAAAAAAACGATCCGGCGGAAAAAACGGATCTGGCGGAAAAAAACGGATTCTGCAAATGTGCCTGCAGGATGCGTTTTTTTCCCCATAAACTAGTATTAGCGACGGATCATGACGGATGGCCACACGTCGCGTGGTCGCGTCCGTCGTGCAACGGATCCGTCGTGTTTTGGCGGACCGTCGGCACGAAAAAACGTTCAAGTGAACTTTTTTTGTCCAGCGTGTCCGCCATTTTCTACCTCGCATGCGCTGCCAAAACTCCACCCCCTCCTTCCAGACTTCAGAATGGGCAGTGGATGTGTTGAAAAACTGCATCCGCTGCCCACGTCGGGCACAAATTTCACAACGTGCGTCGGTACGTCGGCCCGACGCATAGCGACGGACTCGTACTGATGCAAGTGTGAAAGAGGCCTTTACGAGGGTTGAATTAAAAAAAAAAACGCGTGGGCGCCCGTGCAATTTTCTGCGCCAGAGGGGGAAAGCCGACGGCCGGGGGCCAATATCTGTAGCCTGTAATGAATATCAGCCCGCAGCTGTCTGTATAGCCTTTACTGGCTATTAAAATAGGGGGACCCCCCCCAAAAAAAAATTGCGTGGGGTCCCCCTATATTTTATAGCCAGAAAGGCTACGCAGACAACTGCAGGCTGATATTCATAGCCTAGAGAGGGGCCATGGATATTGCCCCCCCCCCCCCCCCCGGGCTACAAATACCAGACCACAGCCGCCCCAGAAATGGCGAATTTTAAAGATGCGCCAATTCCGGCACTTAGCCCCTCTCTTCCCACTCCCGTGTAGCGGTGGGATATGGGGTAATGAAGGGTTAATGTCACCTTGCTATTGTAAGGTGACATTAAGCCGGGTTAATAACGGAGAGGCGTCAATAAGACGCCTATCCGTTATTAATCCAATAGTAAGAAAGGGTTAAAAAAAACACGCACACATTAGGAAAAAAGTATTTTAATATTCTTCATTTCACCATACTTACCATACTTCAGCGCCTGCAAAAAACGTAAAATAATAAACCGTATACTACCTGTCCGCCGTAGTCGGGTGATGTCACTGCTCTATAGGACCCTCAGTGACACACTGACAGGAGACAATGGCTCCTACAGTGCATCACTGAGAGGTTACCTTAGGACAAGGTCTGACTTTATGGCAATTGCTGCCTGGGAAAATTTCTCATACAGCAATGGCATAAAGTGAGACTAGGGACTTTTTTTTTTACAGCGGCGGAGGAATACAGTGGTGGAAGGATACCTTCCTGCCGTCTTTGTGTTCCTGGAGCCCCTAGAGAGCAGTCGCATTATCTGATGCTGCTGTTCTCCACGGGAGATCGTCGTGGGACACTCGTGGATTTCTGCGGACAGGGAGTATATTGGTTGTTTGGTTTTTTTCATATTTTTTTACAGATGATATTGGCTTCGGGGAACAAAATGACAAGTAATAGTGAGTATGAAATCTATGTTTAATGTACTGTATGTCTATAAGTATGTAATGTATTGTATGTAGCATGTATGGAGTATTTTTTTTTTTTTCATTCAACACATTAGCCGGATGATGGGACTATTACTGTCCCATAATTGGCTAATGTGTCAATCACTGTCATTGTAGCAGGCATCGTCCGATGGGACTTGTAGTCCCATCAGACGATGCTTGCATACACGCATAGAGACCCCCCACGCCGCACAGAGACCCCCCCAGGCCGCACAGAGACCCCCCCAGGCCGCACAGAGACCCCCCCCATGCCGCAGAGACCCCCCCACGCCGCACAGAGACCCCCCCACGCCGCACAGAGACCCCCCCCACGCCGCACAGAGACCCCCCCCACGCCGCACAGAGACCCCCCCATGCTGCACAGAGACCCCCCCACACGCCGCACAGAGACCCCCCATGCCGCACAGAGACCCCCCCACGGCGCACAGAGACCCCCCCACGCCGCACAGAGACCCCCCACGCCGCACAGAGACCCCCCCACGCCGCACAGACGCCCCCACGCCGCACAGAGACCCCCCACGCCGCACAGAGACCCCCCCATGCTGCACAGAGACCCCCCACGCCGCACAGAGACCCCCCAACGCCGCACAGAGACCCCCCCCACGCCGCACAGAGACCCCCCACGCCGCACAGAGACCCCCCAACGCCGCACAGAGACCCCCCCCACGCCGCACAGAGACCCCCCAACGCCGCAGAGACCCCCCCACGCCGCACAGAGACCCCCCACGCCGCACAGAGACCCCCCACGCCGCACAGAGACCCCCCCACGCCGCACAGACCCCCCCACGCCGCACAGAGACGCCCCCACGCCGCACAGAGACCCCCCACGCTGCACAGAGACCCCCCATGCTGCACAGAGACCCCCCACGCCGCACAGAGACCCCCCAACGCCGCACAGAGACCCCCCAACGCCGCACAGAGACCCCCCACGCCGCACAGAGACCCCCCAACGCCGCAGAGACCCCCCCCACGCCGCACAGAGACCCCCCACGCCGCACAGAGACCCCCCACGCCACAGAGACCCCCCCACGCCGCACAGAGACCCCCCAACGCCGCACAGAGACCCCCCCCACGCCACACAGAGACCCCCCCACACCGCACAGAGAGGGAGAGCGACACAGGGGGAGAGTGCAGTTTACCGGAGATCACTGGGATTGTGGGGAGGCGGAGACAGAGCAGGGGGAAGCACACATGGCAGAGTGTGAGAGCAGAGGATGTCTGCCCAGAACCTGCAGTGCCTGGAGTACAGAGGAGAAGTGAGGGCTTCTCTCCTGTGATAGAGAGTAAGTGGAGCTCGGCAGATAGCACAGGGCTCTAATAAAATGGCAGCTAGTCACACCTACAGCAGTGAGTTGTGCAGCCCACAGAGGCGTGCCCAGCTCACTGCTAATGCTGCTGCAATGTTACAGATAGGGTCCGAGCCGGTCTATTATCTCCTATGTCCATGGGGTGCCGTAATCTGACACTGATAGTGACGTGCTACTGCTGCAAAACCAAGATGTCAGCCCCCAGTGCCTTCTTTCTACTCATATAACACACAAAATATGTTTTACATGCATTCAAATCTGGGTTATAACAGCATGTTATGCTACATTACATTGATTAATTAATGATCTACAAATGCGGTACCTTCCCTTTAAGTCCCCCTTGTTCACATCTGGCAGCTGTCAATTTGCCTCCTACACTTTTCCTTTCATTTTTTCCCATTATGTAGATAGGGGCAAAATTGTTTGGTGAATTGGAAAGCGCGGGGTTAAAATTTCACCTCACAACATAGCCTATGACGCTCTCGGGGTCCAGACGTGTGACTGTGCAAAATTTTGTGGCTGTAGCTGCGACGGTGCAGATGCCAATCCCGGACATACACACATATACACACACACATTCAGCTTTATATAGTAGATATGTGATACTGATCATTGGTCTTGTACAGTAGGGGAAATAAGTATTTGATACACTGACAATTTTGCAAGTTTTTCCACCTACAAAGAATGGCGAGGTCTGTAACTTTTATTGTGGGTACCCTTCAACTGTGAAAGACAGAATCTGAAAAAAAATCCAGAAAACCACATTCTATGATTTTTACATGATTATTTTTTATTTTATTGCATGAAATAAGCATTTGATACAATAGAAAAACAGAACTTAATATTTGGTACATAAATCTTTGTTTGCAGTTACAGAGGTCAGATGTTTCCTGTAGTTCTTGGCCAAGTTTGCACACACAGCAGCAGGGATTTTGGCACATTCATCCATACAGATCTACTCCAGATCTTTCAGGTTTTCACTCTTTCAGTGAGTTTCCAATCCCTCCAAAGATTTTCTATTGGATTCAAGTCTGGAGACTGGCTAGGCCACTCCAGGACCTTGAAATGCTTCTTAGGGAGCTAATCCTTAGTTGCCCTGGCTGTGGGTTTTGGGCCATTGTCATACTGGAAGACCCAGCCACGACCAATCTTCAATGCACATACTGGGGGAAGGAGGTTGTTGACCAAAATCTTAAGATACATGACCCCATCCATCCTCCCCTTAATACAATGTAATTGTCCTGTCCCCTTTACAGAAAAGCTTCCCAAAAGTATGATGTTTTCCCCACCATGCTTCACAGCTGGGACAGTGTTCTTGGGGTTGTACTTATCATTCTTCTTCATCCAAACACAGCGAGTGGAGTTGATACCGAAAAGTTCTATTTTGGTCTCATCTGACCACATGCCCTTCTCTCCTGCCTCCTCTGGATTATCCATATGGTCATTGGTGAACTTCAAATTTACTTTGACATATGCTGATGTGAGCAGGGGGACACTGTGTGCCCTGCGGCATTTTAATCCATGAAGGTGTAGTGTGTTACTAACTGTAATGTTTGAGACCGCATTGCCAGCTCCTTTCAGGTCATTGACCAGGTCTTCCCATGTAGTTCTAAGCTGACCTTTCCTCATACCATCCTTACCCCAGAAGACGAGATCCCACATGGAGCCTCAGACCGAGGAAGATTGACAGTCAGCTTGTGTTTCTTCCATTTTCTAATAATTGCTTCAACAGTTGTTGCCTTCTCACCATATCGCTTGCCTATGCACATCCCAGCCTTGTGCAGGTCTACAATTTTGTCCCTGGTGTCGTTAGACAGCTCTTTGGTCTTAGCCATGGTGGAGAGGTTAGCGTGTGATTGATTGCGTGAACAGGTGTTTTTTATACAGGTAATGAGTTCAAACAGGTGCAATTAATACAGGTAATGAGTGCAGAGTAAGAGGGCTTCTTAAAGAAAAACAAACAGGTCTATGAGAGCTAGAATTCTGCTGGTTGGTAGGTGATCAAATACTTATTTCATGCAATTAAATGCAATTGAATTATTGAAAAATCATACTGTGTGATTTTCTGGTGTTTATTTTTAGATTCTGTCTCTCACAGTTGTAGTGTACCTATGATAAAAATTACAGACCCCTTCCATTCTTTGTAGGTGTGAAAACTTACAAAATTGGCAGTGTATCAAATACTTATTACCCACACTGTATGTATGATGAGGTATTCACTAATAAATGCCTTGCTCCTATGTAAGAATGTCTCCATAGACTTTGCACCTGATGGGGTCTGGATGGTAGCACTCTGATGCATCCTCTGTGGGCCTCTGTACAGGGTTTGTATATTCTTAGTATGTATTACAAGCTGCAAATAATGCAGCATGTTACAAATTCAGTTAATAAGCTAGAGACCGTCCCCACCTTTTTCATATTTCTGGTGATATAGACTCAAAACTCCAGAATGTAGTGCTATAATCATATTTAAAGGGTTCAATACAGACTATTATGCATTTGTCTGCTAATATGTGATCTTGTGACGTGCGGATTTTACATGTAGGGTTAATAAGGACTAATGTGCGAATAATGTTTTTTTTTAACAGCAATTTTTTTCTTTTTTTCTCAGGAGGTTACTATCTTACTACTCTGTTTGGAGCCCTCTATCATATCAGCAGCTTTAACACAGTATCACGACAGCTTAGTGTGGAGGCCCAGAACTCTATTCGCCAGTGGCAACGTAGACGGACTATTCATCACAGACACCATTTTCAAAAACCTAGGAAATTTAGCATGGACACATAAAAATAACACATGGACCATTAAGTGGCTTCCAGTTCTCATTATCATATAATGATCAGCTGTTACCGCAATATCTGAGCTTGAGCTAAATGACTAGAACTAAGTCTTGAAGCATTTTAGGACCAAGACAAGATCAAGCTAGAAGAAAACGGAGTGCAATCCAGGACACAAACCATTCTGCTCCGAAAAACCCGTGTTTTTCTTCTTTTTTTTAAAACACTTCAAACATTGTTTATAAATTGATGCTTCTTCTTCAATGCATTCCTAAATATTTGTGTATATAGGTCCAGGTTATTAATTAACAGCGTGAGACATAAAGTGTGTGTGGAAGGGTGAGTGATCCTGGATTGTCTTTTTTATCCCTTTACTGCAAAGGCAACCCTTTATAAAAAAAAGAAGCTGGCATGACCAAAGAGCTGGTTGTCATGGGTCTGGTTTCATTCCCCCACCAATCTGTTATTACTGCGGAAATTAGCATGAAAAATTAAGGGCGTTCCAGCTTTTGTATGGATTAACCAAGTTTGACGGAGCAGAGAGAACTTTTTCACGGTCAATTAGTAGCGCTCCATTAAAGGGACACTGTCACCTGAATTTGGAGGGAACAATCTTCAGCCATGGAGGCGGGGTTTTGGGTGTTTGATTCACCCTTTCCTTACCCGCTGGCTGCAATATTGGATTGAAGTTCATTCTCTGTCCTCCGTAGTACATGCCTGCACAAGGCAATCATGCCTTGCGCAGGTGTGTACTATGGAGGACAGAGAATGAACTTCAATCCAATATTGCAGCCAGCGGGTAAGGAAAGGGTGAATCAAACACCCAAAACCCCGCCTCCATGGCTGAAGATTGTTCCCTCCAAATTCAGGTGACAGTGTCCCTTTAAAGTGAAATTATTTTCCATTTTGACCTGGTTTTTCCTTTAAAGCCAATATGTCAGCTTAACATGCTCCTCTATGTAAGGGCAACATATTCCAGCTAAATTTCCATATTCCTAGTAGGCAAAATGGAATAAAGATATTGTGCTGTTTGACTACTAGAAGTTCTGAAGAAATACACCAGACGCCTGGATTTCTCTTCGATTTCTATTATTGCACTTTGACAATTTTGTATCCTTATGCTTACATTCATCATTAATGTTCAAAGTAACACAATATGGCGTTCAATAGGGTACTTATAAATGAACTCAGTGTACCAGTACCAACAGCCCACAGTCGGTGTATGACGGGGTATTGGTTATGACACTCAAACCATAACTGATATGCACTTTTTACCCATGCGTATTCTGGCGTCCTATAATTTGGACTATGTACCTTACAATAATTGGTGCAATTATCATCATGGACATCAGACAGTAACCTGTATACAAAGGACGGTTGAGTAAGTTTTTGTCTTTTTTAGGAGCATATCTATGTGTGCAGAATTATTAGGTAATTATTAATGTGTAGAATTATTATACAACTCAATGGTGACCATAAAAAAGTGCAACTAAAAACTCTGCGAAACTGTGCAGTTTTGATGCATTTTTTTCTCTATATGCTTCTTTGTGAAGTCTGAAAAAAACACATGTAAAAAATAAACCGCCATTGCATTGTTAAACACAGAATCAAAGCTTTTCTGACTTATTAAAAATGCAGATTCACATCTTAACCCAAAAAAAAGCATCAAATATGGGTGAAAATGTATAAAAGAAATTTAGCAAACACAATAATCGGAGAAGATTGTAATTGCGTTGTGTGGTGTGGACAACTGCAGAAAACCTGCAGAAAAAAAACAGTTAAAAAATGAAGCATTTAAGCTGGGTTTAACAGAGCAGAAAAAAGCAGTTAAAAAACCACAGCACTTAAAGGGAATCTGTCACACCAAATTTCGCCTATCAGCTAAGGCCACTGCCATCAGGGGCTTATCTACAGCATTTTCTGACCTTTCCCAGCGCCTGTGCCCTGCAGTACTTTGCTCTGCCCTCAACAGGGCAGATAAAGTACGCCTGCGTAGGAGCCGCGACAGGAAGCAAAGAAGAGGATGTCATCCTATGAAGATGGGAGGCGCCGGACCCAGACCGCGACGCCCATCGGATGGGACCGCCCCTGGGTGAGTGTAATCTAAGTTTTTTTCCTATCTTTCAGGTTACATCGGGGGCTTATCTACAGCAATACAGAATGCTGTAGATAAGCCCCTAATGGCAGTGGCCTTAGCTTATAGGTGAAATTTTGGGTGACAGATTCCCTTTAAGCTACGTGTGAACTTGGCCTTAGCGTTAGACTTTTATGACATTTTTATGGGCTTAATAGACAGAAAAACAATTGCACCATTTTTTACACCATTTACCAATCACCATAAATAATTTGATTTTGCTATGTTGTGCGGTCGTTACGACTACAGGGACAACAAATATATATATTTTTTCTGATTTGTGATGTTTATTATTGTTTTAAAAAGCACATTAAAAATTACATTATTGTAATTGTTTTTTTATTTTTACATTTTAAGGAAGGAAAAAAATCTCTTTTAGTCTCCCTTTAGGACACAGGGACATAGAAATACACTGCAATATACAGATGTGTCTCTGTGTACCAGTACACAAAATGTTCCTAGTGACATCAACGGGACCTGTGGCTTATGGCTTTAGCTGTTTTGCGCAATTATAGAGGTTGTGAATTCAAGTCCCAGAAAGACTCATGAAAAAAAGGAAAATTACATTTTTGGATTTTTTTTTAGCAGTTTTATAGGAACAAAAAATCTGACTTTCTTCATCTCTAGAATACAGCGACATAGAGATTTGCTGCTATGTACAATGTATCTGTTTATCTGTATCATCTGTTTCTGGGGGCATCTCCTACAATACAGCTCAAGATGATCAAATTCTCCTATGTTTATAATTGTGGGCTGTGGCTCATAGCTAGAGCTACTGCCTATGATCAAGGAGGTTATGGGTTCGATTATTGAAGAGACCAGAGAAAAAAATTGTTTAATCAATCTATGTGGGAGAAGAGATTTGGCCCTGCCCCTGAGGTGCTACAGAGAGAATAACGACGACTTATATGGCTCGTTCACACTTTTGATGAAATCGGATAAATGCCAATCACCCTGCATGGTGTTGAGCTGTAAGCCCACCAAGATTAAGAACAGGCTGTGTTTGAAACGTGTCTTGTGATCACATGTCTCTCCCCATGTTTCCCCGGTCTTCTAATATGAATTACACATGAATATCGCTGGGATACTTATTGGTTTTTAAATTGTGCCATTGAGTGCCTGCAACATTGCTGTTCACGGACTCTCGGATCGAGGGTGAGCTATTTTTTTACTACATTATATGCTGTAAGCATAAGACCCCACGGGCCCTCATACCACCCTCAAGGAGTCTGTTTCTGACAGTTTGAGCAGACACATGGATGTTATTGGCATGATGGAGGTCATTTTGCATGGCTCTGGCCTGCTCCTCCTTTTCCTCTTTGCACAAAGGAGGAGCTAGTGGTCCTGCTGCTTGGTTGTTGCCCTCCTATGCCCCCTCCACATCTTCTGGTGTATTGGCCTGTCTCCTGGTATCTGCTCCATGCTCTGGACACTGTGCTGACAGACAGCTACCTTTCTTGCCACAGCTCACATTGATGGGCCATCCTAGATGAGCTGCACTACCTTAGCAACTTCTGTAGGTTGTAGACCCCTCCTCATGCTACTGTACAGTACAATAACAAAATGCATGTGACCAAAACTACATCCAAAAAGGATGAGAACAGAGAAATGGTCTGTGGTCACCCTCTGCAGAACCACTCCTTTATAGGGGTTGTCTTGCTGATTGCCTATCATTGCTCCATGTTGTCTGTTCCATTTGCACAACAGCAGGAGAAATTGATTCACAGTCAAAGTTGCTTCATAACTGGACAGGTTGATTTCACAGAACTGTGATTGACTTGGAGTTATATATTGTGTTATACAAGTATTCCCTTTATTTTTTTGAGCAGTGTATATATGCATTGAAGAATATTTCCTTTGAAAACTATCTTTAAATAACAGAGAAAAACTTTATGTAAAAGCTAATGTTAAAATCGCATTGTGTACAGATTGCATTTGCATGTAATTTGAATGTCATTTGGATGCTAAGTGAGAAAAATCGCATTGTACTCACGTGAAAATCGCATGCAACTTGCAAGACACTCATCATGGATCATCATTGGACTGAATTTTTAAATGCTAGCGAGATTCCAGCCTAATGGTGGTGCCCTCTTTTTATTTCAGGATCACACTGCTTATCAACTAGGTGAATGGGACAAGTTTTAAAAGTGAAAAGTTGTTTGTCTTTACAAACACTCTGCAAAGTTTTTTCATTGGAAGATGCAACCCCTTCAAGTGTCCTATAATATTTCACATATATTTACAATTACATCTAAGTGAAACTCTGCAATACAGTCTTCATGTTTTCCAATATGGGTATTTTCACAAAGTGCTTGTAAAAACAAACACGTTTACAAATCCATTTTTAAAATGGTTGTCTAGGACTTTTACACTGATAGACTATCCTTAGTATAGGCCATCATTATCTGATGGGTGCGTGTGCGGTCAGAGGTGCAGGTAGTTGAAGTTTAGTGCCTTGGTCGGGTGAGCTGAAAACTGCTGTTCACAAACTATCTCCATCAAACCTCACTGAGCTCCAGCTATTTGCTAAGGAAGAATGGGCAAGAATTTCAGTCTCACGATGTACAAAACTGATAGAGACATACCCCAAGTGACTTGCAGCTGTAATCGCAGCAAAAGGTGGCCCAACAAAGTATTAAATTCAAGGGTCCGAATAATATTGCACGCCCCTCTTTTCAGTTTTTGAATTTTCACAAAAATTTAAAATAATTAATAAATTTTCATTCAACTTCACAATTTTGTTCCACTTGTTGTTGATTCTTCGTCAAAAATTTACATTTGGTATCTTTATGTTTGAAGCATGATATGTGGGAATAGGCTGAAAAGTTCCAGGGAGCCAAATACTTTCGCAAGGCACTGTATCCATATAAATGAACAAAGCATGGGTAACAAACAAGGAGAATAAGAGTAGCTAACACAGGAAGAGAGATATGATGTCATAAGCATCAGCGAACTTGGTGGGATGATACATGATAGGAATTCAAACCTTGAAGGCTAAACTTATTTATTAGAAACAGGATTAACAAAAGGGAGGAGGTGTTGCATTGCATATTAGGAAAACGTATATCTACAGAGATCCAGGCTTCAGAGCACGGTAGCTCTGCAGAAATTGTTTGGGTAAGAATGCAAGGAGAGAAGATCAGAAAGAACACTATTGTAGGAGTTTACTATGGGTCACATGGACACAGTGAAGATATGGATGAACTCTTCTTAAACCAGATGTCTCTATCCTAGTGATGATCGAACATGCTCGGATAACGTCTTATCCAAGATTGCTCGGTTGTTATCCAAGTACCTTGGATGTGCTCCTATATTATGTTCGAGTCCCCGTGGCTGCATGATTTGCAGCTGTTAGACACAACACATGTAGGGATTGTCTGTTAGACAGCATCAACGCATGTGGGGATTCCCTAACAGCCGCAAATCATGCAGCCACAGGGACTTGAACATAATATATGAGCACTCACAAAATACTCAAACAACACCCGAACATGCTCGGTTAAGACGTTATCTGAGCACATTTGCTAGTCACTGTTCTGTTCTCAAAAAAGTGCAACATAGTGATCATGGGTAATTTTAACTATAAGGCTGGGGTCACACTTGCGATTTCAATGCGAGAAAGAGTCTCTCGCATCAAGTCCTGGCCCTGCTGCCGGCACTCGGGACAGGAGCGTTCAGCTGCATAGAAATTCATACAGCCGCACACTCCAGTCCCTGCTGCTGGGACTTGATGTACGAGTTTCTCGCATTGAACTCGCAAGTGTGACCCTGGCCTAAAGATATTTGTTGGGAATCTCTCTCAGGCAAAAGTAATGAGTCCAGAAAATTCTTATCTTCTCTTGCTGACAACTTTATCTTTCAAACGGTAGAAGAGAGAACAAGAGGATCTGCAATCTTGGACCTTATTCTTACCAACAGGGAGTACATGGATGAGGAAGTAATGGTGGCTAAGAATTTAGGTGGCGGCCATCAAGCTATCGTCGAATTTTGGATTACAAGAGGAGGAAAACCAGAGAGGACTCAGACTTTAAGGTTGGACTTCAGAGACACACGACCACACAAGCAGGACGTCCTGACGCCACAACAATTGGAGCCCTTAAAGGGACCACACATCTAATTTTGCACACTATCTAGAAGACGCAGTTTGAGAAAGACCCGAGGCAGGGTCGAAATGTTACTACTCCATTTATACTCCCTGCTGTGTGTGTGTATATATATATAATTTTTGTCTCAACACATGTGAATAAATACATCACATTTTTGCAAAGATATACCATAAGAGTGCGGCTGATTTTTCTATATTGGACTTCAGAGAGGCAGATTTTAATGGACTCAAAAAGAGGGTAGGAAAGATCCAATGGCTGGATGTTTTAACCCTGCTGTTCTGTTGGTCAAAAATGACCGACTTTGAACTTCAATATTCTTTAAAATATTCAAGATGCGGCTCTGAAACCCGTGGCCGACCGACCCATCCTCATTTAAGTCAATCAACCACAAGTTTCAGAACCGCATCTTGAACACCCCAAAAAATACCAAAGTTCAAAATAGGTCTCCCCAGACCGAACAGAACAGCAGGGTTAAAGGACAGAAATGTCCAAGAAGGATGGAAAAATATTTTGACTTGAGAGGCTTCAGTGGTTGATACCTTTTAATGGCTAACTGAAAAGATGGTAACAAATTGCAAGGTTTCGAGACTACGCAGGTCCCTTCATTGGGTAAAGACTAATTCACATTCTGAAGAATCACATACTTATACACAACACAGCACAGAGAGAAAGAAGGCAATAGATAAGACAAGTTTTGTGAGGGGGTTGCATTCTACTATATGAGGGGGCTACAATGTATTCTATGGGGGCTGCATTATACTACATGAGAGGGCTAAATTATATTCTATGGGGCTGCATTCTACTTTATGAGGGGGCTACAATGTATTCTATGGGGGGCTGCATTATACTACTGTATATGAGGGGGCTACATTATATTCTATGGGGGCTGCATTACACTATATGAGGGGGCTACATTATTTTATATGGAGGGACTGCATTATACTATATGAGGGGACTACATTATATTCTATGAGGGGGCTGCATTATAGTGCTTCCTCTGGCCCATGTTGAGTGTGGTACCTATAGCCCTATACACAGGCTCACTCACTGATTCCAAGATTGTAGACACCTGTGATGCTAGTTAGTGGACACACCTTGAGTTAACATGTCTCTTTTGTCACAATATTTTCAGGGGTGCCATCATTTCTGTCCAGGCCTATTTAACGAGTTTTATTTTTTTTTTTAATCTGTGGAAGCATGGTTGAAAAGCAATGTCTGACTTTCATTTGTTCATTTTCATAGATCTTTTATTTATTATTACTTTTGTCAGATTCAAGTTATTTCTGTGACCATGGTGGGTTTTTCTGTCATTAAACGAGGAGTACCAACAATTTTGACCACGTGTATACTATATGGGGGCTGCATTATATATACTCTATAGGACTATGAGCAGTGCTTTATACTATATGTACTACATGGGACCTGCGTTATACTGTATTGAGGACTATGGGGAATACATTATACTATATGAAGAACTATGGGGTGCATTATGCTATGGGAAATTAATTGTACTACATGGAGAAATATGGGGGATGCATTATACTATATGGAGGACTGAGGAGTGTATTATACTATATGGAGGACTGAGGAGTATGTTTTAATATATGAAGGACTATAAGTAGTGTATTGTACTATGCGGAGGACTATGGGGAGTGTATTATACTATATGGAAGACTGAGGAGTGTATTTTAATATATCTAGGACTATTATGAGGAGTGTATTATGCTATATGGAGGAGTATGAGGAGTGTATTATACTATGCGGAGGACTATGGGGAGTGTATTGTACTATATGGAGGACTGAGGAGTGTATTTGAATATATATAGGACTATGAGTAATGTATTATGCTATATGGAGGATTATGAGGAGTGTATTATACTATATTGGGAATATGTGGGAGTTTATTATACTATATGGAGGACTATGGGGAGTGTATTACATTATATGGAGGACTATGCGGAGTGTATTATACTATATAGAGGACTATGAGGAGTGCATTATACTATATGGAGGACTATGGGGTGTGCATTATACAATATGGAGGACTGTGGTGCACATTATAATATATGGAGGACTATGGGGTGCATTAATCAAAACAAGCAAAATGCCTAATCATCAAGTGATTGGATTGTTTATGCTGGAACAAAAATCATTGTTCTCAGCAGCACATCAACCAGTGAAAACTGCAGATGTGCTGCTGATAACATGACACTGTATGGGGACAGATTGATCTACTAGATTGATCGTACTGTCCCCATCATTCTTCCTCAGCCATTGGAAAGAGGCCGCGAAACAAGCGTCGAACGACTTCAATATTGTCAATCACGCTCGTTTAGATGCACTGATCTCAGGCCACTAAATACAACAGAAATGTTTCTGTGTGATGGTGCAATATGTGAGCATTTGGGGCTCCATTTTAATCTTTTTCACAGGGCCCCGGCCCTGGATGTGTGGTTATATACAAGTAGGTTACTCTCTGAAATGTTTGTGCAAGAATGTGGGCCAGAGGTGAAAGAACTAATTTCAGTATAAAGCTACATTGTAGATACAATTCTTTCCTAGCATGTAGAGTACAGCAAATATTTGTTTTGCTGTAACAATCAGTTTTCACAATGCCGTCACGTGTAGTGCATGGCTGTGTATGTACTTGGAAAATAAATGACCATCATCTTATTCTTCATTCCATTCTTTGGGATCCAGATAATAATACATAAAGGGCTTGTACAAACTGCTCATTGTACAAATAATACTGATCAAATGGTAGATAAAGTATTGGTTGCCACAAAAACAGCTCCATACAGGAGTTGCTCTTTTCAGGAATCATGCTAAATTCATAATGGTTACAGAAAGACACTCAGGAGGGATGCTTTATCTTCTACTTTCCCAAAACCAGTTCTAATGTAACAGGTAACTTGGATGGTGCAATAACTTTGGTCTATGACATATTTCATTTTTCAAATTGCTCTTATTTTGCTGCCTTTTACAGACAGAATGAATAAGGCTGTGTGATGAAAGACATTAATAGAATACTAATATTGTGAAACATGCGCAGCTCAAGTACAAAAAATGCACTGATCTTCCATAAGTCGGGAAAAAAGCTGCAATATTGAGTACTAAATGGAACTTCATGCTTGCTAAACTGATATCTCCCTACATTAAGTTACTTAAAAACATTAAAACGTCTCTTTTTGTGGTATACTTGAATATTCCTAATAAAACCCTCAGAAAATGAGATTGTAAGATACAATGTCCCTATTATTATATGATTTACTCATCAAGAAAGGTTTTTATGTCCCTTGTTATTTTAGATATGGGATCACTAGAGATTGCAGTGTACACTGTGTTCCAAATTATTATGCAAATAATAGTTCCTCATATTTTCTCTAAACTACCTACCTGAATTGCAGTCATTGTTATTTTCCAGTCATCTACTATTCTAGTATAACTGCAATGTTTTGGAACAAACTCCCTATGAAAACAGTATCTTTTAAAAAAAAAATAATAAACACTCAAAATGCATGTTCCAAATTATTATGCACAGCAAAGTTTTCAACTTTTTTATTTAATTTTGAACAAAAAAATGGTCAATTGTGAAGTTCTAAGCTTTATCGGCTTATTACAAAATGAAATCAAACAGTTTTCAAGTGAAAACTTTATTCTAGGTGATGTTACATTTGCACATAGGACCCCTTGTTTGAAAGAAGCTTCTGAACTCTCTTGTCCATTGAATTTGCAGTTTTTGGATGGTTTCTGCTTCAATTGTTTTGCATGTGGATAGAATACCCTTCCAGAGCTGTTGCTTAGATGTGAACTGCCTCCCGCCATCATAGACACTCCTTTTGATGATGCTCCAGAGGTTCTCAATGGGGTTGAGGTCAGGGGAAGATGGTGGCCACACCATAAGTTTGTCTTCTTTTATGCCCATAGCAGCCAGAGATGCAGATGTGTTTTTTGCAGCATGAGATGGTGCATTATCATGCATGAAAATGATCTTGCTGCGGAAATCACGGTTCTTCCTCATGAACCATGGCAGGAAGTGTTGTTTTAGAAACTCCACATAGATTATGGAGTTCATCTTTACCCCTTCAGGGATCATAAAGGGGCCGACAATCTCTCTCCCCATGATTCCAGCCCAAAACATTACTCCACCTCCTCCTTGTTGGCGCCTTAGCTGTGTTTTCATGGGGTGTCCATCAATCAGCCATCCTCCACTCCATCCATCTGGACCATCGAGCGTTGCACAGCACTCATCGGTGAACAAAACCGTTTGGAAGTCAGTCTTCATGTATCGTTTGGCCCACTGGAGCCGTTTCTGCTTGTGTGCAGTGTGACAGGATGGCTTACGCACAGCTGCAAACCTCTGAAGGACCCTGCATCTTATTGTTCTGGGCACGTTGGAGGCACCAGCAGCTTCTAAACTTGTCTGCTGCTATGACAAGGCATTTTTGCAGTTGCTCTTTTAATCTTACGCAATTGCCTGTTGGAAAGAGTCCTCAATTTTTGCTTATCAGCACGCACACGTGTGTGCTGGGAATCAGCTACATACTTCTTGATTGTGCGATGATCACGATGAAGTGTCTTGGCAACGTTGATTGTAGTCATGCCTTCACCTAAATACTCCACAATTTGTTGCTTCTCAGCAGCCGACACATCCTTTTTCTTTCCCATTTTGGCCAAAAATGTAAGCTGCTTAATAATGTAGAACAGCCTTCTTAAGTAGTCTTGCCTTTATTTGGACACACCTGCCAAACTAATTTGCACAGGTATCTGCAATTGCTTTCAGTGATATAAAGAGCCCTGACACACATCACCATCAATGAGTTTAAATTACAAACAAAAAAATTCTAACCTTATCACTCCTAAACTCTTTGTGCATAATAATTTGGAACACAGTGTAGGTATTATTACTTCTGAGTTGAGGATAAATCTCATGTAAGTAATAGGTTTTGTCTATAAGAACAATACTGTAGGTCCTGGTCCAAAATAAATATATTGAAGTGGGACAAAAGGAAAGACCTTTTTGCAACAACAACTCACCAAATTTTATGTTCTATGAGGAAATGTTATACATAGTAGGTTCAGACCTACCTGAGAATGGGTCTTCTGCCGGGTTGGCCAGACTTCAACTGAACTGGGGAGATGTAGGAACCAGGCTTATCTCCTAATTACAACCTTTCTGGGAAAGATGAGTGGTTCTTGTATCATACCATCTGCAGTGGTGAGGCTAGCGCCCTTGACGGCCAGTGCACTAGCCAGGGCAGTGTGAAGTGACAGTGAGGGACAAGGTTCGTTACCGCGGCAGGGGGAATGACCAGCTTAGGACTTTAGGGGAGTGCAGGGACAAACTCAGGTTGGAGCTCAGGAGGTGTTCCGTCCATCATTCCCTATTGGTAGGGCCTTCCTCTCCCCATTTCCATCCCGTTGTGTGTGTCATGCCGCCTGCTTACGGACCCCGTGGTGGGATCATGACAGGTATGTTTGGTGCAAAGCCAATACAAAGCATTACCAAAATAATGTGATACAACAGTGAACTACAGTGGAGGCAGCATTATGCTTTGGGGCTGTTCTTGGCTGCAGGAACTGGAGCTTTTGTCAAAGTGGAGGCAATTAGGAATAGTTTCAAATAACAGTCAATTTTGCACACAAAAAAAATCAGGCCTTGCTAAAAAGGTGAAGATGAATTTCACCTTTCAGCACAACAATGAACCTAAACATACAGTGGGGCAAAAAAGTATTTAGTCAGTCAGCAATAGTGCAAGTTCCACCACTTAAAAAGATGAGAGGCGTCTGTAATTTACATCATAGGTAGACCTCAACTATGGGAGACAAACTGAGAAAAAAAAATCCAGAAAATCACATTGTCTGTTTTTTTATCATTTTTTTTGCATTTTATGATGGAAAATAAGTATTTGGTCAGAAACAAACAATCAAGATTTCTGGCTCTCACAGACCTGTAACTTCTTCTTTAAGAGTCTCCTCTTTCCTCCACTCATTACCTGTAATAATGGCACCTGTTTAAACTTGTTATCAGTATAAAAAGACACCTGTGCACACCCTCAAACAGTCTGACTCCAAACTCCACTATGGTGAAGACCAAAGAGCTGTCAAAGGACACCAGAAACAAAATTGTAGCCCTGCACCAGGCTGGGAAGGCTGAATCTGCAATAGCCAACCAGCTTGGAGTGAAGAAATCAACAGTGGGAGCAATAATTAGAAAATGGAAGACATACAAGACCACTGATAATCTCCATCGATCTGGGGCTCCACGCAAAATCCCACACCGTGGGGTCAGAATGATCACAAGAACGGTGAGCAAAAATCCCAGAACCACGCGGGGGGACCTAGTGAATGAACTGCAGAGAGCTGGGACCCAGGGCCGCCATCAGGGCATTACAGCCGTGACTGGCGTAAGGGGCCCGGTGAGCAGAGGGGGCCCGCATCGGGCCCCCTCTTACCTGCTCACCGGGCCCCTACCGGCAGCCGCAGGCTGAACCGGGCCCTTAGCGGCGGCCGGCGCTGCAGCTGTACGCTATTGACATGCGGGCCCGCGCCCGCACGTCAATAGTTAACAGCCGCCAGCCGCAGCGTGCAGGTCGCCGGCGTCTGACGTCATTGTCAGTCGCCGGCGAGTGCACAGTGCAGCTGCGTGGAGAGATCAGGAGCGCGGCAGGTA
Organism: Ranitomeya imitator; assembly: GCF_032444005.1. Lineage (NCBI taxonomy): Eukaryota > Metazoa > Chordata > Amphibia > Anura > Dendrobatidae > Ranitomeya > Ranitomeya imitator. The sequence goes on from NC_091284.1 coordinate 185,118,393, forward strand.
AGTAGAACTTTTTTTTTTTCTATTAAGAGCGGAGAGCGGCGATCGGGGGGGGGAGGTTTGGGCAGAAGGCAGCTGGACACAGAGGGGGCAGAAGGCAGCTGGACACAGAGGGGGCAGAAGGCAGCTGGACACAGAGGGGGCAGAAGGCAGCTGGACACAGAGGGGGCAGAAGGCAGCTGGACACAGAGGGGGCAGAAGGCAGCTGGACACAGAGGGGGCAGAAGGCAGCTGGACACAGGGGGGCAGAAGGCAGCTGGACACGGGGGCAGAAGGCAGCTGGACACAGGGGGGCAGAAGGCAGCTGGACACAGAGGGGGCAGAAGGCAGCTGGACACAGAGGGGGCAGAAGGCAGCTGGACACAGGGGGGCAGTAAAGCTGGACACAGAGGGGGCAGAAGGCAGCTGGACACAGGGGGGCAGAAGGCAGCTGGACACAGAGGGGGCAGAAGGCAGCTGGACACAGGGGGGCAGAAGGCAGCTGGACACAGAGGGGGCAGAAGGCAGCTGGACACGGGGGCAGAAGGCAGCTGGACACAGAGGGGGCAGAAGGCAGCTGGACACGGGGGCAGTAAAGCTGGACACAGAGGGGGCAGAAGGCAGCTGGACACAGGGGGGCAGTAAAGCTGGACACAGAGGGGGCAGAAGGCAGCTGGACACAGGGGGGCAGAAGGCAGCTGGACACAGAGGGGGCAGAAGGCAGCTGGACACAGAGGGGGCAGAAGGCAGCTGGACACAGGGGGGCAGAAGGCAGCTGGACACAGAGGGGGCAGAAGGCAGCTGGACACAGAGGGGGCAGAAGGCAGCTGGACACAGAGGGGGCAGAAGGCAGCTGGACACAGAGGGGGCAGAAGGCAGCTGGACACAGAGGGGGCAGAAGACAGCTGGACACAGAGGGGGCAGAAGGCAGCTGGACACAGAGGGGGCAGAAGGCAGCTGGACACAGAGGGGGCAGAAGGCAGCTGGACACAGAGGGGGCAGAAGGCAGCTGGACACAGAGGGGGCAGAAGGCAGCTGGACACAGAGGGGGCAGAAGGCAGCTGGACACAGAGGGGGCAGAAGGCAGCTGGACACGGGGGCAGAAGGCAGCTGGACACAGGGGGGCAGAAGGCAGCTGGACACAGGGGGGCAGAAGGCAGCTGGACACAGGGGGGCAGTAAAGCTGGACACAGAGGGGGCAGAAGGCAGCTGGACACAGGGGGGCAGTAAAGCTGGACACAGAGGGGGCAGAAGGCAGCTGGACACAGGGGGGCAGAAGGCAGCTGGACACAGGGGGGCAGAAGGCAGCTGGACACAGGGGGGCAGAAGGCAGCTGGACACAGAGGGGGCAGAAGGCAGCTGGACACAGAGGGGGCAGAAGGCAGCTGGACACAGGGGGGCAGAAGGCAGCTGGACACAGGGGGGCAGAAGGCAGCTGGACACAGAGGGGGCAGAAGGCAGCTGGACACGGGGGCAGAAGGCAGCTGGACACAGGGGGGCAGAAGGCAGCTGGACACAGAGGGGGCAGAAGGCAGCTGGACACAGGGGGGCAGAAGGCAGCTGGACACGGGGGGGCAGAAGGCAGCTGGACATGGGGGGGCAGAAGGCTGGACACGGGGGGGCAGAAGGCTGGACACAGGGGGCAGTAAATCTGGACACAGAGGGGGCAGTAAATCTGGACACAGAGGGGGCAGTAAATCTGGACACAGAGGGGGCAGTAAATCTGGACACAGAGGGGGCAGTAAATCTGGACACAGAGGGGGCAGTAAATCTGGACACAGAGGGGGCAGTAAATCTGGACACAGAGGGGGCAGTAAAGCTGGACACGGGGGGGGGCAGAAAGCTGGACACGGGGGGGGGGCAGAAAGCTGGACACGGGGGGGGGGGCAGAAAGCTGGACAGGGGGGGGCGGGGCAGAAAGCTGGACACGGGGGGGGCAGAGAGCTGGACACATGGGGGGCAGAAAGCTGGACACATGGGGGGCAGAAAGCTGGACAGAGATGGGGCAGAGTGCTGGACAGAGATGGGGCAGAGTGCCGGACAGAGATGGGGCAGAGTGCTGGACAGAGATGGGGCAGAGTGCTGGACAGAGATGGGGCAGAGTGCTGGACAGAGATGGGGCAGAGTACTGGACAGAGATGGGGCAGAGTGCTGGGCAGAGTGCTGGACAGAGATGGGGCAGAGTGCTGGACAGAGATGGGGCAGAGTGCTGGACAGAGATGGGGCAGAGTGCTGGACAGAGATGGGGCAGAGTGCTGGACAGAGATGGGGCAGAGTGCTGGACAGAGATGGTGCAGGATTGGAAACAGATGGGGCAGGATGGATACGATGGAGACAGATGGGGCAGGATGGGGAGATCATATGGGGTAGAATGGATACTCATGAGGGCAGGATGAGAGAACATATGGCTGGAGCCTGAAATGAGACACACGGTGGCCAGGATGGCGAATATTACCATAGGGGCTAATTAAGGGATATTATTATTGCAGTGATGTATTTATTTTATTTTTTGAGTATACTGTTTTAAATGGGGGGGCGGTCCTGTTACTGTGTAGAGTGATACTATGTTGCCTTCTTCATGTGGTGTAATGTAGAAGTTGGGAAAATTAAGTAATGTGTTCTACAAGCGGAACTCGAGATAACTGTTTTATTTCCTGCAGAGACGAGTCCTGGCTGGATAAAGTGATGGCGGTCTGTGCTGGATGAAAGATGAAGGACTTCACCTAGAGACGTCACTGGTGAGTCAGTGTTACCTATACACTTACACTATACACTGTATACTATATACAGAGGTCCTGTGTACAATGTCACCAGTGATCACTGTATTATCTATACATTATATACAGAGCTCCTGTGTGTAATGTCACCAGTGATCACTGTATTACCTGTACACAGACACTGCTTACTAATTACAGATCTCCTGTGCATAATGGCACTGATGGTGATAGTATTGTGGGTTTTTTTTGTATTACTGATCAGTATTGTAGTATTCAGTCATTGTTGGTAATATGTGGTCTGGTCATGATGTGGAGGTAATATGTGGTCTGGTCATGGTGTAGCGGTATTTGTTCCTTGTATTTTATATTATTCGATCACTGTGGTGGTAATATGTCATCTGGTCATAGTGCTGTGGTATTTGTTCCTTGTATGTAGTATTATAGGTCATTTTAAAAATTGAAAAATAAATAAAAATATACCTAAATTGTATTGCATATTTTAACAAATATTTAGTAGGTTACATTAGAGTAGGGCCCGGCCAAAAGTGTCTACCTTGTTGTGGTGGCGGCTTAAAAAATCTTTTGGCCAAAACAAAAGCTGCCGGCTATATGTGTGATCTGGTGATGGGAACTGTTAATGTGTGATAGGTGAGAAGTGGAGATTTTCCAAGAGAGAGTGGTGGGACTGTGGACAGTTCGTGGGGTGGAGCCTGGAGGCGGGGCTGGGGTGGAGCCTGGGCGGAGTTTCAAGGGGGCCCCGAAAATTTTGCCAGTATGGGGCCCCGAAATTTCTAGTGGCAGCCCTGCTGGGACCAATGTAACAAGGCCTACCATAAGTAACACACTACGCCACCATGGACTCAGATCCTGCAGTGCCAGACGTGTCCCACTGCTTAAGCCAGTACATGTCCGGGCCCGTCTGAAGTTTGCTAGAGAGCATTTGGATGATCCAGAGGAGTTTTGGGAGAATGTCTTATGGTCTGATGAAACCAAACTGGAACTGTTTGGTAGAAACACAACTTGTCATGTTTGGAGGAAAAAGAATACTGAGTTGCATCCATCAAACACCATACCTACTGTAAAGCATGGTGGTGGAAACATCATGCTTTGGGGCTGTTTCTCTGCAAAGGGGCCAGGACGACTGATCCGGGTACATGAAAGAATGAATGGGGCCATGTATCGTGAGATTTTGAGTGCAAACCTCCTTCCATCAGCAAGGGCATTGAAGATGAAACGTGGCTGGGTCTTTCAACATGACAATGATCCAAAGCACACCGCCAGGGCAACGAAGGAGTGGCTTCGTAAGAAGCATTTCAAGGTCCTGGAGTGGCCTAGCCAGTCTCCAGATCTCAACCCTATAGAAAACCTTTGGAGGGAGTTGAAAGTCCGTGTTGCCAAGCGAAAAGCCAAAAACATCACTGCTCTAGAGGAGATCTGCATGGAGGAATGGGCCAACATACCAACAACAGTGTGTGGCAACCTTGTGAAGACTTACAGAAAACGTTTGACCTCTGTCATTGCCAACAAAGGATATGTTACAAAGTATTGAGATGAAATTTTGTTTCTGACCAAATACTTATTTTCCACCATAATATGCAAATAAAATGTTAAAAAAACAGACAATGTGATTTTCTGGATTTTTTTTTCTCAGTTTGTCTCCCATAGTTGAGGTCTACCTATGATGTAAATTACAGACGCCTCTCATCTTTTTAAGTGGTGGAACTTGCACTATTGCTGACTGACTAAATACTTTTTTGCCCCACTGTACCTCTAAATCAAGAAAAAAAACTAATTCACCAGAAGAAGGTCATAGGTTTGGACTGGCCCATCCAGAGCCCAGTCCTTATTTCAATTAAAATTCTGTGGGTTGACTTGAAGATGGAGCTGTACATAGGAGATGCCCTTCCAATCAGACAGATTTGGAAAGCTACTGCAAGGAAAAGTGGTAAAAGATTGCCTTTCCTAGAAGTTTCTTGCTGATAGATTAGAACGCTAAAACACTGAATGCTGTCATGCTGTAAATTCCTAAACAAAATATTAGTTTAAGAGTGCACATATTTATACAGTCTACTTTACATCAGCACAATTTTTGAAACAGGGTTTAAAGTTGACCAACGATTTCCCATTTTTTCAACAAAATGTACAAAACTGTTTTTTTAGGGACCACGTCACATTTTAAGTGACTTTGAGGGGTCTATATGATAGAAAATGCCCAAATGTGACACCATTCTAAGAACTGCACCCCTCAAAGTGCTCAAAACCACATTCAAGAAGTTTATTAAGTCTTCAGATGCTTCACAGGAACTGAAGTAACGTGGAAGGAAAAAAAAAAAAATTCACAAAAAATTTACTTTAGACCCCAACTTTTTTACTTTTTTACAAGGGTAACAGTAGAAAATGGACCCCAAAATTTGGAAACCATACCCCTTAAGGATTTTATCCAGGGGTACAGTGAGCATTTTGAACTCACAGGTACGACACAGAATTTGATAACATTAGGTTGTCATATTGAATATGTCATCAGTTTGCAGCGGGTGCTCAGGTATGCACTCAATATCGTGGGTACTCAAGTGACATACTTAAGTTCCTGCCCAGCATGCTTCATGGCAGTTAGACACCCCCAAAAAAATGCAAGGATCCGCGATACTCCATGCATACCCAAGCACCTGATGCAAACTCTAGTAGCGAGCACTTGCGCTCAACACTTGCCATATCGTCATTTTTTTACCTTTGAAAAAAAAAAACCCAAGTCTAACCCCAACCCTAAAACAATCCTAAACCCAACCCTAACCCGACACTAACCCAATCCTAACCGCAACCCTAACCCTAAGTGCAAGGAATATTTTATATTTTTCTATTTAACTAAGGTGGTGACAAAGGAGGATGTAATTGATAATTTTTTTAAAATTTTGGTCACTGCAATTGGGTCTATCACAGTAATCAAAGGGAACCAATAGGAAAAATGGCACCAGACATTTTTTTTCCAGGAAGATGATACCAGGCCGGCGATTCAGGAGGGCCTGGGGATGGTGGAGGTACCAGGGGGCCTCAGAGGGCATCATTCCTCATGTATATCATATCAGAAGAGAGAGAAATAATTGAAACAGCGGGCACACTTTTTTTTTTGTGATCACCGTTATTCACTGAATAATGGCGATCACATGATCGGGCACCAAAAAATCTGGCCCTGGTCACGTTCTCTGTGGTCTCAGGTACCCCCGGTAGCCGAGACCCCAGAGATTTTCCGACTTTGGGGAGCGCTACAGTCTTATTCCCTATAGCCGTTTTAAAACGGTGTTGAAGCAATAACTACCCTTCGTGGCTGCCATTGTGTATCAACGATCACTAAGATGTTAACAGAGGTGTGCTGACTTTTTACATTCACTATATATACAATAGTTAGGGACCATCCAAAAGATGTTCAAATTCGCATGAAACCGCTGATTTCAGGAAATTCGACTCAAACTCAATCCTCCGCGGATCGATCTGTGCATCTCTAATTTTAAACAAATATTCATACTATTGGTCTGATAATACTTGGACAGTTTATGATTATTCATGGTCAATATATGGCTATCATTATGGCTACTACACAAAGTTATGTTGTCATGTCAAAGTTAGCATACTAAAAAGAATCTCCCTCATCTGTGGTAAATGGCTAACAGTCTGTAAACCGATATTCTGATGTATGGCATGACAGACGGCTTTAAATCTAATTTTCTCCTTCATTCCCCACTTTAGTTACATCTAGTGATGAGCAAATATACTCGTTACTCGAGATTTCCTGGTTGCTAGGGAACCCCCACATGTACTTATGCTGGCTAGCAGATGTAAATCATTCAGCTGCAAGAAAAACTAAATCTCTGAGCACTAAAAAAATACTCGGAGGACCCCCGAGCGTGCTCTGGAAATCTCGAGTAACGAGTATATTCGCTCTTCACTAGTTACATCCCAAAACCCGTACTGACACTCATACATAACATAAACTGACACCAATAGATGGATAGAATCTGTCATTTCATCCTGATCCATTCAGTAGATTATATCTTCCTCATCCATCAAGCAGAGTCCAAACTCCTGATCTTTAGGGCTCTCTTAGATGAGATTATATGGATGTGTGTTGTCAGAGTTTAAACCGGATATCTCACGGACAGCATACTGACCAAAGTTATTCAATAGGGCTGTTCAGATGACAGCATTTTCTCAGTGTCCATGTGAAAAAAAAAATTGCAGTATGCACTATTCCCTTCCGTATATTGGATGAGACTCACCCAATCAACCTGTCGACCTGCAAAAAAAAAAAAAATGGATCTCATGCGCATCATCCATATAGCATCCAATATTTATGGCTCTGTATAGAAATGACACAGAGAACTGGGTATTGTCCCAGGAATTTGTTAGGTGAAACAAATCCTGACGTGAGATTTAAATGTCTACAGAAGCCATGATAACGCCACTGGATGTCAAGCAACTGATCGTTTTGGTCAAGGACAGGCGTGTTTCATGGGATGTCCGTGACCCCTTCTGCTCCAACAAGCACAAGAAGGAAACTGGGCCAACATTTGTCAGGGCGTTTACTCTGAATACGTCCCTAAAAAATCCATGATATACAAGTTATTGATCTGTGCCATCCTAGGAGCTGCTTGCAGAAAAATATCAAATTTTTTATATGTCCTGTTTTTTTATCTTTATGACCCTAAAAAATGTTTCAATTGTAGATGTGTACTTATTTTTTTTCAATTTCCATATACAGATGATTATGTTAGAAATGTTGGTGCAGCTTTTATGATCAGTATCAGCTAGATAAGCAACAACATGGCAAGAGTGGCTCTGAACCACCAAAAAAAAAACAAAAGAGGTCATACACGTACATGCAGCAGCTTCATTTCCTTTTGCAGGTTATGGGGCTGGGTGTAATGTTCTTTCCATTATTATATGGTATTATAACATGTTATTTTATATTTTGTTTTAAATTTCAGTCTAATAAGTGACGCATCCCTAAAATCTGTGTCTCAGGTGCTACCTCATGCTGTTCTCAGATTCTATAGCAAAAATCCGCTGACAGATGCCCTTTAAAGATGCCGTGGGGAGATACCTTTAGGCTTTTGGTCTTGGGCTCCACATTCAGGCTTTTTCATGCAGTTTTTGAAGTCAGAAGCAGAAACAGATGATAAATAGAGAGAATCTGTAAAGAAAAGACATCTCGGTCTTTTGAATCTACTTTTGGCTTCAAAAACTGCATCAAAAACCTGAGTGTGTGAATGTAGCCTAATTACGGTAACTGTAAATAAATACAACAAAAGATAAAAAGTAAAACCAGATCACTGTGACAACATTTTATTTTGGTGGAATGATACAGAAACATTATTTCAACATTTCAAATTTACAATTAGAACACAAGCCAATATTTACAATTCATCTGTAACTTTTAGACTATCCAAAATAAGAAAATATAGGAGTATAAGAAAGTCAATTAAAATAAAGACTTAATTAAATATGTATATTTTTTATCCAGTGTAAGTAAATCCTTTCTCGAATATTCACATAGTATGATAGTTCATTTCTAACTATTTCTTATCTGCGCTATTACGTTTCATATGACATTTGATTATAGCATAATCACAGAAATACTACAGGCTTACAAATACCTGGCTCTTAGGGCCCGTGCACATGGACGATTTTCTCAGACCTGTGCTATCCATGGTTTTCATGGATAGCACTCGTACCTATGATATTCCACGGGACTGTGCGAGTGGTCCGTGAGTAAAATCGGAGACATGTCTGAGTTTGAGCCCAGTGTCGGATCAATATTGGCAATGCAATTTTATGGGTCTTTGAAAAAAGTATAATTTTCAGAGTAGCAGAATGGAGAAGGTGGAGAAACTTTGCTTTTTTTCTCCATGTCCAAGAAACGCTGATGTCACGTTTATCGAACTCTGATCAAACTCTGATCAGGATAACTGAACAGTGTGACCCAAACCCTTATAATTGTAGATTTTATCAGATTATTTTTATTGAATTTTTCAAAAATTTTACATTCAAAACAGTTAACTGAAATATAAGTAGAACAGGGGAATAACTGGGTAAATGGAAGTTGATGGAAAGGGAGTGAGAGGGGGAAAGGGAAGCAAACGATCTTTATTGGGAAGGGAAGAGGAAATTGTAGATTTCAATACAATGTAAAAGAACAACTTAATACAGCACAATGTAAAGAAACAAGATGTGGCACAAATTGTAAACAAATGTCAATTTTCTTGGTCACCATCATATCTGACAATGCAATATGGAGAAACAATAAGCTGAACAGTTTGCTAAACTCATGCAAAGTGTAACACTGCATCGCTCAGTAATGAGGACATACAGTGTATTGCCTAAATTCCGACTTATCGTCATAGCAAACAGAATTGAAACTTATGATTACACTTCCTTCTATGCTTAAATAACAACTTTGTGGTCTGCACTAACCTCCATAAACTTAAAATTGAAATCTATGACTACCTGAATTAGGCTATGGCCACATGGTCCGGATGCATATTACCATTACCATAGGAGGACCATTGTAGGGTGAAATCTCTGGCAAATCCACAACAAATTCAGATGAATCTGGTGAGGTTTCTGTTCCGGGTTTCAAACTGATTTTGTTCACAAAATTTACTACCCATGTGGATTTAAGGTTTTAGTCGCAATCAGCAGCCAGAAGTGGGCGGCTTTACAAATCTGTCAGGTATTCTAATCGGTTGTTTAAAAGCCATTAGTAAATGATTCTTAATAGTGGCACAATATTGAGGATCAATCTGCAAAACCGGGCACCCTATAAATAGTCAATTAGAAAACCGAGCCAATTTGCATGGCCGCTCAATTGTTATTTGTATTGCGACCACTTATATCAGACTATACCTTCTGAACTTTGGCCAGTTTGATATTTGTGAGCACTTCTGCATATGTCTATATTGTGGCAAGCAAAAGCTATGACATCAGCTATGACCTCGAACAAGTATTGGTTGCTGCTGGTCAATCTGGAAAAGGTTAATAGAAATCAATCAATTGGAGAATGATGTTCGAAATCAAAATTGTGAAGTGAGGCAGCCTGCTAATGAATGGAAAGCCTTTCAGATAGTTGTTCAAGATTTGGTGTTGAACTGTGAAAAAGCCCCTTCTCTCATCACGGTCTAGTCTGGCTTGGACAGAATGTGACTACTACAATTGGTGGGGGCCACAGCAGAATGGGGAGAAGGTCCTGTAAGGGACTATGTATTTTTTTTTCTTTTTTCTTTCCAGACCACTATGAGCCTATTTTTAAAATAGATACCTTAAGTGGAGGACAACTCCTTTAAGGTGGGTCAAAAATTAGAAATGCAGCAGGCAATCCTACACATATCTTCAAATAAACCTGAGCCACTAAAAGATAAAAGGTATAGAAAAGGCTAAACATAAATATTTGCTCGGTTTTTTTTCATTCTGATTCCTTGGTGGTGTTTTTTTTTAATTTTTTTAAATCACCACATTTTAAAACCTGTTTTGTTGCCAGAGGTTATATATTCCTTATGTAGAAGTTAGTGATAACAATTGTGATTAAAGGCCCCGTCACACTTAGCGACGCTAAAGCGATCCCGACAACGATACGACCTGTCAGGGATCGTTGCTGCGTCGCTATGTGGTCGCTGGTGAGATGTCAAACTGTGAGATCTCCCCAACGACGCAGCAGCGATGCGGCGACCTGTAGCGACCTGTAGAACGATGTCACATGGCAGCTATTTCATGACGATTCAGACCTCAATGAGGGACGTCCTGTCAACAAGGTCGTTGGTAAGGTGTCAAACACAGCGATGTGTGCTACCCAGCGGGACCTCAACGATCAAAAAAAGGTCCAGGCCATTCCGACACGACCAGCGATCTCACAGCAGGGGCCTGGTCGCTGCTACGTGTCACACAAAGCGAGATCGCTACTGAGGTTGCTGTTGCGTCACAAATCTTGTGACTCAGCAGCGATCTCGCTTTGTGTGACGGGGGCTTTAGGCCCGAATGAATACAGAACTGACAGGTGGGGGACTTTTTCCTTTTCAACGACAGTGTATGTCTTTATAGAAATACTGAACAATCAAAATCAAGCTATAATGATTTGTCTGAGATTTTCCTAGTACAAATGATTGAAACAAACAGATTATGTAGAGAAAATAATAGCCTGGGTCCTAAAAGTAGAAATCTAACGGTAAGAATAGATAATTTCTGTACACACATCTCATTTGTGCTTATTTCCGTTTCCAGCTCTACTAATTGCTTAGCAAAACTATAAAAGGAAATATATAAGTACATCGCTGCCACAACCTTTCTGCTTCATTGTTTTTTGCACTAATTGTGTGTGATGACGGCCATTTTCCTGGTCTATACCTCTCTGTAAAGAACAAGCTGCATCCAATAGATAACACAAGAGGGTGGAGGCAGCATTTGTGTTACAGAGACACCAACTTCACAAACGTCACATGGCAGACGCTAGATCCCTGTTAGGAATTTTGTACTGGAATCCAGAAACTTCAAGTTACGTCTATGGAAGGCAGAGGCAATATCGGGTTATTACAATCCATAGCTATGAGAGAGCTGAATAAACCCATAGGAGGCCTAGGTTTATGGCACTTCCACCAACATTATAATCCTACAAGAACAAGGAAGCTTATCTAATATATAAAGCTGAATGTGTGTGTGTATGTATGTATGTATGTATGTATGTATGTCCGGGATTGGCATCTGTACCGTCGCAGCTACAGCCACAACATTTTGCACAGTCACACGTCTGGACCCTGAGAGCGTCATAGGCTATGTTGTGAGGCGAAATTTTAACCCCGCGCTTTCCAATTCACAAAACAATTTTGCCCCTATCTACATAATGGGGAAAAAGTGAAAGGAAAAGTGTTGGAGGCAAATTGACAGCTGCCAGATGTGAACAAGGGGGACTTAAAGTGTGAGAGCGATGGCGCCAAAGAGTATATACTGTACAGTTGCTAAGGTGGGGCCCCGACATGGGGTACTCACCACACACGGGGATATGAACACACACACAAAATGTGCCACACACTACCACGTGCTTGAGCACATATACCACCCTCAGCACACATTTCACCACACATACACCAACCTCGCCACATAAAAGTCGAAACACAAAAGTCGCCACTCAAAACTCGCCACGCACAAAACTCGCCACATGCAAAACTAGGCTCACGCAAAACTCGCCACACGTGCAAAACTCACCTCATGGAAAACTCGCCACACGCAAAACTTGCACATGCGGAAAAATTGCCACATGCACAAAAGTTGCAACACATGCAAAAAGTGCCTCACACAAAACTTGCACATACTCAAAACGCACCACACATAAAACTCGCCACGTGCAAACTAGCCATGAGCAAAACTTGCTGCATACCACTTGCTACACTAACCTGTCACATGCAACTCGACACACAAAAAGTTGCTACACGCATGTTGCCACACAAAACTCATCACACAAAAGTCGCTACATGCATGTCGCCACACGCAACTCAACACACACAACTTGACACATGAAACTCGCCCTAAAACACACACACAAGTCTGGTATTATCCTTCAAAAATAAAAATCTGATTAATAAGCAGACAAACTACAAAAGCAACAAATGTATCATATAGGAAATACGGCAGCTGTCAGTCACATGACCTGTCTATTATGTGTGTGTGTGAGCTAATATATACTGCCAGGGGGAGGGCTTCCTGTTGGCTGGGGATTTATCAGGCTGCCAATTTAGCTTACAAATACTGAGGTAAAAATACTGACCGAATAACGTGTGAAAGCAGTCTAATACAGGAGGAGATGACATACAGGTACATACTAAATACAGGGGAGATGACACAGGTATATACTATATACAGGGGAGATGACACAGGTATATACTATATACAGGAGGAGATGAAACACAGATATATACTATATATAGGAGAGATGACACATGTATATACTATATACTATATACAGGAGGAGATGACACACACATATATATATATATATATATATATATATACACAGGAGGAGATGACATACAGGTATATACTATATACAGGGGAGATGACAGATATATACTATATACAGGAGAGATGACACAATTATATACTATATACAGGAGGAGATGACACAGGCATATACTATATACAGGAGATGACACAGGTATATACTATATACAGGAGGAGATGACATACAGGTATACAGTATGCTATATACAGGAGGAGATGACACACTGGTATATACTATATACAGGGGATATGACATACAGGTACATACTATATACAGGGGAGATGACACAGGTATATACTATATACAGGGGAGATGACATACAGGTACATACTATATTCCGGGTGAGATGACATACAGGTACATACTATATACAGGGGAGATGACACAGGTATATACTATATACAGGAGGAGATGACACAGATATATACTATATACAGGAGGAGATGACACACTGGTATATACTATATACAGAGGAGATGACATACAGGTACATACTATATACAGGGGAGATGACACAGGTATATACTATATACAGGGGAGATGACACAGGTATATACTATATACAGGGGAGATGACACAGGTATATACAATATGCAGGAGAGATGACACAGGTATATACTATATACAGGAGGAGATGACATACAGGTACATACTATATACAGGAGGAGATGATACACAGATATATACTATATACAGGAGGAGATGACACAGGTATATACAGGAGGAGATGACACACGTATATACTATATACAGGGGAGATGACACGTATATACTATATACAGGAGGAGATGACACACAGATATATACTATATACAGGAGGAGATGACACACTGGTATATACTATATACAGAGGAGATGACATACAGGTACATACTATATACAGGGGAGATGAAACAGGTATATACTATATACAGGGGAGATGACACACGTATATACTATATACAGGAGGAGATGACATACAGCAGGTATATACTATATACAGGAGAAATGACATACAGGTATATACTATATACAGGAGATGACATACAGGTATATACTATCTATAGGAGGAGATTACATACAGGTATATAGTATATACAGAAGAGATGACATACAGGTATATACTATATGCAGGAGGAGATGACATATAGGTATATACAATATACCGGAGGAGATGACATACAGCAGGTATATACTATTTACAGGGGAGATGACATACGGGTATATACTATATACAGGAGATGACATACAGGTGTATACTATATATAAGGGAGATGACAAACATGTATATACTGAGGTGAAAATGAGGGGTGTGAGGTGAAAATGAAAAGGTGTGAGTGCAAAATGAGAGGAGTGAGGGAAAATAGTGGAGTGATCGGAAAATGACAGATGTGAGGTCGAAATGACAAGTGTTAGGGGGAATGAGAGGAGTGAGGGGGAAAATAAGAGGAGTGAGGGGGAAAATGAGAGGTGTAAGGGAGAAAATGAGAGGTGTAAGGGAGAAAATGAGAGATGTGAGGGGGAAAATAAGAGAAGTGAGGTGCTATAACTAACCACAGATATTTACTATGCCCAGGCAAGGCCGGGCTCTTCAGCTTTTGCCAAATAAAATACAAACTTTATTGAAACGTATATTAAACAAGTAAAATTTAGCGGAGATACAAATGCAAAATTGAGCTATATTAATGAGGTGTATACCAATTGTAATACTTTTGGGTGGATGTCCATGCTCGGTCATTAGATTTTGAGCTTTTTGGTCTCTTTTACATATATTCAAATTATTCCAGACTCAGTAGTTCTTGTGAGTCCGCTCACTACTTTCAGGGTATGTAACTCCTCTCCTTGTTGACACACTGTATTTACACTACTCAACTATTAGTCTCTATATAACTTCATTTCACATCTAAGTGCACAGGTTTAGAATGACTCTTTGTATTTGGACACTGGTCCTATTATAATTAGTATACACCCCATGAATGTAGCTTAATTTTGCATTTGTATCCCTGCTAAATTTTCCTTGTTTAAAGTACGTCTCAATAAAGTTTGCATTATTTTATTTGGCATAAGCTTCCTTGTCCTTTTAGGATTATAACTTATGAGTAGTGATGAGCGAGTATACTCGTTGCTCGAGATTTCCCGGGTGACCTCCTAGTATTTATGACTGCTCGGAGATTTAGTTTTCATCACGGCAGCTGAATGATTTACAGCTACTAGCCAGGCTGAGTACATGTGGGGGTTGCCTGGTTGCTAGGGAATCCCCACATGTACTTAGGCTGGCTACCAGCTATAAATCAAGCAGCTGAGTCAACAAAAACGAAATCTCCAAGCAGTCAAATACTCAGAGGTCACCCTAGCGTGCTCAGGAAATCTCGAGCAACAAGTACACTCGCTCATCACTACTTATGAGACAGCTGTTGGCCAAACACTTGATTGGCCAACACTGTCTGTTGTGACTTACTCATTTTAAATGGAAAGAGGGGAGAAAGTCTCTACCAGACTCTTTTTGCCACTGGCTTATCTCCTCTCAAATCAAATCTGGCTTTTAGAAATTGGTAAATGTAACCACCCAGTTTAAAACATGTTATTTTTTTCAATAGAGGGTAACTTTAAAAGGGTTCTCCACTACTTGGAGAATTGATATTCAAATGTCCAAGTCCCACAAGTAAAACAAGAAAAACCTATATTCACCTTTCTCAATTTCACCATGTCAGTGATGTCGGCATCGGGTCTCCTGATACTTGTGTGACATTATGTCCATTGAATACTGCAGCCAAACAGTGATTGCTAACCAACTGCAGAATGTACTATTTTATCGGAACGGATGTATGCTCTGATGGAATATTGATTAGCAGCTGCCGATTAGTGACTGCTGATTGGCTGCAGTACTCCCATGATATAAAAATGTCACGTGAGTGTCGGGAGACCCAACGTGGACATCAGTCCCGGAGGTGTGTAAATTTTTCTTATTTTACTTAGGGAGCTCGCATTTAAGACGCTCTTGTCCAAGTAGTGGAGAACCCCTCTCATCATTATAATTGACATACTCTTTAGTTTTCTAGATTGTGTCATACAGTATCTGTTGGAATTTTGAAAAAGACCATCCAAAAACCTTCATACCAATACTAGTGTCAAATGCCAGGTATGGCAAGATATTGGAGGTGTATGTCAGAAGAGTAAACCTCAGAATGCTCGAATGCTGTGTGCATAGAGCCTTAAAAGATAATTTACATTGTGTGGTCGCCCCAGACTTGGCACATAGTTCTAGGAAAGCATACGAGATATCACAGGAAAATTAGTTTCTATTTGTATGGAATATCCAAAAAGAGGAAAAAAGATGTGGTGCTATCTAACCATAGTAAGTTTATGTCAAGTTGTAAAAGGGGAGTTGTAAAAGAACCTACCTGATATAGTTGTCCTGCCTGAGGCACACGTCTCGTTTTGGTTTGGATTCAAAAGTGATAGACTACAGCTATTCCCAGAGAGACAGGGGAAACCGCTTCCGGGAGTTTCCCACAGTGGAAGTATCAGAAATGGATACCAGGATCAGAGATGCCTTCTGTTGCCACAATTGAATCACGGACTATGCCTTTTTGATTGAACATAACAGATAAAATCTGTAAAATCACCAAACTTGGGTGTGTTCTTGGCGGATTGTATGTACAGCAACAGATTTTACCTGTTCAATCAAAAAGACATCGTCCGTGATTCAATCGTTGCAACAGGAATATTAGGTTGTAACTTGTCATTTTTACAAGGAATTATTGAGCATTTCACGAATTGAATAATTTCCTTTCGAAATCTTGATTGTGTACAAGCATAAAGGTACATGTTGACTGCGGAGTTGGTAAGGTCAAGCATGGTACCAATGTCTGCAGCAATGTTAATGCTTTTGCCGTAGTCTCCTCTGTCTATATCATAGTGCATTGTTTTGATAACGATCTGAGTAACAAATCGTGTGGTGCACAGGTAGCAAAAGGTCATGGAAATGGTCACTAATAGCACCATTGATTTTAGCCGCTGAGTCTTCACCATAATAAATGCCGAAAAACTCTTGCGGTTTCGCTGCATTTCACTGTGCACTTTGTTACTTTGGCAGATCTGCCTTAAAATAAACCCATTGAGAGTAAAGATGACAATGAATGGTATGATGTATACAAGGGTGTACTGAAACCATACCAAACAATCCACGTAGAGTTTTGACAGCTGAGCGTTGTAAACACAAACATATCCATTAGTTCCATTAAGTGGCTTTGACTCATTTGACCAAAAATAGGGAATAGACAACAGGTGGCAACAGATAAAGACTGCTGTTATTAGGTAGAGTGCGTATCTTCTAGTGCAAATCTTGGGTCTGACACCAACAGCTCGGATTGCAACAAATCGTTCAATGGTGAAGAAAACAACTAGCCAGACGGAAGTGTTGTAAGCGCCATAGCTTAGGACATCTCGTATCATGCACCAAGGATTTCGATTCCAGAAGGGCTGTAAAGTGTAGTACTTTAATATTACCTCAAGAATGACAATCTGGACAAGGACCATTGTGTCAGCCACAGCGATTGCCATCATGTAACAACGACAAGAGGGTGAAAGTCCACAATTTCTTCTCCAGAAAATGAAAATAGTTAGTAGGTTTGCTGCAAAATTCAAAAGCAAAAATATAATAATGGAAACTAAGACAATGAGGTACATTTATTAAAAGAACTAAAAAAAAGTTGACCCACTTTTTGGGACTCGGCCATCAAAAGGGCAAGGCTTAACAGAAAGAGGACATGTTTTGCGGACAGGTTTAAAATATGACAAAATGGGTCTAAAGGTTTGCAAAATTTCTCATCCAACAAGAGCAACTATGATAAATTTGGTGTGTTTTCAGACTTTCTAATAAGCTTAATAAATCTGCCACACAATATCTTTAAAAGAGAACAATTGTTATTATACAGTATATATTCTTTAGACCAGGGTGTACAACTTATGGCCACGGGCAACATGATTGTCAGTGTCTGGTGGATGCTCACATGCATTTTCCATGTCAGTAAGTGGACTGGAGAACGGATGGCTAAGTATTAATAGTGCACTGTGCTAGGATCCGCACGGTGGCGCAGTGGGCAGCATGGTGGCGCAGTGGTTAGCACAGCAGCCTTGCAGCGCTGGGGTCCTGGGTTCTAATCCCACTCAGGACAACATCTGCAAAGAGTTTGTATGTTCTCTCCGTGTTTGCGTGGGTTTCCTCCGGGCACTCCGGTTTCCTCCCACATTCCAAAGACATACTGATAGGGATTCCAGATTGTGAGCCCCATCGGGGACAGTGATGATAATGTGTGCAAACTGTAAAGCGCTGCGGAATATGTTAGCGCTATATAAAAATAAAGATTATTATTATTATTATTATTATATTATGGCGGAATGACTTGTGTGGACGTAGACGAGTTGGAGAAGGGGCCATGCACAAGTGCTGCTACATTCATGGTAGTTTAGGGAACCACTGGAATTTCTTGCATAAATTAGAATAAAGAAAGCAGCATTCAATATCTCTTCCTTTCTGAATTACAAGTGGAGGAGAATGGGACCACTATCTCCCTAATGGATGGGTGTCCTAAAAATGGGACCAGCAATCTGATATTTATGGCATGTACTATTGATATGCCAATCAACTCTCATAAGGTAATGCCTATGTTTTATTACAAATCTGGGGGTTAGTTCAATCTATGAAAAGGAAGAGATTGGGTACTTTTTCTTTAAACTAGGTGCTAATGTTCGGTTTACCCGGTTGATCAATTAAATATGAGTGTTATCAGGATGCAGCTTTATGGCATCAAATCCTGGCCACCAATATACTGTGGGCATTCAAAAAAGTTTGGACACCCCCGGTCAAAATTATTGTTATTGTGAGCAGTTAAGCAAGTTGAAGATGAAATGATCCCCAAAAAGGAAGAATAGATGAAAATCCCTCTAACAATAATTGAAAGACTCTTGTTTGGCTAAAAAAAAGTGCTTGCAAACTTTCAAAAGTGGGTGATACTGGGTACTAACCATGCAGGGTGCACAAACTTTTGCATCAGCCTGTTTTCCTTTTTGTAGTTTTTAAAATGTATCAGATGAAAATATATTTATTTTGCCTAAAATACAAAGGAAATGTGTAATTTTTAACATTAGGCTTTTTAGAGGTCATTTCATCTTCAACTTGCTTAACTGTCCACAATTACAATAATTTTGACCAAGGGTGTCCAAACTTTTATATGCCATTGTAAGGACCAAACTCAGGTGATGAAATTTTGTCTGGGATTTATGACCAAAATTTGGGCAAAGAAACGTGCCGCTTGAGTGAAATGGCCATTCTTGCACCTGTTAGAATAAATCCCCCGAATGCTAGCCTCAGTTTTGTATATGACACTAAGATAATTGAATACTTTACTGCTAGTTTCATCCGCGGTCTCTACCTGAGGCTGCAGTTATATGACAACATATGTCACGCGGGAAAAAACCTCTGGGTAACAGATGATCAACTGTTCATGTTGTGACGCTACATTAGAATTGCGATTTTGCATCAAAGAAATGGAGAATCACAGACAAGCTGCAGTCACGTGTCTTGCCTTGAAGTTTATGGCAAATAAGTTTCAAGCAATTTGTGACCAGCAGCCGAAAATACAACACACTTGGACACGTGTCGCAGTTGCTGTAGGTTGCAATGCGACGCTATAGGAAATCATTAAAGGCAATGTCGCGATGCAACACCATGATGTTGTGAGACATGTCGCCATATAGCCCCAGCCTCAAAACTCATCCTCAATACATGAGCAACCAAGGTCCAGTAAAGTACAAATAACCTAATTAGTGATCCAAAATAGTAGTAGGTCCAAACCAGCCTGGCAAAAATCAATATTAATTTACTTACACGGGATCCCGATAATGGCCAAGACTGGATAGAACACTTTCTGCAAGGTTATCATCCAGTGCTCATTCTTCATTGTGCGGCAGGAAAGACATTAGCTGCTGGAAGTGATGCTTTACTGGTCTTTATAATGATCTGCTGCTGCAATGTATACTAGAAACATAGTCTATTACCTCTCTTATCATGTATTTCATCAAATTGCAATATGTAATATACCTCTGTAAACACAAAAACAATAAAGAGGCAGTTAATGATTCACCAATCACTGGACCAGGGCCGGCAAGATGGCTGAAACGCTAACCAAGAAATAGGAGACTGCTGGTTTCCAAGAAAACTAAGAGGTGTAGGCAGGCTGTGTTTGTACACCGCAGGTCTCACCGATATACATCTCCGCTAATCCGGTTTTATCTGAATGAGTGTTGTGATGCAATCTGGTATATGGAAAGGCCCACGCACACATTAGAGCAAAGTCAACTGCACTCAGTGATTTAGGTCGTCTTATGTTACATAGTACAAATGAATGGACACAAGTTCATCAAGTTCAACCAAGGAACGTGGAATGATTTAGGAATGGGGATAGGTAGATCTAACGCACGAAGCAGTATCAAATATTCTCCCTATTCTTTTTTTTTGTTTAAATAGTTTTTTATTGAAAGCAAACATGCACAATACAATTTATGCACTGTCCAGTATTTTACAAAAATTTTAACATTTTCCAAACCCCCAACAATCCCAACCATACCCAAACCTCCCCCTCCCCTGACAGCTCCTTCCCAGTTATACTTTTGTTACCAGTATTGATGGTTCCTTGAGCCATTTGACTCACTTATGTTCGCTTGTTCCTCTAGCACTCTCTTCCTTTCAGAGGCTCTCACTCTCCCATTTCCCATAACTACTCATCCCAGCTCGAGCCACGGAGACCACATTTTGTCAAACGTTTCTATTTTCCCACGTCTTTTATAGACCCCCTGTTCCAGATTGAGACCATGTTTAACATAATTCAGGAATTCACCCCTCGTAGGCGGTTCCTCCTTGATCCAGTTCCTTGCTATTACCTTCCTTGCCATATATAATAGCCTAGCTATTGCTATCTTCCAGATGTTATCCACTCTAATTTCCTCTACATGTCCTAGTATACACACTATCGGATCTCTCGGCACTCTGCATTTATACGCCCCTTCCACACGGCTCATTACCACCAACCAGAAAGCAACCAGTCTTGGACATGTCCACATCATGTGGTATATTCCTGCATTCCCAGTCTTACATCTCGGGCATTCAGAGTCAGCACGCAACCCCGCTCTGCACAACACTTCCGGTGATTTATAGACTCTGTGCAAGATGTACAGCTGCGATAGTCTATACGGCTCGCTCAGCGACACTCGTGGAACCGACTCCAACACCGACTCCCAGGTTTCATCCTCCATTGGGCCTAAATCTCTTTCCCATTTCGCTCTCGCTTTTAAAGGGAAGTCTAGCAAATATGCATGTAGAAGGTCCTTATAAAGGGTGGTAATGACTCCCCTTGTGGACCCTTCCCCACACACGTATTCCAGAACTATGTCCTCTTGGATCTCAACACCACCGCCCCTGTTTTGAGCTTTAAAAGCATGTTTCATCTGAGCATATTGATACTCCCCAGTCGGTCTCAGTCCAAACTCCCCTTGCAGCTGCGAAAAGGACTTTAATCCTCGTTGTTGAACTATCTGAGCCACCAAGTGGATTCCTTTGGCCCTCCACTCCGCCAGCACTCCAAGGGCCGCAAACTCAACCAAATTATTATTAAACCATATCGGTGTAAATTTAGTCAGCCCCGTAACCCCCCGAATCTGTCGCAGTCTGGTCCATAATTTATATATCAAAAACATAGTTGGGTATAATTTCCCCAATACTCCCAAGGAACCATCCTCCAGACACTGCGCTACCGGTCGTCGGTCTGTCACCCTCTCCTCAAGTGCTGTACCGCACTGGAGGACACCTCCCGTGCCCAGCCCTTCAAATGTTGGCTCTGGGCTGCAAGAAAATATAACTCAGGATTGGGTAAAGCCAATCCTCCATCTTCCTTGGGTCGCTGAAGCGTCTCCAGGCGAATACGTGGGTACCGCCTCCCCCATATCAGACTTCTAAATAGAGCATTAATCTGCCGGAATTTCCCACGTGGAATCCAAACTGGCGCGTTATGTAGGACGTAGAGTAATTTGGGCATCAGAACCATTTTAATTAGATTAACCCTCCCCACCACCGATAAGTGCAATTTATTCCATGCATCCACTTTTGCTTTAAGGGCGCCCACGAGAGGTGTCAAATTCCTATACAGAAACTCTGTAACTGGCATCGAGATCCATATTCCCAGGTATCTGAAAAGGGACACTACCCTAAGCCGCCCCTCTCCCAATGGCTCACTTCTGCTCTCCTCCACCCCATCCACCTCAAAGAGGACCGATTTATCCCAGTTTATCCTCAATCCCGATAAGTCTCCAAATTTCCCAACGATCTCGATAGCCCCATTCAAGGCTTCATCCGGGTCCGCTAGGAACAGTAGGATGTCGTCTGCATATAACGCAATCTTCTCCTCAACACTCCCATAACTGAACCCAGGGACTTCATCCGACTGTCGGATCTTGGCGGCCAATGGCTCCACAGCTAAGGCAAACAGAAGGGGCGACAGTGGGCAACCCTGCCTCGTACCTCTGGCCAGCTTTATAGGCTGAGAAAGTTCCCCATTCACTCTAATTCTAGCTGTTGGTAGTGAATATAACAGTTGAGTCCACGCCACAAATTGCGGACCAATACCCATACATTTCAACACCCGCCAGAGATATCCCCACTCCACACTGTCAAACGCCTTATGGGCGTCCAAGGATGCAATAACCCTTCGGCCACAATTGTCAGACTTCAGCTGCAGGTTCATATGCAGCCTCCGCAGATTAACCGCTGTAGACCTGTCAGGCATAAAACCAGACTGATCCGGATGCACAAGGTTAGTAATGACACTAGACAGACGGGTAGCTAACACCTTGGCCAAGAGTTTGACATCAATGGTTAACAGAGAGATTGGCCGATATGACTCAGGCTTCCCCAGATCCTTATCCTCCTTCGGAATAACCACTATAATAGCCTCCCTCACAGATGCTGGGAGATACCCTTTACATCCAGCCTCCTCCAGTACTAAAATATTCTCCCTATTCATTCCAAGTGTACATAACTGAATCAACTTTCAAAACAAGAAATTGATACGTGCACGTGTCACCCTGTAAAGACAGAGGATTGAGTGGTGCTAGAGATCAAGGAGGACAGCCAGTGCCTTTGCTGTGGTCGTTGTCGGGACTACAGTGAAATCTGTGCAGCCACATGGGACATAGTGCCCAACCCAGTTAGGGTGGATGTCTTAACACGATCCTTAGTGGTCAGCGGTGGGAAGAGAGCTGAGGTACTCTCCTATAAGTCTGAGGTGCGGTGGATGCCAAGGTCCAGGCTAAGAGGAGAAGTTTTAGTGCACATATAGCGCTATGTGCAGCGGGAAAAGAGCTGGGGTCATCGCACCATGAGGGGCTGTTTTGCTATTGCTTACTGAGACCGTCTGATCCTGCATCCCTTCCACAAGTTTCCCCTTTTAATTTTGCTGAGGATGGCCAGCGAGCCCATCATGACAGTTGGCATCCATTATGCCCCGGCTCGGTGGAGGCTGACCCAGACACGTAGATAAGCCCATCCCAGGCTGTTAATATTAGCCCACAACTGTCTAGCCTTTGCCGGTTAGAATTTATAGGGGGACTCGAGGAATTTTTCTTTGTTTCTGGGGTCCACCATAAACTAACCAGTGAAGGTTAAGCAAATAGCTGTGAGCTGTTATTAATAACCTGGGAAACTTGGGATATTGTAAACCAAAAATAAGGAGAGGATTGTACCCAAATATGTACCTGTGCATCATATAAGGCTCAAGTAGACAAAACAACAAATATAGGAAAAAAAACACTTTATCAAGAAGTCAATAAGAAAAAAAAAACCTAATTTAGGCTGGTTTCACATTTGCGTTTTTTTGGGTGCGTTTTGCGGTAAAAACGCAAAAAAACGCATGGTGAAAAAACACATGTAAACGCGTACAAACGCTGCGTTTTTTGACGCATGCGTTTTTGCATGTGGTGAAAAAAACGCGGCGTTTTGACGCGTTTACATGCGTTTTTTCATGCGTTTGCGTTTTTTAAACGCATGCTGAGAAATGTGTGACAGCTGCCAATCATCAAAATAAAGTAAAAAACCCACTATAAACAGAAATAGTTAGGGGTAGGGATCATAACCCTAACCCTAAAGGGATCCTAACCCTAACCCTACCGCTAACCCTAAGGGATCCTAACCCTAACCCTACCCCTACCCCTACCTCTAACCCTAAGGGATCCTAACCCTAACCCTACCCCTAACCCTACCCCTAAGGGATCCTAACCCTAACCCTACCCCTAACCCTACCTCTAACCCTAAGGGATCCTAACCCTAACCCTACCCCTAACCCTACCCCTAAGGGATCCTAACCCTAACCCTACCCCTAACCCTACCTCTAACCCTAAGGGATCCTAACCCTAACCCTACCCCTATCCCTAAAGGGATTAGGGTTAGGGGTAGGGTTAGGATCCCTTAGGGTTAGGGGTAGGGTTAGGGTTAGGATCCCTTAGGGTTTAGGGTTAGGGGTAAGGTTAGGGTTAGGGGTAGGGTTAGGATCCCTTTATCACCTTTATGTTGGGGGGTGGCATATCAGTGTGTTTTCTGGTTTTTTAATAGAAAAACGCATGCGTTTTTAACGCAAAAAAACGCATGCACAAAAAAATGCATGCGTCCCTATTGACTCCAATGTATTTTTTGACCCAAAAAAACCGCATGAAAATGCATGCGTTTTTTTTGGTCCAAAAAACGCCTCTCAAAAACACTACAAGTTGCATTTATGAAAATGAACGCATGCAGTAAAAAAACGCATGCGTTTCAAAACGCGACCAAATGCGTACAAAAAAAACGCATGCATTTTCAATGTTAAATATAGGGAAAAAAACTGCATGCGTTTTTTTGAAAAAAAAAAAAACGCTGCAGACAAAAACGCAAGTGTGAAACCACCCTGACACAAATTTCATTAGAGACACCAAACAAGACAAAAATATTTGAAAACAATTGACATGACATGATGAAATGGAGAACATATAATAAAAACCACAGGGAGCAGGTCAGCACTGTTTATAAACAGTATGTATCTATATAAAATGTTGGAAAATTGAGATCCACAATATGTACCGGTACAAATGAGTTAAGTATAATTTCAAAGGTATAAAGTGCAGTGCAGTTATATAGATAATCACTCAAGTATTCTTAGAAGTTCATATTATAGATCTATTCAATAATCCTTATATACAATATTACCAGCAAGAAAAGTGCATACTGCGATGTAATACACAAATATAACTTGATTAATAAGAGAACAGAATCATAATACTGTCCAAAGTAACAAAGAAAGTTAAGAGCACTCACCATCCATAACATTTTCAATCCTTGATTGTGACATAAAAGTCAGCAGCATAGAGACAAGGGAGAACATGTACTGCAATCGGACGACAGCCATTTCGCGCACCTGCGCTTCAACAGGCTCAATAGGACCCGCTG
Source organism: Ranitomeya imitator (assembly GCF_032444005.1). Lineage (NCBI taxonomy): Eukaryota > Metazoa > Chordata > Amphibia > Anura > Dendrobatidae > Ranitomeya > Ranitomeya imitator. The sequence goes on from NC_091284.1 coordinate 185,143,627, forward strand.
AAGCGCAGGTGCGCAAAACGGCCATCGTCTGATTGCAGTACACGTTCTCCCTTGTCTCCCTGCTGCTGACTGCCACAATAAAGGATTGAAAATTTTATGGATGGTGAGTGCTCTCAACTTTCTTTGTTACTTTGGACTGCACTGTTTTACATGATTGAGCACCCGGATCCCTCTGTGGCAACATTAAGCAACTAATCAGCTGTTCCTGAAGGACGCGTGTGGTGCATCTGTTGCAGTAAATGCGGTACATATTTTTCTCTTTTAGAATCATAATACTTACCGGAGTTCATGTTGCATGTGCTGGCACTGCCAACACCACACTCCAATGCCCGTTTCACACGTTGCTTCGTCAGGGAGTGATCATCGAGTCATATTTGTATATTATATCGCACTATGCACTTTTCTTGCTGGTAATATTGCATATAAGGATTGAATAGATCTATAATATGAACTTCTAAGCTAAAACGTAATAATAGTGATTATCTATATCATTTTGCACTGCACTTTACACCTTTGAAATTATACTTACCGTATATACTCGAGTATAAGCCAAGATTTTCAGCCCATTTTTAGGGGCTGAAAGTCACCCTCTCGGCTTATACTCGAGTCATACCCAGTGGTAAGCAGGGGAGGGGGAGTGGGGGCTGTCTAATAATACTCATCTGCTCCTGGCACGGTCCCTGGCTTCCCGGCGCCCCAGCTTCTTCCTGCACTGAGCGGTAACATGGTACAGCTCATTACAGTAATGAATATGTGGCTCCACCTCCCGTAGGGGTGGAGCCGGATATTCATTACTGTAATGAGCGGTAACGGTGACCGCTCAGTACAGCAAGAAGCTGCGGCGCCGGGAAGCAGGGACTACACAACGCCAGGAGCAGGTGAGTATAATAGGGAGGGGGAGCGCTGCACGATATTCACCTGCTCCCCGTTCTGGGCGCCGCTCCGTTTTCAGCGTCTTCTGCAGTGACGCTCAGGTCAGAGGGCGCGGTGACGTGGTTAGTGTGCGCCCTCTGCCTGAACGTCAGTGCAGAAGACGCTGAAGATGTGAGCGGCGCCGGAACTAAGTCAGGTGAATATTGAAAGTGCCAGGGGCCTAAGCGACGGAGAGGTGAGTATGTGATTTTTTTTTTAATTGCAGCAACAGCAAATGGGGCAAGTGTCTGTATGTAGCATCTTGTGGGGCCATAACGTTTGTGCAGCACTATATGGGGCAAGTGTCTGTATGAGGCCATAATCAACGTTTGTGCAGCACTATATGGGGCAAATATCTTTATGGAGCATCTTATGGGGCCATAATTAACGCTTGTGGAGCATTATATGGGGCAAGTGTCTGTACGGAGCATCTTATGGGGCCATAATCAACATTTGTGCAGCATTATATAGGGCAAGTGTGTCTATGGAGCATCTTATGGGGCCATTATTAACCTTTATGCAGGATTATATGGGGCATATTTTAATATGGAGCATCTTATGGGGCCATCATAATTTTTATGGAGCATTATATGGGGCTCCTGATTCAATACGGATATTCAAAAACACGTAACCTACTGATGTCTCAATTAATTTTACTTTTATTGGTATCTATTTTTACTTTTGACATTTACCGGTAGCTGCTGCATTTCCCTCCCTAGGCTTATATTCGAGTCATTACGTTTTCCCAGTTTTTTGTGGCAAAATTAGGGGGTCGGCTTATACTCGAGTATACATGGTAACTCATTTTTCCATTACGTCCCTCAGGACAGCACCATGGAGGACGTCCTTCCTTTACCTATAGCGGGGCAGGATCATAGAGAGGTTAAAAGGACCCTCCCACCTCCACCCTCCAGTGTTTTTCCTGTCCCTACAGGGACGGTTGTATGAGAGGTTGCTCCTAGAGCGAAGATAGCCTGTGGATTCTCTTCCCCCTGTCAAGTGGTCCGTGGCAGACACCTCACTGGGTAGAGGTCCCTCAGCTATCAGTGCTGTACCAGATGGACTTAGAGTTCGGGGGTCTCAGCCTTCCCTTTCCCCGATCAGACGGACCGTGGCCGACTCCTCTTTGAGAGGTTCTTCAGCCAACAGTCAGCCTGTGCAATGGGCTTAGGGGGATCATGCGGCAGGTCCAATCCTTCCCCCTGTCAAGTAGCCCAGGGTGGAAACTCCCCAGTGGGGAGTCCCTCAGCCCCAGAGACCAGTCGAGCGATGGGCTCCTGGGTAGAGCCGCTTCCTCCCGGTGGGGGCTCTCGGCTCGGACGCCAACCGGCAAAAGACCACTACTTCTGAAAGTCGTGTGAAGGCTGTTGCGCTTCCGGTGACGTCAGAGAGGGGCACCGGCACATAGGATCAGCGTGCATTCCACGATGGAACACGGAAGGGGGCACAGGAGAGGAAATCATTGACAGTAATGCAGCATTCCTGACGGGACGCCGCTTCCTTACACAGTAGGCTCTCGGCGTTACCAGCTCCCTGTCTTCTAGCAGGTATGGAGCCAGCACAGGTGAGTGCATGGTTTAATGTTGCATTGATGGCCTGGGCTGACTGTAGTCTCAGGCCTTTGTACCACAGCTGTACCTTGTAACCCATTTGCAGCTAGACCTTGGACCTCTAGGCTGTGGTGGGGCCATATGTCCAGGCTACATCTCATTACTGGACTTCAGTTAGTTGCAGGTCTGGTCTGCACAGAGCCTTATGATTGGGCTTCAGAGTGTTTTTTTTGGAAGCATGCTTTCCATTTTCTGGTTCAATAAACAAGTGTTTCACTTTTTTCTTTGCAACTTAACTACTCCATCCATAGGAGGACACAAGGTGTTAATTCAGCACATTGTCTCCATGAAGACTGCCCTCCAGCTGCGGCTCATTAATTAGCTCCTTGGTTGGAGTCAGTCTGACAAATGACATGTACTGTTCAGAGTGGAGATTTATCTGGAACTCTGATAGATTCCTCTTTTGTTTAAACGTGTAAGTCTAGCCTCTTGTTTGGCACCTTCAAGCATGGCTTAGTTTTACTGTGCATCATAGTGCCTCTATGCATCATATCGAGAGCCTCCATGCATAATACTGCATCATACTGCTTCTATGCATCATATTGAGTGCCTCTGCACTACCCGATGCGTTAGAATCGGGCCACCATCTAGTTTCTTCATAGTTGCTATATGCATCATAGCGCTTCATAGTTACTTTGTGCATCATATTGCAACGTATTGTATCAGAATACTTAATAGTGCCTTTGGACATATTGCTTTATATTGCTTCATAGTTCCTATATGCATCATAGGGTTTCAGTGCCCTGCGCCTCAGGGGGTATCATTAGTGTGTCGGGCTTGGTGCCTTTTTCACTTCTGGCTGTGAGCCACTGGGTTAGACCTTCTGTCTGGTGCCTTGTTGTGTGGCCGCACATTGTATCATCGGCCTACCACTTCACATTTTGTCTTGGGCCTCAACTCTGGACATGGAGTCCTTGTGTTTTTGGACCCAGATCCAGCTTCTGTTAAGGTACCTTCACACTCAGCGACGCTGCAGCGATACCGACGATGTCGATCGCTGCGTCGCTGTTTGGTCGCTGGAGAGCTGTCACACAGACAGCTCTCCAGCGACCAACGATCCCGAGGTCCCCGGGTAACCAGGGTAAACATCGGGTTACTAAGCGCAGGGCTGCGCTTAGTAACCCGATGTTTACCCTGTTTACCAGCGTAAAAGTAAAAAAACAAACAAACACTACATACTTACCTACCGCTGTCTGTCCCCGGCACTCAGCTTCTCTGCACTCCTCCTGCACTGACTGTGAGCACAGCGGCCAGAAAGCAGAGCAGTGACGTCACCGCTCTGCTTTCCGGCTGACCGACGCTCACAGCCAGTGAAGGAGTGCAGAGAAGCTGAGCGCCGGGGACAGACAGCGGTAGGCAAGTATGTAGTGTTTTTTTTTTTTTTTACTTTTACGCTGGTAAACAGGGTAAACATCGGGTTACTAAGCGCGGCCCTGCGCCTAGTAACCCGATGTTTACCCTAGTTACCAGTGAAGACATCGCTGGATCGGTGTCACACACGCCGATCCAGCGATGTCTGCAGGGAGTCCAGCGACGAAATAAAGTTCTGGACTTTCCTCAGCGACCAACGATCTCCCAGCAGGGGCCTGATCGTTGGTCGCTGTCACACAGAACGATTCCCTTAACGATATCGTTGCTACGTCACAAAAAGCAACGATATCGTTAACGATATCGTTATGTGTGAAGGTACCTTTACTTCATTCTTTAAACAAGGCTTAGTCAAGCAAACAGATATGCTTGAATTGGCTTAGTAAAATTTGCATTTCTTCTGGTTGGAACAGATCTCTCAGGTAGGTTCTACCTTGAGTGCTAAAGGCAAGTCTATTACATAATTAGCTTTAAAAGATGACTTACGTTATTTTGGTACATCCTATAAAAGGACATACTTCTGTACTGGGAGCGGAAAATCCCACGAGTTGAAAGGAAGTATTCCTTCCGCCTCGGAATGCTTTGCCCTAAGATACTAGGACCATCTACAATTTGCATAGTTTTAGGTGCTCCCTCAAAACAAATTTGTTCAGAGCGGCCTATCACGTTCCCTAATCAGTCATTTTATGTTTGTGTGTAGCCTATTACCTCCATCTATCCCCCACCCCCTGAAGATGGCTGTGCCATCATTGTAAATAAAACATTGTTGAAACACACTTGTACATTGTATCTCCCCCACCTCATTGTAGATTGTAAGCTCTCATGAGCAGGGTCGTTTTAATTATTATATGGTTGTTACTTATGACTGTTGTGTTGAAACTGTCAAAACGCTGCGGAATATGTAGGCGCTATATAGTTTATTATTTATTATCGTTATTATTAATCCTTCCCAAACTCTGCAGCAGCACTGTGTTGTATGGCAGAGGATCCCATACTCGCGGCTCTTACCGCAGTCACGGCTCTTAAGATAAATGAAACTGTACCCAGGGCTCTTACTTTTTAAGACCCCATAGTCTCACTGCCTCACAGTAGATAATCTCCCTCTGTGAGGAAGAAACCTACTTTTTCTCTAGCCATGGAATATGGTTACTCCTACAATGGCAGTCTGAGTGTATAAAGATCCCTGAGAAGATTGGCCTCTTGGGATATGTATGTGCGTATATGTGTATATATGGACAAATAAGTTGACATACTTATAATGTCTGGGCTAATGACTCGTATAAATGCAGTTTCGAATAATTTCAAGTGTCGGAAGATTTTTACTAGCACCACTACCACCACCTTCATCGATTTAGAGTCCAGACTCTTAGGCTGGGGTTCACATTGCGTTATGGTGGTACATTTAACGGACTACGTTACACCGCGGCATAACTCAGTGTAACGTAGTCCGCTAACGCTGCCATAGACTGCAATGTTGGACGCATCGCTAGCGCACGCCCACAATGGGCATGTGCTAGCGATGTGCCATCATTGAGTGACGGACCCAAGACGCGGGCTGCAGCATTTCTGGGTCCGTCACTGCTAGCGCAGAAGGAGCTAACAGATGCTCCATCTGCACTAGCGCTGTGCCAAAGTCAGCACTTGCGTTAGCGCAGTCCATTTAACGTATGCGTTGAACGGACTGCACTAACGCAATATGAACCTAGCCTAACATCAGTAAAACAGGAGTGATGATCCACGTTTCTCTTTCAGCGCTTCTAATGAGAAGCCCGACGTCGGTAATGGCGGGGATATTACCTGCCGGATGGTGTATTCCTTAGTTTCAATAATATATAACCCTTACTTGGGGTTAGACATCTAAGGATTTGGAATAGACATGATCTCCTGGATGAGTAATGTGCTTACATCCCAATGCTCTGCCATTATCCATGTACTAACTGTTATTGGTTTGATATTCCCGCAGTCCAGGGCTTCTGTCCTGCAGGTCTCCTAGTAGAATGGTAAGCTGGTCTGTAACCAAGGCTTAACTTGAGCCCAGAAGGACCGATGAAGGAACAGTCCTGTGTTATAAGCACATGCAGCTTATTATTGTCCAGAATAAAGAGAAAAAAATGCAATCGCACAGCCGCTATACGCTAGACCCTTACTGCTCCAGGGGCAGAAAAATGCATTATTAAAGCCTTTTGTCAGAAAACAAACTAAACAAAAAAAACGCTAAAAAAAGATTATACCTTGGTGCTGCTTAAGAAAAACAGATCCAACATGATACATAAGAAGAGACTGAAAGCACACTCACCGGTATATGAACAATCAAAGCGGTTTATTCACATGAGATCATGCGGTGCAAGGAGGGTATGTGAATACAAAAGAGGATGACAGCTGTTTCGTGCTAGGTGAGCACTTCAACAGATCCAATTGGAGAAGCAGAGAGTGAAATACTCCCATTGTACTCCAATACCAATAATGAACCGCAGCAAGTTATTTATTGTGATAGATACTTATAGACATCACCGCCCCAGAATAGGGTTAGAAAACCTTATTGCCCAGCAAAATATGGTGAAAGACACAGCCACCACACAATGAGGACTGTACCGACCAATAATAAGCTGATACATAAGAAGAGACTGAAAGCACACTCACCGGTATATGAACAATCAAAGCGGTTTATCCAATTGGATCTGTTGAAGTGCTCACCTAGCACGAAACAGCTGTCATCCTCTTTTGTATTCACATACCCTCCTTGCACCGCATGATCTCATGTGAATAAACCGCTTTGATTGTTCATATACCGGTGAGTGCGCTTTCAGTCTCTTCTTATGTATCAGCTTATTATTGGTCGGTACAGTCCTCATTGTGTGGTGGCTGTGTCTTTCACCATATTTTGCTGGGCAATAAGGTTTTCTAACCCTATTCTGGGGCGGTGATGTCTATAAGTATCTATCACAATAAATAACTTGCTGCGGTTCATTATTGGTATTGGAGTACAATGGGAGTATTTCACTCTCTGCTTCTGATGCTTATTTCGTTTACCACATTCATACTGAAATTGTCCATTATAGATGTATATCAGACACTCACTACGGTGATTTTCTTTGCGGATCTCTTTAGATATGTTTTTTTCCAATCTTTCATATCATTTATATATCTAGTCTGGTTTTTGCCTGGGACTTTGATTCCTGGGCTTCTGTACCCACCCTGGGAGAGTTGCTTTGGTATTCTCCATGGTGCTGTCCTGAGGGACGTAATGGAAAAAGGGAATTAGACCTACTGGTAATTCAGTTTCCAAGTAGTCCCTCAGGATAGCACCCATAGTTCCCTCCCTTATGTTTCTCTTTTTAGGCTTGCACGGGATTAATCTACCGGCAGATCGTTCATCCTTTGGGTCACCATGGCTCGAAATTAAGATGAAGCCATTAAATGGTTTATTATACACGTGTTTGTAAGGGCACATTTAGACCATTTATTTCCATCCTTCGGTGGTACTTTGAAAATACATTGGAGGGTGGAGGTGGGAGGGTCCTTTTAACCTCTCTATGATCCTGTCCACGGGTTTCAGAGCCGCATCTTGAATATTTTAAAGAATATTGAAGTTCAAGGTCGGTCATTTTTGACCGAAGACAACAGCAGGGTTAAGCACGATGTACACAGAAGGTGAATATAACTCCCATCACTGTTGCCTGTTCGGTCTGATCTCAGGGAGACCAGGCAACAATGATCCGAGCGGTCTTTAGCACCTGAGAAGGACGCAAACTGTTCTGCTTTTCCCAGGTACCGGTAGCTGTCTCACTGATGCGACACATGGACTCTGATAGCCCTGGCTCTGGTTTTTCCAGTACTGGAAACATCAGGACGTGTAAAAGAGCCCTAATTTCTCATGCTATTTACGGGGTATTAGTAAAAATCTGCAAAAATTGGCCAATCCTTGTAGTGGAGCAGTGTAATGTGCTTAGTGGTGTTTATGATAGGACAGTAGCTAGGTTTAAGGATTTCACACAATGTAAACACTGAAAATAGAGAGAAATTAAATATTCCAGACAAAAGTAATAAAAGGATGTCAATTTTATTCCTACTAAAGAGATGTAACAAGTATGAACAAGAAAAAAAAAGTCACATCGTTAGTGCAGCCACCAGCTGCGCCAAAATTATGCATCTTTTTAAAACTTTTAATGCCAAAATATCTGGCGTAAAAACTTTGATGAATCGGGTCCATAGATTCTATAATTTACATTCCCCTACAGTGAAAAGAGGAAACCAGCTCACGGCCATTTCTTGCTTGAAATAGTGTCCATAATTTTCACACAAAGAATCCAGCTTGACTGATAGATCTCTGGATGTAACAAGGTTTTTATAGCTTTTCCCAAGTAAAGTTGAAGATGTTATATCTGTTGAGCTGGATGCCTTCATTGAAAATTACTCCCTTTCAGTCCCTGGCAGTAATTTTGCAAACCCTGCACCTTCTGGATTACAAAGTAGCTTAATGTTCACTAGACGATATATCTGAGCATTCTAGAATTAAAACCCAAGTAGTCTCTTCTAATCACACAAGTTATTCAGGCTTGTTTAGGTGGCAGATATTATTTATTTTTTTTTTTTAAATATGACATGTTACCACCATTTACACCCTTGTAGGGGTTTTCCAGCACAATTTCACTGTCGGTGGTCATCACATGATCATTCATTTGCAATTTACATGGCTTCAGTCATGTGCCAGCCATTTTCTCATCCAATTTTAATACTTCTCTTAATGAAGGGAAAGTATTCAGCCTGTGACCATGAGTCTACAAACTGCATATGGAAAGTCATGATACGGCAAAAGGTAGCACATTACATTGCCAGGATTCCCAATGTTAGACCTTCTTACTGGAGTTAAACGTAAAGAATGGTAAAATAGTTTAAGAGCTCATACTCGCTACAGGAAAGGTATAAAATAAAACCCTTCTCACCTGTTAAGTTGCCCACTGCTCCAGTGCCACTATTTCCGCCAGTCTGCTTATTTTTCGGCAGTGATGTGTTGTCCATCCACATAACTGCAGCCAATCACTGCCCTTGTATGGGTGGGCGTCACAAGCTAGTATGTACAAGTGCAGCTCACAAAATTAGAATATCATCAAAAAGTTCATTTATTTCAGTTCTTCAATACAAAAAGTGAAACTCATTACATAGAGTCATTACATACAGAGTGATCTATTTCACGTGTTTATTTCAGTTATTGTTGATGATTATGGCTTACAGCCTGTGTTTCAGTACTAAAACAAACTAAGGGACCATTTTAAATGCTTAGGAAGCCTTTGCAGATGTTTTTTGTTAATTCTAATTTACTGAGATTATAACTTCAGGGTTTCATTGGTTGTAAGCCACAAACAACAACATTAACAGAAATATAAATACTTGAAATAGATCACTAATTGTAGTGACTATAATATACGAGTTTCACTTTCTGTATTGAAGAACTAAAATAAATGACAATTTTGATGATATTCTTGAGAAGCACCTGTATGTCTACGTTCAGTCAAGTGTAGGTGCGGTCAATGTGCTGTCCACATTCACAACTGACCAATGTAATGGGCTAGTGCACAAGTGACTACAGAAACCAATAAAATGCCCTAGTCTTGTCTAGGTTTCTTTCAATGAGACCATACTAGTTTCACTGGCAGTTAGACCGATGCAAAGGCTTTGTGGACAAGAGCATGGAGCTGTATTTGGATTCTGTCAAGACGGCAATGTGTTGATATGACCGACTGCTAATTGTAATGCTTGTTTGAGTGTAGTCTTTGGCAGATTATTGCTCCACCAGGACTTATGCTGGAGCAGAAGGCGACTTACCAGGCAAGTTTACTAATCTCATGTCTTTCCTTGCAACTAGTTTAAATTTCTTAAAGGGAACCAATCATGTCCCAAACGCCATTAACCTGCAGATATGGAATTAATCTGCAGGATAATAGCGTTCTAAAGCCGCAAGGCCTCAGCACTGAAGACGCAGCTGATGGGAGAAAATTAACTTTATTCCTCCCAGCAGCCTCTGGCTTTCAGTCATAGAGGTGTAACAGCGTGGCTTCAGTCACCGCTCAGTACACAGTGGCTGTTAGTGCCGGGGTGTGCACTGATACACTGCAGACAGGGGTCATTCAATGTTCCAGCCACTGCACACTGTACTGAGCGGTGACTGAAGCCACGCCATCACATCTTTATGACTGAAAGACGGAGGAATAAAGTTAATTTCCTCTCTTTAGCCACACTTTCAGGGTTATGGCTGCAAAGCTTTATAATGCTATTAACCTGCAGACTAACCCCATATTTGCAGTTGAATAACATTTGGAGACATGCTAGGTTCCCTTTTAGGGTATGTGCACACATAGAATGGACCTCTGCAGATTTTACCGCAGCGGATTTTAGAAATCCGCAGGTAAAAGGCACTGCGTTTTACCTGCGGATTTACCACGGTTTTATGTGGATTCCCCTGTGGTTTTACACCTGCGGATTCCTATTGTGGAGCAGGTGTAAACCGCAGCGGAATCCACACAAAGAATTGACATGCTGTGGAATGTAAACCGCTGCGTTTCCGCGTGGTTTTTTCCGCAGCATGGGCAGAGCGTTTTCTGTTTTCTATAGGTTTACATTGTACTGTAAATTAATGGGAAACTGCTGCGGACCCACAGCTGCAGATCCGCAGCAAAATCTGCAACGTGTGCACAAAGCCTTAATCTCTCTAACAAAACTCCAAAGCCAAAATCCCACACAATATTTTCACAGAATTACAGCCATTTTATATGGATTTTTCACATTCACTCATGTCCCAGCAGCAGCACAGTAGACACACTTTAGCGTAGGAGCCATTCTTTAAAACAAAATCAGTTTTCTTTAACATGTCCCATTTACAGCATTATTGGTCAACCCTACATCATACTAACAAAAATGGTTATTACAAAAGCCATAATACAGATGGATATTCATGTCCTGGCCATAAAGAAGCTGGATTTCCTTTGTAGATACTACAGCTTCTTATTTATAGTGGTTAAAAGGGGTAAACACCATTAGTGACCAACACTTGGTCAAAAGCAACTCATCAAGCTGCCAAAACCTAAAATACTGTATCACACTATTTTCAACACTTAATTTTTAGGGTAAATTCCTTGGAGGATTTAAAAAATAAAAAAATGTTTTGATCATATTAATTAATAGACTTCAGCTCAATCCAGATGAGAAAATAAAAATCTTTAATCTCAACGGTTGAGTAAAGTAAGTGTCCATGGGCACGCTGAACGCCACCCTGTCTCCCAGTCTAACATTTCGATATCTTTGGCTTCCACTTGGGTGGCTAACAGAAACAAAATATCTGGTCTAATATTAGGCCGTGGCCGAGATAGGATATTTCGGATGCCACCAGTCTAGGAGATGAACGCTGTGAACAGGATCCAAGACAATCTGCACTCCTAGCTCTCCACGAGGCTTCTTGCCACTTAACACTGGGCAGTCTTGGAAAAGAAGTCTCACACGGTGATGCCTCATGTCAGTACTAACATTTATGGTCAACTGGAGAAAGAAAAAAAAAAATACATATATACAAGTGTTATTATAGGTACTGCAATTTCAAAGAACATTTTCTTAACTGTTAAAATTATCGTATGTTAGGCTACTTTCACACTAGCGTTTTTTTTACGTATGTCGCAATGCGTTGTTTTGGAGTAAAAATGCATCCTGCAAAGTTGCCCGCAGGATGCGTTTTTTCTCCATAGACTTTCATTAGCGACACATTGCGACGTATCGCCACACGTCGCATCCGCTGTGTGACGGATGAGTCATGTTTTGGCTGACCATCGGCACAAAAAACGTTCCATGTAACGTTTTTTGGTGCGTCGAGTCTGCTATTTCCGACCGCACAGAACTCCGCCCCCTCCTCCCCAGACATTACAATAGGGCAGCGGATGCGTTGTAAAACTGCATTCGATGCCCGCGTTGTTCTTTTTTTTCGTAGTTTGCGTCGGGCCGTACTAGTGTGAATGTAGCCTTAAACTCCTTTCATTTCCATAGCGCCAACATATTCCGCAGCCCTTTACATTTTAGAGTGAACTTGTACAAAGACATAAGGAAATGTATCACATACTGTGTAATACTTTGTTTCAATGATTACACAGTCTTTTTATCCCCACTTTATGGAACTACCCATACAGAAATATACCGTATTTTCCGGCGTATAAGACTACTTTTTAACACACAAAAATTGTCCCAAAAGTCGGGGGTCGTCTTATACGCCGGGTACGGGTGCACGGAGCGATCCTGGATGGTACCCAGGGTCTGAAGGAGACGAGACTCCTTCAGGCCCTGGGATCGATATTCATGTAAAAAATAAAAAATATGGATATACTCACCCCTCCGACGGACACTGGCTCTCAGCGCTGCTAGCGTCTGCCTCTGTTCCCAAGAATGCAGTGAGTGAAGGACCTTCGATGACGTCGCAGTCAGGTGACCGAACGGAGGCAGGCGCTTGCAGCGCTGAGAGCCAGGGGCCGTCAGATGGTGAGTATATCCATATTTTTTTTATTTTTATTCTTTATTTTTTACATGAATATGGATCCCAGGGCCTGAAGGAGAGTCTCCTCTCCTCCAGACCCTGGTAACCACACACCGTATAAGATGACTGGGCGTATAAGATGACCCCCGTCTTATACGGCGGGCATATCCCAAATTCCATATTTTATATGGAAAAGTTATGGGTCGTCTTATACACCAGAAAATATGGTACATAATTCATGGCCCCATAGGAAATAAAGAATTGATATTCACTGCAGTGACATTGTTTCAGTGATGTTGGTGCTGTGGTTCCTGGTGGGACATTGTTACATCACACGACTGATGCAGCCAATAGGCGGCTGCTGATCGGCTGCAGCCTTTACCATTTTGTCAGGTTGAATATCTGCTCTCACAGACTCCTGAGGAGCTGCAGACGATCAGCAGCGATTGTCAAGTCACCTGTTGGGTACAGCAGCACCGATATCGCTGGGACGACAATTGTGGAAAGGGAGTATATCTGGTTATATTCTGTGGGGGCCTGAAATGAATGGGTTGTCAAGCAATTAAACCAGTGGGTCACATTGGGGGAAATAATCGCAACAAAAATCATGAGATGCCATACATTGAACGTGTCTGTGCTTTTAACCTAGGATGTTGGAAAGAAAATGGGCACAATACAAAACAATGGCAATCACAGTTTTTGTTCGTACATGAGGCTAAGGTGACCTATTCATTAGCAGTGAGGGCAGGAGGAATAATCACATACGTCACCGTTACTTACATAAGTTAGTGTCATACCCATAACCACAGGGATGTAAATAAAATTTAACGTGGTAACTTTAAGAAGGCAACAGTCCTGGTCTGGGTTAAAATGGACTTCCTTGTACTCAGCGGGGGGCTGAAGTCCGTTAGAGCAATGGTTCTTCTGCTTTAGGAGCTAAATAAATAAAAATATGTTAAATACATTGTACAAAGTAACAAAGGGAGATGTAAAAGGACAAAATAAAGCATTTTTAATAACTGCACTACAACTGTAGGAGAATCTGCCTTAACCACCGGCAGTATGGGGTACCGGTGTGCTCCTCAAGTACCAGGAACTCCATTATTGTGAAATGCTGCAGCAATTCAGACTGCTCAGTCCAATTATAGAAAAACAGGATTTAAGAATAAATATAATTAGCAAAGAATGCTGAACATTAGATAGGTCCTACCAAAGGCCAAATGAGTCAATATATCTCCAAGGGTTTTAGACAAAAAAAATAAAAATCTTATTACATCAATATGTACAAACGTTAGAAAAAAAAAAAAAAAAAGCCATGCAATAAGCGCTGGCATATCAGGAAACAGTTTTCTACATACCTATAGCAATTGAGGTTAGTAGAGTGAACTCAAGGGAAAGAGGAGACAGAGCATGGGTGCGTGGAATAATGAGAAGATGGCGCAATCATAAAGTAAAAAAAAATATATATACATATGTAAAATATAATGTATATGTTGCTGCTATTAATGGTTAACTGTGTAGCCAAAATCTTGCACAGTAAGGCGTAAATGTAGTAACGGCATAGATACGACTCTCATACAAGGCGAGCAGTGCATGTGGATAAAGTAGCACTAAGGCTATGTGCGCACGTTGCGGATTGGCTTGTGTAAAATTCTGCGCAGTTTCTGCCTCTCTTGGCAGAAAAAGCGGTTGAAAATCCACGTGGTTTTTATGCAGATTTGATGCGTTTTTGATTCGGATTTTATTACACTTTTGTAAATCCGTAGAGCTAAATAAAGATATTAACCCCTTAACCCTCGAAGCTTTTTTCGGTTTTGTGTTTTCGTTTCTTGCTCCCCTCCTTCCCAGAGCCATAACTTTTTTATTTTTCCGTCAATATGGCCATGTGAGGGCTTTTTTTTTGCAGGACGAGTTGTACTTTTGAACACCACCATTGATTTAACCATGCCTTGTACTAAACAACGTGAAAAAATTCCAAGTTCGGAGAAATTGTAAAAAAAAAAAAAAAAAAAAGTACAATCCCACACTTTTTTTTGGTTTGCTTTTTTGCGAGGTTCACAATGCTAAGGCTATGTGCACACGTTGCAGATTTTTTGCGTTTTTTTAGCGTTTTTGCGCTATAAAAACGCTATAAAACAGCAAATAATCTGCATACATTAAGCATCCTATCATTTTTAATTAAATCCGCAATTTCTGTGCACATGATGTGCCTTTTTCCGCATGAAAAACGCATTGTGGAAAAAATATAGTTCTTACCGATAACGGTATTTCTCTGAGCCCATGACGGCACCACGGAGAGAGGGGATCCGCCCACCAAGGACAGGAAACCTACGGATAAAAAGGCGGTACCACTCTCCTGCATCTGTTGTTTTACATAGAGAACGATGGGAGACTACTAAACATTTGTTAAATTTTAACTGTTTATCATAACGAGATACCGCGTGTTTAAAGACTATAAATAGACTATGGCACTAATTTGATGTGCGCACCCATAAGTGAAGGGAGGGAATGTACGGGTGCCGTCATGGGCTCAGAGAAATACCGTTATCGGTAAGAACTATATTTTTCTCTGATCGCCCATGACGGCACCACGGAGAGAATTGCATAGATAGTACATTCAGGGAGGGACAACCGCCTCCAGAACCCTTTTACCGAAAGTAAGGTCTGAAGAGGAGATTAGGTCCAATCTATAGTGCCTATAGAATGTGGATGGTGAGGACCAGGTAGCAGCTCTACATATCTGGTCTATGGAAGCTCCGGCCTTCTCCGCCCAGGAAGTCGCTACTGCTCTTGTTGAGTGAGCCTTAATCTCCCCGGGAACAGACATCCCACTTGCTGAGTATGATAGACTGATGGCGTCCGTGATCCATCTTGCTATGGTGGCTTTAGATGCTTTTTTCCCCTTCCGGGGACCCTGGAAACACACAAACAGAGAGGAATCCTCCCTACTCTCTCTAGTGACTTCTAGGTAGTGTAAGAGACATCTTCTTACATCTAGTGTATGTAATGTTTGTTCCTCCTTATTTTTAGGATTGGGACAGAAGGAGGGGAGAGATATCTCTTGAGACCTGTGAAATTTTGAAGCCACTTTTGGGAGATATGCTGGGTCTGTTTTTAAAATGACCCTATCCTCTAGGAATTGTGTGTAGGGAGGGTTAGCTGAGAGCCTGTAAATCGCTAACCCTGCGGGCCGAAGTGAGGGCGACTAATAGAGCTGTTTTGAGGGATAGATTTTTTATTGTAGATTCGTGTAATGGCTCAAATGGAGAATTAGTCAGGGCTTTAAGGACCAAGTTTAAGTCCCATTGAGGAACAACTTTTACTGGAAGAGGCCTTGATCTTCCTGCCGCCCTGATGAATCTAGCGACCCACCTATTTGAGGCTAAATCAAAATTGAATAGGGCTCCCAAAGCTGCCACGTGAACTTTTAGGGTGTTAGTGGCTAAACCCATCTCCAACCCGTTTTGTAGGAACTCTAATATGGAATTAAGGGGAATTTCTTTCCCTATTTTTGCACCTGATGATGACAGAAACTTTTTCCATATCTTGCCATACTGTCTTGTTGTAACAGGCTTCCTACTTTGTAACAGAGTTGAGATCAAGCCCGGAGAGAACCCCCTGCTTTCTAGTAATTTCCTTTCAAGAGCCAAGCTGTCAAGTGCAAGTTCTTGACCTGCGGATGACAGACTGGGCCCTGTGACAACAGATCTTGGAGGTCTGGTAATACCCAAGGGTCTGATATTGATAACTTCCTCATCCATGAGAACCAAGGCCTCTTCGGCCAGAACGGGGCAATTAAGATGACCAGCGCCCCGTCCTCCCGAATCTTCCTCAGCACTGCTGGAATCAGAATAAGAGGAGGGAAGGCATAGACCAGATGGTGACCCCAAGATATCAGGAAGGCGTCCACAGCTACTGGGTTCCCCAGGGGAGATAGGGAGCAAAAGGAGGTTACTTTTTTGTTTAGATGACTCGCAAAGAGATCTTTTTTGGGAACGCCCCATCTTTCTGTGATCTGGGTGAATATCGCCTGATTTAGTTCCCATTCCCCCTGTTTTAGACTGGACCGGCTGAGGAAGTCTGCTTTGTAGTTGTCCACTCCCCTTATGTGTAAGCTTGTTAGGGATAAGAGGTTGCTCTCGGCTATTTGCAGGATTGAATTGGTCACCTCCATTAGATTTTTGGAACGGGTGCCCCCCTGGTGATTTAGGTAAGATACTACCACCCGATTGTCCGACATTACTCTTACATGGTGAGAGTGAAGGACCCCCAAGAATTCCTGAAGGGCAAATTTTACTGCAAGGAGCTCCTTCATGTTGGAGGATTTGTTGACTGTGGATGGAGACCAAGTGCCCTGGGTTACTAGGTCGCCCAGATGAGCCCCCCACCCTGAAGGGCTTGCATCCGTAGTCAGGACTTTCGAGATCTGAATTACCCACGGGACTCCCTGGGAAAGATTTTCCTGCGATTTCCACCATGTTAGAGAGTGATTGGTGCGAGGAGATAAAGTCAACTGCCCGTCTAAATGCCCTCCTAGATGGATTTGCTCCGATAATATCTGCCATTGAAGTTCTCTTGAATGTAATTGGGCCCACTGGACTGCAGGGATGCAAGAGGTCATAGAGCCTAAGAGGGACATGGCCTGACGGAGTGTTATGGAGGGGAGAGATTGGGTTCTCGATACTAAACTTTTTAGTTTTTGTATCTTGTACTCCGGGAGACGACATTCCATCTTTTTGGAGTCTAGAGTGAGACCCAGGTACTCCTGGACCTGAGAAGGCATTAGTCTGGACTTTCCCATGTTTATTAGCCAGCCCAATTCCTTCAAAGAATGCATCACTATTGCCAGTTGATCCTCGCAATGTTGCGGGGAGGAGCCTATCACCAAGAAATCGTCCAGATATGGAACGATTAGGGTATTTTCTTCTCTGAGGTGAGCCATTACCTCCGCTATCAGCTTTGTGAAAATCCTCGGAGCTATGGCAAGACCAAATGGTAGAGCTGAAAACTGGAAGTGTTTTAGGACTCCCCTGATGTGAACTGCCATCCTGAGGAATCTCTGGTGATCTTTGTGTATTGGGACGTGATAATATGCGTCCTTTAAGTCCAGGACCACCATGAAGCATTGGGGAAACAACATCTTGATAGATGACTTTATCGTTTCCATCTTGAATGCTTGAATCTCCAGGAAATCGTTTAATTTCTTTAGATTTATAATAGTCCTGAAGGAACCGTCTGGTTTCTTCCTCAGGAATAGAGGGGAATAGTACCCTTGCCCTCTTTCTTGTGGGGGAACCTCCAGGAGTACACTCTTTTTTACTAACTCGATGACCTCGTTTTCCAGAGCCAGCTGTTCTTCTGCCGAAGATCTTATGGATGTCATCATAAAAGAGGTACGGGGGCATCTTTTGAATGTCAGCCTCAGGCCTGATTCTATAATGTTCAGAATCCATTGACTGGAGGTAATCTTTTTCCAGGCTGGAAGAAAGAGAGATAACCTCCCTCCCACCTGGGGCGAACCTTCATTGAGAAGGTTTCTTGTTATCAGTGGGGTTTTTGTTAAAGATGAACCCCTTGTTTTTGTTCCTCTTATCCTCCCATTTTCCCTGGCCTCTCCCAGGGTTCTTGCGGAAAAACCTCTTGTTCCGAAAGGGCTTCCGGTAAGAGGGGAGACCAAGGGAGGGAAAGGACTTTTTCTTGTCCCCGGCTTTTTCCAGGATGTCATCTAAAGTGGAACCGAACAAAAACTCCCCTTCGCAGGGGATAGTACATAGTTTTGTTTTTGTTTGCAGATCGCCAGGCCAATTTTTAAGCCAGAGGGCACGCCTGGCCGCATTGGCGAACACTGCTGACCTGGCGGCTAACATGATAGAGTCTGCTGAGGCGTCAGCCAGAAAAGCCGCCGCTCCCCTTATTACAGGTAATGTTTTCAGCATCGAGTCTCGGGAGGTTTTCCCTTTTAATTGACCCTCTAGTTGATTTAACCAGATCATTAGGGAGCGGGATGTGCAAGCTGCTGCCACTGCTGGTTTCAGGCCTTCTCCCGCTGACTCCCAAGAGCCCTTGAGGAAGGCGTCCGCCTTCTTGTCCATAGGGTCTTTTAGGACCCCCATGTCCTCAAACGGGAGAGCGAATTTCTTTGATGCTTTGGCTATTGCTACATCTAATTTGGGGGCTTTTTCCCAGAAGGAACAGGATTCATCCTCGAAGGGGTATTTCCTTTTCGGGGTTAGGAGAGTCTTTTTCATGGGTTTTTTCCATTCCTTTTTAATTAACGCTGCAATTGCTTCGTTAAGCGGAAAAGCTCTCCTCTTTTTTTGTTCTAATCCCCCAAACATGATGTCTTGTGCTGACTTTTTGGGGTGGGAGTCTACTAGTCCCATAGTACTCCTCACTGCCTTTATGAGGCCATCAGTGTCCTCTAGCGGGAAACAATTGTGAACTCCTGAGGAAGAAGTGGATGATGAGGATAAGGAGGAGGAGTCGGAGGATGCTGAACTCGCACTATCGCTGTCAGATTTAGAGACTGGGGACGGGGACCTGTGTCTGGTCCTTCTCCGTTTTTTTCCCCTTTTAAGGGATCTAAAGGTGTCTTCCACCTGTTCTTTAATCAGGTTTTTAAGATCTGTTGCAAACCCAGGCAGGCTTTCAGATACTGTTTGCTGTATGCAGGAATTGCATAGCTGCTTCTCCCATGCGGGTGGAAGATCCTCTTTACAGATGGCACAGGCTTTGTGCTTTGTTTTACCTACGCTTTTCCTCCCCTAAAAGAGACAAATAACAATCTTACTGTCTCTAACTTTCACCAAGATCAACTTACCACCTCCAGGACCCATAAATACCGGTTGGGGATTCTCAGCCTCTGGCTTTTTCCCCGACGCCGTGCTGGACTCCTTGCTGTGTTGAGACCTTTGGCGTTCTTTGCTGGTGTCCTGGTAACTTTTCTGCTGTCGCCTTTTTTGCTGCTGCTGAGGCGATGCTGTAGGTGGAGGTGATCCAGGCAGGGGAGACGCCGGGTCGCTCATACTGCTGCTGGTCTGCTGCTAATAACGCTGGCTGCGCCTGTGCTGCGACGATTAGTAGCTCCTAAGGCTCTTGCTGATAAACTGCAGAGCCGCTGAGAGGAAGTAAATCCCCCATTTTTAAAGCTCCCGCCGCTTTCCCCGGCGCCTGCGCAGTAGCGCTTAACCGACGGCGAGAAGCGCCGAACGCCGGCGCCTGCGCAGACGCTTCTGCGGCGCCTTTGGAACGCCCAAGCGACCTATCCTTTGGCGACGCCTGCGCAGACGCTTCTGCGGCGCCTTTGGAACGCCCAAGCGACCTATCTTTTGGCGACGCCTGCGCAGACGCTCCTATCGGCGACGCCTGCGCAGTAGCACTCAGCCGACGGCGAGGAGCGCCGAACGCCGACGCCTGCGCAGATCCAGCCCAGCGTCTCGCGAGACCAGCGCAACTCCTGGCATGCGCCGTACTCACAAGATGGCCGCCCGGAGTGCAGATATGGCGCTGCTGACCGGCACCCCCGGTCCTATGCAGACCCTACTGCGTGGCTCTGCATACCCGATGGCGTGCAGTGTGCAGGCGGACGCGTGCTAGGGGAGGGCCACGCCGCACCTCCCGCAACCACAGAGGGACCCCCCTGGATGTTGCCGCTGCTGCATCTTACCTGGGGAGGTGACCGCGAACTCCTTGTCACCTCCCCCGCACACCGTCGGCCCACTGGCTCCCAGCGGTGGCGCTTCGGGTCACCACCCTAGCCGAGGCAGAGGGACCCCAGCTGCCTGAATCGGACTGGTTGGCCCCGGAATTCCAACGACGACTGGTAAGTCCGTAGGTCTCCCATCAAGGACAGGAAACCAACTGATGCAGGAGAGTGGTACCGCCTTTTTATCCGTAGGTTTCCTGTCCTTGGTGGGCGGATCCCCTCTCTCCGTGGTGCCGTCCTGGGCGATCAGAGAAAATAATAAACCTGCTCATTAATTTTGCGGTTTTCTCACTGTCTAATGCATTGGGAAATGTCTGGGAAAAACCGTGCAAAAACCGCGTCAAACCGCGCAAAACAACGCATGCGGATTTCATGCGGAAATCTGGCAGAAATGTCCGGATTTCCCCAGGAATTTTCTGCATGAATTCCTGAACGTGTGCACATAGCCTAAAACTGAGCTGCCATTATGATTCTCCAGGTCATTACGAGTTCATAGACACCAAACATGGCTAGGTTCTTTTTTATCTAAGTGGTGAAAAAAAATTCCAAACTTTGCTTTTAAAAAAAAATAAAAAATGGTGATGTCTTCCTTGTTGAACCCCTTCAGCCAGATACTGTAATTAATATTAAAGACAGATACAGCATATGTAGGTTATGTTAACGCTCCTACATAGTTGTGTGTAACAAAAGAGCAACTGTCAAATCTGCGTGAAATGCAATATGTTTATTTTTCAAAAACATTTTTTTTAAATGCGTGGGCTACCAGCAGAGGGAAAGCCAACGGCTGATGGCAGATCTTAATATTATGGGAAGGAGCCAATAGCTATAAAGCTTCTCAGGCTATTAACCCCTTCATGACCCAGCCTATTTTGACCTTAAAGACCTTGCCGTTTTTTGCAATTCTGACCAGTGTCCCTTCATGAGGTAATAACTCAGGAACGCTTCAATGGATCCTAGCGGTTCTGAGATTGTTTTTTCGTGACATATTGGGCTTCATGTTAGTGGTAAATTTAGGTCAATAAATTCTGTGTTTATTTGTGATAAAAACGGAAATTTGGCGAAAATTTTGAAAATTTCGCAATTTTCACATTTTGAATTTTTATTCTGTTAAACCAGAGAGTTATGTGACACAAAATAGTTAATAAATAACATTTCCCACACGTCTACTTTACATCAGCACAATTTTGGAAACAAAATTTTTTTTTGCTAGGAAGTTATAAGGGTTAAAATTTGACCAGCGATTTCTCATTTTTACAACGAAATTTACAAAACCATTTTTTTTAGGGACCACCTCACATTTGAAGTCAGTTTGAGGGGTCTATATGGCTGAAAATACCCAAAAGTGACACCATTCTAAAAACTGCACCCCTCAAGGTGCACAAAACCACATTCAAGAAGTTTATTAACCCTTCAGGTGCTTCACAGCAGCAGAAGCAACATGGAAGGAAAAAATGAACATTTAACTTTTTAGTCACAAAAATGATTTTTCAGCAACAATTTTTTTATTTTCCCAATGGTAAAAGGAGAAACTGAACCACGTACGTTGTTGTCCAATTTGTCCTGAGTACGCTGATACCTCATATGTGGGGGTAAACCACTGTTTGGGCGCACGGCAGGGCTTGGAAGGGAAGGAGCGCCATTTGACTTTTTGAATGAAAAATTGGCTGCACTCTTTAGCGGACACCATGTCACATTTGGAGAGCCCCCGTGTGCCTAAAAATTGGAGCTCCCCCACAAGTGACCCCATTTTGGAAACTAGACGCCCCAAGGAACTTATCTAGATGCATAGTGAGCCCTTTAAACCCCCAGGTGCTTCACAAATTGATCCGTAAAAATGAAAAAGTACTTTTTTTTCACAAAAAAATTCTTTTAGCCTCAATTTTTTCATTTTCACATGGACAACAGGATAAAATGGATCCTAAAATTTGTTTGGCAATTTATCCTGAGTACACCGATACTTCACATGTGGGGGTAAACCACTGTTTGGGCACATGGTAAGGCTCGGAAGGGAAGGAGCGCCATTTGACTTTTTGAATGAAAAATTATCTCCATCGATAGCGGACACCATGTCGCGTTTGGAGAGACCCTGTGGGCTTAAACATTGGAGCTCCCCCACAAGTGACCCCATTTTGGAAACTGGACCCCCCAAGGAACTTATCTAGATGCCTAGTGAGCACTTTAAACCCTCAGGTGCTTCACAAATTGATCCGTAAAAATGAAAAAGTACTTTTTTTTCACAAAAAATTTATTTTCGCCTCAATTTTTTCATTTTCACATGGGCAATAGGATAAAATGGATCCTAAAATTTGTTGAGCAATTTCTCCCGAGTACGCCGATACCTCATATGTGGGGGTAAACCACTGTTTGGGCACACGGCAGGGCTCGGAAGGGAAGGCGCGCCTTTTAACTTTTTGAATGGAAAATTAGCTCCAATTGTTAGCGGACACCATGTCGCATTTGGAGAGCCCCTGTGTGCCTATGCAATGGAGCTCCCCCACAAGTGACCCCATTTTGGAAACTAGACCCCCCAAGGAACTTATCTAGATGCATACTGAGCACTTTAAACCCCCAGGTGCTTCACAGAAGTTTATAATGCAGAGCCATGAAAATAAAAAATAATTTTTCTTTTCTCAAAAATGATTTTTTAGCCTGGAATTTCCTATTTTGCCAATGGTAATAGGAGAAATTGGACCACAAATGTTGTTGTCCAGTTTGTCCTGAGTATGCAGATACCCCATATGTGGGGGTAAACCACTGTTTGGGCGCACGGCAGGGCTCAGAAGGGAAGGCACGCCATTTGGCTTTTTAAATGGAAAATTATCTCCAATCATTAGCGGACACCATGTCGCGTTTGGAGAGCCACTGTGTGCCTAAACATTGGAGATCCCCCACAAATTACCCCATTTTGGAAACTAGACCCCCAAAGGAACTAATCTAGATGTGTAGTGAGCACTTTGAACCCTCAAGTGCTTCACAGAAGTTTATAACGCAGAGCCATGAAAATAAAAAAAAAAAATTATTTTCTCAAAAATGAATTTTAGCCCGCAATTTTTTATTTTCCCAAGGGTAACAGGAGAAATTTGACCCCAAAAGTTGTTGTCCAGTTTCTCCTGAGTACGCTGATACCCCATATGTGGGGGTAAACCACTGTTTAGGCACATGCTGGGGCTCGGAAGTGAAGTAGTGACGTTTTGAAATGCAGACTTTGATGGAATGCTCTGCGGGCGTCACGTTGCGTTTGCAGAGCCCCTGATGTGGCTAAACAGTAGAAACCCCCCACAAGTGACCCCATTTTGGAAACTAGACCCCGAAAGGAACTTATCTAGATGTGAGGTGAGCACTTTGAACCCCCAAGTGCTTCACAGAAGTTCATAACACAGAGCAGTGAAAATAATAAATACGTTTTCTTTCCTCAAAAATAATTTTTTAGCCCAGAATTTTTTATTTTACCAAGGGTTACAGGAGAAATTGGACCACAAAAGTTGTTGTCCAGTTTCTCCTGAGTACGCTGATACCCCATGTGTGGGGGTAAACCACTGTTTGGGCACACGTGGGGGCTCAGAAGGGAAGTAGTGACTTTTGAAATGCAGACTTTGATGGAATGGTCTGCGGGCGTCACATTGC
The DNA here is from genome assembly GCF_032444005.1 of Ranitomeya imitator. Lineage (NCBI taxonomy): Eukaryota > Metazoa > Chordata > Amphibia > Anura > Dendrobatidae > Ranitomeya > Ranitomeya imitator. The sequence continues at coordinate 185,167,355 of NC_091284.1, forward strand.
GTTTGCAGAGCCCCTGGTGTGCCTAAACAGTAGAAACCCCCCACAAGTGACCCCATTTTGGAAACTAGACCCCCAAAGGAACTTATCTAGATGTGTGGTGAGCACTTTCAACCCCCAAGTGCTTTACAGAAGTTTATAACGCAGAGCCGTGAAAATAATAAATACGTTTTCTTTCCTCAAAAATGATGTTTTAGCAAGCAATTTTTTATTTTCTCAAGGGTAACAGGAGAAATTGGACCCCAGTAATTGTTGCGCAGTTTGTCCTGAGTATGCTGGTACCCCATATGTGGGGGTAAACCACTGTTTGGGCACACGTCGGGGTTCGGAAGTGAGGGAGCACCATTTGAATTTTTGAATACAAGATTGGCTGGAATCAATGGTGGCGCCATGTTGCGTTTGGAGACCCCCTGAAGTGCCTAAACAGTGGAAACCCCTCAATTCTACCTCCAACACACCCCTAACCCTTATCCCAACTGTAGCCGTAACCCTAATCACAACCCTAACCCCAACACACCCCTAACCACAACCCTAACCCCAACACACCCCTAACCCTAACCACAACCCTAATTCCAACCCAACTCTAAGGCTATGTGCCAACGTTGCGGATTCGTATGAGATTTTTCAGCATCATTTTTGAAAAATCCGCGGGTAAAAGGCACTGCGTTTTACCTGTGGATTTACCGTGGATTTCCAGTGTTTTTTGTGCGGATTTCACCTGTGGATTCCTATTGAGGAACAGGTGTAAAACGCTGCGGAATCCGCACAAAGAATTGGCATGCTGCGGAAAATACAACGCAGCGTTCCCGCGCGGTATTTTCTGCACCATGGGCACAGCGGATTTGGTTTTCCATATGTTTACATGGTACTGTAAACCCGATGGAACACTGCTGCGAATCCGCAGCGGCCAATCCGCACCGTGTGCACATAGCCTAATTCTAAAGGTATGTGCACACGCTGCGGAAAACGCTGCGGATCCGCAGCAGTTTCCCATGAGTGTACAGTTCAATGTGAACCTATGGGAACCAAAAATCGCTGTACACATGCTGCGGAAAAACTGCACGGAAACGCAGCGGTTTACATTCCGCAGCATGTCACTTCTTTCTGCGGATTCCGCAGCGGTTTTAGAACTGCTCCAATAGAAAATCGCAGTTGTAAAACCGCAGTGAAATGCGCAGAAAAACCGCGGTAAATCCACGATAAATCGGCAGCGGTTTAGCACTGTGGATTTTTCAAATCCGCTGCGGAAAAATCCGCATAGGACCAGAATACGTGTGCACATACCGAAACCCTAACCCTAGCCCTAACCCTACCCCTAACCCTAGCCCTAACCCTACCCCTACCCCTAACCCTAGCCCTAACCCTACCCCTACCCCTAACCCTACCCCTAACCCTAGTTCTTACCCCAACCTTAGTGGAAAAAAAAAAAATTCTTTATTTTTTTTATTGTCCCTATCTATGGGGGTGACAAAGGGGGGGGTCATTTACTATTTTTTTTATTTTGATCACTGAGATAGGATATATCTCAGTGATCAAAATTCACTCTGGAACGAATCTGCCAGCCGGCAGATTCGGCGGGCGCACTGCACATGCGCCCGCCATTTTGGAAGATGGCGGCGCCCAGGAAAGAAGACGGACGGACCTCGGGCGGCCAGGTAAGTATAAGGGGGGGGAGATCAGGGCACGGGGGGGGCGTCGGAGCACGGGGGGGTGGATCGGATCATGGGGGGGGGTGGATCGGAACACGGGAGGGAGGATTGGAGCACGGGGAAGGATTGGAGCACGGGGTGAGGGATCGCTGTGCGGGGGGGGTGGATCGGAGCACGGGGGGGGGTCGCTGTGTGCGGGGGGGGGATCGGAGTGCGGGGGGGTTTGATTGCAGCACAGGGGGTGTGATTGGTGCACGGGGAAGCGGACAGGAGGACGGGGGAGCGGAGCACAGGACGGAGGGGAGCGGACCACAGATCGGGGGGCTGGGGGGGCGATCGGAGGGGTGGGGTGGGTGCACATAAGTGTTTCCAGCCATGGCCGATGATATTGCAGCATCGGCCATGGCTGGATTGTAATATTTCACCAGTTTTTTAGGTGAAATATTACAAATCGCTCTGATTGGCAGTTTCACTTTCAACAGCCAATCAGAGCGATCGTAGCCACGAGGGGGTGAAGCCACCCCCCCTGGGCTAAACTACCACTCCCCCTGTCCCTGCAGATCGGGTGAAATGGGAGTTAACCCTTTCACCCGGCCTGCAGGGACGCGATCTTTCCATGACGCATATGCTGCGTCATGGGTCGGAATGGCACCGACTTTCATGACGCAGCGTATGCGTCAAAGGTCGGGAAGGGGTTAATATCAGCTCACTGCTGTTTGCTTGGCCTTTACTGGCTAGTTTACAGGGAAACCCCAGAAAAAAAATTGAAATGGAGTCCCCCTGTAAAATCGAACCAGCAAAGCCTAGGCAGACAGCTGCAGGCTGATATTAATAGCCTGGGAAGGGGCCATGGATATCAGCACCCCCCCAGACTAAAAACCATCATCGGCTCTCAGCTGTCCCAGAAATTGCGCATCTTATAGATGTGCCAATTCTTGCACTCAGCCTCACTCTTCATATTTGTGGTGTTGGTGTTTGTGGTGTTGATGTTACCTTTGTATTGTCAGGGGACATCAAGCCCACAGGTTAGTAATGGAGAGTCTTCTATAAGACACCTATCCATTACTAACCCCATAGTCACATGGTAAATAAAGACACAGCCAGAATAAAGACTCCTTTATTGAATCTTAATTTACCATACTTACTGAACGCCTAATCCCCGACGCCCTTGTCTACTGCAACAAAAATAAATCAACATATAATACTCCCTGTCTGACGTAGTCCATGATCTCACGTGTAGAACAGCTCTACCCGGTGATACACCACGGGAGCGATTACCTCCTGTCAGTGTATCACTGAGAGCTCATCAACTCCGGTGGTCTCACTTACGGAACCGCTGCATAATAATTTTCTCACGCATGGGTGTTGCACCGCTGCTGATCAGCTGATGAACTTTGGTAAACTCGCGGAAGCTCAGTGATACGCAGTGGGAGCGATTACCTCCTGTCAGTGTATCGCCGGAGGCCAGGTAGAGCGGTCATTTCTCTCAATGTGACTGCTCTACAAGCGAGATTGTTGTGGGACACTTGTTATTAAATGGATTACAGCAGAAAGGTAAGAATATGTTGGTTTATTATTTTTCACTGCTTGCAGGAGACGAGGGCGTCAGGGATTAGGTGTTTGAGGAGTATATGATTTATTTATTTTTTTTACAATTGAACACAGGCGCCAGATGATGGGACGACTCTCCCATCATCAGCTCATGCTGTCACTGTTATATGTGACAGCAGACACAGCCGGATGGGAGTAGTAGTACCATTAGACACGCCCACACACTCTTCCTTATTCTGACATTTACTTTCTGCAGCGTTTTTGACACGCAAATCCGCAAACCTTTTTACACCTGCAGTTTGACTGCTGATTTGACTGATTCAATGGAAGTCAATCGGTGCAGAAACGCTGCAGATCCGCAAAAAGAATTGACATGCTGTGGAAAATAAAACGCTATGAATCAGGATGGAATATTTCACAGCATGTGCACACCAATTCTGGATTTCCACTGATTAACATTGCTTGAGCAATCCTTTGCGGATTTTGTGCAATTCCGCTCAGAAAAAACGCTGCGGATCTGCAACGTGTGCATATATAGCCTAAATCTACTAATTGTAGCAAAGGCATGTGCAATCATGGCAGTTAAGCAGATAATTACATAGCAAATAAACAGAGCGACCATGAAATCAAAAGGTAATAGTGATGAGCGAATATACTCGTTAATTGACATTTCCCGAGAACGCTCGGGTATCCTCCGAGTATTTTTTAGTGCTTGGAGATTTAGTTTTTATTGCAGCAGCTGAATGATTTACATCCGTTAGCCAGCATAAGTACATGTGGGGATTCCCTAGCAACAAGGCAACCCCCACATGTACTTATGGTGGCTAACAGATGTAAATCATTCAGTTGCGGCAATAAAAACTAAATCTCCGAGCACTAAAAAAAAAATACTCGGAGGTCACCCAAGCGTGCTCGAGTAACGAGTATATTCGCTCATCACTAGTAAGAGTCTTACCCATGTCCCATGATGTATACCTGCCCCAATCCTATGCAACAATGTATAATAAGGGGCATATATAAAGTCTGGACTGCTGCAAAGCTGTACCCCAGTCTGAACTATGAGCCACACAATGTGAGTACATGCTTATAAGAGAAGCTTGCTATACTTCTAAAAAACAAAACAAAACAAAAAACCTACAACAGTTTTACGAACGGCCCACATGAGCCATGTCTCCTATCGCAGCTTAGTGCTTCAAGACTTTCATCCCTCCTTGATGCATCCAGTAGTTTTTTTTCCACCTCTTTTTCCAACTGGCTCTTGAAGGTCATTCGAGTGATATCCGCTCAGCCACAATGGAGAAATGAAGTTCTCCATCTTCTCTGCACCATGTGGCGAGAGAATCAGATCACATGCTGAGTGTCATTATAATACGACAGATTCTTTCGCACGAGAGAACATACACTCATGTGATCCCGGCTTAATCTATCTATATATATAATTGCCTAAGGGTTTTTCCGTCTGTCTGTCTGTCTGTCCTGGAAATCCTGCGTCTCTGATTGGTCGAGGCCGCCACAGCGATGATGATGTCAAAGGCTGTAGACATCCCGCGTCTGATTGGTCGAGACCAATCAGCAACAAGCACAGCGACGATGATGTCATAAAGACGTAGAAATCCCACGTTTCTGATTCAGCGACGGGCACAGTATCGACGTAGATGTCATAATGGTTGCCATGGCGACGATGATGTCATAAAGGTTGCCTCAACCAATCAGCGACGGGCACAGTCTGCCGCGAATTCTGGAATCATCATTGTCCATATACTACAGGGACATGCATATTCTAGAATACCCGATGCGTTAGAATCGGGCCACAATCTAGTGTATATATAATTGTCTAAGGGTTTTTCTGTCTGTCTGTCTTGGAAATCCCACCTCTCTGATTGGTCGAGGCCACCAGGCCTCGACCAATCAGCGACGGGCACAGCATCGACGTAGAAATCCCGCGTCTCTGATTGGTCGAGGCCGCCAGGCCTCGACCAATCAGCGACGAGCACAGCGACGATGATGTCATAAAGGAAGTAGATATCCCACGTCTCTGATTCAGCGACGGGCACAGTATCGACGTAGATGTAATAATGGTTGCCATGGCAACGATGATGTCATAAAGGTTGCCTCAATCAATCAGCGACGGGCACAGTCTGCCGCGAATTCTGGAATCATCATTGTCCATATACTACGGGGACATGCATATTCTAGAATACCCGATGCGTTAGAATCGGGCCACAATCTAGTAATAATATAATTTTAAAGATAAGTAAGTCTCCAGTAGAGATGAACGAACCCCAACAGTAAAGTTCAGCATCCGTACTGAACACCTATTCTTCGGGCACGGACACAGCCTTCACCAGGAAGAACACCGGGTGCTTCTTGCGATGTCCTGTGCATGACAGCATGTCAAACACTGGATGTTCGCGCCCCCATTCAAATAATGTGGTCCGGGTACTGTTCTGGTACCCAAACATTTTGGAACTGTTCGGCTGAACCAAAACATCCAGGTGTCCGCCCATCTCTAGTCTCCAGCAGTAAATGGGTGTGTGGGGATGGGTGTCAGCTTTTTCACCTGAGCCCTGATTTCTCAGCAGGGAGACTTAGGGTACCGTCACATTAAGCGACGCTGCAGCGATATAGACAACGATGCCGATCGCTGCAGAGCTGTCACACAGACAGCTCTCCAGCGACCAACGATGCCGAGGTCCCCGGGTAACCAGGGTAAACATCAGGTTACTAAGCGCAGGGCCGCGCTTAGTAACCCGATATTTACCCTGGTTACCTAAAAAAAAACAAACACTACATACTTACATTCCGGTGTCTGTCGTGTCCCTCGTAGTCAGCTTCCTGCACTGACTGAGGGCCGGACGTAAAGCAGAGCACAGCGGTGACGTCACCGCTGTGCTCTGCTTTACGTCCGGCCCTCAGTCAGTGCGGGAAGCTGACTACGAGGGACACGACAGACACCGGAATGTAAGTATGTAGTGTTTTTTTTTTTAGGTAACCAGGGTAAATATCGGGTTACTAAGCGCGGCCCTGCGCTTAGTAACCTGATGTTTACCCTGGTTACCAGTGAAGACATCGCTGGATCGGCGTCACACACGCTGTTCAGCGATGTCAGCGGGTGATCCAGCGACGAAATAAGGTGCTGACCTTCTAGCTCCGACCAGCGATGTCACAGCAGGATCCTGATCGCTGCTGCGTGTCAAACACAACGATATCGCTATCCAGGAAGCTGCAACGTCACGGATCGCTATCGTTATCGTTGTTAAGTTGTTCAGTGTAAAGGTACCTATACGCGTGGACACTGCGGATTGCGGGTAATGTGGACAGACTTACCGGCTTTTTAAGTTTGAAGTTAAATTCCCACAATGTCTCCGCTCGGCTTCCGGACTCCACTTTTTTACACCCAAAAAGTAAACACTGCAAACCAAATATAAATGCATTAGGCAAAACAGAGAAATCTACAGGTTCCAATAAAGTCAGGTGTAAAGTAAGATATGTTACACAGCAGCTTCTGTGGCAGCTTTCATCCATTCCACTCTCCCCCTCCACAGGCCCTGCGTCTTCCATTATTGATATAAAACCACACTACTTACTTTGGAATTTAATAAAGTGTTAGGCGTCGATTCTGGTAATGGAGGGTCTTTAGCCACTCTGGAACAAAACGGCTCGTACATGTAAAACAAGGAACGGATGACGCACGCACGCAGGGACCGCAGTCTGTACATCCACTCGGGCAGCAAACGGTCAGGAAGGTAGGCGCTCGCCTGGTAGTTTCTGTAAAACAAGTAACATCATTATTGATCGCCCTTCTTTCTGAAGTGCCAAACATTCAGCAGCTCTTCACAAATCAGACTTTATATAAGTTTTAGGAATGTGTGTCTGCCAGAGGTGGTGACGGCACATTTCTAGGATATGCCGCCACTAGATCATTTTATCAGCGTCATAACCGGCAATGTACAGAGAGCATGGGCCCATCTGAATTGTAATATTCATGTGTACCAATTCTTTCCATGGTCCCACTGTGCAAAAACTGAGTCCATACCCTAAACGCACTACCCACATGTAGAGAAGAGATGAATGTGTTGTCACAAGGACGACAAGCAGCGTCCATTAGATCCCAGAAGAGTCCATTAAAGGTTTATTCTGACAACAAAGTAATTACCTATCCAGAGCAGATCATTTGCTGATCAGTGAAGCTCCTGAAAAGTGGGCTCTAAAATGCGTAGATGATAATTATCAACATTGGGAATGGACCTTTAAAATAGAGTCTGTCAGCACAGAACGACCATTTAAGCCAAGTAGGGGCGCTCAGTGCACCCTTGGCATGGCCAAAAATTTAATCCCTTCATGACCTTTGACGTATAGGTACGTCAAACATCGTGTCCCTGCCTTTGATGGAGGCTCCAGAGCTGAGCCCGCATCTTTCCCAGCACATGACAGCTGATCGGATCAGTGGTCATGTCACTAGCCGCCATGGGAGGATCAGATCTACCCGTGGCTGTTAACCAGTTAAATACCGCTATCAATCACTGACACTAGCATTTAATACACACCTGCCAGAAGCACGTCCAAAGTCCTGCTATCTGCGCCCCGTCAAATGATCACGGGGCGTCGATGGGCTATCATGACAGTCAGAGGGTCTGCAGAAGACCCTCGTGCCGATCACTGTAAATCTCCCATGAACGCCGGCTTGTGGAAGACATCCATGGGAAATCGTGATTTTTGTAGCACAGGAGATCGGATAATCACGGCATCAAGTCTCCTAAGAGGAATATTGAACACAGTAAAACAAAAAAAAAAAAAACAAAGAAATATATATCGTATATACTAGAGTACAAGCCGAGAATTTCAGCCCATCTTTTTAGGCTGAAATTGCCCCTCTCGGCTTATACTCGAGTCATACCCAGGGGTCGGCAGGGGAGGGGGAGCAGCAGCTGTCTAATAATACTCACCTGCTCCTGGCGCGGTCCCTGCATTTCCGGGCGCTGACAGCTTCTTCCTGTATTGAGCAGTTACATGGTACCGCTCATTACAGTAATGAATATGGACCCGGCTCCACTCCCATAGGGGTGGAGCCGCATATTCATTACTGTAATGAGCGGTACCATGTGACCGCTCAATACAGGAAGAAGCTGCTGGCGCCATAGAACCAGGGACTGCACCGCGCCAGGAGCAGGTGAGTATAACGCAGTGCGCGATATTCACCTGTTCCCCGTTCCAACGATGGCCGCCGCTGCATCTTCCCCGTCCTCTGCAGTGACGCTCAGGTCAGAGGGCACGGTGACGCAATTAGTGTGTGTGCCGCCCTCCGCCTGAACGTCAGTGCAGAGGACGGGGAAGACAGCGGCCGCCATTTGTGGAACGCAGACCGGTTATAGCAAGTGCCAGGGGTCTGAGAGGCGAGTGTCTTTTTTTTTTTTTTTTAAATCGCAGCAACAGCATATGGGGCATAAGTGTCTATGGAGCATCTTATGGGGCCATAATCAGCATCTGTGCAGCATTATATGGGGCAAATATCTGTATGGAGCATCTTATGGGGCCATAATTAACGTTTGTGCAGCATTATATGGGGCATATCTTAATACTAGATTGTGGCCCGATTCTAACGCATCGGGTATTCTAGAATATGCATGTCCCCGTAGTATATGGACAATGATGATTCCAGAATTCGCGGCAGACTGTGCCCGTCGCTGATTGATCGAGGCAACCTTTATGACATCATCGTTGCCATGGCAACCATTATGACATCTACATCGATACTGTGCCCGTCGCTGAATCAGAAACGTGGGATTTCTACGTCCTTTATGACATCATCATCGCTGTGCTCGTCGCTGATTGGTCGAGGCCTGGCGTCCTCGACCAATCAGAGACGCGGGATTTCTACGTCGATGCTGTGCCCGTCGCTGATTGGTCGAGGCCTGGCGGCCTCGACCAATCAGAGAGGTGGGATTTCCAGGACAGACAGAAAGACAGACAGACGGAAAAACCCTTAGACAATTATATATATAGATGGAGCATCTTATGGGGCCCATCATGAACTGTATGGAGCATTATATGGGGCTCTTGATTCAATATGGATATTCAAAAACAACCCACTGATGTCTCAAATAGATAGCAATAAAAGTAAAATTATTTTTATTTTTTACATTTACCAGTAGCTTTTGCTTTTTCCATCCTAGGCTTATACTCGAGTCTAAGTTTTCCCAGTTTTTTTGTGGTAAAATTAGGGGGGAGGGGGGGGGGGGGGTCCGCTTATACTCGAGTATATACAGTAAATAAAACAAAAACCCCAACAAAAATCACCCCCATTTTGCCCCATTGAAAATAAAAGAAAACAAACAAAATACACATTTGGTATTGCTGAGTTTGTTCAAAATATAAAGTTACCGTATATACTCGAGTATATGCCGACCCGAGTACAAGCCGATCCTCCCCTAATTTTGCCACCAAAAAAAAAAAAAAAAAAACTGGGAAAACTTAATGACTCGAGTATAAGCCTAGGGTGGGAAATGCAGCAGCTACTGGTAAATTTTAAAAATAAAAATAGATACCAATAAAAGTAAAATTAATTGAGACATCAGTAGTTTAAGTATTTTTGAATATTCATATTGAATCAGGAGCCCCATATAATGCTCAATACAGTTCATGATGGCCCCATAAGATGCTCCATACAAAATACGCCCCATATAATGCTCCATATACAAATGTGCCACACATAATGCTCCATGCAGTTAATTATGCCCCCATAGGATGCATTATTATTAATATTATTTATAAAGCACCATTGATTCCATGGTGCTGTACATGAGAAGGGGTTACATACAAGTTACAAATATCACTTACAGTAAACAAACTAACAATGACAGACTGGTACAGAGGGAAGAGGACCCTGCCCTTGCGGGCTTACATTCTACAGTATTATGGGGAAGGAGACAGTAGGTTGAGGGTTGCAGTAGCTCCGGTGTTGGTGAGGCGGTAGCTCTGGTAGTGGTGAGGAGGCAGCGGGATCAGTGCAGGCTGTAAGCTTTCCTGAAGAGATGGGTTTTCAGGTTCTGTCTGAAGGATCCGAATGTGGTTGATAGTAGGATGTGTTGGGGCAGAGAATTCCAGAGGATGGGGGATATTCGGGAGAAGTCTTGGAGGCGGTTGGATGAGGAGCGAATAAGTGTGAAGGAGAGAAGGAGGTCTTGGGAGGACCGGAGATCACATGAGGGAAGATATCAGGAGATTAGTTCAGAGATATATGGAGGAGACAGGTTATGGATGGCTTTGTAGGTCAGTATTAGTAATTTGAACTGAATATGCTGAGGGAATGGGAGCCAGTGAAGAGATTTGCAGAGGGGGGGGGGGGGGGGGGGGGGGAGCGGAGGAGTAGCGAGGAGAGAGATGAATTAGTCTGGCAGCAGAGTTAAGGATGGACTGGAGAGGTGCAAGGGTGTTAGCAGGGAGGCCACAGAAAAAGGATGTTGCAGTAGCCAAGACGGAAGATGAGGGTATGCACAAACATTTTAGCAGATTGACGGTTGAGGAAAGGACGGATTCTGGAGATATTTTTGAGCTGGAGGCGACACGAGGTGGACAGAGCTTGGATGTGCGGTTTGAGGGACAGGGCAGAGTCAAAGGTTACTCCGAGGCAGCGTACTTCCGGTACGGGGGAAAGCATGATGTCATTGATTGCGATAAATAGGTCAGGTAAGGAAGATCTATGAGATGGAGGAAAGATGATGAGTTCAGATTTGTCCACATTTAGTTTGAGGAAGCGAGAGGAGAAGGAGGATATGGCTGATTAACACTCTGGGATTCTGGACAGCAGAGCGGTGACGTCTGGGCCAGAGAGGTAGATCTGAGTGTCATCAGCATAGAGGTGGTACTGGAATCCATGGGACTTTATGAGTTGTCCCAGGCCAAGTGTATAGATTGAGAAGAGTAGGGGTCCTAGAACAGAGCCTTGGGGGACTCCAACAGAGGGAGGGTGGGATGAGGAGGTAGTGTGGGAGTGGGAGACGCTGAATGTGCGGTTGGAAAGGTACGAGGAGATCCAGGATAGGGTGAGGTCTTTGATGCCAAAGGAGGGGAGGATCTGTAGTAGGAGGCAGTGGTCAAGTGTGTTGAAAGCAGAGGACAGGTCTAGAAGGAGGAGTACAGAGTATTGTCCGGTAGCTTTGGCGGAAAGTAGGTAGTTAGTGATTTTGGTCAGGGCTGTCTCAGTTGAGTGATGGAGGTGGAAACCAGATTGTAGATGATCAAAGAGAAAGTTAGATGAGAGGTGGGAGGAAAGTTCAGAGTGGACGTGCTGCTCCAGGAGTTTGGAATCGAATGGGAGCTGTGATATTGGGTGATAGCTGGACATTGCAGTTGGATCGAGGGTTGGCTTTTTAAGGATAGGCGTGATTGTGGCATGTTTGAAAGCAGAAGGGAAGGTGCCAGAAGTTAGTGAAAGGTTGAAGAGGTGGGTTAGGGATGGGATAAGTGTGGTGGTGAGGATGGGGTCGAGCGCACAGGTAGTGAGGTGCGATTTGGAGAAGAGACAATTAAGCCCCCCTTCAGTGATGTTGGATAGGGAGGTTATGGGGTTTGGGCATTGGTCTGGTATACAAAGGGGTTGTGGTGGTTGAACAATGAAGACTTGCCTTGTCGATCTTATTTTTTAAGTGTGTGGCAAAGTCCTCAGCAGAGATGAGGGAGGTTGGAGGGGGCAGTGGGGGGCGGAGGAGGGAGTTAAAGGTTTTGAATAACTGTTTGGGGTTGTAGGTCCATATACAAATATGCCCCATATAATGCTCCATACAGTTCATTATGGCCCCATAGATGCTCCATATACAAATATGCCCCATATAATGCTCCATACAGTTCATTATGGCCCCATAGATGCTCCATATACAAATAAGCCCCATATAATGCTCCATACAGTTCATTATAGCCTCACTGATGCTCCATATACAAATATGCCCCATATAATGCTCCATACCGTTCATTATGGCCTCATTGATGCTCCATATACAAATATGCCCCATATAATGCTCCATACAGTTCATTATGGCCCCATAGATGCTCCATATACAAATAAGCCCCATATAATGCTCCATACAGTTCATTATAGCCTCACTGATGCTCCATATACAAATATGCCCCATATAATGCTCCATACCGTTCATTATGGCCTCATTGATGCTCCATATACAAATATGCCCCATATAATGCTCCATACAGTTCAGTATGGCCCCATAGATGCTCCATATACAAATAAGCCCTATATAATGCTCTATACAGTCAATTATGGCCCCATAGATGCTCCATATACAAATATGCCCCATACAGTTCAGTATGGCCCCATAGACGCTCCATATAACAATGTGCCACATATAATGCTGCTGCAATAAAAAAAAATAAAAAAAACACGACATACTCGCCTCTCGTCGCTGCTCCTCAGTGTCCCGTCTCTCCGCACACACTGTTCAGGCAGAGGGCGGCGCGCACACTAATACGTCATCGCGCCCTCTGACCTGAACAGTCACTGCAGAGGACGTGGAAGACGGAGTGGTGCCGACGCTGGAACGAGGGACAGGTGAATATTTAATACTCTTGAAAAAAAAAATGAATAACTACCAACACCATAAGCCTATAGCCTGGGTGGGGTGTTGCTATAACCGGAGTGCAACAGGAAGAGTAATATTCCTGAATAAGTCCCTATCCTGATCCCTAACGGACTCAAACCTTCCTGACAGCGGAGGTTGGCACCCTAAATTTCGATGTGGCGCCCCCACTCAACGTCGGCTGTCCCTTCTGGCCCTGGTAGGACCCTCAATCTACCCACACCCAAACCCCAGCACCATACACACAAACAGACCTAGGTCACACTAAAATAGTGAAAAAAATAGCACAAAAAAAATAATATAATAGGATGTAACGATTTTTAGAAGAAAAATACATAAAATTGTAGTATGGCACAGAGTATATTGCTGCACTAGGTGTGAAATTTGCGCAAAATATTGCACAGCAAAAAGGTGCTTTATGTCTATATTCTATGCACTTGGAGACCAGAATTATGGTCAAAACTAATCTTGTATACAGAGTACCAAACGCTGCTATGCTCAAAAAATATTTAACTTATCTGACTCAATGCGACATAATATGTCCCATGTCTCCATCCCTACGCTTTTCGCCCCTTCCCAATCTAGGGGCTCCTCAGGGGACCATTTGGGAACTCGCAACAATGGCTTCAGGCAAAAAAAAAAAAAAAAAAAAAAGTTATGGCTCTGGGCAGAAGGGGAGGAAAAAACGGAAGCGCAAAAACAGTCGCAAGGTCGTGAAGGGGTTAAGAGAACCTTCCCACCTCGATTTCTTACTTGATAGATCATCATCCTTTCTTGCTCTATAAAGCCAGAGCCATTAATCAAGTAAGAGGTCGGTAGGTGGGACAGTGCACTGAACACAGTTTGGCCACACCATAATGCACCGGGCGCCTGCACTTAGTCATTCAGTGATGGCTGAGTCCCTTTCAAGTGAATATATAGGTTCCCATAACGCAGCCGTTCTGCAGATAACTACTTTGTGAGGTTATGAGGAAAGTTATTAATATTCTACACTGCTTATCACACCTTTTGTACAATCTCATCCAAAAGACAGCAGTGCAAGTAACGGTCCAAGCTTTCTTACAAATAAGAGCAAACGTCATAACATCTTCAGGTCGGACGTAGGAGGCGAGGACAAGCCAGATGTCAATGGGATAGTCCCCTCCTGTGCTGTCTGCCATGAAGCTTTCTGGAAGAGGAAGATAATCTGATTAATACAAATACAATATTCAAAAAGCATACAGAATATCCAAATCTGACAAGAAACGAGCAGGCTTCATAGTTTGAGCGTTATTTTTAGAAGTCATTGAAACCGGCAAAGTCTAACAACAATCTACAATTCAATTTGCGGAACTCTAAAAAAAACAAAACAAAAAACAAAAAAAGCGCACTGGTAAATTACACAATGCAGAAGATTGCATGACAAACTTGGAAGAGCCTGGGCAGACCTTCCCATAATGCCTTGCAGCCATCTCAACCCCATGGTATGGCACAACCAAATCAAGAGGGGACTATCACAGGCTGTATAAAAACAGAGGTGAGGTATGCAAAACCGTTTTTGGTGTGAATATTAACAGAGAACCTTGTCTCTTCAGAGAGGAAGAGGACTAGAACTCTAGCTCCACCTATAGGAAGTAGCAATCCTAAAAGTCAGTATCGACCCTCCAACGAGCCTTGTCACATGACTTAGGACAAAAACCAAACCAGAATCTCAATTTGCAGACACTGTTTCGGGGTACTGCCGCTCATCAGTACAAAGTGTGAGATCTGGTTTGGCTGTGTGAGAGGTGTCTGACTTGATTTTTATCCTAAAGGCACATGACAAGGCTCGTTAGAGAGATATTGACTTTTAGGATTGCTACTTCCTTTAGGTGGCACTAGAGTTCTAGTCCTCTTCCTCTCTGAAGAGAAAATTTGCTTAAGGCCCCTTCACATTAAGCGACGCTGCAGCGATACCGACAGCGATCTGGATCGCTGCAGCGTCGCTGTTTGGTCGCTGGAGAGCTGTCACACAGACAGCTCTCCAGCGACCAACGATGCCGGTAACCAGGGTAAACATCGGGTTACTAAGCGCAGGGCCGCGCTTAGTAACCCGATGTTTACCCTGGTTACCATCCTAAAAGTAAAAAAAACAAACAATACATACTTACCTACCGCTGTCTGTCCCCGGCGCTCTGCTTCTCTGCACTCCTCCTGTACTGGCTGTGAGCACAGCGGCCGGAAAGCAGAGCGGTGACGTCACCGCTCTGCTTTCCGGCTGACCGACGCTCACAGCCAGTACAGGAGGAGTGCAGAGAAGCTGAGCGCCGGGGACAGACAGCGGTAGGTAAGTATGTAGTGTTTGTTTTTTTTACTTTTAGGATGGTAACCAGGGTAAACATTAGGTTACTAAGCGCGGCCCTGCGCTTAGTAACCCGATGTTTACCCTGGTTACCAGTGAAGACATCGCTGGATCGGTGTCACACACGCCGATCCAGCGATGTCCGCGGGAGATCCAGTGACGAAATAAAGTTCTGGACTTTCTTCAGCGACCAACGATCTCCCAGCAGGTGCCTGTTCGTTGGTCGCTGTCACACATAACGATTTCCTTAACGATATCGTTGCTACGTCACAAAAAGCAACGATATCGTTAACAATATCGTTATGTGTGAAGGTACCTTTATTTCCCAGAGGAGCATAACAGTTTAGTAGTCTCCTCACCTTGGCATGTCAGCAGTGGCGTAACTAGAAAGTTATGGGCCCCGATGCGAACTTTCAAATGGGGCCCCCCCAACCATGCAAAAATATTTTCCACCCAAATTCAGATTTTCCCTATTCATTTCGCACACTATAGCTTTATTGCAAAGTTGTATAGTGTGACCTCAGTGGCGTAAGTATCCAGTGCCCCATCCTGGTATATATCTGTCCCTCGTACTGCCATTGTTATGTAATTTATAAAAGAAAATAAACCATTATACTCATCAGGGGCTTACATAGAAGTCATGGGGATCCATATAACAAGTATAATGCACCCCCACAGTCCTCTATATAATATACTGCAAAGTTCATAGTCATCCATATAGTATAATTACACTCTCCATAGTCCTCCATATAGTACAATAGTATAATACACTCCCCATAGTCCTCCATACAGTATTATACACTCCTCAGTCCTCCATATAGTACAATACACTCCCCATAGTCCTCCATATAGTATTATACACTCCTCAGTGCTCCATATAGTATACTACACTGCTCATAGTGCTCCATATAGTATAATGCACCCCTCATAGTCCTCCATATAGTATTATACACTCCTCATAGTCCTCCATATATTAAAATACACTGCCCAGTCCTCCATATAGTATAATACACTCCTCATAGTGCTCCATAAAGTATAATGCACCGCCATCGTCATCCAAGTCGTACAATTCACTTCTCATAGTATAATGCCCCCTATAGTATTTCATATAGTATAATGTATTCCCCTTAGTCTTCGATACAGTATAACGCAGCCCACATATAGTATAACGCAGCCACCCCACAGAGTATAATGCAGCCATTTCACAAAAGTATAATGCAGCCCCACCATACAATGTAATGTAACACCCATAGAATATAATGCAGCCCCCCTCATAGTATAATGCAGCCCCTCCATACAGGTGCAGTGAGAAAGACACGGGCAAATTGTGACTATGGGGCAGGGGAGAAGGACACAAAGGGGCTAGGGGAGACAGGCACAGTGGTGACACAGGGGGGCTAGGGAGCAAGGAAGACCGGAACAAGGGGACACATGCAGGCTAGGAGGCAGGGGAGAAGGGCACAAGGGGACTAGTGGGCAAGGGAGACTGACACAAGGCTACACACGGGAACAAGGGACACAAGCACAAGGGGACTCATGGAGACCAGGAAGAAGAGGAGAAGGGCACAAGAGGACACAAGGGGACTTTGAGGGCAGAGTAGATAGGGACGCAAGTAGACGGAGTTGCAAGGGGACAGGGGAAGACAGGGAGACTTGGGAGCAGGGAAGAAGGGGGCACAGGGAGAGGACAAGGTAGATGGGGAACACGGTGAGAAAGGGGACAGGCGAGACTTGAGAGCAGGGCAGATGGGTCACATGGGGACAAGGGTCTGGGAATGCATGGGGGGGGGGGGGGAGCAGGACGACTCAGGGCATGAGGAGTGACAAGGCGCATACAGTGGCCTGGAGGAGCACAATGACCTGAACCCGGGGACCTACGAGGACATGGGGCACGGGAGAGCAGGGAGGAAACGGGGCTGGTGTCACAGGGGGCTGGGGATGCAGGGGGCCGAAGACGGCGGCACACGGGCAGCAGACACACCTCACTGCCACCTGCCCCATACACCTTCATCCCTGGATCCTCCACATGGCTGAGCGGCTGCGGCATGCCCCTCCTAGGCGGATCGGTCCACGTGCCCCCCGCCAGATTCGGAGCCGAACGTTCCTCGGACCCAGCAGCCACCACAGGCTCTGCCAATATGGTGGCCGCCATCACCTGTGCAGATGCTGCACTGCCTGGGTCCTGCAGAGAGCAGGTGCGCGATGAAGTGATGTCATCACGCACCCACAGTGTCAGAGGGGAATGATGGGAGAGGGAGCGATAAAGAAAATATCTAGTCAATTCATAAACAAGTTTATGTAGAAATTCATGGGTGGAGGACATTTTAATTCCAAAGCGATTATTTCTAAACAAAAATTAGTGAGATTTGCTAATTAAAGTTATTTAGCATTTTGCTCCCCTTCTCTCCAATGCCCACAGAAGCCTTGTAATCCAGCAACATATTGCCCTTTGAGATATGCAGGGATTTGCAGGCTGCCGCAATTCTCTGCTCATAAGGTGGCCAAGGTGCTGCTGGGCAAGGATGGGGATGCAAACCTAATTTGGGTGAAGAGACACCTTCATTCTCTTCTGGTTCCCAGATCATAAAGTGATGGCATATCCTAGCAATCTGCTATTACTTTAAATGGGAAGACCCCTTAAACATCTCCAATGGTCACACATGTTGAGTCCCTGCCCTCTGGATCCAAACAGGCATAGGAGGTGAAAAGGTCAGTAAGGATTGGCACACTGACAGGAGTTTCTTCTCATCAGTGCTGTACACATTAGGAGGAGGTTCCTTGGGGAAATCAAAACATTAGTGGGTTCCATAAAGATGGATCAACCATATCTAGACACAGGACAACTTTTCATTTATGCAGTTTGAAATCTTTTTATGTTTTTCTTAACCTAATAGAGGAGATTATTAATAAACTGAAGGAGAAGAAAAAGCCCCTCAGTTCTACTAACAAAATGCAACTTATGCAAGTGTACGATTCTGGTACATAATCAAGGGGAATTTTGCCATTATGAAATACCAGGGAGCATAACCCCAAAAGAAGTAAAGTACACTGCTCAAAAAATTAAAGGGAACACTAAAATCCCACATCCTAGATATCATCGAATTTAATATTCCAGTTGTAAATCTTTATTCATTACATAGCGGAATGCATTGAGAAGAATAAAACAAAAATGATTAATGTACAGTAAATCAAAATTAAATATCTCATGGAGGTCTGAATTTGGAATGATACTCAAAATCAAAGTGGAAAATCAAATTACAGGCTGATCCAACTTCAGTGGAAATGCCTCAAGACAAGGTAATGATGCTCAGTAGTGTGTGTGGCATCTACGTGCCTGTACGACCTCCCTACAACGCCTGGCATGCTCCTGATGAGGCGGCGGATGGTCTCCTGAGGGATCTCCTCCCAGACCTGGACTAAAGCATCCGCCAACTCCTGGACAGTCTGTGGTGCAACGTGACGTTGGGGGATGGCGCAAGACATGATGTCCCAGATGTGTTCAATCGGATTCAGGTCTGGGGAACGGGCGGGCCAGTCCATAGCTTCAATGCCATCATCTTGCAGGAACTGCTCACACACTCCAGCCACATGAGGTCTGGCATTTTCCTGCATTAGGAGGAACCAAGGGCCAACCGCACCAGCATATGGTCTCACAAGGGGTCTGAGGATCTCATCTCAATACCTAATGGCAGTCAGGCTACCTCTGGCGAGCACATGGAGGGCTGTGCGGCCCTCCAAAGAAATGCCACCCTATACCAATACTGACGGATGTTGCAGGCAGCAGATCGCTCTCCATGGCATCTCCAGACTGTCACTTGCGCTCAGTGTGAACCTGCTTTCAACTGTGAAGAGCACAGAGCGCCAGTGGCGAATTTGCCAATCCCGGTGTTCTGTGGCAAATGACAAGTGTCCTGCAGGTGTTGGGCTGTGAGCACAACCCCCACCTGTGGTTGTCGGGCACTCAGACCATCCTCATGGAGTCAGTTTCTAACCGTTTGTGCACACACATGCACATTTGTGGCCTGCTGGAGGTCATTTTGCAGGGCTCTGGCAGTGCTTCTCCTGTTCCTCTTTGCATAAAAGCTGAGGTAGCGGTCCTGCTGCTGAGTTGTCGCCCTCCTACAGCCCCCTCCATGTCTCTTGGTAGCACCTCCAGCCTCTGGACACTACGCTGACACAGCAAACCTTCTTGCCACAGCTTGCATTGATGTGCCATCCTGGATGAGCTGAACTACCTGAGCCACTTGTGTGGGTTGTAGAGTCTGTCTCGTGTTACCACGAGTGTGAAAGCACAACCAACATTCAAGAGTGATCAAAACATCAGCCAGAAAGCATTGGTACCGAGATGTGATCTCCACCTGCAGAACCACTCCTTTATGGAGTGTGTCTTGATAATTGCCAATAATTTCCATCTGTTGTATATTCCATTTGCACAATAGCATGTGAAATTGATTGTCAAACAGTGTTGCTTCCTAAGTGGACAGTTTGATTTCACAGAAGTTTGATTTACTTGGAGTTTTATTCTGTTGTTTAAGTGCTCCATTTATTTTTTTGAGCAGTGTATTTACCTCCAGATATTGAATCAAGCCTCACCTTTGTGCTTCTTACTTTTCTTTTTCCTGCAAGAACTTCCATTGTCATTTTCAATGTCCTCAAGTTCATCACAGCTCCCAAAATGTCCATTCTCAGACAATATGGACAGACCATCCTCACTGGGCACCCGAGAGGCCTCCAAACCACAAAGTGCCTTCACTAAAATAAGTGAAAAAAAAAAAAATAATCAAACATTTTCATAAACAGTTTTACCTTCATCAGCCAAGTGTAGCTTTATTATTCTGTTAGCTGGGATAACACAAGGTTAGTGACTGCCGAGAACCAAGTTCAGTACAGAAGCTGGAAAGGGGTTGATACAGTTTCATGCCTCATCTTCGCAGTCAGAACGCACCTTCTTTCCGAACAGCATTTGCCACAGCCTTTTTCACGCGCCCGGACTTCACAACAGCTGGATCGGAGTTGGCAAAGTCTGCCACAGTAACTGGGAGAAAAAAAAAATTAAAAAAGGATAAAAAAAAAAAAAAAATCCATTAATAAAGTCAGAGTCAATTTATGCTCAGTTATGCTCTAACTTCTAGAGATTGTGAGTGAGGATCCGGAATAGAAAATCCCACCAGCACAATATTAGTTTACAGGATCATCACAAGTCCTGTCCATAGTTGTCAGTCAGACTATATAAGTCTAAGTTCACATTTGCGTTGTGCGCCGCAGCGTCGTCGCCGCAACGCACAACGCAAACAAAAACGCAGCAAAACGCATGCACATGCGGCCCCAATGTTAAAGATAGGGCCGCACGACGCATGCGTTTTTTAAAAGGTCGGCGCCGCACAAAAAATCCAACATGTTGCGTTTGCCGCGCCCAGACAGGTGCGCCCTAACGCCGCATGCGGCGTAAAACGCAACACAACTCATGCACATGCGGCCCCATGCGGCGCCAATGTTAAAGATAGGGCCGCACGACGCATGCGTTTTGTTGCGGCGGCGACGCTGCGGCGCAAACCGCAAATGTGAACGTACCCTAAGAGCGCGGGCAGTTACGCTGTCTCTTCATCTTCACCTACTGGACTGATATACCCAATTAACATTTAGCACAAACATCCACTAAACGCCATTTCTAGCAAATAGGGATATACTGAAACCGTGGCAAGTAAAATTTTGGGCACCGCTGGTCATAATTATTGTCCTGCACAGCTATTGTCTGATGGTGAATTTTCTCTGTATACCTCCAATATACTGGGCTGCACATATCGCGTGGGCTGCCAGCACCTGTGACAAGCCAAGTATTGTGCCCCCAACCCAGTAACAACACCCAAAGTGCTCCTTTAAAACATATTCATGTCCTCTTTAGAAGTACTGAATCGTCCTCAGAGTGGAAATGCCACCTTTGTGCCAGCCCTCCCAAAACAAAGTCTATACTCACCTAACCCAAGTGACTTCTTCCCTGCGCACAGAGCGCGGGCAGCACAGTGATGTTATCGCACCGCAATGATTCCGACATCCTGTAGGCCGCACAGGACGGCTGATCCCCTCTACACGAGGATCCAATGGACACAGATTCAAAGGTGGTGCCCGCCTGGAATTCCGGGGAACACATCTATGATACTTTACTTTGGGGCCCCCATGTTACACCTGCAGCCTTCTATACAGAAGCACCTGCCTATATCTACCAGTTCTGGTGAAGTGACACCTGCAGTCTGATGGAAGCTATGTGTAACTGCTGCACTATTTCACACTTGTCAGTTATGGCTGCCCTGGAACACCGCTCTTATCAGTATCAGGTACAACACCTGAGCTGGCATCACCTGTCCTGTCACACAGAGGGCAGCAGGCATGTGTGATGGTATCCTGGAGAGGCGAGATACACATGTTCAGTCACAACCCATCACCATACATGTAGGCACTACCGATGAGCAAACATGCACGGATAAGCTGTTATCCGAGAATCGTGGGCATATTCGTATAATACAGTTATATGAAAAAGTTTGGGCACACTTATTAAGCTTAAATGTTTTATAAAAATTGTTTTTTTTGCAACAGCTATTTCAGTTTCATATCTACTATATAATTGTCTAAGGGTCACTTCCGTCTTTCTGTCCTTCTGTCTGTCACGGATATTCATTGGTCGCGGCCTCTGTCTGTCATGGAATCCAAGTCGCTGATTGGTCTCGCCAGCTACCTGTCATGGCTGCCGCGACCAATCAGCGATGGCCACAGTCCGATTAGTCCCTCCCTACTCCCCTGCAGTCGGTGCCTGCTCCTTACTCCCCGCAGTCACCGCTCACACAGGGTTAATGCCAGCAATAACGGACCGCGTTATGCCGCGGGTAACTCACTCAGTTACCGCCGCTATTAACCCTGTGTGACCAAGTTTTTACTATTGATGCTGCCTACGCAGCATCAATAGTAAAAAAATCTAATGTTAAAAATAATAAAACAACAAATTATATACTCACCTTTCGCGACGCTCCAGTGACCTCCGGCAGGTTCCGGTGCCAAGGATGGTATGGGAGAAGGACCTGCCATGACGTCACGGTCATGTCACCGCGACGTCATCACAGGGCCTGCACGAGAAGGACCTGCCATGACGTCACAGTCATGTGACCGAACGACAAGGGGCCCTCGGAAGGTGAGTATATGTTTATTTTTTAACCTGTGACATACGTGGCTGGGCAATATACTACGTGGACGGGCAATATACTAGAATACCCGATGCGTTAGAATCAGGCCACCATCTAGTATCTAATAACTGTTGGACACAGTAATGTTTCTGCCTTGAAATGAGGTTTATTGTTCTAACAGAAAATGTGCAATCTGCATTTAAACAAAATTTGACAGGTGCATAAGTATGGGCACCCCACCAGAAAAGTGACATTAATATTTAGTAGATCCTCCTTTTGCAAAAATAACAGCCCTAGTCGCTTCTTGTAGCTTTTAATGAGTTCCTGGATGAAGGTATTTTTGACCATTCCTTTTTACAAAACAATTCCAGTTCAGTTAAGTTTGATGGTCGCCGAGCATGGACAGCCCTCTTCAAATGATCCCGCAGATGTTCAATGATATTCAGGTCTGGGGACTGGGATGGCCATTCCAGGACAGTAATTGTTCCTCTGCATGAATGCCTGAGTAGATTTGGAGCGGTGTTTTGGATCATTGTCTTGCTGAAAGATCCATCCCCTGAGTAACTTCAACCTTGTCACTGATTCATGAACATTATTGTAAAGAATCTGCCGATACTGAGAGGAATCCATGCGTCCCTCAACTTTAACAAGATTCCCGGTGCCGGCAGTGGCCACACAGCCCCAAAGCATGATGGAATCTCCACCAAATTTTACTGTGGGTAGCAAGTGTTTTTCTTGGAATGCTGTGTTTTTTGGCCACCATGCATAACGCCTTTTTGTATGACCAAACAACTCAATCTTGGTTTCATCAGTCCACAGGACCTTCTTCCAAAAAGAAATTGGCTTCTCCAAATGTGCTTTTGCATACCTCAGCCGACTCGGTTTGTGGCGTGCTTGCAAAAACGGCTTCTTTCGCATCACTCTCCCATACAGCTTCTCCTTGTGCAAAGTGCGTTGTATAGTTGACCGATGCACAGTGACACCATCTGCAGCAAGTTGATGCTGCAGCTCTCTGGAGGTGGTCTGAGGATTGTCCTTGACTGATCTCACCATTCTTCTTCTCTGCCTTTCTGATGTTTTTCTTGACCTGCCACTTCTGGCCTTAACAAGAACTGTACCTGTGTTCTTCCATTTCCTTACTATGTTCCTCACAGTGGAAATTGAAAGGTTAAATCTCTGAGACCGCTTTTTTTTTATCTTTCCCCTGAACAACTATGTTGAATAATCTTTGTTTTCAGATCATTAGACAGTTGTTTTGAGGAGCCCATGATGCCACTCTTCAGAGGAGATTCAAACAGGAGAACAACTTGCAAGTGGCCACTTTAAGTAGCTTTTCTCATGATTGCATACACCTGGCTATGAAGTTCAAAGCTCAATGAGGTTAGAAAACCAAAAAAGTGCTTTAGTAAGTCAGCAAAAAGTAGGTAGGAGTATTTAAAACAAGAAAATGATAAGGGTGCCCATACTTATGCACCTGTCAAATTTAGTTTGAATGCAGATTGCACATTTTTTGTTAGTACAATAAACCTCATTTCAAGGCAGAAACATTACTGTGTCCAACAGTCATTAGATATATGAAACTGAAATAGCTGTTGCAAAAAAAAAAAAAAAACAACAATTTTTATAAAACATTAAGCTTAAGATTAATAGGGGTATATACACGCACACACGGTATATACACAGCACTGCTGCAGTGACAGCCGCACACACAGTATATACACACACGGTATATACACAGCACTGCTGCAGTGACAGACACACACACGGTATATACACACACACACGGTATATACACAGCACTGCTGCAGTAACAGCCGCACACACGGTGTATACACGCACGCAGTATATACACAGCACTGCTGCAGTGACAGCCGCACACACAGTATATACACAGCACTGCTGCAGTGACAGCCGCGCACACAGTATATACACAGCCCTGCTGCAGTGACAGCCGCGCACACGGTATATACACAGCCCTGCTGCAGTGACAGCCGCGCACACGGTATATACACAGCCCTGCTGCAGTGACAGCCACACACACGGTATATACACAGCCCTGCTGCAGTGACAGCAGCGCACACGGTATATACACAGCACTGCTGCAGTGACAGCAGCACACACGGTATATACACAGCACTGCTGCAGTGACAGCAGCGCACACGGTATATACACAGCACTGCTGCAGTGACAGCAGCACACACGGTATATACACAGCCCTGCTGCAGTGACAGCCACACACACGGTATATACACAGCACTGCTGCAGTGACAGCAGCGCACACGGTATATACACAGCACTGCTGCAGTGACAGCAGCACACACGGTATATACACAGCCCTGCTGCAGTGACAGCCACACACACGGTATATACACAGCACTGCTGCAGTGACAGCCGCACACACGGTATATACACGCACACACGGTATATACACATCACTGCTGCAGTAACAGCCGCACACACGGTGTATACACGCACACAGTATATACACAGCACTGCTGCAGTGACAGCCGCACACACAGTATATACACAGCACTGCTGCAGTGACAGCCGCGCACACAGTATATACACAGCCCTGCTGCCGTGACAGCCGCGCACACAGTATATACACAGCCCTGCTGCAGTGACAGCAGCGCACACGGTATATACACAGCACTGCTGCAGTGACAGCAGCGCACACGGTATATACACAGCACTGCTGCAGTGACAGCAGCGCACACGGTATATACACAGCACTGCTGCAGTGACAGCAGCCCACACGGTATATACACAGCCCTGCTGCAGTGACAGCAGCGCACACGGTATATACACAGCACTGCTGCAGTGACAGCAGCACACACGGTATATACACAGCCCTGCTGCAGTGACAGCAGCGCACACGGTATATACACAGCACTGCTGCAGTGACAGCAGCGCACATGGTATATACACAGCACTGCTGCAGTGACAGCAGCGCACACGGTATATACACAGCCCTGCTGCAGTGACAGCAGCGCACACGGTATATACACAGCCCTGCTGCAGTGACAGCAGCACACACGGTATATACACAGCACTGCTGCAGTGACAGCAGCACACACGGTATATACACAGCACTGCTGCAGTGACAGCCGCACACACGGTATATACACACACACACACACGGTATATACACAGCCCTGCTGCAGTGACAGCCGCACACGGTATATACACACACACGGTATATACACAGCGCTGCTGCAGTGACAGCCGCACACGGTATATACACACACGGTATATACACAGCACTGCTGCAGTGACAGCCGCACACGGTATATACACACACGCACACGGTATATACACAGCACTGCTGCAGTGACAGCCGCACACGGTATATACACAGCGCTGCTGCAGTGACAGCCGCACACACGGTATATACACACACTGTATATACACAGCACTGCTGCAGTGACAGCCGCACACACGGTATATACACACACGGTATATACACAGCCCTGCTGCAGTGACAGCCGCACACACGGTATATACACACACGGTATATACACAGCCCTGCTGCAGTGACAGACACACACACGGTATATACACAGCACTGCTGCAGTGACAGCCGCACACACAGTATATACACAGCACTGCTGCAGTGACAGCCGCGCACACGGTATATACACAGCACTGCTGCAGTGACAGCCGCGCACACGGTATATACACAGCACTGCTGCAGTGACAGCCGCGCACACGGTATATACACAGCCCTGCTGCAGTGACAGCCGCGCACACGGTATATACACAGCCCTGCTGCAGTGACAGCAGCGCACACGGTATATACACAGCACTGCTGCAGTGACAGCAGCGCACACGGTATATACACAGCACTGCTGCAGTGACAGCAGCGCACACGGTATATTCACAGCACTGCTGCAGTGACAGCAGCACACACGGTATATACACAGCACTGCTGCAGTGACAGCAGCACACACGGTATATACACAGCACTGCTGCAGTGACAGCAGCACACACGGTATATACACAGCACTGCTGCAGTGACAGCAGCACACACGGTATATACACACACACGGTATATACACAGCCCTGCTGCAGTGACAGCCGCACACGGTATATACACACACACGGTATATACACAGCGCTGCTGCAGTGACAGCCGCACACGGTATATACACACACGCACACGGTATATACACAGCACTGCTGCAGCGACAGCCGCACACGGTATATACACGCACACACGGTATATACACAGCACTGCTGCAGTGACAGCCGCACACGGTATATACACAGCGCTGCTGCAGTGACAGCCGCACACACGGTATATACACACACACTGTATATACACAGCACTGCTGCAGTGACAGCCGCACACACGGTATATACACACACGGTATATACACACACGGTATATACACAGCCCTGCTGCAGTGACAGCCGCACACACGGTATATACACACACGGTATATACACAGCACTGCTGCAGTGACAGCCGCACACACGGTACATACACACACGGTATATAAACAGCGCTGCTGCAGTGACAGCCGCACACACGGTGTATACACACACACGGTATATACACAGCACTGCTGCAGTGACAGCCGCACACGGTATATACACAGCGCTGCTGCAGTGACAGCCGCATACATGGTATATACACACACACGGTATATACACAGCGCTGCTGCAGTGGCAGCCGCACACGGTATATATACACACGGTATATACACAGCACTGCTGCAGTGACAGCCGCACACACGGTATATACACAGCGCTGCTGCAGTGACAGCCGCATACATGGTATATACACACGGTATATACACAGCGCTGCTGCAGTGGCAGCTGCACACGGTATATACACACACGGTATATACACAGCACTGCTGCAGTGACAGCCGCACACGGTATATACACGCACACACGGTATATACACAGCACTGCTGCAGTGACAGCCGCACACACGGTATATACACAGCGCTGCTGCAATGACAGCCGCACACACGGTATATACACAGCGCTGCTGCAGTGACAGCCGCACACACGGTATATACACACACACGGTATATACACCGCGCTGCTGCAGTGACAGCCGCACACACGGTATATACACACATGGTATACACACAGCCCTGCTGCAGTGACAGCCGCACACACGGTATATACACACACGGTATATACACAGCACTGCTGCAGTGACAGCCGCACACACAGTATATACACAGCACTGCTGCAGTGACAGCCGCGCACACGGTATATACACAGCACTGCTGCAGTGACAGCCGCGCACACGGTATATACACAGCACTGCTGCAGTGACAGCCGCGCACACGGTATATACACAGCCCTGCTGCAGTGACAGCCGCGCACACGGTATATACACAGCCCTGCTGCAGTGACAGCAGCGCACACGGTATATACACAGCACTGCTGCAGTGACAGCAGCGCACACGGTATATACACAGCACTGCTGCAGTGACAGCAGCGCACACGGTATATTCACAGCACTGCTGCAGTGACAGCAGCACACACGGTATATACACAGCGCTGCTGCAGTGACAGCCGCACACGGTATATACACACACGCACACGGTATATACACAGCACTGCTGCAGCGACAGCCGCACACGGTATATACACGCACACACGGTATATACACAGCACTGCTGCAGTGACAGCCGCACACGGTATATACACAGCGCTGCTGCAGTGACAGCCGCACACACGGTATATACACACACACTGTATATACACAGCACTGCTGCAGTGACAGCCGCACACACGGTATATACACACACGGTATATACACAGCCCTGCTGCAGTGACAGCCGCACACACGGTATATACACACACGGTATATACACAGCACTGCTGCAGTGACAGCCGCACACACGGTACATACACACACGGTATATAAACAGCGCTGCTGCAGTGACAGCCGCACACACGGTGTATACACACACACGGTATATACACAGCACTGCTGCAGTGACAGCCGCACACGGTATATACACAGCGCTGCTGCAGTGACAGCCGCATACATGGTATATACACACACACGGTATATACACAGCGCTGCTGCAGTGGCAGCCGCACACGGTATATATACACACGGTATATACACAGCACTGCTGCAGTGACAGCCGCACACACGGTATATACACAGCGCTGCTGCAGTGACAGCCGCATACATGGTATATACACACGGTATATACACAGCGCTGCTGCAGTGGCAGCTGCACACGGTATATACACACACGGTATATACACAGCACTGCTGCAGTGACAGCCGCACACGGTATATACACGCACACACGGTATATACACAGCACTGCTGCAGTGACAGCCGCACACACGGTATATACACAGCGCTGCTGCAATGACAGCCGCACACACGGTATATACACAGCGCTGCTGCAGTGACAGCCGCACACACGGTATATACACACACACGGTATATACACCGCGCTGCTGCAGTGACAGCCGCACACACGGTATATACACACATGGTATACACACAGCCCTGCTGCAGTGACAGCCGCACACACGGTATATACACACACACACGGTATATACACAGCCCTGCTGCAGTGACAGCCGCACACACGGTATATACACACATGGTATATACACAGCCCTGCTGCAGTGACAGCCGCACACACGGTATATACACACACACACGGTATATACACAGCCCTGCTGCAGTGACAGCCGCACACACGGTATATACACACACGGTATATACACAGCACTGCTGCAGTGACAGCCGCACACGGTATATACACGCACACACGGTATATACACAGCGCTGCTGCAGTGACAGCCGCACACACGGTATATACACACACGGTATATACACAGCCCTGCTGCAGTGACAGCCGCACACACGGTATATACACACACGGTATATACACAGCCCTGCTGCAGTGACAGCCGCACACACGGTATATACACGCACACACGGTATATACACACACGGTATATACACAGCCCTGCTGCAGTGACAGCCGCACACACGGTATATACACGCACACACGGTATATACACACACGGTATATACACAGCACTGCTGCAGTGACAGCCGCACACACGGTATATACACGCACACACGGTATATACACAGCACTGCTGCCCCGCTCACCTCTGTCGGAGCTCATATCATCGGCCCGAAATTTCAGCCGTTTTCTGCTCCCTTTTCTGGGCATGGCTGCGGCTTTTTGCGGGTGGACGTCACACAGTCTATAGCACAGGGAAGATCGTTCCGGGCCATGGCTACAGACCACGGGGAAACGAGTGGAGAAGAGGAAAAACAAAGTGAGCTCCGCCGGGGTCTTCGGCCATCATGGAACAACACGTCATGCAACCTCGTGTGACCGGGAAGTAATTCCCCCACACCCCCGGTCTTCCGCCCGCCATTACTGTACACAGACAGAGACTAGCACATTGCTCCTAACAAGGCCGGAAAGACGTCACTGCGCACGTCACGTGCTCTTACCAAGAGGGGGCGGATCCATTGGAGGGAGGGGATCGCCCTGACACCCACACCCGGCGGCGGGAAAGAACCTCTCAGTTCTGGCGGAGGGGGCAGGAGGCAGAATGGCCGTCAGTGCTCCGCAAGCAGAGTGCATGCACATTAAAGGGACACTGTCACCTGAATTTGGAGGGAACAATCTCCAGCAATGGAGGCGGGGTTTTTGGGTGTTTGATTCACCCTTTCCTTACCCGCTGGCTGCAATATTGGACTGAAGTTCATTCTCTGTCCTCCATAGTACACGCCTGCACAAGATAATCTTGCCTTGCGCAGGCGTGTACTATGGAGGACAGAGAATGAACTTCAATATTGCAGCCAGCGGGTAAGGAAAGGGTGAATCAAACACCAAAAACCCCGCCTCCATGGCTGAAGATTGTTCCCTCCAAATTCAGGTGACAGTGTCCCTTTAAATAGCATTGTGCAGTCACATAGAGCGCCCCCTGCTCTCCAGGCTCTGCCATTGCAGCCCTTCCCCATTCAGAAGCATTTTGCAGCGATATTAAACAAACAACAATCATGTGACCAAAAAGCAAGCTGCAAAATCGTGGGCA
This sequence comes from Ranitomeya imitator, assembly GCF_032444005.1. NCBI lineage: Eukaryota > Metazoa > Chordata > Amphibia > Anura > Dendrobatidae > Ranitomeya > Ranitomeya imitator. The sequence continues at coordinate 185,197,689 of NC_091284.1, forward strand.
TTTTCCTTGCCAGTCTCTAGCAGATGGCACAAGGTGTTACGTTACTGGCAGCCATTGACCATAGACTTTAGTCACACACCGGCCCGCCGGTCATTGGCTCTTCTAGTCAGTGACGGCTACACCATTAGTATTTCGCAAGTTTTTCCAGTATGCAAAAAATCCCCAAACTGATGGCGGTGTCCTGAGGTTGTCTTTCTGATAAATGGCCGGCACCAGGGTGGTGTTAGGCCGGGGTCGGAGCACCGGGCGCTTCATTTGAATCCGCTCTGTCCACGCCTCGGACCAGATTAGGACATGTCCTTTTTATGCCGCCATTGTTCCAGGATGGGGTGTACATTGTTGCCAACATGTTCCCTACTTGTAAAATATATGTGAGGTGCTACAGTGTCTCTACATTAACCATTCACACCCCTTACCGTACACATTCAGCCGCATTGATACTCCAATATGGAGCTGGATCAGGAGCTGAGCCCGCACTGTGCCCAACAGATGAATACTTATCAATACTGGTACCAGCCGCTATCAATACATTAATGACACATCATTCCTAAAATTCATGTTATGTGGTTTAGTGATTTAATAGCTTTTGTTGAAAGAAGCAAAATATTTCTGCCAATTCTCACCTATGACTGGGCGATTAATACTCCCTACACCAGAAAAGCTAGATTTTCAATATTGCTAAATACTAAAGAAGTGAAGTATATTCTCCAAATAAGGTTCAAAATTCTTCATTGTATGTAGAAAATCAAAAATTTGTATAACATATGTATCAATAAAGCTATTCAAAGCAGAGAAATGAGTACAAAAGAGGCGTGTATACGACAAGTGTAGTTAGGGTAGGGAGAGCACAATGGTATACAATCAGTATTTAAAGTGACAGTGCCTCAGTGCTTATAATAGTGAGAGGACATAAGAACATGCTGAAGAGATAAAGATATTGCAAGTAATTATATCCATAGTCTCATTGTCAGCATCTCTATTAGCAACATGCACATAACAAGTAGAAGCTCTTACCCATTTTCAATGCTTGTGGTACCACGCATACAGCCCCAACGCGCGTTTCACGTTGGCTTCCTCAGGGGGCCGTAGTTAGTTATGTGTCCCCATTACCTCTCAAAATATCCCTATAGAAGGTGTCTGCAATATCAGTCACATGTGGCGCATGTGTCAGATTGCGAGCCGAGAACTTGCCTCACGTCCGGCTGCCATCCTGACGATGCGGGTCATGGGGAATTCCCTGATGACGTAATTGACCAACACATGTCATGTCTAGACGCTGGAAGCAATGCTCTGATGCGCTCCACATCGGAGACATGCACACCGATCAGTTCATGCCTAGTAAAGATAGGTAAGTCACACCCCTGATCGTCACCTAGTTCACCATACTGTGTATGGGCTTTAGTGAGGGTATAGTCCTGATCCAAAGACACACAGTAAAATTATTAATATGACAAGCAAAGCATGTAGCATATGCACAGTCGTTTCAAAAGGACAGTAGGTCTTACAGAAATGCGATTACATACTGCAAAAGTGTTAGTGCACAGTTGCTGAAACATCAAAAAACATCCATGATTTATACATGCATATACAGGTCCTTCTCAAAAAATTAGCATATAGTGTTAAATTTCATTATTTACCATAATGTAATGATTACAATTAAACTTTCATATATTATAGATTCATTATCCACCAACTGAAATTTGTCAGGTCTTTTATTGTTTTAATACTGATGATTTTGGCATACAACTCCTGATAACCCAAAAAACCTGTCTCAATAAATTAGCATACTTCACCCATCCAATCAAATAAAAGTGTTTTTTAATAACAAACAAAAAAACCATCAAATAATAATGTTCAGTTATGCACTCAATACTTGGTCGGGAATCCTTTGGCAGAAATGACTGCTTCAATGCGGCGTGGCATGGAGGCAATCAGCCTGTGACACTGCTGAGATGTTATGGAGGCCCAGGATGCTTCAATAGCGGCCTTAAGCTCATCCAGAGTGTTGGGTCTTGCGTCTCTCAACTTTCTCTTCACAATATCCCACAGATTCTCTACGGGGTTCAGGTCAGGAGAGTTGGCAGGCCAATTGAGCACAGTAATACCATGGTCAGTAAACCATTTACCAGTGGTTTTGGCACTGTGAACAGGTGCCAGGTCGTGCTGAAAAATGAAATCTTCATCTCCATAAAGCATTTCAGCCGATGGAAGCATGAAGTGCTCCAAAATCTCCTGATAGCTAGCTGCATTGACCCTGCCCTTGATGAAACACAGTGGACCAACACCAGCAGCTGACATGGCACCCCACACCATCACTGACTGTGGGTACTTGACACTGGACTTCAGGCATTTTGGCATTTACTTCTCCCCAGTCTTCCTCCAGACTCTGGCACCTTGATTTCCGAATGACATGCAAAATTTGCTTTCATCAGAAAAAAGTACTTGGGACCACTTAGCAACAGTCCAGTGCTGCTTCTCTGCCGCTGTTTATGGTTCAAAAGTGGCTTTACCTGGGGAATGCGGCACCTGTAGCCCATTTCCTGCACACGCCTGTGCACGGTGGCTCTGGATGTTTCCACACCAGACTCAGTCCACTGCTTCCTCAGGTTCCCCAAGGTCTGGAATCGGTCCTTCTCCACAATCTTCCTCAGGGTCCGGTCTCCTCTTCTCGTTGTACAGCGTTTTCTGCCACATTGTTTCCTTCCAACAGACTTACCATTGAGGTGCCTTGATACAGCACTCTGGGAACAGCCTGTTTGTTGAGAAATTTCTTTCTGGGTCTTACCCTCTTGCTTGAGGGTGTCAATGATGGCTTTCTTGACATCTGTCAGGTCGCTAGTCTTACCCATGATGGGGGTTTTGAGTAATGAACCAGGCAGGGAGTTTATAAAAGTCTCAGGTATCTTTTGCATGTGTTTAGAGTTAATTAGTTGATTCAGAAGATTAGGGTAATAGGTCGTTTAGAGAACCTTTTCTTGATATGCTAATTTATTGAGACAGGTTTTTTGGGTTATCAGGAGTTGTATGCCAAAATCATCAGTATTTAAACAATAAAAGACCTGACAAATTTCAGTTGGTGGATAATGAATCTATAATATATGAAAGTTTAATTGTAATCATTACATTATGGTAAATAATGAAATTTAACACTATATGCTAATTTTTTGAGAAGGACCTGTATTGTAATAATGCTACTCGGGAGCCAGATGAGGTATCACAGGAGCCATTTCTATTTTAAATGTCTGCTCGCTTATTTCATTCCTCATAAACTGCATCACAGGATAACTTAAATACAGCCCTTGTCTGGCATAGAGTGAAACATAAATAGTCCATACAATAGTGCAGGTTCGCCTGCTTGGGTTATAGTCCAGCTTCTCAGGCCTTTGAAAAGGCACACAATCGTGGAGATCTACACACTAGTGTAGCATGGTTGGTGATGTGTGACCGATAGGCAGGGACCACAGAAAGTTCAACATAAATGTTGTCTTTATTTTTAGAACTCATACATAGGAATGCTGTCCTCCGGATCGCAGCCGGGTTTCCACAAACACAGTCCAGAACTCAAAACCTGTTACCATGGCCAATGGCACCGCCGTATCTTTTGGGTGCATCAGCCGCCTGGAAGTCCCTGGCTTTGTGTTAGCTTCACACACACCTGGGTTGCACAGAGCCATCTGCTCTGCGGCTTGCAAGCTCCAACACTGACACACCCAAGTAAAAACTGACAGATTTAAATGAAATTGTGGCCATAGAGCCACTTCCAAAACCCGGAGTGGAGAGAGGGATTCGCCCCACTACCAAAGCTCCAAATCTCTCAAAATAAAAGCCCTTAACGGGTTTTCCTAAAAATCTGACTGGGTCACGACTTGCACTCAACACAAGGTACTCTAGTGGGTTTAATAGGACTCCGTCCGCATCCTGGGGAATACATATCGACCCTCGCATATGATCCCCCTCACTGCCTCACAGAACCTCCATACACAGATAATGTGTGAGACAAACAGGCCCCATTTTACAATGTGAACCACTCTCAGGGGCGGATATATGGGAGGCAGCTGTCCCCCAACTCTTCATCTGCTCACACTAAACCTGGTCCTGTCATGGCCAATTAACCACTCTTAGTACTATGTATACTAGCGTATTACTCCAGGTTTACATCACAGAGGACATACCCCCCTGTGATACATATCTCCCATCCACTATGTATCTGCCAGCCACTTTACAACATATACTGTATGTTGTAAGGCAGTGAGGGGAATCATATACAAGGGTCATTATGTGTACCCCAGGATATGCATAGAAGCATACTAAACCCTCTGGAGAGGATTGTAATTACAGCCACAGCGGTGGTTACAATGCAAAACAGATACCCCCACCACCAACTCTGGTTCGTCCTGAGGCCCGGGACAAAGTCAGGTCAGCACTGAGGAAGATGAGTAGGGAGGACGACACGGAAGCCTTCGTGACTGTGTTTGAATGCACAGCAGAGCAGGAGAGCTTGCCAATTTCTCAGTGGGCTGAGGTGGTTGACCCAGAAGGCTTACTTTGACCTCAGCCAGGAAGATGCCCAGAACTATGGGAAACTTAAAGGTGAGATCCTTGCCCGACTGCGGGTTAATATTTATGTACGGTCATAACGAGTGAACCAACGTTTTTTCGTGGATGCCCGACCCATTAGGTCTCAGGTGTATGACTTGTTGCAGTTAGTCAAAAAATGGCTCAGCCTGAGAGCTTGAGCCCAGCCTAAATGGTAGAGGGTAGTTGACTGCTTGGTGCGAACTCTGCCAGTAGCCATACAGCACTGGGTGATGCAAGAGGACCCGGGCAACCTAGATCATGGTGGTTAGCCTGATCGAGTGTTAAAGAGCCACCCAGGACTTTGTACTGGACTCTGCCCCACTGTGGGTATCACGCTGGCCCCTGCAAGCCCAGCAGCCTGAAAAGGTACACGACCTTCAGCTTGGGTCAGTCAGAACCGACACCATACTGAGGGGGTACCTCGGAGTGAAGGTGTTAGGAGACCAGTTACTCTTAAACCAGTCTCATGGACTAGCGGTTCCACTGCTATCAGGTACTGGTAGTGCCAAGGGCCAGGACATGTGGCTGCCAACTTCCCCGACTGCTGAACCCATGGACTGTAACAGGTGTGTCAGGGGTGACTGACACTCATCCGGGATCCGGGTAACCAGGGCCTATCCCTAGGATCAGGCAGGGATTAGGTTCCTGCTCGGCAATAAGTGCAGAACATATATAGCGACGTTTAGGGAAGACAGGGTGATTTTAGATCTGTCTAGGGGTCTCCACTTGCCACTTTGGGCTCCCCCCTTCTCCCCATTGTTGTGCACATACACCTTCCTTACCCAGCGTGACATGGACTGCGGGTTTACTCGCCAGTTGTCGATTTATGCTCATACCGCTTACACCACTGACGCCGTTGATCCAGATGGTGAACCACGTTTGTGCCAGGTGTGCATCAATTTACACCAGGCAGAGAGTCTCTTGTGCTCAGGGAGCCTAGTGACACTTGTACATGGGTCTATGATCTCTGGGTTAGAGCCAACTGGGGGGAAAATCAGGGTCGTTTGTATACATGGCGAACTCTGGGAGTATCTGACAGTGGAGGTTACTTTCTCCATTCCATGTGGGGAGGTTAAACGTGTGGTGGGAGTAGTAAAGACCCTTTTGAGAATGTGTTGGAAAGAGATTTGAACCTGTTCTGGTCTCTTCCAAGATAAAGGTCTATCTTGGTGCAGAACCTGAAAATTCAGAGTTAGGGATACCTGCCATAGAGAAATAATGTAAACCCGATTAGTTTCACCTAGAGGTGTTGGCAGGAGAAGTCGAGGAGGCGCCACCAATTCTGGAGCTGTAAGTATCCCTGGGAACATTTGGGACAGCTCAGTTCCAGGATCCCAGCATGCATAGTGTGTACCTAAGTGAGTCCTCCTGGCTCCACAGTCCTCTCCTCAAGTGCCAGTAACAGTTTTTGAACGGAATAACAGGGAGGTGTGGTAGCTGGTGGAGCCATGGACGAGGTTATCACTGGATGGATGACCCTGCGTCAGTTCTGCCCCAAACAACAGGAAAGCTGCAGGCAGCTAAGGAAAGCTCCGGGTTCATGAGGGGCAGAGCCTAATCAATGAGGGGCCCAAGACCTGGTGCTGGATGTACAGAGGTAAGGAGCTGTCTAAACATGTGACAATAGTGTGTATTTATGCACTGTATACTGTATACTATATGAGTATATATATTGTGTACTGAGTACGTTTTATAGTGTGTATATGTATATTGTATGCACTGTATGTACTCCATGTGTATATATACTGTGTGTATTGTTTATAGTGTGTATACTGGATTTGTGGAACACTTAAAGGGACACTGTCACCTGAATTTGGAGGGAAGAATCTTCAGCCATGGAGGCGGGGTTTTGGGGTTTTTGATTCACCCTTTCCTTACCTGCTGGCTGCATGCTGGCTGCAATATTGGATTACAGTTCATTCTCTGTCCTCCTTAGTACATGCCTGCACAAGGCAATCTTGCCTTGCCCAGGCATGTACTATGAAGGACAGAGAATGAACTTCAATCCAATATTGCAGCCAGCATGCAGCCAGCGGGTAAGGAAAGGGTGAATCAAAAACCCCGCCTCCATGGCTGAAGATTCTTCCCTCCAAATTCAGGTGACAGTGTCCCTTTAAACAGCACAATGTAACTCTGAGTCAATCACACTTCTATGAAATAAAAATTTCCAGTTATGAAGCAACATCGATTCACAGGTCTGCGACTAAAAAGCTGTTTGATTATTTTCATCTAATTTCCATGTATTTTGGTGTGCTGAAAACGAAAAAAAATATTGAAAAAAACCTGGACTTCAGGATTTGCCACAAAATGCAAAATTCTCTTCAAATTTAGTATATTTTTCTAAATTTTTGGTATTTTTTTATCTTAGGGTTTTGAAAATCAAAATTACTATTAATTAATTCACATCAAAGCACTGAAGATATACAATGCCAAAAAATATAACTTTCAAAGAAAAGAACTTTTAGAGTGAGCTAATGAAACCAGCATCAACATGTTGCAAGCTGAACAAGCAGGCTTGGGATTGATGAATCAATTCGTAAAATCACTTCCAAAAGATGGAGAATGCTTCAAATACTTGGTCACCAAGTTTCCAGGCCTCTCGGAGGCAAAATTGAAGGAAGGTGTGTTCGTCGGACCAGACATTAGAAGGCTTATAGCTGATCAACAGTTTATCAATACCATGACGCATCCTCAAAAAGAAGGGTGGTTTGCATTTAAAGAGGTCATAGAGAAATTTTTAGGCAATAACAAAGACCCTGACTACAAAAAAATCATCGGACGAATGCTGAAAGCATTTCAAGCTTTAGGCACAATGAGTGTCAGTAATGAGTACAATGAAATGCACATATATGGCGACTCGATATCAGATAATCAGGAAATGGAGAACTATGAGTCAACACTAGCCACAAAGTATAATAAAAAAGTAATATTTTATTAAGTAAATTTAAACAAAAATACAAATAAATCAGTAATAATCACTGGTATCAGGTGCACAGTAACTATATCCTAAGGCACATCTGTGTCAACCAGGTATGTAGGACAGGGCCCAGTTAGTAATATTAAAATGGTATATATGATGACAGCTCATCAGAAGTGAAGTGCTAGCTATACATGGGCTGCATTGTGTGGGGCATGTGGTAATCTCATTACAAGTCTACTATTGGTATCCGTATGCAAAGATCAACACATGCACCTAATGTAACAGCAGAACAATCAGAAGAGTGAATTACCCATGTGAGCAGAAAGAGTCCTGTCCGGTTCCTGGGTGACAATCCCCAACGCGCGTTTCGCGTTCACTTGTTACCGCTTCTTCAGGGGGCCTGATGAGTTTGAAAGTGCATTTCCTCCATTCCCACCTTAACAACTTTCCTGAAAATTTGGGAGCTGTGAGTGAAGAGCAAGTTGAACGATTCCACCAGGACATTAACCCTGCTGTTCTGTTTAGATTTCACATACACTTGTACTGTTCCCGGTCATTTTTGACCGTCCTTATAAAATAATCATTTTTAGCTAATCTAAGTGGGTTTTTTAAACAGTTTTTGCACTATTATATTGCTTGTGAAGATGGTTGTTCAAATACCAGAAAAAAAAAATAAATACAAAGCTTGTTTTATATTTTTTTTATATCCAAAAGGGAACATGGTATTTTTTCGATTTTTGTAAAAATTGATTATTTTTGCAGATAAAAAAAAAATCTTGATCTAAATGTTAATTATAAGTAATAATATCAAACATTATGTAGATATACTTTTTTCAAAGGCAAAAAAAAAAAAAAAAGCTTTTTTCTCTATAAAATGGCAAAAAACGTTGTTTTTTATACACTTATACTGTTCCCGGTCATTTTTGACCGGACCTAACATCCTCGTCTGTATCGGAGTCGTTTATAAACTCCTCCAATTCAGCTTGGGTGAAGTGTCTTCTTCTCATGCTGTAAGGCATCACTGTTGAATGAAAAAATAAAATATATCCATAAACAATGAATGAAAAAAAAAATCAAAACAATTTCGCAACAATACACACAATAACGTCCCGTCACACATTGAGATATGCCCTGTGATTATGGTGCTGGAGCGTCGCAAACAAAAATGAGGCATGCACTCATTCTATCACAGCAGTGAGAATATGTACTCATAAGCAGACATTGAGTCTACACAACCCTAATGCTAACCCCCTATCATCCATTCTATCACAGCAGTGAGAATATGTACTCATAAGCAGACATTGAGTCTACACAACCCTAATGCTAACCCCCTATCATCCATTTTATCACAGCAGTGAGAATATTGAATAATTTTAGAATAAAAGAATAATTTATCTGTAACATACCTGTAAAAATGGGACTTCAGAGCTCTGACGTCTGAACCTCTGCTCACTCTGTGTTGTCTCCAGCTGAACTGGAACTCTACACTGCTATGTTATCTGTCTACAGATAAGATCAGAGCAGACACCACCCTGCAGCAGGAAAAAGCTCACAGTACAACACTTTAGGTGAATTCTGCTTAGGACAGCATTGCACAGTGTAATACTGTACAACCAGCAAACACATGGAAAATCAGAAAATCATGATTTACAATATGAAATGTTGACAACTGAATGGAACTAGATCTATATGAACAGCAGGGTAAATAAAAACCAGTGAAATAAATTGCGCATAGCTATACTGGAAGCGAATCCGTCGGCTGTATCGCAACTTGAAAATGTTGGTATGTGTAAATCTTTTCTGACCAAAAGTAGTCAGATACATTGATAAATAGTAGTAGATGCAATATATAGTTCAAAATGAGGTGATAGCACCTTTATTTTTGTCAAAAATTGTCTGGAGAGCTGAATAAAGGCCTATCGGTCATTTTTGACCGAACAGTACAAGTGTAAAAAAAATTGTACCAAATAAAGTAAACAAAAATTAAAAAAAAAAAAAATTCCCACAGAGAGTACCCCCCTAATGACGAAAAGTCAGGGAGCCTCAAGTCTCAGAATCACACGCTGAATTGTTATAACATTATAGAATTTCAAAAACGGTCATTTTTGACCTAACAGAACAGCAGGGTTAAGGCTATGTGCACACTTTAGGAAGGGCTGCGGGTTCTCCCGCGGGTTTTCCCGCAGCGGATTTGATAAATCTGCAGGGCAAACCCGCTGCGTTTATCCCTGCAGATTTATCGCGGTTTGTGTTGCGGGTTCCGCTGCGGGTTTAATCCTGCACTTGTTTTACTATTGATGCTGCATATGCAACATCAATAGTAATGTTAAAAATAATAAAAATAATGATATACTCACCCTCTGACGTCCCGATCTCTTCGGTGCTGCACGCGGCAGTTCGGTTCCAAAGATACTATGCGAGAAGGACCTTCGTGACGTCACGGTCATGTGATCGCGACGTCACCGCAGGCCCTGCTCGCATAGCAACCCTGAGACCGGACGGCTGCATGCAGCGCTGAGACTTCAGAGGGTGAGTATATCATTATTTTTTATTTTAATTCTTTTTTTTTTTTTTTACACAAATATGGTTCCCAGGGCCTGGAGGAGAGTCTCCTCTCCTCCACCCCGGGTACCATCCGCACATGATCCGCTTACTTCCCGCATGGTCGGCACAGCCCCATGTGGGAAGTAAGCGGATCAATGCATTCCTATGGGTGCAGAATCGCCGCGATTCTGCACAAAGAAGTGACATGCTGCGGATTGTAAACCGCTGCGTTCCCGCACGGTTTTTCCCGCAGCATGTGCACAGTGGTTTGCGGTTTCCATAGGGTTTACATGTTACTGTAAACGCAATGGAAACTGCAGCGGACCCGCAGCGGCAAAATCGCCGCGGTTCCGCGGTGAAAACCGCAAAGTGTGAACATGGCCTAAAGAGACAGAAAGAAGATACCAGGGAAGATGGATCATTACAATGATGGCAGACTACTGTTGGACGCTTCAGAGAGACATTCCAGATGCTACTCACAAGCGTAAATTTACCAAGAGAAGCCTCACAGGGAAGAAGAATCGATTTTAGTGTGTGTTAGTGAGTTCATTGCAGTTAAAAAATAATTTTCATGAAACATTTGTAATAAAAAATTAATTTTATGAGTCTATTTTCATTTATTTTGAGGTATGGTCTTATTTAACATAGTTACTTAAATTGTCAGAAATAGTGATGTCGTATGACAAAACTGAGGTCATTTTCTGATTCAATGCACTTAAAAACATAAAGATTACGTGGAATAACCAAAACAGCTCTTGAAAAAAATTTTTTTGCAGACCTGTGTTATGAATACGTTTTTCATACTGTTGTGCAAATGGGACAGGCAATAGGTAGAAATGATAGGCAATTAGCAAGACAACTGCTATAAAGGAGTGGTTCTGCAGGGAGTGACCACAGACCATTGCTCTGTTCTCAATCTTTTTGGCTTTTGTTTTGGTCACTTTTGCATTTTGTCATTGCTCTCATCGCTAGAGGTACTGTACAGTAGCATGAGGCGGTGTCTACAACCCAAAGAAGTTGCTCAGGTAGTGCAGATCATCTAGTATAGCACATCTATGCGAGCTGTGGCAATAAGTGTAGCTGTTTCTGTTAGCACAGTGTCCAGAACATGGAGCAGATGCCAGCAGACACGACATTAAACCAGGAGATGTGGAAGGGGCTGTAGGAGGGCAACAATCCAGCAGCAGGACTGCTACCTCCTCTTTTATGCAATTAAGAACAGGAGGAGCAGTGCAAGAGCCCTGCAAAATGACTTCCAGCAGGCCACTATCATCCATGTGCTCAAACTGTCAGAAACAGATTCCATGACGGTGGTATGAGGGCCCGATGTCCACAAGTGGGTGTTGGGCGTACAGCCCAATACCATGCAGGTCAATTGGCATTCGCCGGAGAACACCAAAAGCGGCAGATTCTACATTGGCGCCCTGTGCTCTCCACGGATGAGAGGAGATTCACACTGAGCACATGTAACAGAAGTGGCAGACTGGAGACGCTGTGGAGAACGTTCTGTTGCCTGCAACATCTTCCATCAAGATCGGTTTGGCAGTGGGTCAGTAATGGTGTGGGGAGGCATTTCTGTGGAGGGTCACGCAGCCCTCCATGTGCTAGCCAGAGGTACCCTGACTGCCATTAGGTACCATGATGAGATCCTCAGATCCATTGTGAGACAATATGCATGTGCAGTAGACCCTGGGTTCCTTCTGATGCATGACAATGCTAGGTCTCATGTGGCTGAAGTGTATCAGCAGTTTTTGGATGATGAAGGCATTGATGCTAGGGACTGGCCTGCCCGTTCCCCAGATCTGAATCCTATTAAGCACATCTGGGACATGATGTCTTGTTCCATCCATTAATGCATCGTTGCACCACATACTGTCCAGAAGTTGAGTGGTGCTTTAACTCCTTAGTGACCAAACCAATTTTTACAATTCTGATCACTGTCACTTTATGAGGTTATAGCTCTGGAAAACTTCAACAGATCCCACTGACTCTGAGATTCTGTTTTTTGTGACATATTGTACTTCATATAACAACAACTCGGCAGCTCAAATGAAATTAAATATTGAGCTCCAATGAAGAGAACCATAGAATACCGATAAAATATACTTTTATTTATTAAACAAAATATAAAACAAAGTTACAGGATATATAATGCAAAAAATACCCAGGGGGCCGGAAAGAATACCCTTAATAATATAAGTTATTGGCACGAAAACGATAGATGAGAAGGTAACTAGCTGTTTTAAGTTAAATGTACAATGTGAAACATAATACACATCCAGATCCACCTGATACACACCCCTGTATATATATCAATAAGCTGTACCACTATAGGGAATTTCTAATACAAACATAGGTGTGCACAGCGGTGCCATGCGGTATAAAGTATCAGACATATAGTACCAAACATAAAATACAAATTATCTCACCGTCGTAACTCGTGGGTTGAAGATCGTGATTTCTATATACCGGGTAGTCCAGCGTTCCCCTGCCGCCCCGACGCGCGTTTCGCCCGTAGCTTCTTCGCCCCCGGAAGAAGCTACGGGCAAAACGCGCGTCGGGGCGGCAGGGGAACGCTGGACTACCCGGTATATAGAAATCACGATCTTCAACCCACGAGTTACGACGGTGAGATAATTTGTATTTTATGTTTGGTACTATATGTCTGATACTTTATACCGCATGGCACCGCTGTGCACACCTATGTTTGTATTAGAAATTCCCTATAGTGGTACAGCTTATTGATATATATACAGGGGTGTGTATCAGGTGGATCTGGATGTGTATTATGTTTCACATTGTACATTTAACTTAAAACAGCTAGTTACCTTCTCATCTATCGTTTTCGTGCCAATAACTTATATTATTAAGGGTATTCTTTCCGGCCCCCTGGGTATTTTTTGCATTATATATCCTGTAACTTTGTTTTATATTTTGTTTAATAAATAAAAGTATATTTTATCGGTATTCTATGGTTCTCTTCATTGGAGCTCAATATTTAATTTCATTTGAGCTGCCGAGTTGTTGTTATAAGATGTTTTGAAGTGCCATACTTATTTTATGGACACATTGATGAATTATATTGTACTTCATGTTAGTGGTAACATTTCTTCAGAAATTTTCAAAAATGTTGAAAATTTTGCAATTTTCAAACTTTTAATTTTTGTGCCCTTATATCAGAGAGTTATGTCACACAAAATCTATATATATAATTGTCTAAGGGTCACTTCCGTCTTTCTGTCCTTCTGTCTGTCTGTCACGGTTATTCCTTTGCTGATTGGTCTTGCCAGCTGCCTGTCATGGCTGCCGCGACCAATCAGCGACGGGCACAGTCCGGAAGAAAATGGCCGCTCCTTACTCCCCGCAGTCAGTGCCTGTCGCCCGCATACTCCCCTCAAGTCACCGCTAACACAGGGTTAATGCCGGCGGTAACGGACCGCATTATGCCGCGGGTAACGCACTCCGTTACCGCCGCTATTAACCCTGTGTGTCCCCAACTTTTTACTATTGACGCTGCCTATGCGGCATCAATAGTAAAAAATGTAATGTTAAAAATAATAATAAAAAAAAACCTGCTATACTCACCCTCCATTGCAGCTCGTGCTGGCCGCCATCTTTCTTTGCAAGTTTCGGTGGCAGAAGGACCTGCCATGACGTCACGTTCATGTGACCGCGACGTCATCACAGGCCCTGCGCTACGAAGACCTGCCATGACGTCACGGTCATGTGACCGCAACGTTATCACAGGTCCTGCGCTAATATCAATTCTGGGACCGGAACCTGCAGTGGACTACAAGGGCTCCTTCGGAAAGGTGAGTATATGTTTATTTTTTATTTTTTCACCTGTGACAAACCTGGCTGGGCAATATACTACGTAGCTGGGCAATATACTACGTGACTGGCCAATATACTACATGGCTCTGTGCTGTATACTACTTCGCTGTGCAATATACTACGTGGCTGGGCAATATACTACGTCACTGGGCAATATACTACGTGGCTCTGTGCTATATACTATGTCACTGGGCAATATACTATGTCACTGGGCAATATACTACGTGGCTGTGCAATATACTACGTAACTGGGCAATATACTATGTGGCTGGGCAATATACTACGTGGCTGCGCAATATACTACGTCACCATACAATATACTACGTAACTGGGCAATACACTACGTGGCTGGGCAATATACTACGTAACTGGGCAATATACTACGTGGCTGGGCAATATACTACGTCACTGGGCAATATACAGTACTACATGGCTGTGCAATATAATACGTGGCTGGGCAATATACTACATGGCTGGCCAATATATAATGTGGCACCCCTGGGGGTATTTGCCACAAAAATAGTTACTGACAATAAATACAAATACTAAGATAGCAAAACTGCACTACCACCTCCGGCCAGAAGGGGGAGCTCCAGAGACTCCCCTTGATCCATTCTGGTCTGAGAGAAGAAATGGCAGTTGGGCTAAGGAGCTGATAGTGAGAGGTCATACAGTTGAATCTCTAACAGCCCTATGACGGTTTCCAGGCCCAAATCACCGGCCTGAGGAGAAGAGGGATAGAGAAAAAGGATATTGTGAGAACCGGGTAGCATTAATCACGACCCAGAACAGGCGCAAAGACGGATACCAGATCCGTGGCTGTATTCATTATATATAATACAGCAACCGGAAAAACGTGAGGTGATATCAGCTTCACTAGGGCCGGACGCAGCAACAGACACAGAGTTCAGCGGTACTCCTGGAGGGGGTAAGCCGATAAAAGGACTCGGGTTGCCCGTCGAACCAGGACCCGGAGGGGACAGATTGGGCCGGCAGCCAGTTCACATACAGCAGCAGGGCCATACAGAAACTGCGTACAATAAGAGGCGAAGACCCCAGCAAGGTCAAAGTAACTCAGAGTTCCCATACAGACTCCGGTGACAGGACTGGTTGTAAATCCCTTTATGTTGAAGTAAATTGGTTAAATGTTTCAGTGCCTCAGTCTTTCATTTGGACAATAGCCATCTATCTAGGATCGGGATCATCACCGCTGGGAGAACCTGCTGCTGATCAAGTAAGTGTCTGTTCCCTCACGATACCCTTACACTGTGCATTGCCTGAGGCCACAGCACCGGGTCAAGCCACCCGTGACATACCCCTCAAGAGACAGACCCCACTGGTCCGGTGCTGGGTACCCCGGTCTCTTGGGCGTCACAATTGGCGTCACGAACAGGATCTAGCCAGCCCGTATACCGGGTATTGTGTGCCGTGATTGGAGCCCAAAACTGTGAAAACTTGGATGAAAAATCTTGAAAATTGACTTTATTAAAGAAAAATCCATTCCCCATTGAAAACTATTGAAAGTGACTTTTCCCCATTGGTTATAATGGAGTAAAGATGGCCGCCATTCCCTGAGGTAATCACTTCATAACCGTTAGGCACGAGACTGTTAATTGAGCTACGCCATCACCTGAGCCCCAGTCTAACTGAAAAACTTCAGAATCCGCCATTACAGAGCGCGGTGGGTGAGAGCAGCAGGGGGCGTGTCATTGTGGGCGGCACCAAGCTGAGCGCTCTGACATCAGAGCAAGGGGAAAATCGATCCTGCTGCACAGCGGAACGAATCTACACTATCCCGACGGAAGCGGAGGACCGGAAGGGTCCGGATTAACAAAGAACCCTGAATTGACATTTGCCCAATTAAAGGAGAGCGTTATACGTCTCCAGCTGGCAGAGGCACCTCGGGATCAGGAGCCTGCGCAACTCATGGCAGAGGCTCCTCAACAACATGGAGTACCAGTGACATCAGCTATGTCCGGGGCCATTGCTAAGCCTCTGGGGCCCAGTACTAATGAGGCTCTTCAACAAAAGCTTGACTCTTTAACTGATGTTGTTGCTTCAATGGCTAAAACCATGCAGGAGATGAGAGGACCCAAGATGGAGTTGTCAAACCGTAGAGAAGGTGTTCCATGGATGAGACCCCGGAGATACCCGACATGGAGAGGACGACCCCGCGACCGCTACCAACCGGATGGACAGCCCATTTGCCGCCGTTGCCAGCAGCCAGGCCACTTTGCACGAGATTGTGATTTAAACGGGAATCCCCTGGGAATGCGGGCCGCTTCGCAGGAATGAACTTTCAAGGCCCAACACCCTGGCACGACAGGTACATCGGAGGACGACCCATTATCCCTATCGTGCTGGACGGAATGCCCCTCAACGCTTTGCTGGACACAGGTTCCCAGATTTCATCTATACCGTATATCCTTTATAAGAGGTACTGGGCTGATGCAGATATTGATAAAGGGCCCTCTGATGTTGAACTAGATATATGGGCCAGTAATGGTAAGTTGGTACCGAAACTAGGATTCAGGGAGATGACCATAAAGATTGGTAAAGTAGAATTGAAGAAACAGGGTATAATTGTTGTTGATGTTGACCGGCGGAACTGTGAACCAACTGTATTGATAGGAATGAATGTGTTAGAGAACTGCTTTTCCGAAGTCATTTCTGTCTTACAGCAAATTGCTGAAACTGCCCAATCCTGCCAGCAGAGAGTTCTCCGGAGGGAAATAAAAGTATTGATGTTAAGGCAACAGGTAGAAGTTGCAGGTGGAGAAATCGGCAGTGTGAGGGTAAGTGATCCAACGTCTATTGTAATCCCACCAAAAACAGAAATGCTGGTATGGTGTAGAGCAGCCATTGGTACTAAGGGACGAGATTATCAAGCCTTAATAGAACCAGTGTACACCGACAGCAGGCCCACTATACTCACAGCACGAGGGGTAGTCGAGGTACACCGGGGACGAGTGCTGGTACGACTTTTGAACTGTGGAGAGGAAGAGGTCACTTTGCCAAGGTATGCTACAGTGGCAAAGCTATATACTGTTGACAACAATGCCATCACAACCATTGAGCCCTTAGAACCAACCTGTCAGGTGGAAGGCAACGGCTCAGACGGAGAATTGGAGGATTGGTGCCAACAGCTACACGTGGGCATAAATTCAACACCTACCCATCAAAAACAAGGGGTGTATAGGCTAGTGACGGAATATGAACAAGTCTTCAGTAAACACCCATTGGACTTCGGACGGATAGAAGGGGTAGAACACACAATCCCCACCGGTGACCATCCCCCAATAAAAGAAAGGTATAGCCCCATACCGCCCGCTCACTATCAGTGTGCAAAAGATATGCTGAGGGAGATGAAACAGGCCGGGGTAATAAGAGACAGCTGTAGCCCCTGGGCGGCCCCTCTAGTGATTGTCAAAAAAAAGGACGGAACCATGAGAATGTGCGTAGACTACCGGAAGATTAATAACATCACCCATAAAGACGCCTACCCCTTGCCTAGGATAGAAGAGTCCTTAACTGCTTTGAAATCTGCTAATTATTTTTCCACCTTAGACTTAACAAGCGGGTATTGGCAAGTCCCTGTGGCTGAGAGAGATAAGGAAAAGACGGCATTCACCACACCAATGGGTCTATGTAAATTTAATCGCATGCCGTTCGGACTCTGCAACGCATCCGGTACCTTCCAGCGGCTGATGGAATGCTGCCTCGGACACAAGAACTTCGAGACCGTCCTCCTGTACCTAGATGATGTGATCGTCTACTCAAAGACTTACGAACAACACTTAATAGACCTGGCAGAAGTGTTCGAAGCCTTATCCAGGTATGGCATGAAAGTCAAGCCATCCAAATGTCACCTTCTCAAGCCAAAGGTACAGTACCTGGGACACATCGTGAGTTGGGAGGGAGTAGCACCAGATCCCGAGAAAATAAGTGCCATAAGGGATTGGCCAAGACCTACCAGCGCAAAAAAAGTGAGACAATTCCTGGGATTGGTGGGTTACTATCGCAGATTTATAAAAGGATTTACCAAGTTGGCAGCACCCTTGCAAGACACCTTGGTAGGGCAGACGAAAAAAACCTTCAAACCGAAACCCTCCTTTTCAGTGGAACGACGAAAGGGAAGACTCCTTTGAACAACTAAAGAAGGCACTAACCGGAGAAGAGGTTCTGGCATACCCAGATTACCATCAACCTTTCATCCTCTACACCGATGCCAGCAATGTGGGACTAGGAGCGGTGCTGTCACAAAAGCAAGAAGGTCGGGAGAAAGTCATCGCCTTTGCAAGTAGAAAGCTCCGGCCTACTGAAAGAAATTCAGAAAATTACAGCTCCTTCAAATTGGAACTACTGGCAGTAGTTTGGGCTGTGACTGAACGTTTCAAACACTATCTGGCCGCTGCAGAATTTATTGTCTATACTGACAACAATCCGTTGACCCACCTGGACACAGCCAAATTAGGTGCGTTAGATCAGCGATGGATAGCCTGGTTATCTAATTACAACTTCATAATCAAGTATCGAGCAGGTCGCAAGAATGGAAATGCCGATGCCCTATCCCGGATGCCACACTTGAGAGATGTAGAAGAGGAAACGGGGGAGCTTGAAGAAATTGAACTACCAGCCTTCCATCGTCCCAAGGCAAAACATCATCAGTCAAGTACCTATCAGAAACAACAAGAGGTGAATTTTAATCCGTTAGCACACCATAGATGGGCTGACACCCAAGACAGCAATCCGGCTGTGAAGTTGGTGAAGGAACTGTTGACTGAGCAAAGTGCATATCCCGATGAGGATGCCCCAGAAGAGACGCATCAACTCTGGAAAGAGAGAGGCAAAATGTTCCTGTATCAAGGGAAGCTCTGTAGAAGATACACCAATCCGAAAACACATGAATTGGTTTGGCAGATTATTGTGCCTAAACAAGATGTGAAGATGGTCCTCGAAGCTTACCATAATGGTGCTGGTCACTTCGGTTGGAAAAAGTTAGAAGTACTTCTAAGAGAAAGATTTTATTGGGTCGGGATGAGAAAATCAATCGAACAGTGGTGCAGAAACTGTGGCCCGTGCAACCTCAGAAGAAACGATCAAAAGAACCAAAGAGCACCACTGCAGCCCATAATCACCAAACAACCACTTGAACTTGTAGCCATAGACCACGTGAAGTTGACACCAAGCCGGTCCGGCTATGTCTATGCCTTGACCATCGTGGACCATTATTCACGCTTCTTGGTAGTGTTACCCGTAAAAGATCTGACAGCAAAAACAGCGGCCAAAGCGTTCCAAACGTACTTTTGTAGACCCCATGGATATCCGGAACAGGTTCTCACCGACCAAGGTACAGCCTTTGAATTAGAGATCTTCAGAGAATTCTGTAATATGTATGGTTGCAAAAAGATCCGGACGACGGCCTATCATCCACAAACAAACGGCTTATGCGAGAAGATGAACCATATTGTAATAGACCTACTAAAGACTTTACCTGAGACAGAAAGGAATCAATGGCCAGAGAAATTGCCTGACTTGGTGGATCTGTATAATCATGTCCCGGTGAGCTCCACCAACTGCACCCCAGCTTACCTTATGCGTGCAAGACCCGGCCAATTACCAATCGATCTAGAAATGGGAATTCTGAAACCAGATGCAGAAGTTCAAGACTCCAATTGGGATATCATACGGCAAAAGCAGTATCGCCAAGTGCAAGAGAGTGTGGAAAAAAGCCTTCAGCAAACTAGAGAAAGACAAGAGCGAACTTTCAACCAGAATGCTCTAGCGACCCCATTAAGACCGGGTGACCAAGTGCTCAAGAGAAATCGTCGAACCAATAAACTAGACAATCAGTGGGAAGCCGTACCCTACACAGTTTTACCAACAAGAATGGATAATCCTAAAATGTGTCTCATTAGCAAAAACGGAGGCTTAACATCTGTACTAGTGTCAAGAGACAATCTTAAATTATGTCCGGAAGCATTGAAAGAGCCAGAAGTTGTCCAGCCAGAACCAGAAGTTATTCAACCCATGCAGGTCCAACCAGTAAAGGAAAAAGAAGAGGAAATGTATCACACCTGTATAGGAGACTTTCCCAAAACCCTACTAACATACCATGGTGCAGTAGTGGTTCCCATGGTGGCCTTTTACCCAACACCGAACCCAATACCAGAAGTCCCAAGACAGGAAGAGGCTGACCCCGTACTACAGGAGGTTCCAGGCCAGGAAGAACAGATTCCTGATCAGAGTAGTCCCATTCACGGTGGACTTGCCAACTCCATAGTTGTGGAATTATCTTTAGCAGAGCGGGCAGATACTACATCCGCAGTAGACAGTAGTACACCACATGAAGAGATACCGCCATTACGTAGATCACAGCGTAGTACCCAGGGTCAATTACCGGCCAGGTATGCAGATTACCAACTATAAAGCTCATAATGTGAATTGTATATATGTTATGCCGTATATAGTTAAACAGAAAATGTAGTATAGTCAATGTTATCAGTCTGCAACGTTTAAGCCCAGTGCCTACAAAGACTTGTCTGTATGAACTTCTTGCATATTCTTGAACTTTTTATCAGCCCGGAGGCACTAAATCAAAGCTCCGGAAAGACTGCTTTTTGAACTTTGCTTTTTGCTCTTTGAACTTTCTTTAGACTTTATATTGATAACTCCGTTGGAAAAATGGAACTAAATTCCTGGACACTAAGTACAGTGCCTTTCCTAGTACCTTCAAGGATAGAACTGTATTAATAGACGCTATTTGAAGTGACTTTTTACAGAACTCTATTTTTGTTTCCTTGAGTGGTTTTTGTAACTTTTCATTTTTAAGACTCTGTACATATTAATTGTTATTTCAAAATGTTATCGTCCCACAGTCCCGGAGTACTGTTCTTAACTAAGGGGGAATGTGGCACCCCTGGGGGTATTTGCCACAAAAATAGTTACTGACAATAAATACAAATACTAAGATAGCAAAACTGCACTACCACCTCCGGCCAGAAGGGGGAGCTCCAGAGACTCCCCTTGATCCATTCTGGTCTGAGAGAAGAAATGGCAGTTGGGCTAAGGAGCTGATAGTGAGAGGTCATACAGTTGAATCTCTAACAGCCCTATGACGGTTTCCAGGCCCAAATCACCGGCCTGAGGAGAAGAGGGATAGAGAAAAAGGATATTGTGAGAACCGGGTAGCATTAATCACGACCCAGAACAGGCGCAAAGACGGATACCGGATCCGTGGCTGTATTCATTATATATAATACAGCAACCGGAAAAACGTGAGGTGATATCAGCTTCACTAGGGCCGGACGCAGCAACAGACACAGAGTTCAGCGGTACTCCCGGAGGGGGTAAGCCGATAAAAGGACTCGGGTTGCCCGTCGAACCAGGACCCGGAGGGGACAGATTGGGCCGGCAGCCAGTTCACATACAGCAGCAGGGCCATACAGAAACTGCGTACAATAAGAGGCGAAGACCCCAGCAAGGTCAAAGTAACTCAGAGTTCCCATACAGACTCCGGTGACAGGACTGGTTGTAAATCCCTTTATGTTGAAGTAAATTGGTTAAATGTTTCAGTGCCTCAGTCTTTCATTTGGACAATAGCCATCTATCTAGGATCGGGATCATCACCGCTGGGAGAACCTGCTGCTGATCAAGTAAGTGTCTGTTCCCTCACGATACCCTTACACTGTGCATTGCCTGAGGCCACAGCACCGGGTCAAGCCACCCGTGACATACCCCTCAAGAGACAGACCCCATTGGTCCGGTGCTGGGTACCCCGGTCTCTTGGGCGTCACAATTACGTCACTGGGCAATATACTATGTCACTGGGCAATATACTACGTGGCTGGGCAATATACTACGTGGGCTGTGCAATATACTACGTGGACATGCATATTCTAGAATACCCGATGCGTTAGAATCGGGCCACCATCTAGTAGTTAATAAATAACATTTTGCTCATGTCAACTTTACATCAGCACAATTTTGGAAAGATAATTTTTTTTGTTAGGAAGTTATAAGGGTTAAAAGTTGACCACCGGATTTCTTATTTTTCCAGCAAAATTTACAAAACCATTTTTTTTAGGAACCACATCACATTTGAAGTGACTTTGAGCAATCTGACAGAAAAGTGACACCATTCTAAAAACTGCACCCCACAAGGTGCTCAAAACCACATTCAAGAAGGTTATTAACCCTTCAGGTGCTTCACGAGAAGTAAAGCAATATGGAAGGAAAAAAAACATTTAACTTTTTTCACCAAAAAATTACTTTAGACCCAAACTTTTTTATTTTCACAAGGGTATCAGGCAAAAATGGACCTGTCACACACGCGCCCAGACTGGTTGGCGCGGGCATACGGGGGTGTGGCCCCACTGGACCACAGACCAAACTTCCCTGGAAGGGGCGTAACTAAGTAGCTTCCTAGGTGTTCGCTGGAGCCTCTGATGGTGAGGTCAGACTTGTGCAATAGGAAGCTACCAGGTGTCACTCCAGGGTAATGTCTGGCTGTGGCTGCTGATCCCACTAAAGAACGGAGCGGGCACGGCTGGCACACTGGCTGACAGGCGGGCACGGCTGGGACACAGGCAGGCAGACGGGTACAACAGACACTGGTGGGCAGGCGGACACGACTGGCTCTCTGGTAGGCAGGCACGGCTGGAACATAGGAAGAACCGGTAGGGACCGGTCTGCAGGCAGGTATGTGAAACAGGTAGGAACCTGTTCAGACAGGAGGGCTAAGTAACAAGTAGAGAAAGACCGCAAGAGAGGATGCAGAGCGAAAGCACAAGAGCTAGAACCAAGAACAGATACGCAGGAGGCTGAGTACGAGTAGAAGGTGGAACTAAGAGAAGAGAAGGCAAAGCCAAGGACGGAACCGCAAGAGGTGGAGCCAAGAGCGGAGACGCTGGAGGCGGAGCCAAGAGCGGAGACGCTGGAGGCGGAGCCAAGAGCGGAGACGCTGGAGGTGGAGCCAAGAGCGGAGATGCTGGAGGCGGAGCCAAGAGCGGAGACGCTGGAGGCGGAGCCAAGAGCGGAGACGGAGCCAAGTGCAGAAACGCAGGAGGCGGAGCCAGATAGAACCGCAAAGAGCGAAGCCACAGAGCAAAGCCACAGAGTGCGAAGCAAGGTCAGAGTGCAGAGCAGAGAGCAAAGCCACAGATTGTAAAGCAAGGTCAGAGTGCAGAGCAAAGTTACAGAGAGCAGAGCTGAGGGAAAAGCTGAGAGACACAGAAGCACAGGTTGTGGTAGAACTGAGCAAAGAGAAGCAGAGCCACAGACAGTGGCGAACAGAGCAGAAAAGGCAAACCAAGACAGATATAAACAGACAGTGGAATAGGACTAGACTAAGACAGAGTCAGGAACGAGACAAGACACAGAGACATAGACACAAGCCAGGGTATGATGCCCCGCTGGGTGGCTAAACAAGACAGAGACCAGGGTACTAAGCCCCACTGGGTGGCTACACAGGACTCAGACCAGGGTACAACGCCCCCCTGGGTGGCAGACAAGCGAGAGCAACCGAGACAGGACCTGGCACCTCAGCAGCAAGAACTGACTGAGGGAGTAAGTTGCACAGGCCCAGACCACAGGGTGGAGCTGCACTATATACAGGAGGCCTCTAGGTAATTGGTCAGGAACTGATTGGACAGATGCACCTGATTCCTATAAGAACCAGAGAGTTCAGGCGCCGGCCCCCTATACACACAGCCATGAAGCATGCACAGAGCAGAGACACAGAACATGGAGCTGGCATGAAACAGAAACCACATCATGGCCTGGAGCAGTGGGTAAGATTGTGTGAGAGATGTGAGGCCATGCTGTGATACCAGCAGGGTTGTTACAGGACCACACAATATGTTGTGCAATTTCCCCTGAGTATAGCGATAGCCCATATGTGGGGGAAATCCACCGTTTGGGCGCATGGCAGGGCTCAAAAGGGAAGGAGCACCATTTGACTTTTTGAACCCAAAATTGGCTGGAATTGATGTCAGGCACCATGTCGCATTTGGAATGCCCCTGATGTGTCTAAACAGTGGAAACCCCCCTCAAGTGACCCCATTTTGTAAACCGCACCCTTCAAGGATTTTATCCAGGGGTATGGTGAGAATTTTGAACCCACAGGTACGTCACAGAATTTGATAACATTAGATTGTCATGTTGAATATGTTGTTATTAGTGTTGAGTGCAAGTGCTTGCTACACCAGTTTGCAGGTGCATCAAATATTGGAGGCACTGGACCTGCTTTCTAGCTACAGCGATGGATACATGCAGGCACTATTCAAGAATGAACCGAGCGTGTTTTCCAACTCTTCATTGCGCTGAGGAGGGTAGCTGGAGCGTTCATTGTAACAGGTAGTAATGTAACTTGGTTCCCCAAATGCTAGGACTGCACACGCGCCAGTTTCTGATGCGCTATTAACCTTGCTTTCTGTGCGCACCCGCATGGAGATTTCCTCCGTGTCCACAGCAACAAGTGGTGACGAATTGCCGGTCACCTCCTGGGCCCAGACTGCACATGCGCCAGCGTTTCCTGCTACACAGCTTACAGTCACATGTGAGGACTCCCCATTGTGTGCTCACCAGTTGGCAATACCACTAATCAAGTAAGTATATATATACATAGTCTCGACACACTTTACCCAGACTATTTCCCTGATGAAGCTGTGTTCCACAGCGATACGCGTCGGGTGTTTGGGATGTGCAGCCTGATGGTGCTCCATGGGTGATATGGATTGGATGTGATATGGCTTTCAATATACCTCATTCATATTAGTTGGTTAAAATCTCGGTCTAAAGGGTCTTATTTGCTTGATACATGTTTGTGCTACAATTGGTATGCTTCTTTCAGCTATAGGGCCTTATATAGTTATAGGACTAAATATCCACATGTAGGTGATAACGGTGATTTATCTGTATTATCAGTTTTGTTGCATACAGCACTTTATGTGACCCCTTTAAGGTGATAATAACATTTGTACAGTGCCGTCAGTCCATCCCTGGGAGTTTTGTATTTTCTATGTCTGGATTCACCATTTTGTGGTTATGTAATAATTACTCTTTTCATGTTTGACTGCATCCATCAGGTTTTTTGGTGTTTTTATAAGATTTTAACAACTGTGTATAATAAAGTGTGTATTTTTTAAGATATAATGTTAGGTGTGCACATCATTATTGCATTTCTCATTCTCCCCCTTTTTTCATGGTTTGGTCTAATGCATGATGTCGCACCCTTTGTTCATTATTTAATATAGCAGCGCATCCAATCTCCTTTCTTGTTTCAAACAATTTTTCCACCTAGGGTGTTTTTCTCTGGTATGCACGCTGTATAATTTATTGCTATTGATCATTATTGTGGCATATTGAATACATATATACCGTATATTTCTTGGTTTTGGCAATTTGTTGTTAGTATACTAGATGAATTGAGAGGCTCGGGAAGCCTCATGGACAA
Organism: Ranitomeya imitator; assembly: GCF_032444005.1. NCBI lineage: Eukaryota > Metazoa > Chordata > Amphibia > Anura > Dendrobatidae > Ranitomeya > Ranitomeya imitator. The sequence continues at coordinate 185,223,020 of NC_091284.1, forward strand.
ATTAATCTGCCAATATATTTTCGTCAAATAATACGACGGTTTCGGACCCGGATTTTGCACAGTTATCAGATTATTTCATTGCCACACATAAATTGGGTATACGGCTATGGTGAAATATTCAGAGCCTTGAAAAATATCTCATCATATCATTTATTGTACCAAGAGCTCTCAGGGTGCAGAAATTTCCGGCTTGGGAACCGTCACCAGATTTTGTTAATACTTGGGAATAGGCTCTTTTGAAATGTTCAGGAATTATTATAAAAACTAGATTGTGGCCCGATTCTAGCGCATCGGGTATACTAGAATATGCATGTCCCGGTAGTATATGGACAATGATGATTCCAGAATTCGCGGCAGACTGTGCCCGTCGCTGATTGGTCGAGGCAACCTTTATGATATCGTCGCCATGGCAACCATTATGACATCTACGTCGATACTGTGCCCGTCGCTGATTGGTCGAGACGAATTTGCGGCAGACTGTGCCCGTCGCCGCCAGGCCTCGACCAATCAGAGACGCGGGATTTCCATGACAGACAGACGGAAAAACCCTTAGACAATTATATATATAGATAGATGCTGTTGGAACATGATAGTGGCTGTTGGTGGATACCAAAACTAGGATTAAGTCACTTGAATCTAAATTGACTGGCTTTAACAAAATTAAAGTGGTTACACCTTTTCAAGATAGATTGAAGGAAATTCTGGACAAATTTGAAGCCGATATTATTGAAGGCAAAAAGAGAAAATTTAAAAGGGACAGATTACAATAACCATTCAGCCTATAAGTGGAGACATAAAGGAAATACTCGATAAGGAGCTACCGGGGTCACAAATAGATGCACTGGTTTCAACAGTGCCCTAGCCAGGGACATTAATTCGAGTGATTTTTTTATCATCAAGCAGTACAGACACAGACGTAGGACCAGGAGAGGGGGAAAAAAATCCAAGAAGAAGAGGGACAAGATGCAGGGCCCCACCAACGGTCTACAACCACAACATGCGAACGAGATACAAGTAGAGATGGGTCTGTCCACAATTTCTGAGGCTCCTCCTGCCCTTGCTATCGATAATCTACAGGTTATTAATTTATCAGACTTTTCTTTATCACCCTCAGAGATCTCAGTTTTACAACGTAGGTTGTCATTTTCAGCTACACAAAATGTTGATAAATTTACTTTAATTAAAGATATCTATATATTTTGCAGAAAACTCATTTTACTGGTACTTTATAGGCAACCGGACATTGTGGACAGTGTGGCAGAGGATGAACGGCAAGTCTTCCGCGATTTGCTTGAACTTTTGCAGGAGAATGAACCAGCCACAGGTAAGAGACACTTTCTGATTACCGTACCAGTAAATCAACCGTGACTCCCTCACTCTCCTTAGTCCATGCAATTAATCTATTTTTTGAATTGACCAAAGCGGACATTCTTAAGTTGCCAATTAGAATGTACCGTTGACAAAACTTGAGCTTACAGGAGAGATCTGCTCTGCGTTGTCTTATGAACAACAAATCATTTTTAATAAAGGAAGCGGACAAGGAGGGCAATGTCGTTCTTTGGCCCACATCCATGTATTTGGAAGAAGCCAGTAGGCTTTTACTGTAAATTACCTTCAGATCCAACAGCTATTTTTGCAGGAAAATTACTTACTGTCACGATCCATGTTTGGATCTGTGGCAGATCTGGTTTCCTTCAGATTAAAACCTTTTTTCCTTTCAGGTCATCGGGGGTTAATGCAGTTTTTCCCCGGTGGCCGCTGGTGTAATTGCATTGCAGCTTGTTCTGCTGTTGTTGGTGGTGACCACTCCCACCTTCCTTTAAAAGGTCACCTGGTGCATCAGCTGACTGTTGGTTATACAGGTCCTTTGGATACCAACCTTGCTGGAATAGGAGCTTGCTGAGTGCTGTTGTTCTACATCTGAATACTTATTTCTGGTGCCTTACTCTGCTGTGCGGTGCATTGCAGCAGAGAAAGCTAAGTGTGGTGTTATTGTTTCTTTGTCCCTTTGTTGTTTGTAACTTTCCCAGTGTTGTATTAGTGCAGCGGTGGGACCAGTGCTCTCACCTGCCAGTTCCCTATATAGGGATTAGAGCAGGGCAAGTGAGAGACTAGGTATCCTGGTCGGCGACGGGTTGAAAGAACCCGTATAGGGATGGCAGCAAGATCAGGGCACAGCCTCAGGAGAGTGCAGGAGGTGCCCATTCCCGTTCCCTACCGACAGGGCCCACCGTTATTAAAGTGTCCCCGGTGTACCCTTGTGTGTTTCGCCATTTTGTGACTGACCACCTGCCAGGTCGTGTCACACCAAGACAGTCACATCGTGACACTTACTTTGTTGGATAAAGCAAATGATTTTGGGATCTTAACGGCCAATGAAAGTAAGTTCCTGTGGTTGAAGGACCCGATAATACTAACTTTCTATATGTTGCCAAAAGTGCACAAGAATGTGACCAAACCTCCGGGTAGACCAATCGTTGCTAGTATCGGGAGTATTTGTGAGAAGGCTGGTGCATAGATAGATTTTTTCTTGCAGCCCATGGTGAAACAGCTACCCTCCTATGTGATGGACACCACCCCTTTCATCCAACTTCTACAGGATGTGACTTTTCACCCCGGCTCCTTTCTGGTAACCTGCAATGTGGAATCCCTCTATTGGAACATTGACCACAAGGATGGCATGCAGGCTATAACATACTTCCTGCACCAACAGGTACAAACTGATAGGATGCACGATTCTTTTCTTACTTTTCTTATTTACCTTCTGGACTTTGTGCTACAGCACAATTATTTCATCTTCAACAAGACCTACTACCGACAGACCTCATTTGTGGCTATGGGTGTTCGTTGTGCACCAAATTTGTTTTTAGGCTGGTGGAAATCAACAGTGATATACCATCTCCGTGCCTTTCACGAGAAGATTACACACTGGCATCGATTTATATATGACATCTTCTTTATATGGAATGGCACGGGGGCAGAGTGCAGGGATTTTATTACATTGGTCAATTAAAATGACCTGCACATTCATTTAACATACAGCATGTCCTCCATTTCTATTTCATATTTTTATCCATGAGGCTAAACTGTGTACTAGATTATTTCGCAAACCAATGGCCACTAACTGCCTCTTGCAATATTCCAGTTTCCATCCGCTGCATACCTGGAAGGGGGCACCGACTGGTCAATTCCAGCGCACCACAAGAAATTGTACCAGAGAACAAGATTTTCGGGACCAGTCCAAACTACTTACAAAATACCTACAACAACGGGGATATCCGAGGAAGATTTTGTCAATGGCCTTCCAACAAGCGAGGGGCCATTCACAAGAATCCTTACTTGTGTCAAGGGATGGGAAACCGGACCAATGTGTGCACTTTATGACCGATTACAGCAATCAATGGTTGGAGGTAAGGGGTATTCTCGATAGACATTGGGATATCTTAAAGGGAACCTGTCACCTGAATTTGGCGGGACTGGTTTTGGGTCATATGGGCGGAGTTTTCGGGTGTTTGATTCACTCTTTCCTTACCCGCTGGCTGCATGCTGTCTGCAATATTGGATTGAAGTTCATTCTCTGTCCTCCGTAGTACATGCCTGCACAAGGCAAGATTGCTTTGCACAGGCATGTACTATGGAGGACAGAGAATGAACTTCAATCCAATATTGCAGCCAGCATGCAGCCAGCGGGTAAGGAAAGGGTGAATCAAACACCCGAAAACTCCGCCCATATGACCCAAAACTAGTCCCGCCAAATTCAGGTGACAGAGTCCCTTTAAGGATAGATTCCCATACAAAGACCAATGTAAGTGATCGCCTTTTACTAACTCCTAAAAGAGCCCCAAATCTGGGGGATCGTTTAACCAGGAGTGACTTTATGAGGCCCACCCATAGATTACAGTGGGGAATTACACTCAAGGGCTCGTTTCCGTATGGTGAATGTAACATTTGCCTATATATGCCACCTACTAGGGACATCTTCACAAACCCTCTGAACACCCAAAATTTTAGATTGCATTCTTACATTAATTGCAAAACTAGAAATATTGTATATGCGATCGTATGTGAATGTAACATGGTGTATGTTGGCCAGATAACGCAGGAACTAAGAAGGAGAATACAAAAACACATTTAAACCCTATAGCTGGCAAGAACGGATGAGCTGAAAGGGAAAGGACACATTTCCTTGGGAAACATCAAGGTAAACCACAGAATATGCGGGTTTTTGGCTTACAGAGTCTGTGCACCAACGTAAGGGGAGGTAATCTATGGAAATGATTGTTGCAGACAGAGTCCAGATGAATCTTCAATTTGAAATCCACTGCACTAGAGGGCCTTAATGAAAATCTTCTATTTACTGGATTTTTGGGTTGATATAAATTCTGAAGAACAGTGCCCAATATTGCGTCCTATCTCTACCTTCTGTTGAAATAGCAGCATGACGCCTATATGAATGTAAATACTCATTATCTATGTGTCTTCTTTGAGTTGGAAAATTGGCCTGGACTCCACTACCCTGTATCCCGCCTATTTGACCACGGCTGATTTGGTTACAGTACATCAACTCCACCAATGTTATAAATGAAGAGATTCTACACAATACAGCTAAGGCACCACATCTATCGGGGTTCCATTGAAATATTTGGAAGGATATCGCAGGACATATTCGTCGGAACACTCCCACCTGGTGAAACGCCTGGACAGTTTTTTGGACTAGTTTGGACATATATATGAACCGGGAGTCCTTCCCATAGAGTTGGTTCCACCTAACAGTCCCTGTCTCTTTGTACATACGCTTTATCTGTGGTTGATGGTTTAATTAATTAATCTTTCCTTGAATATTGCTGTGGGATTTAAAAATATGTGCTTTGGCGTTTTTATGTTGCAACATGAAAATAAAAGATAGGGATAATACTTACCTTTTTTGACCTTTTGTTATTTGTCACAGATTATAGGTTGGGGGACTCACCCTTTATGTTGATCTACCCACTGATTAGGTCTCATGGGTATTGTATACATGGGTTACTGCATTAGAGTACGTTGGTGTGACTTTCTCCACCTTTTTTTTTATACATGAGGGTTAGCACTTTATACCTTTTGTTATGATTATGCAGCCTCTTTATGGTATTGATGGACAGTCTCTTCCAAAAAATCATCTTTCTAGGGATTTGCCCTTCTCGTGCTAGCCTCCCTAAAGATGACAATCCATCAGAATTCTCTGGGTCAAGACATGGGTCTTTGATCATGCTCATCAAAAATTGCAGGGTATCCCCTTGTTGAAGCCGAACTGAAGAAATATGGCACCCGCACTGCCGTAATTAGTTAGACCCTTATGACTCAGGGGTATATGTAATGTACCGTATATGCCTTTTGTCAAAAGAAAACATCAATCGCCATGAGCATTCCACCTGGGTGCTACTTCAGAGAAAAAACAGTTCATATAGAAGTATCCAAAAGGAAAGAAGTGAGAGCGCACTCACCGGTGGTGAACTTCAGCGATTTATTCACACATAGTTACGTGATGCAGGGAGGGTGGTGAACACACGCAGGACATCCCCTTGTTGGGTCTGTGACCTGCTTTCCAGCTACAGCGATGGATACATGCAGGCACTGTTCAAGAATGAACCGGGCGTGTTTTCCAACTCTGCATTGCGCTGAGAGGGTAACTGGAGCATCCATAGCAACAGGTGGTAACGTACCTTGGTCCCCCTAATGCTAGGACTGCGCATGCGCCGGTTTCTTATGCTCTATTAACCTTGCTTTCTGAGCTCGCCGGCATGGAGATTTCCTCCGCGGCCACAGTAACAAGGAGTGACGTATTGCCGGTCATCTCCAGCGCCCAGATTGCGCATGCGCTAGCATTTTCTGTTACACGGTTATTCTGTATCCACAGTAACAAGTGGTGACATATTGCTGGTCACCTCCTGCGCCCAGTCTGCGCATGCGCCAGCGTTTCCTGCTACACAGCTTACACTCACATGTGAGGACTCCCCATTGTGTGCTCACCGGTTGACAATGCCACTAATCAAATGAGTGTATATATACATAGTCTTGACACACTTTACCCAGACTATTTCCCTGATGAATTTATGTTCCACAGCGATATACATATATATGGTTATAGGTCTGAATATCCATATATAAGTGATAACGGTGATTTAACTGTATTATCAGTTTTGTTACATAGATACAACACTTTATGTGACCCCTTTAAGGTAATAATAACATTTGTACAGTGCCGTCAAGCACTTTATGTCTGTCCATCCCTGCGAGTTTTGTATTTTCTTTGTCTGGATTCACCATTTTGTGGTTATGCATTAATTACTCTTTTCATGTTTGTCTGCATCCGTCAGGTTTTTTGGTGTTTTTAACAACTGTGTATAATAAAGTGTGTATTTTTTAAGATATAATGTTAGGTGTGCACATTTTTATTGCATTTCTTGTTCTCCCCCTTTTTTCCACATATCGCAGGTGCTTGAGAGACACCCCCCAAAAAACATGCAGGGATCTGCGATACTCGGTGCATATCCGAGCACCAGATACAAACTTAAGTAGCGCGCACTTGCGCTCAACACTAGCCGTCCTATTGTCATCATTTTTTCTTTACTTTTGAAAACTCCTAATTTTAACTCCAGCCGCAACACAGCCCCAACCCTAACCCCAACACAACCGTAATTCCAACCCTACCCTAAACCATAACCACAGCCCTAATCCCAACACAACCCTAACCCCAACACAATCCTAACTGTTGTGGATTCTGTTTTTGGGCTCCCTCTGGTGGTTACAGATGGTACTGGGTGACTTGTGTTCTCTGCGGTCTCTGGTGTCCACCTGTTCTATCAGGATATGGGAGTTTCCTATTTAACCTGGCTTTCTTGTCATTTCCTCGCCGGCGATCAATGTAATCAGTGTGTCTTGCTACCTCTGCTTTCCGCTTCTGTATTCATCTGGACAAGCTAAGTTTTTGATTTTCCTGTTCCACGTTTTGCTTTATTTTTGTTTTAGTCCAGCTTGCAGTTATGTGATTCCTTGTTGCTGGTTGCTCTAGTGGGCTGATATTACTCCTCATGTTACATGAGTTGGCACATGAGTTCAGGTAATTTCAGGATGGTTTTTTGTAGGGTTTTTCGCTGACCGCGCAGTTCACTTTTGTATCCTCTGCTATCTAGTTTTGGCGGGCCTCATTTTGCTGAATCTGTTTTCATTACTACGTATGTGCTTTCCTCTCATTTCACCGTCATTACATGTGGGGGGCTGCTATTTCTGTGGGGTGTTTCTCTGGAGGCAAGAGAGGTCTTTGTTTCTTCTAATAGGGGAAGCTGGTCCTTCGGCTGGCGCGAGACGTCTGGAGTCATCGTGGGCACGTTCCCCAGCTACTGCTGGTGTTGTGAATTAGGTTCAGGATCGCGGTCAGCTCAGTTTCCATCACCCTAGAGCTTGTTCTGTTTTTTGTGTGCTTGTCCTTTTGTGATCCCCTGCCATTGGGATCATGTCAGTATCGCCGGCCTAAAAAGTGGTAATCGTATTGGCTGAAGTAGGAGGAAAAGTAGTCTGAGGAAGTTTTTTTTTTTTTTTTTTTTCCTTCCCTCAGAGTTTGCTGCCTAGCTTTAATTGCAGCCTGGCTGCGTCTTACCTCTTCTTAATCCTTGAATGGCTCTGACCTCAGCTGTTTATCATGGATGTCCAGAGTTTGGCTTCCAGCCTGAATAATCTTGCTGCTAAGGTTCAAAATATACAAGATTTTGTTGTACATGCTCCTATGTCTGAACCTAGAATTCCTATCCCAGAGTTTTTTTCTGGAGATAGATCTAGTTTTCTGAATTTTAGGAACAATTGCAAGTTGTTTCTTTCTTTGAAATCTCACTCCTCTGGAGACCCTGCTCAGCAAGTCAAAATTGTAATATCTTTCCTGCGGGGTGACCCTCAGAATTGGGCCTTTGCATTGGCACCAGGGGATCCTGCGTTGCTCAATGTGGATGCGTTTTTTCTGGCATTGGGTTTGCTCTATGAGGAACCTAACCTAGAGATTCAGGCTGAAAAAGCTTTATTGGCTCTCTCTCAGGGGCAAGATGAAGCAGAAATATATTGTCAGAAATTTCGGAAATGGTCGGTGCTTACTCAGTGGAATGAGTGCGCTCTGGCTGCAAAATTCAGAGATGGACTTTCTGAGGCCATTAAAGATGTTATGGTGGGGTTCCCGGCGCCTGCAGGTCTGAATGAGTCTATGACTATGGCTATTCAAATTGATCGGCGTTTGCGGGAGCGCAAACCTGTGCACCATTTGGCGGTGTCTTCTGAACAGGCACCTGAGACAATGCAATGTGATAGAATTCAGTCCAGAAGTGAACGGCAAAATTATAGGCGGAAAAATGGGTTGTGTTTTTATTGTGGTGATTCAGCTCATGTTATATCAGCATGCTCTAAACGCACAAAAAAGGTTGATAAGTCTGTTGCCATTAGTACTTTACAGTCTAAGTTCATTCTGTCTGTGACTCTGATTTGTTCATTATCAGCCATTTCCGTCGATGCCTATGTGGATTCAGGCGCTGCCCTGAGTCTTATGGATTGGTCATTTGCCAACCGCTGTGGGTTTAGTCTGGAGCCTCTGGAAGTCCCTATTCCTTTGAAAGGAATTGACTCTACACCTTTGGCTATGAATAAACCTCAGTACTGGACACACGTGACCATGCGTATGACTCCCGTTCATCAGGAGGTGATTCGCTTCCTGGTACTGTATAATTTACATGATGTCTTAGTGCTTGGTCTGCCATGGTTACAAACTCATAATCCAGTCTTGGACTGGAAGGCGATGTCTGTGTTAAGCTGGGGATGTCAGGGGGTTCATGATGATGCACCTCCGATTTCTATCGCTTCATCTACTCCTTCTGAGGTTCCTGTATTTTTGTCTGATTATCGGGATGTTTTTGAGGAGCCTAAGCTCAATTTGCTTCCTCCTCACAGGGATTGCGATTGTGCTATAGATTTGATTCCTGGCAGTAAATTTCCTAAAGGTCGTTTGTTCAATCTGTCAGTGCCAGAGCATACTGCTATGCGGGATTATGTTAAGGAGTCCTTGGAAAAGGGACATATCCGTCCATCTTCATCTCCTTTGGGAGCAGGTTTTTTTTTCGTGGCCAAAAAAGATGGTTCCTTGAGGCCTTGTATAGATTACCGTCTTTTGAATAAGATTACGGTCAAATATCAGTATCCTTTGCCATTGTTGACTGATTTGTTCGCTCGTATTAAGGGGGCTAAATAGTTCACTAAGATTGATCTTCGGGGTGCGTATAATCTTGTGCGGATTAAGCAGGGTGATGAGTGGAAAACCGCATTTAATACGCCTGAGGGCCATTTTGAGTATTTGGTGACGCCTTTTGGACTTTCTAATGCTCCTTCTGTCTTCCAGCCCTTTATGCACGATATTTTCCGTGAATATCTGGATAAATTTATGATTGTGTATTTGGATGATGTTTTGGTTTTTTCTGATGACTGGGAGTCCCATGTTCAGCAGGTCAGGAAGGTGTTTCAGGTCCTGCGGGCCAATTCTTTGTTTGTAAAAGGTTCAAAGTGTCTCTTTGGAGTCCAGAAGATTTCTTTTTTGGGGTATATTTTTTCCCCTTCTACTATTGAGATGGATCCCGTCAAGGTTCAAGCTATTTGTGACTGGACGCAGCCTACATCTCTTAAGAGTCTACAGAAGTTCTTGGGCTTTGCTAATTTTTATCGTCGTTTCATAACTAATTTTTCTAGTGTTGTTAAGCCTTTGACGGATCTGACTAAGAAGGGTGCTGATGTTGCTGATTGGTCTCCTGCGGCTGTGGAGGCCTTTCAGGAACTTAAGCGCCGGTTTTCTTCTGCTCCTGTGTTGCGTCAGCCAGATGTTTCACTTCCTTTTCAGGTTGAGGTTGATGCTTCTGAGATTGGAGCGGGGGCGGTTTTGTCACAGAGAAGCTCCGATTGCTCGGTGATGAAGCCATGTGCGTTCTTTTCTAGAAAGTTTTCGCCCACTGAGCGGAATTATGATGTTGGTAATCGGGAGCTTTTGGCCATGAAGTGGGCATTTGAGGAATGGCGTCATTGGCTTGAGGGTGCTAGACATCGTGTGGTGGTCTTGACTGATCACAAAAATCTGATTTACCTTGAGTCTGCCAAGCGTCTGAATCCTAGACAGGCTCGTTGGTCACTGTTTTTCTCCCGTTTCGATTTTGTGGTTTCATACCTGCCAGGTTCAAAGAATGTGAAGGCGGATGCTCTTTCTAGGAGTTTTGTGCCTGATTCCCCTGGAAATTCTGAGCCCACTGGTATCCTTAAAGATGGGGTGATTTTGTCGGCTGTCTTCCCAGACTTGCGACGTGCTTTGCAGGAGTTTCAGGCGGATAAATCTGATCGTTGTCCGCCTGAAAGACTGTTTGTTCCGGATAATTGGACCAGTAGAGTCATCTCTGAGGTCCATTCTTCTGCGTTGGCAGGTCATCCTGGAATATTTGGTACTAGAGACTTGGTGGCCAGGTCTTTTTGGTGGCCTTCCTTGTCGAGGGATGTGCGTTCTTTTGTGCAGTCTTGTGAAGTTTGCGCTCGGGCTAAGCCTTGCTGTTCTCGGGCCAGTGGATTGTTGTCACCTTTGCCTATCCCGAAGAGGCCTTGGACACACATTTCCATGGACTTTATTTCGGATCTCCCTGTCTCTCAAAAAATGTCCGTCATCTGGGTTGTGTGTGACCACTTTTCTAAGATGGTTCATCTGGTCCCCTTGCCTAAGTTACCTTCCTCCTCTGAGTTGGTCCCTCTGTTTTTTCAGAACGTGGTTCGTTTGCATGGGATTCCGGAGAACATTGTTTCTGACAGGGGATCCCAGTTTGTGTCTAGATTTTGGCGGACGTTCTGTGCTAAGATGGGCATTGATTTGTCCTTTTCGTCTGCATTCCATCCTCAGACGAATGGCCAGACGGAACGAACTAATCAGACCTTGGAAACTTATTTAAGGTGTTTTGTTTCTGCTGATCAAGATGACTGGGTTACCTTTTTGCCGCTTGCCGAATTTGCCCTTAATAATCGGGCTAGTTCTGCTACCTTGGTTTCTCCTTTCTTTTGTAATTCGGGGTTTCATCCTCGTTTTTCCTCTGGTGAGGTGGAGCCTTCTGATTGTCCTGGAGTGGACATGGTGGTGGATAGGTTGCATCAGATTTGGAGTCATGTGGTGGACAATTTGAAGTTGTCCCAGGAGAGGGCTCAGCAGTTTGCTAATCGCCGTCGCCGCGTGGGTCCTCGACTTCGTGTTGGGGACTTGGTGTGGTTGTCTTCTCGTTTTGTTCCTATGAAGGTCTCTTCTCCTAAGTTCAAGCCTCGGTTTATCGGTCCCTATAGGATCTTGGAAATTCTTAACCCTGTGTCGTTTCGTTTGGATCTCCCGGCATCGTTTGCTATTCATAATGTGTTCCATCGGTCGTTGTTGCGGAAGTATGAGGTACCTGTTGTTCCTTCGCTTGAGCCTCCTGCTCCGGTGCTGGTGGAGGGAGAATTGGAGTATGTTGTGGAGAAGATCTTGGATTCTCGTGTTTCCAGACGGAAATGTCAGTATTTGGTCAAGTGGAAGGGTTATGGTCAGGAGGATAATTCTTGGGTGGTTGCCTCTGATGTTCATGCTGCTGATTTGGTCCGTGCATTTCATAGGGCTCATCCTGGTCGCCCTGGTGGTTCTCGTGAGGGTTCGGTGACCCCTCCTCAAGGGGGGGTACTGTTGTGGATTCTGTTTTTGGGCTCCCTCTGGTGGTTACAGATGGTACTGGGTGACTTGTGTTCTCTGCGGTCTCTGGTGTCCACCTGTTCTATCAGGATATGGGAGTTTCCTATTTAACCTGGCTTTCTTGTCATTTCCTCGCCGGCGATCAATGTAATCAGTGTGTCTTGCTACCTCTGCTTTCCGCTTCTGTATTCATCTGGACAAGCTAAGTTTTTGATTTTCCTGTTCCACGTTTTGCTTTATTTTTGTTTTAGTCCAGCTTGCAGTTATGTGATTCCTTGTTGCTGGTTGCTCTAGTGGGCTGATATTACTCCTCATGTTCCATGAGTTGGCACATGAGTTCAGGTAATTTCAGGATGGTTTTTTGTAGGGTTTTTCGCTGACCGCGCAGTTCACTTTTGTATCCTCTGCTATCTAGTTTTGGAGGGCCTCATTTTGCTGAATCTGTTTTCATTACTACGTATGTGCTTTCCTCTCATTTCACCGTCATTACATGTGGGGGGCTGCTATTTCTGTGGGGTGTTTCTCTGGAGGCAAGAGAGGTCTTTGTTTCTTCTAATAGGGGAAGCTGGTCCTTCGGCTGGCGCGAGACGTCTGGAGTCATCGTGGGCACGTTCCCCGGCTACTGCTGGTGTTGTGAATTAGGTTCAGGATCGCGGTCAGCTCAGTTTCCATCACCCTAGAGCTTGTTCTGTTTTTTGTGTGCTTGTCCTTTTGTGATCCCCTGCCATTGGGATCATGACACCTAACACAGCCCCAACCCTAATCCCATCCCTAACACAGCCTCAAATCTAACACAACCCTTACCCTAACACAACCCTAACAACAGCACTAACCCCAACCCAAACCCTAACACAACCCTAACGCAACCCTAACCACAGTCTTAACCCCAGCCCTAATCCTAACCCTAACTGCAAATAATGGAAAAAAATTTAAAAAATGTAAATTTTGTTATTGTTACCTACCTAAGAGGGTAACAAATGGGGGTTTGCTTTACTATTTTTTTTTATTTTGATCACTGTGATAGGGTCTATAACAGTGATCAAAATAAACCAATAGGAAAAATTTCCTTTTGTTGCCGAGTACCGGCCAGCAGATCTCAGCAGGCACACTGCGCATGCGCCCATCATTTACTTCCAGCAAGATGAAGTGGAGGGCTGGGGGACAGAGCAGGAGGGCCGGGGATGGCAGAGGGCCCAGGGGTGCACGGGGAATCCCATTTCTCTCTCCTGTGATATGCTACAGTGGGGTAAATAATACTTTGATCCCTTGCTGATTTTGTAAGTTTGCCCACTGACAAAAACACGAACAGTCTATAATTTTAATCGTAGGTTAATTTTAACATTGAGAGATATAATATCAAAATTAAAATGCAGAAAATCACATTGTATAAATTATATAAATTTATTGCGTTTTGCAGTGAGAAATAAGTATTTGATCCCTCTGGCAAACAAATATTTGGTGGCAAAACCCTTGTTGGCAAGCACAGCAGTCAGACATTTTTTGTAGTTGATTATGACGTTTGTGCACATGTCAGGAGGAACTTTGGTCCACTCCTCTTTGCAGATCTAAATCATTGAGATTTTCAGGATATCGCTTGACAACTCAGAGTTTCAACTCCCTCCATAAGTTTTCTATGGGATTAAGGTCTGGAGACTGGCTAGGCCACTCCATGACCTTAATGTGCTTCTTTTTGAGCCACTACTTTGATTCCTTGACTGTATGTTTTGGGTCATTGACTTGCTGGAAGACCCAGCCACGACCCATTTTTAATGTCCTGGCGGAAGAAAGGAGGTTGTCACTCAGAATTTTACGGTACATGGCTTCATCCATTCTCCCATTGATGCGGTGAAGTAGTCCTGTGCCCTTAGCATAGAAACACCCCCAAAATATAATGTTTTCACCTCCATGCTTAATAGTGGGGATGTGTTCTTTGGGTCATAGGCATCATTTCTCTTCCTCCAAACACTGCAAGTTGAGTTAATGCCACGGACCTCAATTTTTGTCTCATCTGACCACAGCACCTTCTCCCAATCACTCACAGAATCATCCAGGTGTTCATTGGCAAACTTCAGACATGCCTGCCCATGTGCCTTCTTGAGCAGGGGACCTTGCAGTCACTGCAGGATTTTAAACCTTTATGGCGTAATGTGTTACCAATGATTTTCTTGGTGACTGTGGTCCCAGCTGTCTTGAGATCATTAACAAGTTCCCCCTGTGTAGTTTTAGGCTGATCTCTCACCTTCCTCATGATCATGGATACCCCACGAGGTGAGATTTTGCATGGTGCCCCAGATCGATGTCGATTGATAGTTATTTTGTATTTCTTCCATTTTCTTACTATTGCACCAGCAGTTGTCTCCTTCTCACCCAGCGTCTTACTTATGTTTTGTAGCCTATTCCAGCTTTGTGCAGGTCTATGATATTGTCCCTGACATTCTTATAAAGCTCTTGGGTCTTGCCTATGTTGTAGAGGTTAGAGTCTGATTGATTAATTGAGCCTGTGGACAGGAGTTGTTTATAAAGGTGACTATGTAAGATGGCTGTCTTTCATGCAGGTAACGAGATGGTTAGGAATGTCTAACTGGTCTTTAGGAGCCAGAACTCTTAATGCTTGGTATTGGGTCAAATGCTTATTTCTCACTGCAAAATGCACATAAATGTATATAATTTATACAATGTGATTTTCTGGATTTTATTTTTGATATTCTAATTCTAGGTCTATTCTAATTCTAATGGGATAACATTTATCTGGCACTCTACACTGAGCACTTATTTTGGGGTTTCCATCTAAATAACCGAGTGACGTGACAGATGAAACCCCTGATAAATCCAATCCCTATAATGAGGCCTCTGTTTAGCGTTGTCCTTCCTTTCAGAGGTGCACAAAACTATGGTGGACCGCGTTTTTATGCACACCTAAAAAGATGTACACCGCCAAATCACAGGTCCTTTTGGCATTCACAGTGCCTCCATCTGCCTCATTATAGGGAATCTTCTGCCGGTGGTTCTGCCTGAATCATGTACAGTATTTCAGAGATGTACATGGAAACCCTAGTGCTCAGTGTAGAGCGCAGGATAAATGTGCACTGATCCTTACTGTGATCTTTGGGAGGCAGAATGAACAAATCCACAACAGGTGAATAATTGGTTTTATTTATTTTTTACTCCGTTCCTTGTGCGGTACAAGTGATTAAGCGACTTTATTCTTTGGGTCGGTGCGATTACAGCGATATCAGATTTATATTGCGTTTTTATGCTTGGCTGCTGTCACACACTAAAAGATTCTTTTTTTTTGCTAGGAGAAATTTTTGCAGCACCTTATTTTGAGGGCTATAATTTTTCCATATTTCGGCCTGCAGAGTCATGTAGGGCTTGTTTTTTACGGGACAAGATGACTTTTTTAATTGGTAACCGTTTTGGACACATGACATTTTTTCATTGCTTCCTATTCTGATTTTTGTGGAGGCAGAATGAGCAAAAAACCGCTATTCAGGAGTTGGGTTTTTTTTTCTCCGTTCTGCGTGTGATAAAAATGATAACACAGCTTTATTCTTCGGGTCAGTACGATTACAGCGATGCCACATTTATAAGTCTATGTAAAAAAGGTCAATGTTACAAGTAGTTGATAAATGCAGAACAAAATGCACTACAATCACAGTACAAATCAATGGCTACCTGGAGAAGTTCCTATATTATTTATCAACACATATAAGTCCAAAGTAGCCAGAAGGTGGCAGTATACTCCTATAAAGCACATGGTTCAAAGAGCAGGCTGCCAATTTTCATGGTAAAAAGTTAAAACTACGTAAAAAAAATTGTGCTCCAAAAAGATGGTAGAATAAATAAGGTGGCATAAAAAATATTACCAGCACTGTATAAATGACTACTTAAAGGACTAGGGACCCACAGGATATTTTTATCCATATATTGTTAATGTTACTATGTATTTTGTGATAAAGTAATTAAATGCATCAGAAATAATCAAGAACTTTCATAAAACCTTTCATGAATTAGGGCACAAATGTCCACAAAAAAAACAAACAAAAAAAAGAAATCCAACAAAAATGAAACAATGTTCGATTCATGGCTCAAACTCACCATTCAAGTTTATGGGTTAATGAAAAACTCGGAAAAACATGCTGATGGCAATTTAGTTTAATTTTACTTTAATTCTATTCTATCCATTTTTCTCTGACAATTTTTCTCTGTGAGGACCTCAAGGATATACACGTATCCTAGCATTTTTTTGTATGCAACTGATTTTTATTATTATCTTTTGTATTGTAGCTTTGCCTTTATTATTTGATGAATGCTCTGGGTATTTGTAATTACACACGTGGTCAAAATTGTTGGTACCCCTCGTTTAATGACATAAAAAAACACTATGGTCACAGCAATAACTTGAATCTGACAAAAGTAATAATAAATAAAAAAATCTATTAAAATATTTACTTAATATTTTGTTGCACAACCTATTGAAGCAATCACTTCAATCAAACAATACCTGTAACTGTCATGAGACTTCTGCACCTCTCGACAGGTATTTTGGCCCACTCCTCAAAAGCAAACTGCTCCAGCTGTCTTGTGTTTGAAGGTTGCCTTTTCCAGACGGCATGTTTCAGCTCTTTCCAAAGATGCTCAATAGGATTTAGGTCAGGGCTCATAGAAGACCACTTCTAGTCCAATGTTTTTCTCTTAGCCATTCTTGGGTGTTTTTAGCTGTGTGTTTTAGGTCATTATCCTGTTGCAAGACCCATGACCTGCGACTGAGAGCAAGCTTTCTGACACTGGGCAGCACATTTCTCTCTAGAATCCCTTGATAGTCATGAAATTTCATTGTACCCTGCACAGACTCTAGACACCCTGTGCCAGATGCAGCAAAGCAGCCCTAGAACATAACAGAATATAACAAGCCCAAACTGAAAAATACAATTCCACATTTCTCCACCATGCTCACAACCACAGTGGGGGAGCCTACTGAGGAGAAGTATCTCTCACAAGTACATATAGGACACTCCCCCTGACGAAGCGTTGGGGCCACGGCGTGAATCTCCTCTGTTGCCAGCTTTTTGGGTAAGGATTCGGGGTGGGTTTTTTCTGACCGCTAACATTGTGATCGATCGGAGCCTATGTACAGGGCTCAGTGATCTTACCACTCGGACTCTATATATTCATACAGACCCTATATACGCTGATATTCTGCCTGTTTACTTGTTGCACTATGCACTTTATAATGACACTATTGGCATCATGTTTTTCCACGTTGTGTTTTTGATCTGTGCTACCTTCACTTTCTCTTTGCTTGCAATAACTTTTGTGGACTATATTTGTAAAGATACATTTGATATTTGATTGTTGTTATTTTTTGGTAATCAATAAATTTGTAATTTTAGCATGGATATGTACTTCGTTTTTCTCTATAAAATCTAGAACATAACAGAGCCTCCTCCATGTTTCACAGTAGGGACAGTGTTCTTTTCTTGATATGCTTCATTTTTCTGTCTGTGAACATAGAGCTGATGTGCCTGGCCAGAAAGTTCCATTTTTGTCTCATCTGTCCATAGGACATTCTCTCAGAAGCTTTGTGGCTTGTCAACATGTTGTTTGGCAAATTCCAGTCTGACTTTTTTTATGATTTTTTTTCAACAATATTGTCCTCCTTGGTCGTCTCCTATGAAGTCCACTTTGGCTCATACAACGTTGGATTGTGCAATCTGACACTGATGTTCCTTGAGCTTGAAGTTCATCTGTTTAAAAGTTTTTCTGGCTCTCGTTACGATTCGTATTATCCGTCTCTTTGATTTGTCATCAATTTTCCTCCTGCCGCCACGTCCTGGGTGGTTGGCTACAATCCCATGGATCTTAAATTTCTGAATAATATGTGCAACTGTAGTCAAGGAACATCAAGCTACTTGGAGACTTTTACCTTTAACATGTTTGTCTATAATTTTTTTTCTAATCTGCTGAGACAACTCAGATCAGAAGAAGCAGGAGGCGAAATGCACGTCGGGGTGAGGGGACACCGTGGGCATCAGGTAATATACTGGCTCACTCTATTATACTATATTTGTTTTCACACTTGTACTACAGAGGTGGTTGTGTCGGGCCACAGGTCTATTGATTAGGAGTTTGCCAGACATAGTGAATAGGGGCCACTGTGCCATATTATATTGCAGAGTTATTGCAGTGTTGTCTAGATACTATAATCTTGGCCTTATTATGTGACTATTTGATGTATAACTGCCTTGCTGTGGATATCATTTTAGATTTAATTGATATATGTTCATAAACGTCTTCTTAATGCAGTTGAGTTATACCTAATATCTGCTAATGGGTTACTAGGAATTTAATTATCTTATTGAGTATAGAGATATATATCCTTGTGCTTAGGTGTCCCCTACAGTATTCTTTACTTTTTTATTATGTTAATTTTATTACATATCAGTAAACATTGGTTTTAAATATTTATTTGAGACCTCTTCTTCTTCCCACGTATAATTACGTGGGATTAGTTGTGACATTGTTGTGAAGTGCCCTGGTATTTTAGGAGACAGATGTTGAATTAATTACCCCCAAGGAACTTATCTAGAGGTTGGATGAGCACTTTGAACCCCCAAGTGCTTCACAAAAGTTTATAACTCAGAGCCGTGAAAATAAAAAATCATTTTTCTTACCTCAAAAATTATTTTTTAGCCCAAAATTTTTATTTTCACAAGAGTAACAGGAGAAATTGGACCCCAAAAGTTGTTGTGCAGTTTTTCTTGAGTACGCTGATACCCCATATGTGTGGGGAACCACTGTTTGGGCGCACGTCAGGGCTCGGAAGGGAAGTAGTGACGTTTTGGAATGCAGACTTTGATGGAATGGTCTGCGGGCATTATGTTACGTTTGCAGAGCCCCTGATGTGCCTAAACAGTAGAAACCCCCCACAAGTGACCCCATTGTGGAAACTAGACCTCCCAAGGAACTTATCTAGATGTGTGGTGAGCACTTTGAATCCCCAAGTGCTTCACAGAAGTTTATAACGCAGAGCCGTGCAAATAAAAAATCATTTTTCTTTCCTCAAAAATTATTTTTTAGCCTGCAATTTTTTATTTTCACAAGGGTAACAGGAGAAATTTAGAAAGAAGGAATATAAACCAGCTCACCCATGATGTATAAACCAATCCTCGGGAGCACGGACCCGCTGTGTCCAGGCGTATAAAGTCCAAAAAAGAAAAGAATGTCCAGCTTCACCGAGTCCGTAAAAAAGAGTTTTCTTTATTCACAAAGTTTAAACATGGAGGATACAAACTTCAGCACGAACCATATGGGTCAGAATCTCAACGTGTTTCTGGAGACTAAGCTCCCATAATCATGACATTCCAAAAGATCCATGTATCCCACTTAACCCTGCTGTTTTGTTCGCATTTACTATACACTTGTAGTGTTCCGGGTCACTATGACCCGGCTTATTAAACCTTGATTTTAGACACTCTAAAAATGAACTAGAAATCTTTTTTTTTTTTGTTTTTATTCTGAAAAAACAGATCAATGAGCAAAACGAAAATAGAAAACTGCACATATATTGTAATAAAAAAAAACCTTTGTAAGTAAACAATAATAATAAAGTCTGAGAAAAAATAGAGCTTCAAAAACAATAAGAGATTCTATACTACATCAATAGTTTCAGGAAAGCATCCACTATGTATATACTACATCAAAGCATACCAGTGCTCAATATCCAGCAATCTATCATGCTAAGTGTAGAGCAGTGTATCACACACTAATAACACTAATTACTAGGGTTGAGCGAAACGGGTCGAACATTTTCAAAAGTCGCCGACTTTTGGCTAAGTCGGGGTTTCATGAAACCCGATCCGACCCCTGTGCGGGGTCGGCCATGCGGTACGCGACTTTCGCGCCAAAGTCGCGTTTCAATGACGCGAAAAGCGCCATTTCTCAGCCAATGAAGGTAAACGCAGAGTGTGGGCAGCGTGATGACATAGGTCCTGGTCCCCACCATCTTAGAGAAGGGCATTGCAGTGATTGGCTTGCTGTCTGCGACGTCACAGGGGCTATAAAGAGGCGTTCCCGCCGACCGCCATCTTACTGCTGCTGATCTGAGCTTAGGGAGAGGTTGCTGCCGCTTTGTCAGAAGCAGGGATAGCGTTAGGCAGGGTCCATTAACCACAAAACCGCTTGTGCTGCAGCGATTTGCACTGTCCAACACCACCCTCGGTGTGCAGGGACAGTGGAAGTTTTTTTTTTTTTTTTTTCCCCTCAGCGCTGTAGCTCATTGGGCTGCCCTAGAAGGCTCCCTGATAGCTGCATTGCTGTGTGTACGCCGCTGTGCAAACCAACTGCTTTTTTCAAAGCACAAATCCTCTTGTTCCTTCCTTTCTGCACAGCTATCTTTTTTGTTTGTCCACACTTTTTATTTCATTTGTGCATCAGTCCACTCCTTATTGCTGCCTGCCATACCTGGCTGAGATTACTGCAGGCAGGGAGATAGTAGCTGCCTGCCATACCTGGCTGAGATTACTGCAGGCAGGGAGATAGTAATTGTAGGACATTCCCTGTGTTTTTTTTTTTTTTTTTTTTGGTGGGAGATTAAGATTGGCAATTTGGCATTTCTGCTAGAGTGCCATCCCTGTGTGTGCCATCTCTCTCACATAGTGGGCCATAGAAAGCCTTTTCATTTTTCTGTATTTTTTTTTGTGGGGTGTATAAATTCTCCCTGATAAAAATACAGTGGGAGATTAATATTGGCCTTTGGGCTTGTGTGCCAGTCCTGAGTGTGCCATCTCTCTCACAAATAGTGGGCCATAGAAAGCCTATTTTATTTTTTTTGGGGTTTTATAAATTCTCCCTGAAAAAAAGGGAGATTAATATTGGCCTCTGGGCTTGTGTGCCAGTCCTGAGCGTGCCATCTGTGCCAGCCCTGAGCGTGCCATCTCTCTCACAAATAGTGGGCCATAGAAAGCCTATTTAATTTTTTTTTTGGTTTTATAAATTCTCCCTGAAAAAAAGGGAGATTAATATTGGCCTCTGGGCTTGTGTGCCAGTTGTGAGCGTGCCATCTGTGCCAGTCCTGAGCGTGCCATCTCTCTCACAAATAGTGGGCCATAGAAAGCCTATTTAATTTTTTTTTTTTGTTTTATAAATTTTCCCTGAAAAAAGGGAGATTAATATTGGCCTCTGGGCTTGTGTGCCAGTTGTGAGCGTGCCATCTGTGCCAGTCCTGAGCGTGCCATCTCTCTCACAAATAGTGGGCCATAGAAAGCCTATTTAATTTTTTTTTTGGTTTTATAAATTTTCCCTGAAAAAAGGGAGATTAATATTGGCCTCTGGGCTTGTGTGCCAGTTGTGAGCGTGCCATCTGTGCCAGTCCTGAGCGTGCCATCTCTCTCACAAATAGTGGGCCATAGAAAGCCTATTTAAATATTTTTTTGGTTTTATAAATTCTCCCAGAAAAAAAGGGAGATTAATATTGGCCTCTGGGCTTCTGTGCCAGTCCTGAGCGTGCCATCTGTGCCAGTCCTGAGCGTCCCATCTCTCTCACAAATAGTGGGCCATAGAAAGCCTATTTTTTTTTTTTTGGGGGTTTTAGAAATTCTCCCTGGAAAAAAAAAGGGAGATTAATATTGCCCTTTGGGCTTGTGTGCCAGTACTAAGCGTTCCATCTCTCTCTCTCTCTCTTAGTCAGTGGGCCATAGAACGCCTATTTTTGGTTTTATTTGTTTTATAAATTCTCCCTGAAAAAATCATTTTATTTTATTTGGTTTCTAAATTCTTCCTGATAAAATCATATTTTTTTTATGATTTTTTTTTCTAAAGTCTCCCTGAAAAAAAAAAAAAAAAAACAACCAAAAAAAACAGTGGGAGATTAATATTGGCCTTTCTGCTTGTGTGCCAGTCTTGACTCCTGGGTGTGCCATCTCTCTCTCTCTCTCTCTCTCTCTCTCTCCAATTGTGGTCCATAGAAAGCCTATATTTTTTTTCCTTGATTTGGGTTCCAAAATCTACCAGAGAAAATAACTCCATCAATCATTGGTAGAAAAATATTGGCCTCTGGGCTTGTGTGCCACTCCTGATTCCTGTGTGCGTCATCTCTCAGTCAGTGGGCCATAGAACGCCTATTTTTGGTTTTATTTGTTTTATAAATTCTCCCTGAAAAAATCATTTTATTTTATTTGGTTTCTAAATTCTTCCTGATAAAATCATATTTTTTTTATTATTTTTTTTTCTAAAGTCTCCCTGAAAAAAAAAAAAAAAATCAACCAAAAAAAACAGTGGGAGATTAATATTGGCCTTTCTGCTTGTGTGCCAGTCTTGACTCCTGGGTGTGCCATCTCTCTCTCTCTCTCTCTCTCTCTCTCTCTCCAATTGTGGTCCATAGAAAGCCTATATTTTTTTTCCTTGATTTGGGTTCCAAAATCTACCAGAGAAAATAACTCCATCAATCATTGGTAGAAAAATATTGGCCTCTGGGCTTGTGTGCCACTCCTGATTCCTGTGTGCGTCATCTCTCACTCAGTGGGCCATAGAACGCCTATTTTTGGTTTTATTTGTTTTATAAATTCTCCCTGAAAAAATCATTTTATTTTATTTGGTTTCTAAATTCTTCCTGATAAAATCATATTTTTTTTATTATTTTTTTTTCTAAAGTCTCCCTGAAAAAAAAAAAAAAAAAAAAAAAAACAGTGGGAGATTAATATTGGCCTTTCTGCTTGTGTGCCAGTCTTGACTCCTGGGTGCGTCATCTCTCAGTCAGTGGGCCATAGAACGCCTATTTTTGGTTTTATTTGTTTTATAAATTCTCCCTGAAAAAATCATTTTATTTTATTTGGTTTCTAAATTCTTCCTGATAAAATCATATTTTTTTAATTATTTTTTTTTCTAAAGTCTCCCTGAAAAAAAAAAAAAAAAAAAAAAAAAAACAGTGGGAGATTAATATTGGCCTTTCTGCTTGTGTGCCAGTCTTGACTCCTGGGTGTGCCATCTCTCTCTCTCTCTCTCTCTCCAATTGTGGTCCATAGAAAGCCTATATTTTTTTTCCTTGATTTGGGTTCCAAAATCTACCAGAGAAAATAACTCCATCAATCATTGGTAGAAAAATATTGGCCTCTGGGCTTGTGTGCCACTCCTGATTCCTGTGTGCGTCATCTCTCACTCAGTGGCCCATAGAAAGCATATAGTTTGTTACATTTGTTTTCTAAATTCTCCCTGCAAAAATCAATGTTTTTTTTTTGGGGGGGTTTCTAAAGTGTTCCTGAAAAAAATAAAAATAAAAAAAAAATAATAGTGTGACATTAATATTAACATTTGTGCTTCAGTGACAGTCCTGCGTGTGGGGCATCTCTCTAATTTGCAGCCACCAAAAAAAGAGTGTGTAACATTGGGCCTGATTTTCGCTGTGGTCTCACCAACCTGTAAAGGGGTAGCTAAATCATACTGAAGTTATAGCTCACCGTGTAAGTTGTGTGACTGCAACAAATAACGTTAGTTTGGTTACGTTTTTAAAACAATGAGGAAGTCTAGTGGAAGAGGTCGTGGCCGGGGGCGTTCATTGTCAGCTGGTAATGAGGGTAGTGGTAGTGGTGGAGCATCAGGTGGTCGTGGGGAAAAAAATATTGCACCTAAGTCTGGAGCTGTGGAGCCAGGTTCGTCGTCCGGCTACACAAGGCCTCGAACGCTCCCTTTTCTGGGATTAGGAAAACCGCTTTTAAAGCCGGAGCAGCAAGAGCAAGTTTTGGCTTATCTTGCTGACTCAGCCTCTAGCTCTTTTGCCTCCTCTCGTGAAACTGGTAAAAGTAAAAGCAGCGCGTCGTTAGTGGATGTTCACGGTCAGGGACAAGTCACTTCCTTGTCCTCTTCAGCAAAAACAACAACAGAGAAGAATGCAGCAGGCGACACAACGGGTTACTCCATGGAGCTCTTTACACATACCGTCCCTGGCTTAGAAAGTGAAGCAGTTAACAGTCCATGCCCATTACAAATTGAATCTGACATGGAGTGCACTGACGCACAGCCACAGCCAGACTACTATGCTGGTCCTTTGACTCAGACCACAACATTGCCCTCGCAGGGTGCTGATCAAGAATCAGACCCTGATGAGACTATGTTGCCCCATCACGAACGCTATACCACCGAACGACACGGTGACACAGACGAAGTTGCGCAGGAGGTACAAGAAGAGTTATTAGATGACCCAGTTCTTGACCCCGATTGGCAGCCATTGGGGGAACAGGGTGCAGGCGGCAGCAGTTCTGAAGCAGAGGAGGAGGAGGGGCCGCAGCAGGCATCAACATCGCCACAGGTTCCATCTGCCGGGCCCGTATCTTGCCCAAAACGCGTGGCAAAGCCAAAACCTGGTGGAGGACAGCGTGGCCATCCGGTTAAAGCTCAGTCTGCAATGCCTGAAAAGGTATCCGATGCTAGAAAGAGTGCAGTCTGGCATTTTTTTAAACAACATCCAATTGATCAGCGCAAAGTCATCTGTCAAAAATGTTCTACTTCCTTAAGCAGAGGTCAGAATCTGAAAAGTCTCAATACTAGTTGCATGCATAGACATTTAACCACCATGCATTTGAAAGCTTGGACTAACTACCAAACGTCCCTTAAGGTTGTTGCACCCTCGGCCAATGAAGCTAGTCATCAACGCAACATCCCTTCCGGCAGTGTAGGACCACCATTTAGCGCACCACCTGCTGTATCTGTGCAGGTATCTTTGCCAGGCCAAAGCAGTCAGGGTCAGGGAATCACCAGTTTCGTAGTAGGAAACACTGCATCTAGGGCACCGGCGGCAACAATACCATCTCCCACCGTCTCTCAGTCTGCCATGTCCACCGGCACCCCCGCTAGTTCCACGATCTCCATCTCTCCAGTCCAGCTCACCCTACATGAGACTATGGTTAGAAAAAGGAAGTACTTAGCCTCGCATCCGCGTACACAGGGTTTGAACGCCCACATAGCTAGACTAATCTCGTTAGAGATGATGCCCTACCGGTTAGTTGAAAGCGAAGCTTTCAAAGACCTGATGGACTACGCTGTACCACGCTACGAGCTACCCAGTCGACACTTTTTTTCCAGAAAAGCCATCCCAGCCCTCCACCAGCATGTTAAAGAGCGCATCGTCCATGCACTCAGGCAATCTGTGAGCACAAAGGTGCACCTGACAACAGATGCATGGACCAGTAGGCATGGCCAGGGACGTTACGTGTCCATCACGGCACACTGGGTAAATGTGGTGGATTCAGGGTCCACAGGGGACAGCAAGTTTGGGACAGTTCTGCCTAGCCCACGGTCTAGTAAACAGTTGTCTGTAGCCGTTCGCACCCCCTCCTCCTCCTCCTCCTCCTCGTCCTCCTGCAGAAGCAAGAGCTCGTCCACAGACCGCAGTCGCACAAACACTCCATCCGCACCTGCCACAGTTGCACACCAGGTCTCCCATTATGGGGCAGCTACTGGCATACGTCAGCAGGCTGTATTGGCTATGAAGTGTTTGGGCGACAATAGACACACCGCGGAAGTTCTGTCCGAGTTCTTGCAGCAAGAAACGCAGTCGTGGCTGGGCACTGTAGATCTTGAGGCAGGCAAGGTAGTGAGTGATAACGGAAGGAATTTCATGGCTGCCATCTCCCTTTCCCAACTGAAACACATTCCTTGCCTGGCTCACACCTTAAACCTGGTGGTGCAGTGCTTCCTGAAAAGTTATCCGGGGTTATCCGACCTGCTCCTCAAAGTGCGTGGACTTTGCGCACATATCCGCCGTTCGCCTGTACACTCCAGCCGTATGCAGACCTATCAGCGTTCTTTGAACCTTCCCCAGCATCGCCTAATCATAGACGTTGCAACAAGGTGGAACTCAACACTGCACATGCTTCAGAGACTGTGCGAACAGAGGCGGGCTGTTATGTTTTTGTGGGAGGATACACATACACGGGCAGGCAGTAGGATGGCAGACATGGAGTTGTCAGGTGTGCAGTGGTCGAAGATTCAAGACATGTGTCAAGTCCTTCAGTGTTTTGAGGAATGCACACGGCTGGTTAGTGCAGACAACGCCATAATAAGCATGAGCATCCCCCTAATGCGTCTGCTGATGCAAAGTTTGACGCACATAAAGGATCAGGCGTCTGCACCAGAGGAAGAGGAAAGCCTTGATGACAGTCAGCGATTGTCTGGTCAGGGCAGTGTACATGACGAGGTACCGGGCGAAGAGGAGGTGGAGGATGAGGAGGATGATGGGGATGAGTATATTTTTAATGAGGAAGCTTTCCCGGGGGCACGGGAAATTGGTGGCGTGGCAAGGCCGGGTTCTGGTTTTTTGAGGGACACAAGTGACGTAGATTTGCCTGCAACTGCCCCTCAACCAAGCACAACCGCAGATTTGACAACGGGAACTTTGGCCCACATGGCGGATTATGCCTTGCGTATCCTCAAAAGGGACACACGCATTACAAAAATGATGAACGATGACGATTACTGGTTGGCCTGCCTCCTTGATCCTCGCTATAAAGGCAAATTGCAAAATATTATGCCACATGAGAACTTGGAACTAATATTAGCAACAAAACAATCAACTCTTGTTGACCGTTTGCTTCTGGCATTCCCTGCACACAGCGCCCGTGATCGTTCTCACACGAGCTCCAGGGGCCAGCAGACCAGAGGTGTTAGAGGGGCAGAAATCAGAAGTGGCGTTGGCCAGAGGGGTTTTCTGACCAGGTTGTGGAGTGATTTTTCTATGACCGCAGACAGGACAGGTACTGCAGCATCAATTCAAAGTGACAGGAGACAACATTTGTCCAGTATGGTTACAAACTATTTTTCATCCCTTATCGACGTTCTCCCTCAACCGTCATTCCCATTTGATTACTGGGCATCCAAATTAGACACCTGGCCAGAATTGGCAGAATATGCATTGCAGGAGCTTGCTTGCCCGGCAGCTAGTGTCCTATCAGAAAGAGTATTCAGTGCTGCAGGTTCAATACTAACAGAAAAAAGGACTCGTCTGGCTACCCAAAATGTAGATGATCTAACCTTCATTAAAATGAACCACAACTGGATTTCAAAATCTTTTGCCCCACCCTGCCCGGCTGACACCTAGCTTTCCTATGAAAAGGTCTTGCCTGTGGACTATTCTGAATGACTTTTCCAATCTCGTAATTTTCTTCACCTGATTGTCCAGCATACGACATGTTTCCACCTCACGAAATGGCCAAACTCCCCACACGGGGCCGTGCTATCGCCACTTTGCGCTTGGACCCTTGAGAGTGCTGTTTGTCTGAAGAGGTGGGTGTGGCCGCTTTTGGTCGACGGCACTGCCACTGGGTCCCTCATAGTACAATAAAGTGTCTCTGGCGGTGGTGGTGCGCACCCAACGTCAGACACACCGTTGTAATATGAGGGGCCCTGTGCCTGTACCGCCGGCCACAAGCCAGTTCCCCCCCCAGCTCAAACAGTGCTCTACCACTAGCAAAATTATCTCTCACAGCTTCACCAATGTGTAGTCTAGGCGCTGACATCCTTCAATGCCTGGCACTGACAATACCATTGTTTTGACATTTTTGTTATGTTAGGCCTTCGAAGCCTGTCTGCGGTCCCTTCTTTCTACAACTACTACACTGACCAGGCCACTGCTGGCCGTGTTACCCTGGAACCAATTTAAAAGTGCCTATAGTCAGCCCAATTTTGTTATGTTAGGCCTTCGAAGACTGTCTGCCGTCACTCCTTCCACTAGACTTCCACTGACCATACACTGCTGCCCATGTACCCCTGGAACCAATTTAAAGTGCCTACAGCCAGCCCAATTTTGTTATGTTAGGCCTTGGAAGCCTGTCTGCGGTCACTCCTTCCACTAGACTTCCACTGACCAGACCACTGCTGCCCATGTACCCCTGGAACCAATTTAAAAGTGCCTACAGCCAGCCCAAGTTTGTTATGTTAGGCCTTCGAAGCCTGTCTGCGGTCACTCCTTCCACTAGACTTCCACTGACCAGACCACTGCTGCCCGTGTACCCCTGGAACCAATTTAAAAGTGCCTACAGCCAGCCCAAGTTTGTTATGTTAGGCCTTGGAAGCCTGTCTGCGGTCACTCCTTCCACTAGACTTCCACTGACCAGACCACTGCTGCCCGTGTACCCCTGGAACCAATTTAAAAGTGCCTACAGCCAGCCCAAGTTTGTTATGTTAGGCCTTGGAAGCCTGTCTGCGGTCACTCCTTCCACTAGACTTCCACTGACCATACACTGCTGCCCATGTACCCCTGGAACCAATTTAAAAGTGCCTACAGCCAGCCCAAGTTTGTTATGTTAGGCCTTCGAAGCCTGTCTGCGGTCACTCCTTCCACTAGACTTCCACTGACCAGACCACTGCTGCCCGTGTACCCCTGGAACCAATTTAAAAGTGCCTACAGCCAGCCCAAGTTTGTTATGTTAGGCCTTGGAAGCCTGTCTGCGGTCACTCCTTCCACTAGACTTCCACTGACCAGACCACTGCTGCCCGTGTACCCCTGGAACCAATTTAAAAGTGCCTACAGCCAGCCCAAGTTTGTTATGTTAGGCCTTGGAAGCCTGTCTGCGGTCACTCCTTCCACTAGACTTCCACTGACCATACACTGCTGCCCATGTACCCCTGGAACCAATTTAAAATTGCCTACAGCCAGCCCAATTTTTTTATTTTAGGCCTTCGATGCCTGTCTGTGGTCCATTCTTTCAACTACTACTACACTGACCAGGGCACTGCTGCCCAAGTACCCCTGGAACCAATTTAAAATTGACTACAGCCATGTGTTAATATTTTAGGCCTTCGATGCCTGTCTGTGGTCACTCCTTCCACTAGGCCTCCACTGACCACACCACTGCTGCCCGTGTACCCCTGGAACCAATTTAAAATTGCCTACAGCCATGTGTGATTATTTTAGGCCTTCGATGCCTGTCTGCGGTCACTCCTTCCACTAGGCCTCCACTGACCACACCACTGCTGCCCGTGTAACCCTGGAACCAATTTAAAATTGCCTACAGCCATGTGTTATTATTTTAGGCCTTCGATGCCTGTCTGCGGTCACTCCTTCCACTAGGCCTCCACTGACCACACCACTGCTGCCCGTGTACCCCTGGAACCAATTTAAAATTGCCTACAGCCAGCCCAATTTTTTTATTTTAGGCCTTCGATGCCTGTCTGCGGTCCATTCTTTCAACTACTACTACACTGACCAGGGCACTGCTGCCCAAGTACCCCTGGAACCAATTTAAAATTGACTACAGCCATGTGTTAATATTTTAGGCCTTCGATGCCTGTCTGTGGTCACTCCTTCCACTAGGCCTCCACTGACCACACCACTGCTGCCCGTGTACCCCTGGAACCAATTTAAAATTGCCTACAGCCATGTGTGATTATTTTAGGCCTTCGATGCCTGTCTGCGGTCACTCCTTCCACTAGGCCTCCACTGACCACACCACTGCTGCCCGTGTAACCCTGGAACCAATTTAAAATTGCCTACAGCCATGTGTTATTATTTTAGGCCTTCGATGCCTGTCTGCGGTCACTCCTTCCACTAGGCCTCCACTGACCACACCACTGCTGCCCGTGTACCCCTGGAACCAATTTAAAATTGCCTACAGCCAGCCCAATTTTTTTATTTTAGGCCTTCGATGCCTGTCTGCGGTCCATTCGTTCAACTACTACTACACTGACCAGGGCACTGCTGCCCAAGTACCCCTGGAACCAATTTAAAATTGACTACAGCCATGTGTTAATATTTTAGGCCTTCGATGCCTGTCTGCGGTCACTCCTTCCACTAGGCCTCCACTGACCACACCACTGCTGCCCGTGTACCCCTGGAACCAATTTAAAATTGCCTACAGCCAGCCCAATTTTTTTATTTTAGGCCTTCGATGCCTGTCTGCGGTCCATTCTTTCAACTACTACTACACTGACCAGGGCACTGCTGCCCGTGTACCCCTGGAACCAATTTAAAATTGCCTACAGCCATGTGTTATTATTTTAGGCCTTCGATGCCTGTCTGTGGTCCCTCCTTCCACTAGGCCTCCACTGACCTGTCTACTGCGGCCCGTGTACCCCTTGAACCAACCTAATAAAATATTTAAAAAATTAATTTGATTATAAAAAATAAGATCGTGTTGAGATCTCAAATGCAGACATTTTAACAATCAAAACAAACACACAACAAATATCTGGAACTGTACTACAAAGGTCCAACAGCTACAATTTCTTTCTCCTGCAAGAAGTTAACTGAAAGTTTTTTGGAGTTGTTAACACAGATATGGCATCCACCGAGTGTTGTCCTGTCGCGTCTCCTTTAAATTATTTCCAATAAGATGTTAAACTATTAATTTAATAAAATCAATAATTAAAAAAATAATTGAGTAAGTCAAAAGCACATTGCAAATAAACATTAATTACAAATCAAGAAGCATGGCGCGTCCGAGGGTGAGTAGATACCGAATAAGAATATAATCACCCTCGGACGCGCAATGCTTATTTACAACAGCCTTCCTTCCTAAGAATCAGCCCTTCCGTGGTGTAGAGAGAGGTTGTGTTACACTCCAAGGTGTTCCCCAGGTTGCCTTTCCTGAGCTTCTATCTTCAGGCTCTCATTAAATTGTGGTTAAATGGAACAACTGCATTTGGCGTACTAGTTGGTTTGGGGCCTACTATCGGTGTCTGCCACTCCTTGCTGTTCTCCTGGTTTCCTGTCCTGAAATTCCATTTTCAGCCTCTCGTTAAGTAGTTGTTAATGTTAGACTGCATTTGGCCTACTAGTTGGGTTGGGGCCTACTATCGGTGTCTGCCACTCCTTGCTGTTCTCCTCCACTGAACAAAGCTGTGCCGCCTGTTTACTACGGTTGCCAATTTTGAACTGCATTTCGACTACTTACTGATTTGGCCCTACTCTCTGTGTCAGCCTCTCATTCCAGTTGTCCTCCACTGCAATGCCCCCTGGTTATTCCTGTGTTACCAATTTTGAACTGCATTTAGCCCACTTTCTTCTTTGGGCCTATATCTGTGTTTCCACTTCATCGTGCCCATTGCCCAGCCAGTGATAGATGAGTCTGCTGGTACATTGACCCATAACGCAACATTCCCCGTGCACGCTACACAACAACATTGTGACCCTGCTGAAAGTCAGGTTGCTCTTCCCGCATACCATACCACCTTACACGGGGACAAAGAGGAAGGTGCAGATGAAAGTGCAGGTTCCTTCATCAGGTGGGGGGAGGAATACTAGTTGGCGACGTCACTGGCACAGGGCCTCTCATAGTACGCAAAAGTGTTGCTGCCGGTGGGAGGCGCCCCCGCCGTGCAAACACACCGCTGTACTTTGAGGGGCCCTGTGCCAGTGCCAATGCCAACGAGTGGGCCCCCCCCTGCTTGCTCAGGATCACAGCACTTGCAAAGTTGAAATACTTACCTCTCCCTGCTCCACTGCCGTGACGTGGTCCAGATTTACTGGGCCCACTAATTACTTGAACCAGCCCTACCCCCCACAACTTTAGCCAAATGACCCCCAATTTCAAATGCCTTCCAATTATTTTAAGGTAAATTACGCTTGACAAGCTTCATTAAGAAGAATGGATGGTTTTGACATTAAAATGGGCACTCTAGGTGTTTTCCTGGCCCCCACTCACTGCCGACTATGCTGCCCCATTGACTTGCATTGGGTTTCGTGTTTCGGTCGATCCCGACTTTACGTCATAATCGGCCGATTTCACTCGACCCGACTTTGGACATAGTCGGGTTTCGCAAAACCCGGCTCGACTCTAAAAAGGTCAAGGTCGCTCAACTCTACTAATTACATGTAATAAAATAAAATAAAAGTATTCCTTTACAATATACAATCTATCAATACAATTGATTAGTAAAAGCATAACAAGCAACATACCTGTAGAAAACAAAGATACTGCCTGGAACAGAGATATCCTGGAACAGAGGTATGTACACAGCTGCTCTCCAAAGAAACTGAAAGGTAACATGTCTGGGCTAGCATATGTGTACTGATAAGAGCAGAGAAGATAAGAACCCTTCTGAAAACAAGCAGATAAGCCAGGAAGACAGACTTACTTTACAAAAAAAAACGTCTTAGGGTACCGTCACACTATAACATTTCGATCGCTACGACGGTACGATTCGTGACGTTCCAGCGATATCGTTACGATATCGCTGTGTCTGACACGCAGCAGCGATCAGGGATCCTGCTGAGAATCGTACGTCGTAGCAGATCGTTTAGAACTTTCTTTCATCGCTGGATCTCCCGCTGTCATCGCTAGATCGGTGTGTGTGACACCGATCTAGCGATCTAGCGATGCGATCCAGCGATGCGTTCGCTTGTAACCAGGGTAAACATCGGGTAACTAAGCGCAGGACCGCCCTTAGTTACCCGATGTTTACCCTGGTTACAAGCGTTAAACTAAAAAAAAACAAACAGCACATACTTACATTCTGGTGTCCGTCAGGTCCCTTGCAGTCTGCTTCCCGCACTGTGACTGCCGGCCGTAAAGTCAAAGCAGAGAACAGCGGCTGTGCTTTCACTTTACGGCCGGCAGTCACAGTGCGGGAAGCAGAGACTGCAAGGGACCTGACGGACACCAGAATGTAAGTATGTGCTGTTTGTTTTTTTTTTAGTTTAACGCTTGTAACCAGGGTAAACATCGGGTAACTAAGCGCGGTCCTGCGCTTAGTTACCCGATGTTTACCTTGGTTACCCAGGGACATCGGCATCTTGGTCGCTGGAGAGCGGTCTGTGTGACAGCTCCCCAGCGACCACACTACGATTTACCTACGATCACGGCCAGGTCATATTGCTGGTCGTGATCGTAGGTAAATCGTATAGTGTGACGGTACCCTTAGACAGCGCGTTCTGAGCAGTCCGTTCTGCGCATAATATACACGTGTAGTGCACACCTAGTGATCTCTCCGGATGCACTCTACATTTTAGAATAGACTGCACACCAAAAATAATCAATATAAAGCCATTTTTATGGTGCGCAGATCTCAATGCATATCCCCAGTAGAGCGCGTGTACGACCCCATTGAAATAATTTAGGAAAAAAAATCAATTGATATACAATAGTAGATGCAATAAATAGACCCAACTTAGGTTATAACTCCTTTATTTCAATGAAAATATGGCCTCACAGCTGTAAAAAATGATGTCGGGTCACTATGACCCGAACACAACAAGTGTAACTTTTTGCGTGTAGCAAAAAGTAAACGAAAAAAAAAAAAAATACTCATAGGTAGGTCCCCCCAAATGAGGAAAAGTCAAGGAATCTCAAGTTTTAGAGACTTACAGAAAAAAATCTACAGGGCCGCAAAAAGTCTGTTCGGGTCACTATGACCCGAACAGAACATCAGGGTTAAATAGCCCTAAACCAGAAAGCACACCGGTGGGATAAGTGATTGACGTAACTGATTAAAAAAGTGGGCGTGAGATATAAAAAGTTGCATAACACGGTAATCTATTTGAACAACATACATATATGAGACATTAAATTACAACAAAACAAAAATACAAATGATTATACAAATTTAAAAAGATTTGCACAATGAAATCTATATAAAATAAAATACACATAGATAAAATTATTATTGTAAATTGAACAATTATGCCTACAGTTGTTGATAACTAATTACTTTATTACAGCAGCAAATGTGAACTAACAGAATTATTACAAAAAAAGGAACTGGTACAAAAGGCAAGAGCAAAATGTTCATGAATAAATATAATCGCAGGCAAGAGACGCAACAAGTGTGCTTGTGGCACTGAAATAATAAGTACTTACTTAAGTACTTACGGTATATATTTTAACATATACCAAGCTTATTAGACTAGATTAATACAGAAGTTATTTATTAACAAAGAAGGAGAAAGAACCACGAACTATTCTGAAGTGCGGTGATATGCTTGAGGAGCTAAAAGCAGAAAAGACCACTGAAGATTACGGTATGTGAAGCTACATGATCATTGCAGGCAGGGATTAGTGCAGAGACTCTATCCAAACAAGATTAATTAGTGCACATGGCACAGTACAAACAGTTGCTGAACATCAAAAGAAGGGAAAGATAAGAACCAAGCATACCCTGCTCCGAAGTGCAGCCACAAGTTAGCTGTATGAAGGAAAAATAGTTACAATTGAGAGTCCTCAGTGGTTGATACCTTTTAATGGCTAACTGAAAAGATGGTAACAAATTGCAAGCTTTCGAGACTACAGTTTCTTTTCTTTTCACTTAGCCATTAAAAGGTATCAACCACTGAGGACTCTCAATTCTAAATATTTTTCTATCTACTGGCCAACACGGTACCAAGATATATTTCTTTCCTGTATCTGTATGAAGGAGGAATTGGAGGAACTGATAATAAAAATAAAAAACCTTTTAACCCATCATTAAATGTGTGTATACAATTAGTGGGATAAGACTGATAAAATAAAACCAGTAATGTGCAGCTAAGGCCGGTTTCACACGTCAGTGGCTCCGGTACGTGAGGTGACAGTTTCCTCATGTACTGGAGACACTGACTCACGTAGACACATTGAAATCAATGTGTCTCTGCACATGTAAGCGTGTTTTCACGGACCATGTGTCCGTGTGCAAAACACGGAGACATGTCAGTGTTCGTGGGAGCGCACGGATTACACGGACTCATTAAAGTCAATGGGTCCGTTGTTGTGAATTCTGTGGCCAAGCTCCCTCCTGTGGTCATGAGTGGTACTGCGGCTTCTGAGTTTCCTTCCTCAGGTGATGAGGTTAGGTCGTTAGGTGCTGCTCTATTTAACTCCACCTGGTGCTTTGATCCTGGCCTCCAGTCAATGTTCTAGTATTGGTCTTGCTTCCTCCTGGATCGTTCCTGTGGCCTCTCTATCCTGCATAAGCTAAGTTCTGCTTGTGTTATTTTTTGTTTGCTATATTTTCTGTCCAGCTTGCTTTATTGGTTTTCTTGCTTGCTGGAAGCTCTGAGACGCAGAGGGAGCACCTCCGTACCGTTAGTCGGTGCGGAGGGTCTTTTTGCCCCTCTGCGTGGTTGTTTGTAGGTTTTTGTGTTGACCGCAAAGCTATCTTTCCTATCCTCGGTCTATTCAGTAAGTCGGGCCTCACTTTGCTAAATCTATTTCATCTCTGTGTTTGTATTTCATCTTTACTCACAGTCATTATATGTGGGGGGCTGCCTTTTCCTTTGGGGAATTTCTCTGAGGCAAGGTAGGCTTATTTTTCTATCTTCAGGGCTAGTTAGTTTCTCAGGCTGTGCCGCGTTGCATAGGGAGCGTTAGGCGCAATCCACGGCTACCTCTAGTGTGGTGTGTTAGGATT
Organism: Ranitomeya imitator; assembly: GCF_032444005.1. Taxonomy (NCBI): domain Eukaryota; kingdom Metazoa; phylum Chordata; class Amphibia; order Anura; family Dendrobatidae; genus Ranitomeya; species Ranitomeya imitator. The sequence continues at coordinate 185,258,073 of NC_091284.1, forward strand.
AGGGATTGCGGTCAGCAGAGTTCCCATGTCTCAGAGCTCGTCCTTTGTTTTTGGTAATTGTCAGGTCACTTTGTGTGCTCTGTACCTCTATGTCCATTGTGGTTCTGAATTACCTGTTCATAACAGTACTGGAGGCCCAAAGTACTAATGCTTCTCAATAGAGGGAAAAGAGAAGTTCTGAGACCATTTTGTTTTCTTTGCACTGTGTTCTGTCTCTCTATTCCCCTTTACATCAGGGTGGTTCAGAACACAGGTGTGGACATGGACATTCAAGGTCTGTTCTCTTTGATGGATAATCTCGCTATAAATGTACAGAATATTCAAGATTTAGTGGTTCAGAATCCTATGTTGGAACCTAAGATTCCTATTCCTGAGTTATTTTCTGGCGATATAGCAAAGTTTTTGAATTTTAAAAATAATTGTAAACTACTTCTGGCTCTGAAACCCCGCTCCTCTGGTGATCCAGTTCAACAAGTTAAGATCATTATTTCTTTATTAAGTGGCGACCCTCAAGACTGGGCATTTTCCCTTGCGCCAGGAGATCCTGCATTATGTAATACTGATGCGTTTTTTCTGGCGCTCGGATTGCTGTACGACGAACCCAATTTAGTGGATCAGGCAGAGAAAAATTTGCTGGCTCTGTGTCAGGGTCAGGATGAGATAGAGATTTATTGTCAGAAGTTTAGAAAGTGGTCCGTGCTCACTCAATGGAATGAAAGTGCGCTGGCAGCTATTTTCAGAAACGGTCTCTCTGAAGCCCTTAAGGATGTCATGGTGGGATTTCCTATGCCTGCTGGTCTGAATGAGTCTATGTCTTTGGCCATTCAGATCGGTCGACGCTTGCGCGAGCGTAAGTCTGTGCACCATTTGGCGGTATTATCTGAGCATGAACCTGAACCTATGCAGTGCGATAGGACTTTGACCAGAGCTGAAAGGCAAGAACACAGACATCAGAATGGGCTGTGTTTCTACTGTGGTGATTCCACTCATGCTATCTCCGATTGTCCTAAGCGCACTAAGCGGTTCGCTAGGTCTGCCACCATTGGTACGGTACAGTCGAAATTTCTTTTGTCCGTTACTTTGATCTGCTCTTTGTCTTCCTATTCTGTCATGGCATTTGTGGATTCAGGCGCTGCCCTGAATTTGATGGACTTGGAGTATGCTAGGCGCTGTGGGTTTGTCTTGGAGCCCTTGCAGTGTCCTATTCCATTGAGAGGAATTGATGCTACGCCTTTGGCCAAGAATAAGCCTCAGTATTGGACCCAGCTGACCATGTGCATGGCTCCTGTGTACCAGGAGAATATTCGCTTTCTGGTGTTGCATAATCTGCATGATGTGGTCGTGTTGGGGTTGTCATGGCTACAAGTCCATAACCCAGTATTAGATTGGAAATCAATGTCTGTGTCCAGCTGGGGCTGTCAGGGGGTACATAGTGATGTTCCATTTCTGTCTATCTCATCATCCACCCCTTTTGAGGTCCCAGAGTTCTTGTCTGATTACCGGGATGTATTCGATGAGCCCAAGTCCAATGCCCTACCTCCGCATAGGGATTGTGATTGTGCTATCGATTTGATTCCTGGTAGTAAGTTTCCTAAGGGTCGACTGTTTAATTTATCTGTACCTGAGCACGCCGCTATGTGGAGTTACGTGAAGGAGTCTTTGGAGAAGGGCCATATTCGCCCGTCATCGTCGCCATTGGGAGCAGGGTTCTTTTTTGTGGCCAAGAAGGATGTTTCGCTGAGACCTTGTATTGATTACCGCCTTCTAAATAAAATTACGGTCAAATTTCAGTACCCCTTGCCGCTGCTGTCTGATTTGTTTGCTCGGATTAAGGGGGCTAGTTGGTTCACCAAGATAGATCTTCGTGGTGCGTATAATCTTGTGCGTATCAAACGGGGCGATGAATGGAAAACAGCATTTAATACGCCCGAAGGCCATTTTGAGTACCTGGTTATGCCATTCGGACTTTCTAATGCTCCATCAGTGTTTCAGTCCTTTATGCATGACATCTTCCGAGAGTACCTGGATAAATTCCTGATTGTATACTTGGATGATATTTTGGTCTTCTCGGATGATTGGGAGTCTCATGTGAAGCAGGTCAGAATGGTGTTCCAGGTCCTGCGTGCTAATTCTTTGTTTGTGAAGGGGTCAAAGTGTCTCTTTGGTGTTCAGAAGATTTCATTTTTGGGGTTCATTTTTTCTCCTTCTACTATCGAGATGGATCCTGTTAAAGTTCAGGCCATTTATTATTGGACTCAGCCAACATCTCTGAAGAGTCTGCAGAAGTTCCTGGGCTTTGCTAATTTTTATCGTCGCTTCATCGCTAATTTTTCTAGCATTGCTAAACCGTTGACTGATTTAACCAAGAAGGGTGCTGATGTGGTCAATTGGTCTTCTGCTGCTGTGGAAGCTTTTCAGGAGTTGAAGCGATGTTTTTCTTCTGCCCCTGTGTTGTGCCAACCAGATGTTTCGCTTCCGTTCCAGGTCGAGGTTGATGCTTCCGAAATTGGAGCAGGGGCTGTTTTGTTGCAGAGAGGTTCTGATTGCTCGGTGATGAAACCATGCGCCTTCTTTTCCAGGAAATTTTCGCCTGCTGAGCGAAATTATGATGTTGGCAATCGAGAGTTGCTAGCCATGAAGTGGGCATTCGAGAAGTGGCGTCATTGGCTTGAAGGAACTAAGCATCGCGTGGTGGTCTTGACTGATCACAAAAACTTGACTTATCTCGAGTCTGCCAAATGGTTGAATCCTAGACAGGCTCGTTGGTCGCTGTTTTTCTCCCGTTTTGACTTTGTGGTTTCGTACCTTCCGGGCTCTAAAAATGTGAAGGCGGATGCCCTGTCTAGGAGTTTTGTGCCCGATTCTCCGGGTTTGTCTGAGCCGGCGGGTATTCTCAAAGAGGGGGTAATTTTGTCTGCCATCTCCCCTGATTTGCGGCGGGTGCTGCAAAAATTTCAGGCTAATAGACCTGACCGTTGCCCAGTGGAGAAACTGTTTATCCCTGATAGGTGGACGAATAAAGTTATCTCTGAGGTTCATTGTTCGGTGTTGGCTGGTCATCCTGGAATCTTTGGTACCAGAGAGTTGGTGGCTAGATCCTTTTGGTGGCCGTCTCTGTCGCGGGATGTGCGTTCTTTTGTGCAGTCCTGTGGGATTTGTGCTCGGGCTAAGCCCTGCTGTTCTCGTGCCAGTGGGTTGCTTTTGCCCTTGCCGGTCCCGAAGAGGCCCTGGACGCATATCTCTATGGATTTTATTTCGGATCTCCCCGTCTCTCAAAGAATGTCGGTCATTTGGGTGGTTTGTGATCGCTTCTCTAAGATGGTCCATTTGGTGCCCTTGTCTAAATTGCCTTCCTCCTCTGATTTGGTGCCATTGTTTTTTCAGCATGTGGTTCGTTTACATGGCATTCCAGAGAACATCGTTTCTGACAGAGGTTCCCAGTTTGTTTCGAGGTTTTGGCGAGCCTTTTGTGCTAGGATGGGCATTGATTTGTCTTTTTCCTCGGCTTTCCATCCTCAGACAAATGGCCAGACTGAACGAACCAATCAGACCTTGGAAACATATCTGAGATGTTTTGTTTCTGCTGATCAGGATGATTGGGTGTCCTTTTTGCCTTTGGCTGAGTTCGCCCTTAATAATCGGGCCAGCTCGGCTACTTTGGTTTCGCCGTTTTTCTGCAATTCTGGGTTCCACCCTCGTTTCTCTTCAGGGCAGGTTGAGTCTTCGGACTGTCCTGGTGTGGATACTGTGGTGGATAGGTTGCAGCAGATTTGGACTCATGTAGTGGACAATCTGACTTTGTCCCAGGAGAAGGCTCAACGTTTCCCTAACCGCAGGCGTTGTGTGGGTCCCTGACTTCGTGTTGGGGATTTGGTTTGGTTGTCATCTCGTTATATTCCTATGAAGGTTTCCTCTCCTAAATTTAAGCCTCGTTTTATTGGTCCATATAGGATTTCTGAGGTTCTTAATCCTGTGTCTTTTCGTTTGACTCTTCCGGCTTCTTTTTCCATCCATAACGTGTTCCATAGGTCATTGTTGCGGAGATACGTGGCACCTGTGGTTCCATCTATTGATCCTCCTGCTCCGGTTTTGGTTGAAGGGGAATTGGAGAATATTGTGGAGAAGATTTTGGATTCTCGTGTTTCGAGACGGAAGCTCCAGTATCTGGTTAAGTGGAAAGGTTATGGTCAGGAGGATAATTCCTGGGTCTTTGCCTCTGATGTTCATGCTGCCGATCTGGTTCGTGCCTTTCATGTGGCTCATCCTGGTCGGCCTGGGGGCTCTGGTGAGGGTTCGGTGACCCCTCCTCAAGGGGGGGGGTACTATTGTTAATTCTGTGGCCAAGCTCTCTCCTGTGGTCATGAGTGGTACTGCGGCTTCTGAGTTTCCTTCCTCAGGTGATGAGGTTAGGTCGTTAGGTGCTGCTCTATTTAACTCCACCTGGTGCTTTGATCCTGGCCTCCAGTCAATGTTCTAGTATTGGTCTTGCTTCCTCCTGGATCATTCCTGTGGCCTCTCTATCCTGCATAAGCTAAGTTCTGCTTGTGTTATTTTTTGTTTGCTATATTTTCTGTCCAGCTTGCTTTATTGGTTTTTCTTGCTTGCTGGAAGCTCTGAGACGCAGAGGGAGCACCTCCGTACCGTTAGTCGGTGCAGAGGGTCTTTTTGCCCCTCTGCGTGGTTGTTTGTAGGATTTTGTGTTGACCACAAAGCTATCTTTCCTATCCTCGGTCTATTCAGTAAGTCGGGCCTCACTTTGCTAAATCTATTTCATCTCTGTGTTTGTATTTCATCTTTACTCACAGTCATTATATGTGGGGGGCTGCCTTTTCCTTTGGGGAATTTCTCTGAGGCAAGGTAGGCTTATTTTTCTATCTTCAGGGCTAGTTAGTTTCTCAGGCTGTGCCGAGTTGCATAGGGAGCGTTAGGCGCAATCCACGGCTACCTCTAGTGTGGTGTGTTAGGATTAGGGATTGCGGTCAGCAGAGTTCCCACGTCTCAGAGCTCGTCCTTTGTTTTTGGTAATTGTCAGGTCACTTTGTGTGCTCTGTACCTCTATGTCCATTGTGGTTCTGAATTACCTGTTCATAACAGTCCGTGTAAAACACGTACCGCACACGGACGCTGTCCGTGTGCAGTCCGTGTGCCGTGCAGGAGACAGCGCTACAGTAAGCGCTGTCCCCCCACGTGGTGCTGTGAAGCCACCATTCATATCTTCTCTCCAGCAGCGTTCGCTGAAAGGAAGATATGAAAAATCTTTTTTTTGTGTGTTTTAAATAAAGATCCCTGTCCCCTACCCCCTCCTACCCCCTGTGCGCCTGCCCGCTGTTAATAAAATACTCACCCGGCTCCCTAGCAGCGTCCTCTCAGCGCCAGCTTCTCCTGTATGAGCGGTCACGTGGTGCCGCCAATTACAGTCATGAATATGCGGCTCCACCTCCCATAGGGGTGGAGCCGCATATTCATGACTGTAATGGGCGGCACCACGTGACCGCTCATATAGGAGAAGGTGCGGCGTGGAGAGGACGCTTCGAGGGAGCCGGGTGAGTATTTTAGTAACAGCGGCCCGGGCGCACAGGGGGTGGGAGGGGGGTGGGGACACAGATCTTTATTTTAAACAAAAAAAAAAAAAGGATTTTTCATATCTTCTCTCTAGCGAACGCTGCTGGAGAGACGATATGAATGGCGGCTTCAGCACCAGATGCAGGGGACAGTGCTAACTTGTAGCGCTGTCTCCTGCATGGTCCGTGTGGTACCCAGTTGGCACACGGGCGGCACACGGCTGCCGCACGTGTGCCACACTGGTGTTCACGGTAAGCACACGGACACGGATAATTCCGGTACTGATTTTTCCAGTACCGGAATTATCTGGACGTGTGAGACTGGCCTTAGTGTGAGTGCTCATCAAGAACAAAGAGTCCAAGAGTAATTGAAGCCGCAAGAAAGAAAACGCGGCATTTGTGTTGTTAGTGCTACAATATGGAAAACCCATAACAAAAAGAGCACAAAAGTTGTCAGTATATTGTGCAATATAAACTTGTGATTTTAATACTCATAAAAGTGAAATGGTCTCATTCTAAAAATAAATACCTGCAACTAACTGGATGTAAGTGGTGTGTGCCAAACATATAAAATAGCAGAGTCAAGCCTAAAGAAAGCCGTAAAAAGGAAAACTCTGTGCACAATGTTTATATATTGAGTGAATATAAAACTGACAGTGTTGCATAAATTAATTTGGACATGAAAAAAAAAGTTATATATACCGTATATACTCGAGTATAAGCCGAGATTTTCAGCCCAAATTTTAGGGCTGAAAGTGCCCCCCTCGGCTTATACTCGAGTCACGGTAGCGGTGGGGTCGGCAGGTGAGGGGCTGAGGGCGCTGGGGTATACTTACCTAGTCCCAGCGATCCTCGCGCTGTCCCTGCCGTCCCACGGGCTTCGGCGCTGCAGCTTCTTCCTCTCTTCAGCGGTCACGTGGGACCGCTCATTACAGAAATGAATAAGCGGCTCCACCTCCCATAGGGGCGGAGCCGCTTATTCATTTCTCTAATCAGCGGTGCCGGTGACCGCTGATAGAGAAAGAAGCTGCAGCGCCGAAGACAGGAGGGGACAGCGCGAGGATCGCCAGGACTAGGTGAGTATGTTATATTCACCTGTCCTCGTTCCAGCCGCCGGGCGCCGATCCATCTTCCCGGCCGGCGCCTCCATCTTCCCGGCGTCTGCGCTCTCTGACTGATCAGGCAGAGGGTGCGATGACGCATACAGTGTGCGCGGCGCCCTCTGCCTGATCAGTCAGAGCAGAGACGCCGGGAAGATGGAGGCGCCGGAACGAGACGCTGGGAGCTGCAATCAAGGGAGGTGAGTATGTGTTTTTTTTTTTTTATTGCAGCAGTAGCAGCGGCAGCACAGATTAATGTGGAGCATCTATGGGGCACAGTGAACGGTGCAGAGCACCGTATAAGGCACAGCTAGGGGGCACAATGAACGGTGCAGAGCACCGTATAAGGCACAGCTAGGGGGCACAATGAACGGTGCAGAGCACCGTATAAGGCACAGCTAGGGGGCACAATGAACGGTGCAGAGCACCGTATATGGCACAGCTAGGGGGCACAATGAACGGTGCAGAGCACCGTATATGGCACAGCTAGGGGGCACAATGAACGGTGCAGAGCACCGTATATGGCACAGCTATGGGGCACAGTGAACGGTGCAGAGCACTGTATATGGCACAGCTAGGGGGCACAGTGAACGGTGCAGAGCACTATATGGGGCACAGCTATGGGGAAATATGAATGGTGTAGAGCACTATATGGCACATCTATGGGGAAATAATGATCTATTTTTATTTTTGAAATTCACCGGTAAATGCTGCATTTCCACCCTAGGCTTATACTCGAGTCAATAAGTTTTCCCAGTTTTTTGTGGCAAAATTAGGGGGGTCGGCTTATACTCGGGTCGGCTTATACTCGAGTATATACGGTAATATAAATATATAAATGACCTTTTGTGAAGTATATATATATATATATATATATATATATATACACAATAATTCTATTATTTATTAAAATAAAATTTAAACTATTTATAAAAATATAATATAGGTGAAAAACAAAAAAGTGAAAGTTAATAAAATAACATCATGTCTTTTCTTTTATTTAAACCTGCTGGAACCCTGGTATTTAATTTTAACATCCACCAAGCTTCCCTGCTCCTCAATATAGTTTCAACATCCCCACCCCCTCTTTGTGGTTTATACAGTTATATGAAAAAGTTTGAGCACCTCTATTAATCTTAAGCTTAATGTTTTATAAAAATTGTTTTTTTTTGCAACAGCTATTTCAGTTTCATATATCTAATAACTGTTGGACACAGTAATGTTTCTGCCTTGAAATGAGGTTTATTGTACTAACAGAAAATGTGCAATCTGCATTCAAACAAAATTTGACAGGTGCATAAGTATGGGCACCCTTATCATTTTCTTGTTTTAAATACTCCTACCTACTTTTTACTGACTTACTAAAGCACTTTTTTTGGTTTTCTAACCTCATTGAGCTTTGAACTTCATAGCCAGGTGTATGCAATCATGAGAAAAGCTACTTAAAGTGGCCACTTGCAAGTTGTTCTCCTGTTTGAATCTCCTCTGAAGAGTGGCATCATGGGCTCCTCAAAACAACTGTCTAATGATCTGAAAACAAAGATTAATCAACATAGTTGTTCAGGGGAAGGATACAAAAAGCTGTCTCAGAGATTTAACCTGTCAATTTCCACCGTGAGGAACATAGTAAGGAAATGGAAGAACACAGGTACAGTTCTTGTTAAGGCCAGAAGTGGCAGGCCAAGAAAAACATCAGAAAGGCAGAGAAGAAGAATGGTGAGATCAGTCAAGGATAATCCTCAGATCACCTCCAGAGAGCTGCTGCATCAACTTGCTGCAGATGGTGTCACTCTGCATCAGTCAACTATACAACGCACTTTGCACAAGGAGAAGCTGTATGGGAGAGTGATGCGAAAGAAGCCATTTCTGTAAGCACGCCACAGAGTTGGCTGAGGTATGCAAAAGCACATTTGGAGAAGCCAATTTCTTTTTGGAAGAAGGTCCTGTGGACTGATGAAACCAAGATGTAGTTGTTTGGTCACACAAAAAGGCGTTATGCATGGCGGCCAAATCCACAGCATTCCAAGAAAAACACTTGCTACCCACAGTAAAATTTGGTGGAGGTTCCATCATGCTTTGGGCCTGTGTGGCCAATGCCGGCACCGGGAATCTTGTTAAAGTGGAGGGACGCATGGATTCCTCTCAGTATCAGCAGATTCTCAACAATAATTTTCATGAATCAGTGACAAAGTTGAAGTTACGCAGGGGATGGATCTTTCAGCAAGACAATGATCCAAAACACCACTCCAAATCTACTCAGGCATTCATGCAGAGGAACAATTACACCAGGGGTGTCAAACTCCATTCCTCGAGGGCTGCAAACAGGTCATGTTTTCAGGATTTCCTTGTACTGCACAGGTGATAATTTAATCACCTACACAAATAATGAGTTGGTGATTAAATTATCACCTGTGCATTACAAGGAAATCCTGAAAACATGACCTGTTTGCAGCCCTCGAGGAATGCAGTTTGACACCCCTGAATTACACTGACCTTTCTGATGATCTTTTTAATCATAGACCTGAAACAGGGACAAGGGGGCATCCTCTGCGTTTGGAGGAAAAAAGGTTTAAGCATAATAACAGACGCGGATTCTTTACTTTAAGAGCAGTGAGACTATGGAACTCTCTGCCGTATGATGTTGTAATGAGTGATTCATTACTTAAATTTAAGAGGGGACTGGATACCTTTCTGGAAAAGTATAATGTTACAGGGTATATACACTAGATTCCTTGATAGGGCGTTGATCCAGGGAACTAGTCTGATTGCTGTATGTGGAGTCGGGAAGGAATTTTTTTCTCCAATGTGGAGCTTACTCTTTGCCACATGGTTTTTTTTGCCTTCCTCTGGATCAACATGTTAGGGCATGTTAGGTTAGGCTATGGGTTGAACTAGATGGTCTTATAGTCTTCCTTCAACCTTAATAACTATGTAACTATGTATGTAACTATGTAACACTGTTCTGTAATGGCCATCCCAGTCCCCAGACCTGAATATCATTGAACATCTGTGGGATCATTTGAAGAGGGCTGTCCATGCTCGGCGACCATCAAACTTAACTGAACTGGAATTGTTTTGCAAAGAGGAATGGTCAAAAATACCTTCATCCAGGATCCAGGAACTCATTAAAAGCTAAAGGAAGCAACTAGAGGCTGTTATTTTTGCAAAAGGAGGATCTACTAAATATTAATGTCACTTTTCTGGTGGGGTGCCCATACTTATGCACCTGTCAAATTTTATTTGAATGCAGATTGCACATTTTCTGTTAGCACAATAAACCTAATTTCAAGGCAGAAACTTTACTGTGTCCAACAGTTATTAGATATATGAAACTGAAATAGCTGTTGAAAAAAACAAACAATTTTTTTTATAAAACATTAAGCTTAAGATTAATAGGGGCGCCCAAACTTTTTCATATAACTGTATATTTTTTCTATGGCATAAATTTTTAGTGATTCTAGATTGCCACTCTGGCAATCTAAAAAGTGCTTGGAAACTTGTGATATATTCCTATCAGAGCTGGCATTTTCTACATCGTAGATATGTTCCCGGATTCTGGCTTTGAGCTGACGCTTAGTACTGCCAACATATTTCAAACGGCAAAGTACACATTCCATAATATAGATTACATTGCAAGTATTGCAGTTCAGAAAAGTTTTTATGGGAAATGTGTGTTGTTCACTAGTATCCATAAAACTGGAACATTTTATAGAAAATTTGCAAGTCTTGCAAACTTTATGTCCGCACTTAAAAAAACCTTTTGTGTGAAGCCAGCTCCGAGGATTAAAATTTGGAGATTTTGGACAATTGGGTGAAAGTGTTGCGCCTAAAGAAGGTGCTCTTCTTGAAACGATTCTAAAGCCTTTATTTAAGACATTAGCTATTTCAGGATCCTCTCTCAAGATACACAAATTATTTTGGATAATTTTCCTAATCGCAGTAAACTGATTGTTGTACTGTGACTAATGTGACAGGACCGGTATTAGTGCGTTCTTTTCTTTTTAGTTTTGAATAAAAACGCGGTCTCCCCTCCACTATTTTCTCAGCTCGATTTAGATTCCAATTGGTGTACCCTCTCTTTTTCAATCTTTCTTTAATTTGGATTACCTCGGTATTATAATCTGTTTGGGAGCTACAGTTGCGTTTAGCTCTAATCATTTCACCCACCGGAATGCTCTTAATAGTATGTTTAGGGTGATGGCTATGGGCGTGTAAGATAGTGTTGCCTGCAATGCTTTTTCTAAAGGTGGAAGTTGAAACCACATCTCTATGTGTACCTCTTAGTCTCAAGTCCAAAAAATTAACCTCATTGAAATCCTGGCACACCGTAAATCTTTGATTGAAAAAATTACAGTTTAAATAAAATTCAAATTTATCTGTAACAGAAAAGTCAGGGCCACAAATTAAAATGACATCATCAATATATCTACCATACCACAATATGTGGTCTTTAAAGGGATTGTCAACAGTATAGATATATAATTCTTCCCACCAGCTCATAACGAGATTAGCAAGAGACGGGGAATATTTTACCCCCATGGACACACCATTAGTTTGTGTGTAGAAGATGTCATTAAAACAAAAATTATTATTGGAAATGAGGAAAATTACAACATCAAAAATCTAGTCCTGAAATTCTTGTGTAAAATTGCTATATTTCTGTAGATGAAATTTTAATGCATGTAGGGCCACTTTGTGAGGTATAGATGTATAGAGGGAGATCACATCTGTGGTGATCCAAGATAACCCACTGCACCAAGTGAAATCCTGTAAGGCATTAAGTACATCGGAACTGTCCATTAAATAACCTGGAATCCTTTGAACAAGAGGCTGGAGAAGTGAATCCAACCACTCGCTTAGTTTCTGACCAAGGGAACCAATACCCGAGACAATTGGTCTCATAGGAGGGGGATTGGTGCCCTTGTGTGTCTTGGGTGAGGCATATAAGATGGGAATTACAGGATTTTCCACTTTAAGGTATTCCATTTCTTTTTTACGGAAAAAACCCAAATGAAAACCTTCATCAATGATCTTGTGGGTGAGTACTTTGATGCGTCATGTTACGTTTGCAGAGCCCCTGATGTGCCTAAACAGTAGAAACCCCCCACAAGTGACCCCATTTTGGGAACTAGACCCCCCAATGAACTTATCTAGATGAGTGGTGAGCACTTTGAACCCCCAAGTGCTTCACAGAAGTTTATAACGCAGAGCCGTGCAAATAAAAAATCATTTTTCTTTCCTCAAAAATTATTTTTTAGCCCGCAATATTTTATTTTCACAAGGGTAACATGAGAAATTGGACTCCAAAATTTGTTGTCCAGTTTGTCCTGAGTACGCTGATACCCCATATGTGGGGATACACCACTGTTTTGGCACACGTCAGGGCTCGGAAGGGAAGTAGTGACATTTTGGAATGCAGACTTTGATGGAGTGGTCTGCGGGCGTCATGTTACGTTTGCAGAGCCCCTGATGTGCCTAAACAGTCGAAACTCCCGATAAGTGACACTATTTTGAAAACTAGACCCCCCAAGGAACTTATCTAGATAGGTGGTGAGCACTTTGAACCCCCAAGTGCTTCACCAAAATTTATAACGCAGAGCCTTGCAAATAAAAAATCATTTTTCTTTCCTCATAAATTATTTTTTAGCCCGCAATTTTTTATTTTAACAAGGGTAACAGGAGAAATTGGACCCCAAAAGTTGTTGTCCAGTTTGTCCTGAGTACGCTGATACCCCATATGTGGGTGTGAACCACTGTTTGGGCACACGTCAGGGCAGAGGCGTATCTAGGGTTTCTGGAACCCAGGGCATGAATACATTTTGGCGCCCCCCAGGACATATGTGATTTGCAAACTTAGTCATGTACCCACGAGCCGCTCTCCCTAATGCTCTCAATATTCAGTGAAATACAGAGAAGCAGAAGAGAAGCTCGTTGTCACAGGACCATGAGTATGAAAGTCGCATATGAGTGACGTGTCCATGTGACGACTACTGGAACCTGCAGAGCTGAATCCTGACATCGCAGCTTCTGAATTCTCACAACTAATGCACTGCACACTTTTAGGATTCTCCCTTGCCGGTGGACAGTCATGTCAGCAGAAGCATGTGATTTGTATACTTCTGACCACATTCTGACTAGACGTGCCAATCCTCGCTCAGTTCATTTTCATTGAGTGAGGCCTCACATGTCTAGTCAGCACGTAACCGCATGTATGTAAATCGCCAGCACAAGAGAATCCTGACAGTGTGCAGTGCGCACTGTGAGAAGTCAGAAGTCTGCAGTCACAAAGAATGACTGCAGACTCATTACAAACCTGGACATCCCCTTTAATGCTCCTAACATAAATAAAACATGAGAGTTAGTCAGTATCACACATAACATTTACATCCAGGTACCTGATAGATGACGTCGTCTCTGGAGTCGTTCTCCTTTTCTTCATCTTGTCCACACCCCATGATGAGTTTTCTCATCCACAGCTGTCTCTGCAGACTTCCACCTTCTCCGCTCTTTTGCAGAAAATCTCCACATGACGCCCTTAAAGATACAAGTGTCATTATAATGTTCCTGAATAAAAAATTGCCCCTCACTATATTGTCAGCACAAAATATGACCCCCACACTGTCCCTCTTATGGTACATGCTCTTCACACTGACCTCTCCTTTCCATACCGGCCCCCCTCTTCACACTGTCCTCTCACACTGTGTCCCCCTATAGGGCTCAGTATTTATACTGCACTCTCTCATCACACACCCCCTCCTTGGTATACTGTCCCCTCCTGGCTGTGCCCATACACTGTCCCCCATGCTACGCCCCCACTACTCAGTTTCTATTCTGTGCCCACTCACTTTTCTCCCCATACTGTCTCATCACACTATTCCTCTCCCTCCTCATACTGTCTCCTCTCACATCCCTTCTGTTCACCATACTGTCTCCTCATATATTTACCCCCTCACTTTCTATACTGCCTGCTCACCTGACTCCCCATACTGTGTCTGCACACATCTCATCACCCTCACTCCCCATACTCTGTCCACATACACCTCGTACACACACAGCTCCGCTCTGTACACCTCGCACACACACGGCTCCGCTCTGTACATCTCGTACACACACGGCTCCGCTCTGTACACCTCACGCACACACACACAGCTCTGCTCTGTACACCTTGTACACACACGGCTCCGCTCTGTACACCTCGCACACACACGGCTCCGCCCGCTCTGTATACCTCATACACACACGGCTCCACTCTGTACACCTCGCACACACACGACTCCGCTCTGTACACCTCATACACACACGGCTCCGCTCTGTACACCTCGTACACACATGGCTCCACTATGTATACCTCGCGCACACACACACAGCTCCGCTCTGTGTACACCTCGTACACACACGTCTCCGCTCCATGCACCTTGCACACACCCAGCTCCGCTCCATACACCTCGTACACACACGGCTCCGCTCTGTACACCTTGCACACACACAGCTCCGCTCTGTACACCTCGGACACACATGACTCCGCTCCATTCACCTTGCACACACGGCTCCACTCCATACACCTCGTACACACCCAGTTCTGCTCCGTACACCTCATACACGGCTCTGCTCCGTACACCTCATACACACACGGTTCCACTCCGTACACCTCTTACACACACGTGTTATGATCTGGTGGCCTAGGAGCAGCATGAGACGGACTCTGGAGAAGGTGGTCCCTGTACTGACCGCAAACCCTGAACCTAGCAGCGCAACTAGAAATAGCCGTGGGGGGTACCTGACACTCCCTAGACCCCTCGGCACAGCCTAAGATCTAACTTCCCTCACCAGAGCCCCCAGGCCGATCAGGATGAGCCCGATGAAAGGTATGAACCAAATCAGCGGCATGGACACCAGAGGCAGAAACCCAAGAATTATCCTCCTGGCCATAACCCTTCCATTTGACAAGGTACTGAAGCTTCCGCCTCGAAAAACGAGAATCCAAAATCTTCTCAACCACATATTCCAACTCCTCATCGACCAACACAGGGGCCGGAGGATCAACAGAGGGAACAACGGGCTCCACATATTTTCGCAACAAAAATCTATGGAAGACATTATGAAGAGCAAAAGAGGCCGGAAGCGCCAGGCGAAAGGACCCCGGATTAATAATCTCAGAAATCCTATAAGGACCAATAAATCGAGGCTTAAACTTAGGGGAAGAAACCTTCATAGGAACATGGCGGGAAGATAACCAAACCAGATCCCCAACCCGAAGCTGGGAACCAACACACCGACGACGGTTAGCAAAACGTTGAGCCTCCTCCTGAGACAACACCAAATTGTCCACCACATGAGCCCAAATCTGCTGCAACCTGTCGACCACAGAATCCACACCAGGAAGGTCAGAAGGCTCAACCTGCCCAGAAGAAAAACGAGGATGAAAACCAAAATTACAAAAAAAAGGCGAAACCAAAGTAGCCGAACTAGCCCGATTATTAAGGGCAAAATCGGCCAATGGCAAAAAAACCACCCAATCATCCTGATCAGCAGACACAAAGCATCTCAAATAGGTCTCCAAGGTCTGATTAGTTCGCTCAGTCTGGCCATTTGTCTGAGGATGAAATGCAGAAGAAAAAGACAAATCAATGCCCAGCTTGGCACAAAAGGCCCACCAAAACCTAGAAACAAAATGGGAACCTCTGTCGGACACAATATTTTCCGGAATACCATGCAAACGTACCACATGCTGAAAAAACAGACTCGAGGTAAATCAGATTCTTATGATCGGTCAGGACGACAATACGGTGCTTGGCCCCCTCAAGCCAATGTCGCCACTCCTCAAATGCCCACTTCATAGCCAACAACTCCCGATTGCTGACATCATAATTGCGTTCCGCAGGCGAAAACTTCAGAGAAAAGAAGGCACATGGTTTCATCAAGGAACCATCAGAATTCCTCTGAGACAAAACGGCCCCTGCCCCAATCTCAGACGCGTCAACCTCAACCTGAAATGGAAGAGAAATATCTGGCTGATGCAACACAGGGGCAGAAGTAAATCGGCGTTTAAGCTCCTGAAAGGCAGAGACAGCCGCAGAGGACCAATTCGTCACATCAGCGCCTTTCTTGGTCAAATCGGTCAGAGGTTTAACCACACTGGAGAAGTTGGCAATGAAACGACAATAAAAATTAGCAAAGCCCAAGAATTTCTGAAGGCTCTTCACAGATGTGGGATAAATCCAATCATGAATGGCCTGAACCTTAACCGGATCCATTTCTATAGATGAGGGAGAAAAAATGAAACCCAAAAAAGAAACCTTCTGCACTCCAAAGACGCACTTTGACCCCTTTACAAATAAAGCATTATTACGGAGGATCTGAAATACCATCCTGACCTGTTTCACATGAGACTCCCAATCATTGGAAAAAATCTAAATATCATCCAAATATACAACCATGAATTTATTAAGATAACTCCGAAAGATATCATGCATGAAGGATTGAAACACAGATGGGGCATTAGAGAGTCCGAATGGCATCACGAGGTATTCAAAATGGCCTTCGGGCGTATTAAATGCAGTTTTCCATTCGTCACCCTGCTTAATACGAATAAGATTATATGCCCCTCGAAGGTCAATCTTAGTAAACCAGCTAGCCCCCTTAATCCTAGCAAACAAATCAGTAAGCAAAGGCAAAGGATATTGAAATTTGACCGTGATCTTATTCAAGAGGTGATAATCAATACAGGGTCTCAAGGAGCCATCCTTCTTGGCAACAAAAAAGAACCCCGCTCCCAACGGTGAAGAAGATGGCCGAATATGCCCTTTCTCCAAAGACTCCTTAATATAGCTCCGCATGGCGGTATGTTCAGGCACAGACAGGTTGAAAAGTCGGCCCTTAGGGAATTTACAACCTGGAATCAAGTCAATAGCACAATCACAGTCCCTATGCGGTGGAAGGGAACTGGATTTGAGCTCATCGAATACATCCTGGAAGTCTGACAAAAACTCAGGAATTTCAGAAGAGGGGGAAGAGGAAATTGACATCAAAGAAACCTGATCATGAACCCCCTGACAACCCCAACTAGTCACAGACATGGATTTCCAATCTAACACCGGATTATGCAGCTGCAACCATGGAAAACCCAGCACAATATCATCATTAGGGCAATCAGAAATAACATGAGCAGAATCGCCGCAGTAAAAACACAACCTATTCTGATGCCTGAATGTTTGACGTTCAGCTCTAGACAAAGTCCTATCACACTACATAGGCTCAGAGGTCCGCTCAGAGGACAACGCCATAGAGTGCACAACTCTGCGCTCGCGCAAGCGCCGATCAATCTGAATGGCCAGAGACATAGAATCACTCGGACC
Organism: Ranitomeya imitator; assembly: GCF_032444005.1. Taxonomy (NCBI): domain Eukaryota; kingdom Metazoa; phylum Chordata; class Amphibia; order Anura; family Dendrobatidae; genus Ranitomeya; species Ranitomeya imitator. Next base: position 185,275,089 of record NC_091284.1, read on the forward strand.
AGTAGGCGTGGGGAACCCCACCATAACATCTTTAACGGATTCAGAAAGACCCTTTCTGAAAATTGCTGCCAAGGCATCCTCATTCCATTTAGTCAGTACAGACCATTTTCTAAATTTCTGGCAATACGATTCTGCCGCTTCTTGACCCTGACACAGGGCCAACAAGATTTTCTCAGCCTGATCCACAGAATTAGGCTCATCATACAACAACCCCAATACCTGAAAGAACGAATCAACATTAAGCAAAGCAGGATTGCCAGTTTCCAGGGAAAATGCCCAATCCTGTGGGTCACCATGCAGCAGAGATATGATGATTTTAACCTGCTGAATAGGATCACCAGAAGACCGGGGTCTTAATGCAAAAAACAGTTTACAGTTATTTTTGAAACTCAAAAATTTGGATATGTCACCAAAGAATAAATCAGGAGTGGGAATCTTAGGTTCTAAGGCAGGAGTCTGAACAATATATTCTGAAATACCCTGTACCCTAGCAGCAAGCTGATCCACACGAGATACTAACTCCTGAACACTCATGTTATTACTAGGTTCCGCAGCCACCCAGAGGTAAAGAGGGAGGAACAGGCTAAGGAAAAAAAATGGCTCAAAAGCTTCTCTCCCTTCTTCTGAGATGCAATTAACTCATTGTTGGCCAGTTGTACTGTTATGATCTGGTGGCCTAGGAGCAGCATGAGACGGACTCTGGAGAAGGTGGTCCCTGTACTGACCGCAAACCCTGAACCTAGAAGCGCAACTAGAAATAGCCGTGGGGGGTACCTGACACTCCCTAGACCCCTCGGCACCGCCTAAGTTCTAACTTCCCCTAAAGACAGAAACAGGAAACCTATCTTGCCTCAGAGAAAATCCCCAAAGGATAGATAGCCCCCCACAAATATTGACGGTGAGAGGAGAGGGAAATAACATACGCAGAAATGAAATCAGATTTTAGCATAGGAGGCCATACTAGCCTAAAGAAAGAATAGAACAGAGTACTATGCGGTCAGTATAAAAACACTAGAAAATATCCACCACAGAAAATACGAATCACCACATCTGACTAAAGACATGGTGGGTATATCTGCATCTCCAGAGACACAGCTTAGCTGCAAAAAATCCTTCACAGACAAAGCTGAACAAGACAAAACATGAATATGCACAAAACTATATGGTCCACTGCAGGTGGACAGAAAAAACAAAGCCAGGACTTATCTTTGTAGAAAAGCACAGCAAACTGGAGAGACCAGCAGGGAAGTGAATCCTTCAAAAACAATGGTCAACTTGCAGGGACTAAAGAGTCCAGCAAGGCTATATACCCCAGTCAGTTTTGCAATTAGTAGATACACATGTCCAATCCTGCAGTCCAGTCACAACTGCATTACCCTCTACAACCACCGGAGGGAGCCCAAAAGCTGAATTCACAACACACGCGGCTCCGCTCCATACACCTTGCACACACCCAGTTCCACTCCATACACCTCGAACACACACGGCTCCGCTCCATAAACGGCACATGTCCCGGCTGCCCCCCCCTGGATACGCCACTGCGTCAGGTCTCGGAAGGGAAGTAGTGACGTTTTGGAATGCAGGCTTTGATGGAATGGTTTGCTGGCATCATGTTACATTTTCAGAGCCCCTGATGTGCCTAAACAGTAGAAACTGTTGCAGAGTGCGTCTTCTTGCAGTCACCGCTGTACTTAGGAGAGCTTCAATCAGCAAGATATCTTGAGTAAACAGTATTTACTTCATACTGGATAAACATGAGATACAATTCAGTGTCACACAGTCACTGAACACAACACATTCATGAAGAAAAGCAAAACAGGAAGTAAGAAAAACAACCAACAACTGAGAGCTTCCCTCCCCACATTACAGCAAGTATATAACTTTACACACTATCGCCATCTGCTGTCTGGTTAGTATAAAGTCCTCCTTTCACTTATAATAAGTTCTAATCTGTTGCATATGCCAACAGAAACCCCCCACAAGTGACCCCTCTTTGGAAACTAGACCCCCCAAGGAACTTATCTAGATGTGTGGTGAGCACTTAGAACCCCCAAGTGCTAACCCCAACACACCCCTAACCCTAATCCCATCCCTAACCATAACCCTAACCTCAAGCCTAACCCTAACCCCAACACACCCCTAACCTTAACCCTATTTCCAACCCTAACTCTAATTCCAACCCTAACTCTAATTCCAACCCTAACCCTAAGGCTATGTGCCCACGTTCCGGATTCCTGTGAGGATTTTTCCGCACAGTTTTTGAAAAATCCGCAGGTAAAATGCACTGCGGATTTACCGTGGATTTCCAGTGTTTTTTGTTTGGATTTAACCTGCGGATTGCTATTGAGGAACAGGTGTAAAACGCTGCAGAATCCGCACAAAGAATTGACATGCTAAGGAAAATACAATGCAGCATTTCCGCGCGGTATTTGCTACACCATGGGCACAGCGGATTTGGTTTTCCATAGGTTTACATGAAACTGTAAACATGATGGAAAACTGCTATGAATCTGCGGCGGCCAATCCGCTGCGGATCCGCAGTCAAATCCGCACCATGTGCACATAACCTAATTCTAACCCTAATTCTAACCCTAACCCTAATTGCAACCCTAACCCTAATTGCAACCCTAACCCTAATTGCAACCCTAACCCTAATTCTAACCCTAACTCTAATTGCAACCCTAACCCTAATTGCAACCCTAATTGGAACCCTAACCCTAATTCTAACCCTAGTTCTAACCCTTACCCTAGTTCTAACCCTAGTTCTAACCCTAATTCTAACCCTAGTTCTAACCCTAACCCTAGTTCTATCCCTAACCCTAATTCTAACCCTAACCCTAGTGGAAAAATAAAAGTAAATATATTTTCTTTATTTTATTATTGTCCCTACCTATGGGGGTGATAAAGGGGGGTTTATTTTTTTATTTTGATCACTGTGATAGAACCTATCATAGCGATCAAAAAGTGTGCCCGCCATTTTGGAAGATGGCAGCACCCATGGAGAAGACAGACGGACAACGGGAGGGACATCGGAGCTCGGAAAGTATGCGGGGGTGTGATCGGACCACAGGGGGAGAGATCGGACTGCAGGGGGAGTGGACAGGAGGACGGGGGAGCGGAGGACAGCAGAAGACAGGACGGTGGATCGTGGCGGTGGCAGATCTGCGGTCTCCAGCCATGGCCGATGATATTGCAGCATCGACCATGGCTGGATTGTAATATTTCACCAATTTTCATTGGTGAAATATTACCATTGCTCTGATTGAAAGATAAAGTGAAAAGTCACTTTCAACAGCCAATCAGAGCGATCGTAGCGAGCAAAGCCACCCCCCCCCCCGGGCTGAAGTACCACTCCCCCTGTCCCTGCAGGTCGGGTGAAATTACAGTTAACCCTTTCACCCGATCTGCAGGGACGCGATCATTCTGTGACACAGCATATGCGTCACAGGTTGGATTGGCACCGACTTTCATGATGCATAGGCTGTGTCACAGGTCAGAATGGGGTTAAGGGTTGTTACCAGAAATCGACACTTGTTGTCACACCTCTGTTGTCGGGTGTCCCGGGACCTGGAGCTCCTTCCATGTCCCTAACGCTAGAGGCACCCTATCTCCCCCCTGTTCCCCCGATTACTTCTGATATTGAAGATGCCGAGGCCATGTACCTTGCCTTTCCTCCCTCCAAAATGACAGGAGATGGTGGTAGCAGTGATGGTGCAGAGGATGCAATGTATTTTTTGAGTAGAGATTGATGAAACACATTATGGATCCAAAAAGTGGGCGGCAAAGCAAGGAGGAATGCTATGGGATTGACGACGGCCACAATCTTATCAGGACCGATGAACCTGGGAACCAGTTTTCAAGAGAGAACTTTCAACTTAATTTTCATTGAGAGCAGCCATTCTACATCACAACACACATGTTCGGACCCACCAAATGTTTCCGATCAGCCACACTCTTGCATTTGGACCACATTTTCCTCAAATTATCAAGTACCCCTTGCCACACAGACGTAATTGATGATAAAAACCGTTCTTCAGGGATTCCTGAAAACCGATTCCTATTAAATGAGCTGAACTGAGGATGAAACACATATGCCCCAAAGAGCGGGGATTTGCCAGTAGACTATGATTAGTCTACTGGTAGTATGATTATTTACTGCAAATTTAGCTAGAGGTAAGTAGGTAATGATAACAAAGCAAAATCTGTGTAATAAATACAATAAATAATCCTATAAGTAATCCCAATACAGCAAAAAGGACTACTAAAACGTAACTTTTAATATTCAAAAAGTAACCTAAAAAAACACACAAATCACCCAAGTGAAAAATAAACCATAACAGGGGCTATGTCTCTACCATATAACGTGATGGTCCATAGAGACTAGTGAGCCCTCTATAGGATAAAACAGAACTCGACTGCAATAACAACAGCCAGAATCCTGATTGCTGAGGCAGTGAATATGACAAAGCTGTGCCACCAATGTTTATATGTGGACACAGCAAATCTACTGCACTCAGTCACATAAGACCAGAAAAAACAGTCCTAGCATATATTGTAAATAATGCTTGCTGGTGTTTAATAAATATACATATAAATAAGGAACAGTCTCACCAATTCCAATACATAGGAAGCCCTGCACTCTCCCTTATAAATTCGGGACGAATCTACCTGCGGAGGTTGGCACCCTAGACCTGTGCAGTGGCACCCCCACTCGTCAGCGGCTATTCTCACTCTCCCTAAATGACACTGTTGTAAAGATATAGGGTGTAGAGGATTCAACAGTAATGTACCATATGTTTGTAATCAGGTCAACATAGTACCCTGTTTCTGATATATCATAAGATACGTGCGCTATATCGGAAGAAGGAGCCCATGTGGCCAAAATACAGACAAATGTAGTTTAATCAAATATGCGGTTATACTGAGCGATATATAGTATCAAAGATAGATGTATAGAAAAAAATTCCCCCATGAATTGATACAATATATCGGTTTCAGTATACCACAAAAAGAGAGAGATTATAAGGTACAGGCAGATGTCAATCAGTATTGCACATAATCCCAGACAGGACAGAGAGGGTATTGGTGCCTTCATATTCACACCCCAAAAAGCGTTTGTGCACATTGGTAGTAGTCAGTTTTCATATTCCTATTACACATATCCCCAGATTCCAAGGCAATAAAACTTTTTAAGGATTAATACTCCCATATTACTGTCATTTATATCCCATACATAGAAAGCCTAGTATGAATATTCTCAACGCATTTCCCCATAATTCGGTTCATCAGGAGAACATACTGGCATAAGTCCATATAAAGAGATCAGGATTTATCTTATGTCTTCAAAAGTAATAATGAGAGAGACAAGGTGGGAATGGTGCCTGAGTATCATGTATTTATGTCTACAATTCATCGAAACATTTGTCCATCTTTGAATTAAAGGAAGTATTCCCATCAGTAAAGGAAGAGCTTTTAACTAGTACATAAGCTTTATCTAGTTCTGTTTCAAGGAAGGTTAACGACTTTTGACTCAGCTCAATTAAGAGTTCCATAAAGCATATGGATCTCTGTGTACAGACCCCTTCCCATTGCGATATAAAGTCATTATCCTCAAATGAAAAGGAAGGAAATTCAAGGAAGGGATTCAAGCTTCAGGAGGCTAATTTGCATATTCCAGGTGCCTTCTGGGAGAAGCGAAGTCTCCCTAAGCTAGAAGATCGTTGGGTACAGCCGGGACCAGCTGCTTCGAAAGCATCACCAAACCGCGCGCCGTAAGGCGCGCAAATTTTTGCCTGTAGGACATTATTGCAAGAGAGCTTGGCTGAGTAGATTACACAAGAAGGAAAACACACAGCAAGTCAGCAGGATCTAGGAGCAACATGGCAGATGTGACAACCTACATGGTGAGCTGCAGCATGTGCTACATGTTCACAGATCGACCAGAAGAAGAATCCAATTTCACCTGTCAGAAGTGTAGACTAGTGGCCCTTTTAGAAGAAAAGGTGCGGGGTCTGGAAGAAAGAATAGCAACTTTGAAACTCATCAAAGAGAATGAAGACTTTCTAGACAGAACAGAAGCATCTCTACTGGTCACAGAAGGTGCAAAAAGTGTCAGAGAACCTCCAAAAGCAGATGAGTGGAAGCATGTGACCAAAAGAAGCAAGAAGACCATGGAGAAATCACCAACCACACAACTGAAGAACCGATATCAAATCTTTGTAGAGGATGAAGATGGCACACCTAAGAATGAAGCAATACCAGCAAGCAAAAAAGAAAAGGGCACACAGCAACAAGTGACAGCAAAAAGTACAGCCAAGAAGCAACGAAGAGTGGTGGTGGTGGGAGACTCACTACTGAGAGGCACAGAAGCAGCCATCTGCAGACCGGACATAACTGCAAGAGAAGTATGCTGCCTTCCAGGTGCGATGATCAAGGATGTGACCGATAGGATACCAAAGCTCTTCAGCTCCAAGGACGTCCACCCATTTCTTCTGATACATGTTGGCACCAATGACACGGCAAGGAAGGACCTACCGACAATCTGCAAGGACTTTGAAGAGTTGGGGAAGAAAGTAAAGGAACTGGATGCACAGGTAGTTTTTTCTTCTATCCTTCCAGTAGACGGGCATGGCACCAGGAGATGGAACAGGATCCTTGATGCAAACAACTGGCTAAGACGATGGTGCAGACAACAAGGATTTGGATTCCTGGACCACGGTGTGAATTACTGGTATGATGGACTCCTCGCCAGAGACGGACTACACCTCAACAAACCTGGGAAACACACATTCGCCAGAAGACTCGCTACACTCATCAGGCGGGCGTTAAACTAGAAGAAGAGGGGACGGGAAGAAAAACATTAGACTCGAACAAAGACGACCCAGGAAAACATACTCAGAAGGGAGGTAAGAACATTTCTAAAACAATCCACAGTGAGGAGATTGGAACAAAACAAAATCCTCTAAACTGCATGCTCGCAAACGCCAGAAGCCTGACAAACAAGATGGAAGAACTAGAAGCAGAAATATCTACAGGTAACTTTGACATAGTGGGAAAAACCGAGACATGGTTAGATGAAAGCTATGACTGGGCAGTTAACTTACAGGGTTACAGTCTGTTTAGAAACGATCGTAAAAATCGGAGAGGAGGAGGGGTTTGTCTCTATGTAAAGTCTTGTCTAAAGTCCACTTTAAGGGAGGATATTAGCGAAGGGAATGAGGATGTCGAGTCCATATGGGTTGAAATTCATGGAGGGAAAAATGGTAACAAAATTCTCATTGGGGTCTGTTACAAACCCCCAAATATAACAGAAAGCATGGAAAGTCTACTTCTAAAGCAGATAGATGAAGCTGCAACCCATAATGAGGTCCTGGTTATGGGGGACTTTAACTACCCGGATATTAACTGGGAAACAGAAACCTGTGAAACCCATAAAGGCAACAGGTTTCTGCTAATAACCAAGAAAAATTATCTTTCACAATTGGTGCAGAATCCAACCAGAGGAGCAGCACTTTTAGACCTAATACTGTCTAATAGACCTGACAGAATAACAAATCTGCAGGTGGTCGGGCATCTAGGAAATAGCGACCACAATATTGTGCAGTTTCACCTGTCTTTCACTAGGGGGACTTGTCAGGGAGTCACAAAAACACTGAACTTTAGGAAGGCAAAGTTTGACCAGCTTAGAGATGCCCTTAATCTGGTAGACTGGGACAATATCCTCAGAAATAAGAATACAGATAATAAATGGAAAATGTTTAAGAACATCCTAAATAGGCAGTGTAAGCGGTTTATACCTTGTGGGAATAAAAGGACTAGAAATAGGAAAAACCCAATGTGGCTAAACAAAGAAGTAAGACAGGCAATTAACAGTAAAAAGAAAGCATTTGCACTACTAAAGCAGGATGGCACCATTGAAGCTCTAAAAAACTATAGGGAGAAAAATACTTTATCTAAAAAACTACTTAAAGCTGCCAAAAAGGAAACAGAGAAGCACATTGCTAAGGAGAGTAAAACTAATCCCAAACTGTTCTTCAACTATATCAATAGTAAAAGAATAAAAACTGAAAATGTAGGCCCCTTAAAAAATAGTGAGGAAAGAATGGTTGTAGATGACGAGGAAAAAGCTAACATATTAAACACCTTCTTCTCCACGGTATTCACGGTGGAAAATGAAATGCTAGGTGAAATCCCAAGAAACAATGAAAACCCTATATTAAGGGTCACCAATCTAACCCAAGAAGAGGTGCGAAACCGGCTAAATAAGATTAAAATAGATAAATCTCCGGGTCCGGATGGCATACACCCACGAGTACTAAGAGAACTAAGTAATGTAATAGATAAACCATTATTTCTTATTTTTAGGGACTCTATAGCGACAGGGTCTGTTCCGCAGGATTGGCGCATAGCAAATGTGGTGCCAATATTCAAAAAGGGTTCTAAAAGTGAACCTGGAAATTATAGGCCAGTAAGTCTAACCTCTATTGTTGGTAAAATATTTGAAGGGTTTCTGAGGGATGTTATTCTGGATTATCTCAATGAGAATAACTGTTTAACTCCATATCAGCATGGGTTTATGAGAAATCGCTCCTGTCAAACCAATCTAATCAGTTTTTATGAAGAGGTAAGCTATAGGCTGGACCACGGTGAGTCATTGGACGTGGTCTATCTCGATTTTTCCAAAGCGTTTGATACCGTGCCGCACAAGAGGTTGGTACACAAAATGAGAATGCTTGGTCTGGGGGAAAATGTGTGTAAATGGGTTAGTAACTGGCTTAGTGATAGAAAGCAGAGGGTGGTTATAAATGGTATAGTCTCTAACTGGGTCGCTGTGACCAGTGGGGTACCGCAGGGGTCAGTATTGGGACCTGTTCTCTTCAACATATTCATTAATGATCTGGTAGAAGGTTTACACAGTAAAATATCGATATTTGCAGATGATACAAAACTATGTAAAGCAGTTAATACAAGAGAAGATAGTATTCTGCTACAGATGGATCTGGATAGGTTGGAAACTTGGGCTGAAAGGTGGCAGATGAGGTTTAACAATGATAAATGTAAGGTTATACACATGGGAAGAAGGAATCAATATCACCATTACACACTGAACGGGAAACCACTGGGTAAATCTGACAGGGAGAAGGACTTGGGGATCCTAGTTAATGATATACTTACCTGGAGCAGCCAGTGCCAGGCAGCAGCTGCCAAGGCAAACAGGATCATGGGGTGCATTAAAAGAGGTCTGGATACACTTGATGAGAGCATTATACTGCCTCTGTACAAATCCCTAGTTAGACCGCACATGGAGTACTGTGTCCAGTTTTGGGCACCGGTGCTCAGGAAGGATATAATGGAACTAGAGAGAGTACAAAGGAGGGCAACAAAATTAATAAAGGGGATGGGAGAACTACAATACCCAGATAGATTAGTGAAATTAGGATTATTTAGTCTAGAAAAAAGACGACTGAGGGGCGATCTAATAACCATGTATAAGTATATAAGGGGACAATACAAATATCTCGCTGAGGATCTGTTTATACCAAGGAAGGTGACGGGCACAAGGGGGCATTCTTTGCGTCTGGAGGAGAGAAGGTTTTTCCACCAACATAGAAGAGGATTCTTTACTGTTAGGGCAGTGAGAATCTGGAATTGCTTGCCTGAGGAGGTGGTGATGGCGAACTCAGTCGAGGGGTTCAAGAGAGGCCTGGATGTCTTCCTGGAGCAGAACAATATTGTATCATACAATTATTAGGTTCTGTAGAAGGACGTAGATCTGGGGACTTATTATGATGGAATATAGGCTGAACTGGATGGACAAATGTCTTTTTTCGGCCTTACTAACTATGTTACTATGTTACTATGAAATACCTGGATCCATAGGCCTCTAGGAATAAGATCTTTCTTGATATACACTGCATGCAGAATTATTAGGCAAGTTGTATTTTAGAGGATTATTTTTATTATTAATCAACAACTATGTTCTCAATCAACCCCAAAGACTCTTAAATATCAAAGCTTAATATTTCTGGAAGTTGGAGTGGGTTTTTTTATTTGGCTATCTTAGGAGGATATCTGTTTGTGCAGGTAACTATTACTGTGCAGAATTATTAGGCAACTTAATAAAAACCAAATATATTCCCATCTCACTTGTTTATTTTCACCAGGTAAAGCAATATAACTGTACAAAATTTAGAAATAAACATTTCTGACATGCAAAACCAAAACCAAAATAAATTAGTGACCAATATAGCCACCTTTCTTTATGATGACACTCAACAGCCTTCCATCCATAGATTCTCTCAGTTGCTTGATCTGTTTATGATCAACATTGCGTGCAGCAGCCACCACAGCCTCACAGACACTGTTCCAAGAGGTGTACTGTTTTCCCTCCCTGTAGATTTCACATTTTATGAGGGACCACAGGTTCTCTATGGGGTTCAGATCAGGTGAACAAGGGGGCCATGTCATTATTTTTTCTTCTTTGAGACCTTTACTGGCCAGCCACGCTGTGGAGTAGTTGGAGGCATGTGATGGAGCATTGTCCTGCATGAAAATCATGTTTTTCTTGAACGATAACGACTTCTTCCTGTACCACTGCTTGAAGAAGTTGTCTTACAGAAACTGGCAGTAGGTCTGGGAGTTGAGATTCACTCCATGCGCTGTTTACAAACTGAAATCAGCTGCTGGCACCAGATCAGGAGGCTGCGAGGGAGCGCAGGGAAGGTAAGTAGAATGGCTTATTTATTTTTTTATGTTTTCCTGATGTGGGCCATGTACCAGGATGGGGATGGGGGCCCATGCATACCAGGATAGGAAAGAAGGGGTCAAACATACCAGGAAGGGGAGGAGGGGTCCCATGCATACCAGGATAGGGATGTGGGGGCCATGCATACCAGGATAGAGATGAGGGCCCATGCATACCAGGATAGGAATGAGTGGGTCAAACTTACCAGGGAGGGGATGAGGGGTCCCATGCATACCAGGATAGGGATGAGAGAGCCATACATACCAGGATAGGAAAGAGGAGGCAATGTATACAAGGATATGGATGAGAAGGCCATACATACCAGGATAGGGATGACAGAACCATACATACCAGGATAGGGATGAGGGGGCCATGCATACCAGGATGGGGGCCATACATACCAGGATAGGGATGAGGGCCCATGCATACCAGGATAGAAATGAGGGGGTTACACATACCAGGAAAGGGATGAGGGGTCTCATGCATACTAGGATAGGGATGAGAGGGACATGCATACCAGGATAGGAAAGAGGGGGCAATGTATACAAGGATATGGATGAGGAGGCCATACATACCAGGATAGGAATGACGGGGCCATACATACCAGGACAGGGATGAGTGGGCCATGCATACCAGAATAAGGAAAGTGGGTCATGTATACCAAAAAGGAGATAAGGGGGCCATGCATACCAGGATGCTGATGAGTGAGCCATGTAAACCTGGATTGGGGACAGATATATACCAGGATGTGGGATATTAGTATAGAGTTGACCACATTTCTTGCTGCAAATTTTTTTATATTTTCCTCCTCTAAAACCTATGTGCGTCTTATGGTCTGGAGCATCTTATAGTCTGAAAAATACGATACTCTGTACCCACCCCCAGTAATTTCATTCAACCCTTTTCTGTCATCCACCATACATGCATGGCGCAAGTCAGTAGCTGGTGTATGGAGTAGGATCACAGGATGAGCCAAACCCATACCGGTCAGATATGTATTAGCCTGCCAGGATCTGCTTCTATTAGCCGCAGGTGAAGCGGACTAACAAATACAGTAAAAAGTAATAAAAATGTTTAAAAAAATAAAAAAACTAAAAATTTGAATCAGCATTAGAATCACCCTTTTCTCATATTAAAAATAGAGATAATCAAAATATAAAAATAATTAACCCAATTGGTAAACAAACAAAAAAATTAAACAGGCCAAACTTGTGTTTTTTGGTAGCCGCAATAACACAAAAAATGCTTTAAGAAGCTATTAAAATGTAATATCTATTCCAAAATGGTATCAATAAAATGTCTTGTCTCCTTCCACAAAAAAAAAGTTAACATTGTACTTTGAAAGTGCTAAAAATGTAGTGCTAGTTTCCTGAAATTAATAATCCAGGCATTTCTTTAAAATTTAAAGAAAATAGGACATTAGTAAATGGTGCACATTTCCCTGCATAGGAAAAAATGCTAATTATTTCCCAACAAAATAATTTTAATTTTCATTATACAGACACCTCAGGATCAATTTGATTCTGTTTTTGATTCTCTTTATTGTAGATGTCAGCAGCTGTCTCTTCCCGAGTCGTCCCCTGGAGTTGTTCTACTGTTCTGCTCTTCTATGTAAATCACTGTGATATTGTGATGAATTATGGACATCAGACGTGACTTGCATCTTTATGGTTTTATGCCTCTGTTTATTAATTAGTAGTTTTATAGGGAGAGATAAGCTTCGCATTTTACTGAATGTTTTTTTTTCATGGATTCTAATAATTTCAATAATACATTTTTTTGTCATGTAGAAATGTCTTCTTGCTATACAGACACAAGACGAATGAAGCACTTTTAAGTAAACGCTGTCTTTTTTGTTTAAGAGTCATTGTTTATGACAAATGGGTCTGTTCTTGGCACAGCTTGTTTGGCGAGACTTGTAGAGAGGTTTCAGTCCCGCTGCTTTTACATTTATAATGATCGTGTCCTCATTTCTGTGTTGACAATTCATAACTGAAGTTGGATGTTGTGTCTCGACAGATTTTTCTTATGGGAAAATAAAAAAGAAGTTTACCATAAACCTTAATGAATGTAAGTAAGGAAATACCCAATGCCAATTAAAAAGGGAATATCGCCACAGACAACTGTCTAATATTGGATCCAAGACACCAGACAAACATCTGCTTTCGCAGGGGTGAACCGTGAGTGGTCAGATAGATTGCCATCCTTGTAACACATAGATATATTGATGCTGTCAGATACCTTTTGTTTCTTATCGACTCTTTACTCTGGATAGTAGGGGGTGATCCTAAAGAACGCCCCCTCTATGACATCTGAATGTCTTAATAGTGTCTGTACTTTCGGACATCTTGATCTCATTAGATAATGTGCTAAATAGAAAATCTACAAGTTACTTAAAGAAGAATACCCCTTTCAAAAATTCCCACTCTTTACTCATGCTTGCGGCGTCCACCGCTGAGTTTCCACTCCAGCTCCCCAGTATCTGATAATGGCAGCAACACTGACAAGCCATCAACAGCACGACAACCAATAAGTGAGCTCAGTGGCCCTGAGCTGGACGCTCCACTACATGACCACAGCTGCAGAGCTCAGTAATTGACTGCCACACTATTGACAACGTTTCTCCTTGTGCAGAGTGACATACCAGGTGTGGCATGTCAGAGTGAGGAGGCCTATATACCGTTCAATGCTCCTATGGGAAAATAAATATGCAAATTGCTTCTTTAGAGAGGAATAGGACTTGAACTAGCAATCCTAAAAGTCAATACCGACCCTTTAATGAGCCTTGTCATCTGACTAAAGGTACCGTTACACTAAACAATTTACCAACGATCACGACCAGCGATACGACCTGGCCGTGATCGTTGGTAAGTCGCTGTGTGGTCACTGGAGAGCTGTCACACAGACAGCTCTCCAGCGACCAACGATGCCGAAGTCCCCGGGTAACCAGGGTAAACATTGGGTTACTAAGCGCAGGGCCGCGCTTAGTAACCCGATGTTTACCCTGGTTACCATTGTAAATGTAAAAAAAAAAAAACACTACATACTCACATTCCGGTGTCTGTCGCATCCCCCGGCGTCAGCTTCCCGCACTGTGTAAGCGCCGGCCGTAAAGCAGAGTGGTGACGTCACCGCTGTGCTCTGCTTTACGGCCGGCCGGCGCTGACACAGTGCAGGGAAGCTGATGCCGGGGGACGTGACAGACACCGGAATGTAAGTATGTAGTGGTTTTTTTTTTTACATTTACAATGGTAACCAGGGTAAACATTGGGTTACTAAGCGCGGCCTTGAGCTTAGTAACCCGATGTTTACCCTGGTTACCAGTGAACACATCGCTGGATCGGCGTCACACACGCCGATCCAGCGATGACAGCGGGTGATCAGCGACCAAATAAAGATCCTGATCATTCGCAGCGACCAACGATCTCCCAGCAGGGGCCTGATCGTTGGTCGCTCTCACGCATAAAGATTTCGTTAACGATATCGTTGCTACGTCACAAAAAGCAACGATATCATTAACAAAATCGTTATGTGTGACGGTACCTTTAGGATAAAAGCCGAACCAGAATCTCAATTTGCAGACACAGGGTTACAGGCTCAGTGCAAAGTTAAAGGGTTGATATTGACTGTTAGGATTGCTACTTCCAATATGCAGCACTAGAGTTCTAGTCCTCTTCCCCTCTGAAGAGGCAATTTGCATATTTAATTTCCCAGAGGAGCTTTGAATGGCCTATAAAGGTACCGTCACACTGAACGATATCGCTAGCGATCCGTGACGTTGCAGCGTCCTGGCTAGCGATATCGTTCAGTTTGACACACAGCAGCGATCAGAATCCTGCTGTGATGTCGTTGGTCGCTGCAGAAAGTCCAGAACTTTGTTTCGTCGCTGGACTCCCTGCAGACATCGCTGAATCGGCGTGTGTAACGCCGATTCAGCGATGTCTTCGCTGGTAACCAGGGTAAACATCGGGTTACTAAGCGCAGGGCCGCGCTTAGTAACCCGATGTTTACCCTGGTTACCAGCGTAAAAGTAAAAAAAACCCAAACACTACATACTTACCTTCCGCTGTCTGTCCCTCGGCGCTCTGCTTCTCTGCCCTGTGTAAGCACAGCGGCTGGAAAGCAGAGCGGTGACGTCACCGCCGTGCTTTCCGGCCGCTGTGCTTACACAGGGCAGAGAAGCAGAGCGCCGAGGGACAGACAGCGTAATGTAAGTATGTAGTGTTTTTTTTTTTTTTTACTTTTACGCTGGTAACCAGGGTAAACATCGGGTTACTAAGCGTGGCCCTGCGCTTAGTAACCCGATGTTTACCCTGGTTACCAGCGAAGACATCGCTGAATCGGCGTCACACACCGCTGATTCTGAGATTGTTTTTTCGTGACATATTGTACTTCATGTTAGTGATAACATTTCTTCGATATTACTTGCGATTATTTATTAGTAAAACGGAAATATGGCGAAAATTTTGAAAATTAAGCAATTTTCAAAATTTGAATTTTTATTCCCTTACATCAAAGAGATATGTCACACAAAATGGTCAATAAATAACATTTCCCATATGTCTACTTTACATCAGCACAATTTTGGAATAAAATTTTTTTTTTTATTAGGGAGTTATAAGGGTTAAAATTTGACCAGCAATTTTTTATTTTTACAGCAAAATTTACAAAACCATTTTTTTTAGGGACCACCTCACATTTGAAGTCAGTTTGAGGGGTCTATGTGGCAGAAAATGCCCAAATTTGACACCATTCTAAAAACTGCACCCCTCAAGGTGCGCAAAACCACATTCAAGAAGTTTATTAACCCTTCAGTTGCTGCACAGGAACTGAAACAATGTGGAAGGAAAAAATGAACATTTTATTTTTTTTCACAAACATTTTACTTCAGAACCAATTTTTTTTATTTTCACAAATGTAAAAAAAGAAAATGAACCACTTAATTTGTTGTGCAATTTGTCCGGAGAATGCCGATACCCCATATGTGGGGAAGGACCACTGTTTGGGTGCACAGTAGAGCTCAGAAGGGAAGGAGCGCCATTTGGCTTTTTCAACATAGAATTCCCTGGAATTGAGATCGGACACCATGTCGCGTTTGGAGAGCCGCTGATGTGCCTAAACAGTGGAAACCCCCACAAGTGACACCATTTTGGAAACTAGACCCCCTAAGGAACTTATCTAGGTGTGTGGTCAACACTTTGAACCCCCAAGTGCTTCACACAAGTTTATAACGTAGAGCCGAAAAAATAAAAAGATCATTTTTTTTTCACAAAAATGATCTTTTCACCCCCAATTTTTTATTTTCCCAAGGGTAGCAAGAGAAATTAGTTCCCAAAAGTTGTTGTGCAATTTGTCCTGAGTATGTCGATACCCCGTATGTGGGGGTAAACCTCTGTTTGGGTGCACAGTAGAGCTCAGAAGGGAAGGAGCGCCATTTGACTTTTTCAATATAGAATTCTCTGGAATTGAGATCGGACACCATGTCGCGTTTGGAGAGCCGCTGATGTGCCTAAACAGTGGAAACCCCCACAAGTGACACCATTTTAGAAACTAGACCCCCTAAGGAACTTATCTAGGTGTGTGGTCAACACTTTGAACCCCCAAGTGCTTCACACAAGTTTATAACGTAGAGCCAAAAAAATTAAAAATCATTTTTTTTTCACAAAAATGATCTTTTCACCCCCAATTTTTATTTTCCCAAGGGTAGCAAGACAAATTGGACCCCAAAAGTCGTTGTGCAATTTGTCCCGAGTATGTCGATACCCCGTATGTGGGGGTAAACCTCTGTTTGGGTACACAGTAGAGCTCAGAAGGGAAGGAGCGCCATTTGACTTTTTCAACATAGAATTCTCTGGAATTGAGATCGGACACCATGTCGTGTTTGGAGAGCCGCTGATGTGCCTAAACAGTGGAAACCCGCCACAAGTGACACCATTTTGGAAACTAGACCCCCTAAGGAACTTATCTAGGTGTGTGGTCAACACTTTGAACCCCCAAGTGCTTCACACAAGTTTATAACGTAGAGCCGAAAAAAATAAAAATCATTTTTTTTTTCACAAAAATGATCTTTTCACCCCCAATTTTTTATTTTCCTAAGGGTAGCAAGAGAAATTGGTTCCCAATAGCTGTTGTGCAATTTGTCCTGAGTATGTTGATACCCCGTATGTGGGGGTAAACCTCTGTTTGGGCGCACTGCGGAGCTTGGAAGGGAAGGAGCGCCGTTTGACGTTTTAATCTCTTAATTGTGAGAGCGGACGCCATTTTGGGTTTGTAGATGTGCCTAACAGCAGAAACCCCCCACAACTGACCCCGTTTTGGAAACTACACCCCTCAAAGATTTTAATCAGGGGTATATTGAGCAATTTGAACCCACATGTATGACACAGAGTTTGATAACATTAGGTCGTCATATTGAAAAAATTCATTTTTTTCCACGAGAATCTTGTTTTAGACCTGAATGTATCACTTTTTCAGAAATAACATCAAAAAGTGGACCCCACAATTCGTTACCCACTTTATTATGAGTGCAGCGATATCCCATATGTAGTCAAAAAGTTCTGTTTGGACAAATGGCAGGGCTTGGACAGAAAGGGGCACAATGTGACAAAGTTGGCTTTATTTGAAATTGAAGATCCAGGACCCATTCAAAGCTTCTAGAGACATTGAGCAAAAAAGAAAATCCTTCCAGGAATTATTACTCACAGAGGGAGGCATGCTCCTAAAACTCAATGGCTGACTATAAAATTGGTCTTGCTAACAAAACAGTTGTCCCGCATTTGCGTATACTGTAAGCAGGAAGAATAAACTGTACTGGAATGAAGGGCAAAATGTGTAGGAAAATGCAGCCAACTATGTGGCAAAGCGGAGTTTGTTCCAAAGATGAAAGAACACCATCAGGGCTAGAATGGCAGACACTTTCAGAGACTGGTCGTACAACGTCCTTTTAGCTCCATCAATCCCTATATGAGAGACGAATGTGCCAATAGACGTGGTACACCATAGCAAGCTCCCACCCGCCAAGGCCAGAACCGCTATATGCACAAAACAACCAGTTCTCTATAGAAAGTATTGTCTGGTACCAGAGGTTCGGCAAGAACCATAAAGTAAAGCCCATAGTGTATAAGTACGGAACTTCCTAATTTTTTTAGAAATCCTACAATAAAATGATCATGCCCGTATCATCAACATAAATATAAGTAATATAAATGGAAGCCAAAGTTTTGTGTAGCAAGAGTCATAAAACAGTCAAAGTTAGATAAATGGTCAAAAATGTTTGTGAGTAATCAAGTCCTAGAATTCATTTTCAGATGATCTCCCTTTTCAAGATCATTTCTGGGGTCCACATTCTAACGCTTATTGACATGGGTACGTGGACGAGAATTTGTTGGAATAGTAGTTTGGTATGGGATTGATCGAGTCGTAGAATTTTCAGATGACCTGACTTTGCAAGAACATTTGTGGGGTCCACACTCTAGAGCGTACAGACGTGGGTACGTGGATGAGAATTTGTTGGGATAGTAGTTTGGTATGGGATTGATCAAGTTCTGGAATTAATTGTGAAATGGGGTAAAAGGGGATCTACTAATTAAAATATTATTTATCAATTGTTCCAAATTGTACTACTGGGGCCACTAAGCAGAAAATAAAAATTATTGAAAAAACAAACAAACTAATAATTGTAGGTGGTGTGGTAGGTCTCAAAACAGGGGGAGATACAAAGGCCTGGTTGGGATGGGCATGTGGGCAGGCTCGGACTGGCCCACCGGGGAACCGGAGGATCCTCCGGTGGGCCCTGACACTGGCATCTGCTGGCAGGGCCTCCCCCCGCTCCAGGGCCCTCCCCCCGCTCCAGGGCCCCCCCCGCTGCAGCCCGCCCGCTCGCCTGCTCGCCTTGAATACTCACCCTGCCTGCTCCAGCGATGGTCTCGGCGTCTGCACTGCACGAGCGGTCACGTGACACCGCTCATTAAGATCATGAATATGCGCATATTCATGATCTTAATGAACGGTGTCACATGACCGCTCAAGCAGGAAGAAGGTGCTGCGCCGGCGTCGCCGCCTGGAGTCGGGACAGAGCGCGAGGGATGTCGGCACGGCCGTGCAGTGGGACAGGTGAGTATGAGGGACGGAGGGACGGGGGAACGGGGGGGGATGAAGGAGGACATAAGCCGGCGCGCCGAGCAGGAGCGGAGAGATAAGCCTGCATACAGGGGGGAATATGAGCCATGCAGGGGGGGATATAAGCCATGCAGGGGGGAATATGAGCCATGCAGGGGGGGATATAAGCCATGCAGGGGGGAATATGAGCCATGCAGGGGGGAATATGAGCCATGCAGGGGGGAATATGAGCCATGCAGGGGGGGATATAAGCCATGCAGGGGGGAATATGAGCCATGCAGGGGGGGATATAAGCCATGCAGGGGGGAATATAAGCCATGCAGGGGGGAATATGAGCCATGCAGGGGGGGATATGAGCCATGCAGGGGGGGGATATAAGCCATGCAGGGGGGAATATGAGCCATGCAGGGGGGGGGATATAAGCCATGCAGGGGGGAATATGAGCCATGCAGGGGGGGATATAAGCCATGCAGGGGGGAATATGAGCCATGCAGGGGGGAATATGAGCCATACAGGGGGGAATATGAGCCATGCATACAGGGGGGGTAATATGAGCCATGCAGGGGGGAATATGAGCCATGCATACAGGAGGGGTAATATGAGCTATGTATATGGGATAGGAGGGAGATGAGCCATGCATACAGGAGGGGGGTCATTATACAGTATGGAGCATCATGTGCGGCCGTTATACAGTATGGAGCATCATGTGTGGTCATTATACAGTATTGAGCATTATGTGTGGCCATTATACAGTATTGAGCATTATGTGGGATCATTATACAGTATGGAGCATCATGTGCGGCCGTTATACAGTATGGAGCATCATGTGTGGTCATTATACAGTATGGAGCATTATGTGGGATCATTATACAGTATGGAGCATCATGTGTGGCCGTTATACAGTATGGAGCATCATGTGCGGCTGTTATACAGTATGGAGCATCATTTGTGGTCATTATACAGTATTGAGCATTATGTGTGGCCATTATACAGTATGGAGAACTGTGTGGCCGTTATACACTATGGAGCATCATGTGTGGTGGCCGTTATACAGTATTGAGCATCATGTGCGGTCATTATACAGTATGGAGCACTGTGTGGCCATATTTTTTTGTTTATAATTATTGTATACTAGATTGTGGCCCGATTCTAACGCATCGGGTATTCTAGAATATGCATGTCCCCGTAGTATATGGACAATGATGATTCCAGAATTCGCGGCACACTGTGCCCGTCGCTGATTGGTCGAGGCAACCTTTATGACATCATCGTCGCCATGGCAACCATTATGACATCTACGTCGATACTGTGCCCGTCGCTGAATCAGAAACGTGAGATGTCTACGTCCTTTATGACATCATCGTCGCTGTGCCCGTTGCTGATTGGTCGAGGCCTGGCGGCCTCGACCAATCAGACGCGGGATTTCTACGTCCTTTATGACATCATCGTCGCAGTGCCCATTGCTGATTGGTCGAGGCCTGGCGGCCTCGACCAATCAGAGACGCGGGATTTCTACGTCGATGCTGTGCCGGTCTCTGATTGGTCGAGGCCTGGTGGCCTCGACCAATCAGAGAGCCGGGATTTCCAGGACAGACAGACAGACAGACAGACGGAAAAACCCTTAGGCAATTATATATATAGATAAAACAGTGTGATCAGCAATGCTAAATGGCTGCGGTTGGGACGTGGATATGGGTTGAGAAATGGGTCTGGTCAGAGGCGTGGCCTAAAATTTGCCGCGGCGCACTACGCGCGCCGCAAACTTTATACCTCCTTCCCTTCTTCAAAAGTTGGGAGGTATGGTAACACATTTGCCAGATCACGGCAAGTGCCGCAAATCCCATAGAGAATGAGTGAGGCCAAACACAGTGTTGCCGTAAGTGATCCATTACGCGGCAGTTGCAGAAAAACTGCCCGATCTGCTGCAAAAGGCGACTTTCACATCAGCGATTTTTGCCAAAGTCACTGCCGATAGTGTCATACTCACCAAAAGGGGAGGCAGCGCTAAAAGTGCCTAGGGCAGCAGAAACTCTAAATACGGCCCTGGGGGGCTACATTATATTCTGTGGGGGGACTGCATTATACTCGAGGTACTACATTATATTATGGGGGCTACATCATACTATATGAGGGGTTACAGTATACTCTATGGGGGGCTGCATTATATTCTGTGGTGGGGCTGCATTATTCTCTCAGGGGACTACATAATATTATGGGGGCTACATCATACTATATGAGGGGGCTACAGTATACTCTATGGGGGGGCTGCATTATATTCTGTGGTGGAACTGCATTCTCTCAGGGGACTACATTATATTCTGTGCTGGGTGGCATTATACTATATGAGGGGGGGCTGCATTATACCCTATGGTGGTGCTACATTATATTCTATGGTGGGGACTGTGTCATACCTGAGAGGGTTGCATTATATTTTGTGGGGTGCTGCATTATATTCTATGAGAGGGGACTGCATTATATTTTATGAGGGGGCTACATTATATTCTGTGAGGGGGCTACCCCAACCCTTGCTACATTATTAAGACGTGAACTACCTTATATTATACCCTGATATTAGCGCTTTTTACCGCACAATTGGTGGTCTTGTATCTATTTCTATGTAGCTACATAGTGGGCCCCAAGAATGATTTTCTCTGGTGGGCCCAAGGTGCTCCAGTCCGACGCTGCATGTGGGGCAATAGAATCGGGAATCACTCCGTCTGCCATGCTTTCTGCAAACTCGGCACCTTTTTTGAGGATACCTTTGGGTGGGAGTGACAGGGACAGGGTGAGGAAAATGGCGTTCTGAAAGTCTCCGGGAATCCTCAGAGTCGAAGGCTTCCCCCGGTGCCATGGACTCAAATATGAGGCTCTCTACTACTTTTTCCTGAAAGTGCAGGAACGTAAGTGGTCCTTGAGATTTTTTATATAGGACAAAACTGTTATATGTGGCAGTTTGAATTAGATAGATTCCCACCTTTTTATACCACGCCCTGGTCTTCCTCTTGACCAGGTATGGTTGCAGAACCTGGTCTGACAGGTCTACGCCACCCATATGTCTGTTATAGTCTGTGACGCAGACAGGTTTTTCTTTGTCCCTGGTGGCACCCCTCTCTCTGACCGTCACAGTGGTGTCCGTATGCAGTGTGGAAAGCATGTAGACGTCCTTCCTGTCTTTCCACTTCACTGCAAGAAGTTGGTCGCTTGCAAGTGAGAATGACGCCCCCCTCTCCAAACGTCTGGACACCAACTGTGACGGAAACCCCACTCTGTTTTTCCTCACTGTCCCACAGGCCCCTGTATTTGCAGCATGGAGGGATTTGTATAAGGGGATGCTCGTGTAATAGTTGTCGGTATACACGTGGTACCCTTGATTGAGAAAGGGCGTCATTAGCTCCCAGACAATTTTGCCTGGGATACCAATTGTCTGGGGGCAGTTTGGGGGGTTTATTTGGCGGTCCCTACCTTCATAAATTAGGAAGGTGGACGTGTACCCTGATGAGCTCTCGCAAGCTTTATATAATTTTACGCCGTATTTGGCTCTCTTGGAGGGAATAAATTGGCGGAATAACAGACGGCCCTTGTAGCTCATCAAGGACTCGTCGACTGCCACATTTTGCTCTGGGGTATAGGAATTTAGAAAGGAAATTTTTAGGAGGGAAATTAGGGGTCTTAATTTATTTAGCCGATCGTAGTTGGGGTCAGTTCTTGGGAGAGCTTGGGAATTATCACTGAAGTGGAGGAATCTCATCAGGGCTTCGTAACGGGCTCGGGACATGATGGCTGCAAATACAGGGGTGCAGTGGACAGCTTTTGTTGCCCAGTAAGAGCGGAGAGTGTTTTTTTTTACTATACCCATATTCAGGGTGAGGCCTAAGAATTTTTTTATTTCGGGGACATTTGTGGGGATCCAGGAACGGGAATGAAAGGTAGTGGGTTTTTGGGAAATATATTGCCGGGCATATAGGTTTGTTTGGTGGACGATTAATTGCAGGACTTCGGGGCTAATGAAAATTTCAAAAAAATCAATGGGGGTAAAATTGGCGACATCTACTTTTATTCCAGGGACTGCAGAAAAAGGGGGAATTTGAGGGGAAAATGAGGTGTCATTATACCACAGCAGTGGGGGGACTGCGGTACTTGGTCCTGCCTCTGAAGCTTCAGCAGTGACGACTGACTCCGCTACCACCGGGCTGGGGGATCCCGTGGAGGAAGAGTCGTCATCACTGTCTGAAAGCTGCTCAACTTCAGGGGCAGAATCTGTTTCGCTGCCGGAGCTGCCGGAGCAAAGCAGGCTGTAAGCTTGCTCCGCGCTGAAAGTTCTGCGGGCCATTTTATCTAATTCCTCCCCTAACGCTAACCCTAAAAAAATTTTTAAAAAAAATTATTTTTTTTTTTCTTTTTTTTTTTATAATCCTCTGCTGATGATGCAGGGATTACGGAGAACGGGGGTTGGTAAATGGGATGCTGGCGGAGGCAGATATTATGTTTTGTGAATAACTGACAGGGCAGCACTTGAACTGTAGTCTCTCTCCTCTCCTAGAACAACTACAAGGAGAGAAGAGAAAGGTACAGCCCAAGTGCTGTCATATTTATTAAATATTAGGGGTTTTGATCACTGTAATTGGACATTTTACAGTAATCAAAACCCAGCAGCCAATGAGAAAATTCTCATAGGTTGCTGGGTCTCTGCTGGCAGATCATGGCAGGCGCACTGCGCATGCGTCCGCTATTTTCTTCCCATTTTCTACTCGGCTCTGCTCCTGCTCAGAAAACAGCTGGCCGAGTGGTGCCGTGGGCGGCTGTCAGAAGTGACAGCTAGCTGGCGGGCCGCTTAAAATTATCAGGCGGGCCGTATCTTGCCCAGGTCTGCTCTACACTGTATTTTCTATTCCAAGATGGTTTACAGATTTTGCCTATCTACTCCTGCTCTCAGGTCTTTAACCCCTATCTGACCTTGGACGGGATAGTACGTCCAAGGTCAGATCCCCTGCTTTGATGCAGGGCTCCGCGGTGAGCCCGCATCAAAGCCGGGACATGTCAGCTGTTTTGAACAGCTGACATGTGCCCGTAATAGGCGCGGGCAGAATCGCGATCTGCCCGCACCTATTAACTAGTTAAATGCCGCTGTCAATCGCAGACAGCGGCATTTAACTACCGCATCCGGCCGGGCGGCCGGAAATGACGTCATCGCCGACCCCCGTCACATGATCGGGGGTCGGCGATGCGTCTGGATGGTAACCATAGAGGTCCTAGAGACCTCTATGGTTACTGATGACCGGTGGCTGTGAGCGCCACCCTGTGGTCGGCGCTCACAGCACATCTCCATTTCTGCTACATAGCAGCGATCAGCAGATCGCTGCTATGTAGCAGAGCCGATCGCGTTGTGCCTGCTTCTAGCCTCCCATGGAGGCTATTGAAGCATGGCGAAAGTTAAAAAAAAAGTTAAAAAAAATGTGAATAAAATAAAAAAAATATAAAAGTTTAAATCACCCCCCTTTCGCCCCAATCAAAATAAATCAATAAAAAAAATCAAATCTACACATATTTGGTATCGCTGTGCTCAGAATCGCCCGATCTATCAATTAAAAAAAAGCATTAACCTGATCGCTAAACGGCGTAGCGAGAAAAAAATTCGAAAGCCAGAATTACGTTTTTTAGGTCGCCGCGACATTGAATTAAAATGCAATAACGGGCGATCAAAAGAACGTATCTGCACCAAAATGCTATCATTAAAAACGTCATCTCGGCACGCAAAAAAATAAGCCCTCAACCGACCCCAGATCACGAAAAATGGAGACGTTACGAGTATCGGAAAATGGCGCAAATTTTTTTTTTTTTTTAGCAAAGTTTGAAATTTTTTTTCACCACTTAGATAAAAAATAACCTAGTCATGTTAGGTGTCTATGAACTCGCACTGTCCTGGAGAATCATAATGTCAGGTCAGTTTTAGCATTTAGTGAATCTAGCAAAAAAGCCAAACAAAAAACAAGTGTGGGATTGCACTTTTTTTGCAATTTCACCGCACTTGGAATTTTTTTCCCGTTTTCTAGTACACGACATGCTAAAACCAATGATGTCGTTCAAAAGTACAACTCGTCCCGCAAAAAATAAGCCCTCACATGGCCAAATTCACGGAAAAATAAAAAAGTTATGGCTCTGGGAAAGAGGGGAGTGAAAAACGAACACGGAAAAACGAAAAATCCCAAGGTCATGAAGGGGTTAAAACTGAACACAGGCATAACAGGTGGGCTATCAGTTTGGGGCAGGCAAGCAAATGGCAGGTGTAGTGCATGGAAAGGAAAATAAACTGCAGTTCCTTTATTGTTAGCAAGGTAAAAACACTTCCTAAGGCCGGTTTCACACGTCCAGATAATTCCAGTACCGGAAAAATCGGTACCGGAATTATCCGTGTCCGTGTGCCCCTACGTTTCTGTGGCACATCAGTGTGGCACACGTGCGGCACATGTGTGCCGCCCGTGTGCCCACTGGGTACCACACGCACCGTGCTGGGTACCACACGTACCAGCATCTGGTGCTGAAGCCGCGATTCATATCTTCCCTGCAGCAGCTTTTGCTGCAGAGAAGATATGAATAATAGTGTTTAAAATAAAGATCTATGTGCCCCCCGCCCTCCGCCGATTACAGTCATGAATATGCGGCTCCACCCCTATGGGAGGTGGAGCCGCATATTCATTACTGTAAATGAGCGGCCCCACGTGACCGCATACAGGAGAAGATGCGGCCAGAACAGGAAGCAGCGCCGGCGAGGGAGCGAGCAGGGTGAGTATTTTCAGAACAGCGGGGGGCACACAGGGGGTCGGAGGGCGGGGGGCACATAGATCTTTATTTTAAACACACTTATTCATATCTTCTCTGCAGCAAACGCTGCTGCAGGGAAGATATGAATGGCGGATTCAGCACCAGTGGGGGGGACAGCGCTTAATGTAGCAAAAAATCAATGACATCTGCACAGATACATTGTTTTTTATGTGTCTACGTGTGCCAGTGTCTCCGGTACATGAGGAAACTGTCACCTCACGTACCGAAGACACTGACGTGTGAAACCGGCCTAAAGAGGATAGGATGGCAACTTACACAATATAACAATCCATAATTTTCGACAGGTCTTATGTGAAAAGACAAGTACACTTTAATTAAGCCTTTTATAAATTATATAACCCTTTTGGCTCTTTAGGCACCAAGGTCCATGTTTGACTGTTACCTCTGCACCCACAATAGTTATCCTATATACTGTATAGTAAAGTATTGGGCCCACCCAAATATTCCATGATGAACTGTGAGTTGTATAATTGAAAAGTGTTTGGGAACCACAGCAACTCGCACAATGGCATGTGTCAGATGGAGTGGTGTAAAACACGCCATCACTGGATAGTGGAGTGGTGGAAGTGTGTTCTGTAGGGTTATGAATTACACTTTTCTGTGTTGCAGTCTGATGGACGAGCCTAGGTTTGGTTAATGACAAAAACAACAATACATGTGTAAGGGTATGTCAGGGTCAATTCATGCCCTTTATCCTTTCCTGATAAAAACAGGTGCACTTTAGTTATAATGTGGATGACTGTAGAATGTTTGTATATTTTCATAATGGTTTTATATGTGGATATTTCATTTTCAATATGCATACACCATATTCCAAATTATTATGCAAATTGGATTTAAGTATCATAAAAATTTAATTGTTTTGTTTTTCAAATAAACCCGTGGATGGTATTGTGTCTCAGGGCTCAATGGATCACTGAAATCAATCTTAAACACATGTGATAAATAGTTTTCCAGGTGATTCTAATTAAAGGAAAACTACTTAAAAATGATGTTCCACATTATTAAGCAGGCCACAGGTTTCAAGAAATATGGGATATAAAAAGGATCTCTCTGCTCCTGAAAAGTGTTAAATTGTGCAATGCCTTGGACAAGGTATGAAAACATTAGATATTTCACAAAAACTTAAGAGTGATCATCATACTGTGAAGAGATTTGTGATCGAAACAGAGCACAGATAGAGTTCATGCAGATAAAGGCATAATGAGGAAGGTCTCTGCCAGACAAATTAATTGGATTAAGAGAGCAGCTGCCAAATTACCATTACAAAGCAGCAAACAGTTATTTGAAGCTGCTGGTGCCTCTGGAGTCCCTCAAACCTCAAGATGTAGGATCCTTCAAAGGCTTGCTGTGCATAAATCTACTATTCGGCCACCCCTAAACAGTGTTCACTAGCAGAAATGGTTGCAGTGGGCCCAGACATACATGAAGACTTATTTTCAAACAGTCTTCTGTACTGAAGAGTGTCGAGCAACCCTGGATGGTCCAGATGGATGGTGTAGTGGATGGTTGATGGAAGGCCACCATGTACCATGTCCCAACAAAGCTGCAACGTCAGCAAGGAGGTGGAGGAGTCATGTTTTGGGCCAGAATCATGAGGAAACAGCTGGTAGGGCCCTTTACGGTTCCTGAAGGTGTGAAAATGACCTCTGCAAAGTATATAGAGTTTCTGACTGACAACTTTCTTCCATGGTATAAAAAGCAGAAACGTGCCTCTGAGTCATTGGCTGCTATGGGCATAAACGGAGATAAACTCATGGTGTGGTCACCATCTTCCCCTGACCTCAACCCTATAGAGAACCTTTGGAGTATCATGAATCAAAAGATCTATGAGGGTGGGAGGCAGTTCACATAAAAACAGCAGCTCTGGGAGGCTATTCTGACTTCATACAAAGAAATACAAGCAGAAACTCTCCAAAAACTCACAAGTTCAATGGATGCAAGAATTGTGAGGTTGATATCAAAGAAGGGGTCCTATGTTAACATGTAACTTGGCCTGTTAGGATGTTTTGGAGTTAAATAGCTTTTTTGTTCAGTGAATGTGACCTCCTAATGCTGCAAATTCCACAAATGAGCATTTTCAGTTCTTTAAGGCTAGTTTCACACTAGCGTTTTGCCGAGCTACGGAGGGCTGCGGACTTCCTCCATGAAGCTCCGCCCACGGCCGCACCTCCGCCGCTCAGCTCCACCTATGTCCGCATGCGGCCTGCGTACCTATCTTTAACATTAGGTACGCAGGTCATGCGGATGTATGCGGATGCCTCCACATGCGTCGTTTTGACGATGCGGCGACCCGCGTAGAACGCAGCTGGTTGGAATTTCTTTTTTTCTTCGCATCGTCAAAACAACGCATGCGGAGGCATCCGCATACATCTGCACGACCTGCATACCTAATGTTAAAGATA
This sequence comes from Ranitomeya imitator, assembly GCF_032444005.1. NCBI lineage: Eukaryota > Metazoa > Chordata > Amphibia > Anura > Dendrobatidae > Ranitomeya > Ranitomeya imitator. The sequence goes on from NC_091284.1 coordinate 185,303,196, forward strand.
GGCACACAGGCCGCATGCAGACGTAGGCGGAGCTGAGCGGCGGAGGTGCCGCCATGGGCGGGGCTTCACAGAGGAAGTCCGCAGCCCTCTGCCGCTCAGCAAAACGCAAAACGCTAGTGTGAAACTAGCCTAAAACATATCAAATGTTTAGAAATTCTATTGTGCCTAATAATTTGGAACAGTACATTGTGAGTTTTTATTCATTTTGGAGATTATACTGTTATCATTGGGAGGTTTCTTCAATATAATTCGATGTATACTCTAACGGGTGATAACTTTTATTAGACTGACTGTCATTTGCACTGACCATTTAGGAAAATCTGAGAAAAATGTAATTTGCATAATAATTTGGAACATGGTGTTTGGGCTAGCGGAATGCACCAAATAATTAGGAAGATGGTATAAGGTGCATTCACAGTCCGGGGTCCATCATGCAGAGATGGATCCTGCTGCCGAGTAATGACGGACTATATGGCGGTATAATGTGGATACACACACGGGTTAGCTTCACCCGGTATGAAGGAAGCGAACCCTGTTGCGTCACAGGGCCGCGGTACCGCACAAAGAGTGCAAGCAAGAAGCCACAGAACTCTATCCCAAGACACAGGGAAAGAGTTCCTCTTGACCTCTTGTGCTCAACACCGCTACTGGGGTGTCAGAGTTTAACAGAAATAATAATTTAATGGACAAGAGTGTGTGCAGTGCCGCTCTGGCGGACGCCACTAACCATCCAGACTCGGGTCAGGAAAGCGCTCTAATAGCGCACGCCGCACTGGCGGTCACAGCAATAAGACACTATCGTGTGTTAGGTGCAGATAACACTATCGGGCGCGAGATAGCAAGCATCCACCATACGCAAGCAGCCAACAACACTAAGAAGGGGGATGATTAATGAGCGACTTTCACACATCTGCACACACACGTTTTCAAGTATACACTAGCGCATGGCCGAGCGGCCATGCAAACCTTTTATAGCGGCAGTGCTACGGGACCTTCCAGATGGTCCAATAGGAGCCGCAACAGGACATGAGCATGTGACCCCCGACCTCCAATGGGAGGTCATCCCGTGGACATGCTGAGTATGGGAAAAGCCTGGACTTAGTCCCAGAAAGACCTGCTCGCTGCTGATCAGTGCTGGCTGCACAGGCAGAGCCTGGAAGGGCAGTAGTAACCGGTCACGCAGTATCAGCTTGAGCCAGACGCTGGGACCGATGCCTCTGCTGAGCAGGCTGCACTGTGGCTGGAGAAGAATGGGAGACCGCAGCGGAGATGGTTTGAGATTCCCCCTGTGTAGAGGTGGGAACTCGACACCTAACTTTACCCCCCCCCCCCCTTAGGGCCCGCCTCGCTACATTCAAAGGCTGCAATGAGCAGCAGAGCTTTAAGAGGGACACATGAACGGTGTCGGTGATACCCAGGCGTGGAGGAAGAGCCAGATGGTAGACCACAGGATTAACCTGTTCCAGAACCTTGAAGGGACCTAAGTAGCGAGGCGCAAACTTAGTGGACTCAACTCGCAGCCTGATTTTGCGGGCGGAGAGCCACACCAAGTCGCCAGGAGCAAAGGTCGGAGCGGGCGCCGATGTGCATTGGCAGAGACCCTCATTTTCTCCTTGGAGGCCCGGATGGCATCCTGTGTGCGGTCCCAGATGTCCAGTGCTTCCACTGCCCAGTCTGCCACCCTAGAGTCAGCAGAAGACACGGACATGGGCACAGGATCCCGTGGATACTGGCTGTAATTAAGGAAGAATGGGGTCTGCCCAGTGGAGTCGGCTATGGCGTTGTTCAAGGCAAATTCCGCAAATGGTAGCAGGGATGCCCAGTCATCTTGGCTGGCCGAGACAAAATGTCATAGATATGTGACCAGGGTCTGGTTGGCCCTCTCTACCAACCCATTCGTCTCAGGATGGTACGCTGAAGAGAGATTCAGGTCAATACTAAGTAGGTGACAAAGCTCTCTCCAGAACCGAGACGCAAACTGAGGACCCCGGTCACTGACAATCTTATCAGGCATACTGTGTAAGGGGAAGACATGCTTGACAAACAACGCTACCAAGGCCTGTGCAGAAGGTAACCGTCGGAGAGGCACCAAATGCACCATTTTAGAGAAATGGTTGGTAACTACCCAAATAATGCGTCTCCTGTAGCGGGAATAGGTCTTCTCGACAATGGCCTGCTGGGCTACTTTACCCCCTACCGGTGGCTGATAGGCCCTGGGAGATGGTCGGGATGGACTTTGTGGTTTGCTTACCCAAGTCCCATAGCTGCACCATTATTTGGGTAGTTACCGACCATTTCTCTAAAATGGTGCATTTGGTGCCTCTCCGACGGTTACCTTCTGCACAGGCCTTGGTAGCATTGTTTGTCAAGCATGTCTTCCCTTTACACAGTATGCCTGATAAGATTGTCAGTGACCGGGGTCCTCAGTTTGCATCTCGGTTCTGGAGAGAGCTTTGTCACCTACTTAGTATTGAGCTGAATCTCAGTAGCCCAGCAGGCCATTGTCGAGAAGACCTATTCCCGCTACAGGAGACGCATGCCCAAATATAGTCTTCGATGTCACGGGCCATATGCGGCCACCAGTATGTCCTCGCCAGAAGCTCTGATGTCCTCTTGATCCCAAAATGTCCACCCACCCAAATTAATTAATCAAACTCTGATAGCGGCATTTAACAAGCGCTGCCGTCTGTGTGGCCGAAAGTACGTGCAGCGCTGACCCCCGTCATGTGATCGTCATCGTTGCGTTGCCATCACAACCAATGGTTTCCTTGAGACTTCTATGGTTGTTTATGGCAGATTGCTATGAGTGCCACCCTGTGGTCATTTCTCATAGCAAGCCTGTAATTCTGCATAGAGGTGATCTGTGCATCACCTCTACTGTATGTAGCAGGCATTGATCGTGTAGTGGATGCTTCTAGTCTCCCATGCAGGCCATTGAAGCATGCCAAAATTTAAAAAAGGTATAAAAAAATAAAAAATATATAAAAGTTCAAATCACCCTCCTTTCGCCCCAATCAAAATAAAACAATAAAGAAAATCAAACCTACACATATTTAGAATCGCCCGATCTATCAATAAAAAGAAAGGATTAACCATATTGCTAAACGGCACAGTGAGACAAAAAAATTAGACCTCCAAAATTACATTTTTTTTGTCGCCGCAACATTGCATTAACCCCTTCCCGACCTTTGACGCCACGTAGGCATCATGAAAGTCGGTGCCAATCCGACCCATGACGCCTATGTGGCGTCATGGAAAGATCGCGTCCCTGCAGATCGGGTGAAAGGGTTAACTCCCATTTCACCCGATCTGCAGGGACAGGGGGAGTGGTAGTTTAGCCCGGGGGGGTGGCTTCACCCCCCCGTGGCTACGATCGCTCTGATTGGCTGTTGAAAGTGAAACTGCCAATCAGAGCGATTTGTAATATTTCACCTATTAAAACTGGTGAAATATTACAATCCAGCCATGGCCGATGCTGCAATATCATCGGCCATGGCTGGAAACACTAATGTGCCCCCCCACCCCACCAATCGCCCCCCAGTCCTCCGATCAGTCCTATGCACCGCTCCGTCCTGTGCTCCGATCCACCCCCCCGCGCTCCGATCCACCCCACCCATGCTCCGATCCCCCCCCATCATACTTACCGATCCTGCCGGGGTCCGTCCGTCTTCTCCATGGGCGCCGCCATCTTCCGGCAGATTTGTTCCAAAGTGCATTTTGATCACTGAGATATTATCTATCACAGTGATCAAAATAAAAAAAAACACTAAATGACCCCCCCCCCCCTTTGTCACTTCCATAGGTAGGGACAATAAAAAAATAAAGAATTTTTTTTTCCACTAAGGTTAGAATAGGGTTAGGGTTAGTGTTTCGGTATGTGCACACGTATTCTGGTCCTCTGCGGATTTCATAAATCCGCAGTGCTAAACCGCTGCGGATTTATGGCAGATTTACCGCGGTTTTTCTGCGCATTTCACTGCAGTTTTACAACTGCGATTTTCTATTGGAGCAGTTGTAAAACCGCTGCGGAATCCGCAGAAAGTCTCCGTGCAGTTTTTCTGCAGCATGTGAACAGCGATTTTTGTTTCCCATAGGTTTACATAGAACTGTAAACTCATGGGAAACTGCTGCGGATTCGCAGCATTTTCCGCAGCATGTGCACATACCTTTAGAATTAGGCTATGTGCACACGGTGCGGATTTGGCTGCGGATCCGCAGCGGATTGGCCGCTGCGGATTCGCAGCAGTGTTCCATCAGGTTTATAGTACCATGTAAACCTATGGAAAACCAAATCCGCTGTGCCCATGGTGCGGAAAATACAGCGCGGAAACGCTGCGTTGTATTTTCCGCAGCATGTCAATTCTTTGTGCGGATTCCGCAGCGTTTTACACCTGTTCCTCAATAGGAATCCACAGGTGAAATCCGCACAAAAAACACTGGAAATCCGCGGTAAATCCGCAGGTAAAACGCAGTGCCTTTTACCCGCGGATTTTTCAAAAATGATGCTGAAAAATCTCACACGAATCCGCAACATGGGCACATAGTCTAAGGGTTAGGGTTGGAATTAGGGTTGTGGTTAGGTTTGTGATTAGGGTTATGGCTACAGTTGGGATTAGGGTTAGGGGCGTGGGGGGTTAGTGTTGGAGGTAGAATTGAGGGTTTCCACTGTTTAGGCACATCAGGGGTCTCCAAACGCAACATGGCGCCACCATTGATTCCAGCCAATCTTGTATTCAAAAAGTCAAATGGTGCTCCCTCACTTCCGAGCCCCGACGTGCGCCCAAACAGTGGTTTACCCCCACATATGGGGTACCCGCATACTCAGGACAAACTGCGCAACAATTACTGGGGTCCAATTTCTCCTGTTACCCTTGTGAAAATAAAAAAATGCTTGCTAAAACATCATTTTTGAGGAAAGAAAAATGATTTTTTATTTTCACGGCTCTGCGTTGTAAACGTCTGTGAAGCACTTTGGGGTTCAAAGTGCTCACCACATATCTAGGTAAGTTCCTTGGGGGGTCTCGTTTCTAAAATGGGGTCACTTGTGGGGGGTTTCTACTGTTTAGGCACACCAGGGGCTCTGCAAACGCAACGTGACGCCCACAGACCATTCCATCAAAGTCTGCATTTCAAAAGTCACTACTTCCCTTCTGAGCCCCGACGTGTGCCAAACAGTGGTTTACCCCCACACATGGGGTATCAGCGTACTCAGGAGAAACTGGTCAACAACATTTGGGGTCAAATTTTTCCTGTAACCCTTGGGAAAATAAAACATTCTGGGCTAAATAATTATTTTTGAGGAAAGAAAACGTATTTATTATTTTCTCGGCTCTGCATTATAAACTTCTGTGAAGCACTTGGGGGTTCAAAGTGCTCAGCACACATCTAGATAAGTTCCTTTCGGGGGCTAGTTTCCAAAATGGGGTCACTTATGGGGGGTTTCTACTGTTTAGCCACATCAGGGGCTCTGCAAACGCAACGTGACGCCCGCAGAGCATTCCATCAGCGTCTGCATTTCAAAACGTCACTACTTCACTTCCGAGCCCCGGCATGTGCCCAAACAGTAGTTTACCCCCACATATGGGGTATCACCGTACTCTGGAGAAACTGGACAACAAATATTGGGGTCAAATTTCTGCTGTTACCCTTGGGAAAATTATAAAATTCTGGGCTAAATAATTATTTTTGAGGAAAGAAAACGTATTTATTATTTTCACGGCTCTGCGTTATAAACTTCTGTGAAGCACTTGGGGGTTCAAAGTGCTCACCACACATCTAGGTAAGTTCCTTTCGGGGTCTAGTTTCCAAAATGGGGTCACTTATGGGGGGTTTCTACTGTTTAGCCACATCAGGGTCTCTGCAAACGCAACGTGACGCCCGCAGAGCATTCCATCAAAGTCTGCATTTCAAAACATCACTACTTCACTTCCGAGCCCCGACATGTACCCAAACAGTGGTTTACCCCCACATATGGGGTATCAGCGTACTCAGGAGAAACTGGACAACAACTTTTGGGGTCAAATTTCTCCTGGTACCCTTGGGAAAATAAAAAATTGCAGGCTAAAAGATCATTTTTGAGAAAATAATTTTTTATTTTTTATTTTCATGGCTCTGCGTTATAAACTTCTGTGAAGCACTTGGGGGTTCAAAGTCCTCACCACACATCTAGATTAGTTCCTTTGAGGGTCTAGTTTCCAAAATGGGGTCATTTGTGGGGGATATTCAATGTTTAGGCACACAGGGGCTCTCCAAACGTGACATGGTGTCCGCTAATGATTGGAGCTAATTTTCCATTTAAAGGGACTCTGTCACCTGAATTTGGCGGGACTGGTTTTGGGTCATATGGGCGGAGTTTTCGGGTGTTTGATTCACCCTTTCCTTACCCGCTGGCTGCATGCTGGCTGCAATATTGGATTATAGTTCATTCTCTGTCCTCCATAGTACACGCCTGCGCAAAGCAATCTTGCCTTGTGCAGGCGTGTACTATGGAGGACAGAGAATGAACTTCAATCCAATATTGCAGCCAGCATGCAGCCAGCGGGTAAGGAAAGGGTGAATCAAACACCCAAAAACTCCACCCATATGACCCAAAACCAGTCCCGCCAAATTCAGGTGACAGGTTCCCTTTAAAAAGCCAAATGGCGTGCCTTCCCTTCCGAGCCCTGCCGTGCGCCCAAACAGTGGTTTACCCCCACATATGAGGTATCAGCGTACTCAGGACAAATTGGACAACAACTTTCGTGGTTCAGTTTCTCCTTTTACCATTGGGAAAATAAAATAATTGTTGCTAAAAGATAATTTTTGTGACTAAAAAGTTAAATGTTCATTTTTTCCTTCCATGTTGCTTCTGCTGCTGTGAAGCACCTGAAGGGTTAATAAACTTCTTGAATGTGGTTTTGAGCACCTTGAGGGGTGCTTTTTTTTAGAATGGTGTCACTTTGGGGTATTTTCAGCCATATAGACCCCTCAAACCGACTTCAAATGTGAGGTGGTCCCTAAAAAAAATGGTTTTGTAAATTTCGTTGTAAAAATGAGAAATGGCTGGTCAAATTTTAACCCTTATAACTTCCTAGCAAAAAAAAAAAATTTGTTTCCAAAATTATGCTGATGTAAAGTATACATGTGGGAAATGTTATTTATTAACTATTTTGTGTCACATAACTCTCTGGTTTAACAGAATAAAAATTCAAAATGTGAAAATTGCGAAATTTTCAAAATTTTCGCCAAATTTCCGTTTTTATCATAAATAAATGCAGAATTTATTGACCTAAATTTACCACTAACATGAAGCCCAATATATCACGAAAAAACAATCTCAGAACAGCTAGGATCCGTTGAAGCGTTCCTGAGTTATTACCTCATAAAGGGACACTGTTCAGAATTGCAAAAAACGGCCAGGTCATTAAGGTCAAAATAGGCTGGGTCATGAAGAGGTTAAAATGCATTAACGGGCGATCAAAAGAACGTATCTGCACAAAAGTGGTATAATTAAAAACATCAGCTCGGCATGCAAAAAATAAGCCGTTATCTGACCTCAGAACACGAAAAACGCTACAGGTATCAGAAAATTGCTCAATTTTTTTTTTTTAGCAAACTTTGGAATTTTTTTTACCACTTAGATAAAAGAAAACCTAGACATGTTTGGTGTCTGTGAACTCGTAATAACCTGGAAAATCATAGTGGCAGGTCAGTTTTAGCAAAAATGCCAAACAAAAAACAAGTGTGAGATTGCACTTTTTTGCGATTTCATCGCACTTGGAATTTTTTTCCTGTTGTCTGTTACATGACATGGTAAAACCAATGGTATCGTTCAAAAGTACAACTCGTCCCGCAAAAAATAATCCCATGCCCACATTGACAGAAATATAAAAAAGTTATGGCTCTTGGAAGAACGGGAGCGAAAATTGAAAATGAAAAAAAAAAATATCTGGGGGTTAAGGGGTTAATATAGATAGGAATGAGTAGCACTGTGGAGGGCACACCATTAGTTCAGGAAGAGAAATAGGTTTAGCATCAGGGCAGTATTTGCCACTAGGCACTTGAGGTCACGTGCCTAGGGCAGGGACAGGTGGGGGGGCGGCACCTCAGGAAAGTTTTTTTTTTTTTTTCTTGTTTTTTTTAATACTAGTCCTGTGCTTCCCTTCCTGAAGACAGGGGGCGGCAGAGCGGAAGCCAGAATACGAGGTGCTGGTGCTGACTCTCTCTACTCTCCCTGCTGAGACACAGTGATGCCCCTGCTCACAGCCTCACTGGTGCCTGGCCGGAAAAGTGAGTGACTGTGACTGCTGCTGAGATGGAGCAGCGGCGCCCTGTGTCCCGACCCTGGGTCCTGTCCTGGACTCACATTGCTGGCCTGGAGAACTCGCAGTAGAGCAGTACATACACAGTAAGTAATGTACTGTCTCTGTAATGATCTCCCTCCTGGCTCCTGCCTGCGCGCTGCCTGCTGCATGGCTCTGTCTGTGACTCACCTCACAGTCCTCACCCCTTCCCTCACATTCCTCAGCCTCATCTCCTGGGAGCAAACATTGCCAGTGCTGGTGTGTGTGGCTGTATGTATGTGAGTGTGTGCACGGGGCTGTATGAACAGTATGTGTGTGTCTGTGCGGTGCTGTAGGTGTGGGGCTGTATGTGAGTGTGCGGGCAGCGGAGCTGTATGTGTGTATGCGCGGGCAGCGGAGCTGTGTGTCTGTGTGTGTGCGCGGAGCTGTATGTATGTGTCTGTGCGGTTCTGTATGTGTGTGTGTCCGCAGAGCTCTGTGTGTGGATGCGCAGAGCTGTATGTATGTGTGTGTCTGTGGGGTGCTGTATGTGTGTGTGTGTGGACCTGTCAGTGCCAGTGTGTCGACCCATCCCAAACCAACTTTTTACTATTGATGCTGCCTATGCAGTATCAATAGTAAAAAGATATAATGTTAAAAATAATAAAAAAAATTGAAAATTGTGCTATTCTCACCTTCCGCCATCCACCGATGCGCGCGATGCTGCCGCCAGCTTCCGTTCCCAGTGATGCATTGCGAAATTACCCAGATGACTTAGCGGTCTAGACCGCTAAGTCATCTGGGTAATTTCGCAATGCATCACTGGGAAAGGAAGCTGGCGGCGGACCGCTAAGTCATCTGGGTAATTTCGCAATGCATCACTGGGAACGGAAGCTGGCGGCAGCATCGCGCGCATCGGTACAGCTTCGGTGGATGCCGGAGGGTGAATATATAACTATTTTTTATTTTAATTCAGGGATATGGTGCCCACACTGCTATATACTGCGTGGGCTGTGTTTTTATACTGCGTGGGCTGTGTTTTTATACTGCGTGGGCTGTGTTTTTATACTGCGTGGGCTGTGTTTTTATACTGCGTGGGCTGTGTTTTTATACTGCGTGGGCTGTGTTTTTATACTGCGTGGGCTGTGTTTTTATACTGCGTGGGCTGTGTTTTTATACTGCGTGGGCTGTGTTTTTATACTGCATGGGCTGTGTTATATACTACGTGGGCAGTGTTATATTCTACATTTTCTGTGTTATATACTGCCTGGCTGCTATATACTACATGGGCAGTGTTATGTACTGCATGGGCTGTGTTTTTATACTGCGTGGGCTGTGTTTTATACTGCGTGGGCTGTGTTTTATACTGCGTGGGCTGTGTTTTTATACTGCGTGGGCTGTGTTTTTATACTGCGTGGGCTGTGTTTTTATACTGCGTGGGCTGTGTTTTTATACTACGTGGGCTGTGTTTTATACTACGTGGGCTGTGTTTTATACTACGTGGGCTGTGTTTTATACTACGTGGGCTGTGTTTTATACTATGTGGGCAGTGTTATATGCTACGTGGGCAATGTTATATTCTACGTTTTCTGTGTTATATACTGCCTGGCTGCTATATACTACGTGGGCAGTGTTATGTACTACGTGGGCAGTGTTATATACTGCGTGGGCAGTGTTATATACTGCGTGGGCAGTGTTATATACTGCGTGGGCTGTGTTTTTATACTGCGTGGGCTGTGTTTTTATACTGCGTGGGCTGTGTTTTTATACTGCGTGGGCTGTGTTTTTATACTGCGTGGGCTGTGTTTTTATACTGCGTGGGCTGTGTTTTTATATTGCGTGGGCTGTGTTTTAATACTGCGTGGGCTGTGTTATATATTATGTGGGCAGTGTTATATTCTGCATTTTCTGTGTTATATACTGCCTGGCTGCTATATACTACGTGGGCAGTGTTATATACTGCGTGGGCTGTGTTTTTATACTGCGTGGGCTGTGTTATATATTACGTGGGCAGTGTTTTATTTTGCGTTTTCTGTGTTATATACTGCCTGGCTGCTATATACTGCATGGGCTCTGTTTTTATACTACGTGGGCAGTGTTATATTCTACGTTTTCTGTGTTATATACTGCCTGGCTGCTATATACTACGTGGGCAGTGTTATATACTGCGTGGGCTGTGTTTTTATACTGCGTGGGCTGTGTTTTTATACTACGTGGGCAGTGTTATATACTACGTGGGCAATGTTATATTCTACGTTTTCTGTGTTATATACTGCCTGGCTGCTATATACTATGTGGGCAGTGTTATATACTACGTGGGCAGTGTTATACACTGCGTGGGCAGTGTTATATACTGCGTGGGCAGTGTTATATACTGCGTGGGCAGTGTTTTTATACTGCTAGGGCAGTGTTTTTATACTGCGTGGGCAGTGTTTTTATACTGCGTGGGCAGTGTTTTTATACTGCGTGGGCTGTGTTTTTATACTGCATGGGCTGTGTTTTTATACTGCGTGGGCTGTGTTTTTATACTGCGTGGGCTGTGTTATATACTGCGTGGGCAGTGTTATATTCTACGTTTTCTGTGTTATATACTGCCTGGCTGCTATATAGTACTTGGGCAGTGATATATACTATGTGGGCTGTGTTATATACCGCGTGGGCTGTGTTATATACTGCCTGGCTGCTATATACTACGTGGGCAGTGATAAATACTGCATGGGCTGTGCTATATACTACGTGGGCTGTGCTATATACTGCGTGGGCTGTGCTATATACTGCGTGGGCTGTGCTATATATTACATGGGCTGTGTTATATACTGCGTGGGCTGTGCTGTATACTACGTAGCTGTGCTATGTACTACATGACTGTGTTATATACTATATAATACGACACTGAGGGGTTATAGAGCTGGAGTAACAGATCTACTCCCCCATTTGCATATGTATGCAAACCGATTTCAGATGAATTGACTGAACATGTAAAAATATTGCTGGAATTGTCTTTGAAAGAGCTACATGGGCATATACATAGATTTGGACCCCTTACTGATTTCCTATGGGACTTGCGAACATGTGCAGCACTTGCGGTTTTACACTTACGATGAGACAAAAAAACACTGCTAGCAGCGTTTTTTTTCCGTTGCTGCAAGTATTGCATTTACCGGATCACGGAAAAACCGCATGTGCGGCACATGTCCGCAAGTCCCACAGGGAATGAATGAGACCGAATGCAGTGTTGCCGTAAGTGATGCGTTACATGGCAGATGCAGAAAAACTGCCGGATCTGCCGTGAATGGTAAAAATCGCTGATGTGAAAGTAGCCTAAGTCACTGCCGACAGTGTCTACATTTGTCATATTCACCAATGGGGGAGGAAGCACGAAAAGTGCCTAGGGCAGCATAAACTCTAAATACAGCCCTGTTTAGCATATAAATGGTTAAGGCTTTAGGGATTTTCAAAGTTGGAAGGGGTAAGAGTAGGTATAATGGGTATACTTCCTGGTTTTAGGCAGATATGTAGAATTGAGAGTCCTCATTGGTTGATACCTTTTAATGGCTAACTGAAAAGATGGTAACAAATTGCAAGCTTTCGAGACTACTCAGGTCTCTTCATCAGGCATAGACTAAAAGAAATTCTGAAGAATCACATGTTTATGCACAACACAGCACAGAAAAATGCCATAGACAAGACAGGTGATGTGAAGCAGAATTACCATTATGTGAGTGATTATTATTATTTATATAGCACCATTAATTCCATGGTGCTGTACATGAGAAGGGGTTACATCAAAATACAAATATCACTTACATTAAACAAAACTAACAATGACAGACTGGTACAGTGGGAAGAGGACCCTGCCCTTGCGGGGTTACATTGTACAGGATTATGGGGAAGGAGACAGTAGGTCAAGGGTTGCAGTAGCTCCAATGGTGTTGAGGTGGCCGTGTGGTCTTTACAAGCTGTAAGCTTCCATGAAGAGGTGGGTTTTCAGGTTTCATTTGAAGGATCCAAAAGTAGTGGATAATCGGATGTGTTGGGGCACTAAATTCCAGAGGATGGGTGATATTCGCGAGAAGTCTTGGAGGCGATTGAGTGAGGAGCGAATAAGCGTGGAGGAAAGGAGGAGGTCTTGGGAGGACCGGTGATTACGTGAGGGAAGATATTGAGAGATTAGTGTGGAAATATACGGAGGAGAAAGGTTATGGATGGCTTTGTAGGTCAGTGTTAGTAATTTAAACTGGATACGCTGGGAAATTGGGAGCCAGTGAAGGGATTTGCAAAGAGGTGAAGCAGGAGTGTAGCGAGGAGAGAGATTAATTAGTCGGGCAGCAGAGTTAAGGATGGACTGGAGAGGTGCGAAAGTGTTAAAAGGTAGGCCACACATGAGTATGTTGCAGTAGTCGAGGCGGGAGATGATTAGGGCATGCATGAGCATTTTGGTAGAATGTGGGTTGAGGAAAGGACGGATTCTGGAAATATTTTTGAGCTGGAGGCGACAGGAGGTGGCGAGAGCTTGGATGTGCGGTTTGAAGGACAGGGCAGAGTCAAGGGTTACTCCGAGGCAGCGGATTTTGGGGACAGGGGAAAGTGTGATTTCATTTATTTTGATAGATGGATCAGGTAAGGAAGATATGCGTGATGGAGGAAAGATAATGAGTTCAGATTTGTCCACATTGAGCTTGAGGAAGCAAGAGGAGAAGAAGGAGGATATGGCCGATAGACACTCTGGAATTCTGGAGAGCAGAGAGGTGACATCTGGGCCAGAGAGGTAGATCTGAATGTCATCGGCATATAGATGGTACTGGAAGCCATAGGACCTTATGAGTTGTCCGAGGCCGAGTGTATAGATTGAGAAGAGTAAGGGTACTAGGACAGAGCCTTGGGGGACTACAACAGAGAGGGGGCGAGATGAAGAGGTAGTATGGGAGTAGGAAACGCTAAATGTGCAGTTGGCAAGGTGTGACAAAACACTCCGGGATCGCCTTTGCTGGGGTCAAAGGTCACGTGGTTTGTGCAATGAATTTCTGAGGCGTACAGCAGGTTTCCAAGTAGGCTGACCTCAGGTCAGATTTATTAAAGTGAAAGCAACACAGAAAAACAAAACATAAAAATAAATCCTAGCCTGTCCGGCACTAACTAAACAAACACGTTGCTAACTTAACAACTGGGGGGGCTTCTCCCACCCAGCTAACATCACACAATTCTTGAGCAGAGCTCTCACTCACGTTTGTCTCACACAGACAGGCAATCTGTGTGCCCCAGGCAGACGCTGGAAACCCCCAGCTGGTCGTCTTTTATTCCTGCAATCATTAACCCATTAGCACCCTGAAGATACTGAGTGGCCTAATTCACATAGGACAAACACCTGGGCGAGATATACCTGCCTCCAACTACCACACCAGCATGAGTCTTACATATCCCCCCCCCCCTTGCTCAGACCACTCCGGTCGAGCAAGAACACTCTTGAAACAGTGCACTCGGGATAGGGCATCGGCGTTCCCCATCTGTACCCCAGGTCGGTGCTCCAGCGTAAAAGAGTAAGCCTGCAGGGCAAGGAACCACCGGGTTACCCGACTATTACGGTCTTTGTGGAGGTGCATCCACTTGAGAGGGGCATGGTCTGTGACCAGCCTAAACTTCCTACCGGCCAGGTAATACTTGAGGGAGTCGAGAGCCCATTTAATGGCTAGGCACTCTTTTTCAACCACCGCATACCTCTGCTCATGTACATTCAGTTTCCGACTGAGATAGAGGACCGGGTGTTCGACTCCGTCCCTCACCTGGGAAAGTACAGCTCCGACACCAGTATCAGAGGCATCAGTTTGTACCACAAACTCGCTGCTGAAATCAGGAGTCACTAGTACGGGCTGAGAGCACAAAGCCCGTTTCAGGCTGTGGAAGGCCTCTTCAGCAGCTGAGGTCCATTTTACCATGACGGAACCCTTCCCCTTGGTAAGAGCCGTCAAGGGAGTAGCCATGGCTGCAAAATTGGGAATGAACCGGCGATAATAGCCGGCAAACCCCAGGAAAGCCTGTACTTGTTTTTTGTTCACTGGTTGTGGCCAGCCCTGAATTGCCTGTATTTTGTCGATCTGGGGTTTAACCACTCCTCAGCCAATCACGTAGCCCAAGTATCGGGCTTCTTCAAGCCCGATGTGGCATTTCTTGGGGTTTGCCGTTAAACCTGCATCTCGCAGGTCATCAATCACGGCTTGTACCTTCTGGAGATGAGTTTCCCAGTCCATGCTGTAAATTACGATGTCATCCAGGTAGGCAGAAGCGTACTGTCTGTGAGGCCTCAAGACTCGATCCATCAATCTCTGGAACGTTGCGGGAGCTCCGTGAAGTCCAAACGGCATATAGACATACTGAAACAGACCTTCCGGTGTAGCAAATGCCGTCTTCTCTCTGGCCGCCTCGGCCAGAGGAATCTGCCAGTACCCCTTTGTTAAATCCAGGGTCGTAATGTATCGGGCTTTACCAAGCCGGTCGATCAACTCATCGACCCGGGGCATAGGGTACGCATCAAATTTAGAAACTGCATTCAGTTTCCTAAAGTCATTACAAAACCGGATGGAGCCATCCGGTTTAGGTATCAACACAATTGGACTGGACCAGGCGCTGTGCGACTCCTCAATGACTCCTAAGTCCAACATTGCCATCACTTCCCGGGAGACGGCTTCACGGCGGGCTTCTGGAATCCGGTAGGGCTTCACATGAACAGTGACGCCAGGCTCTGTGACAATCTCATGTTTCACCAACTTAGTCCGGCCAGGTTTTTCGGAGAAAAACTGTCGGTTCTGTAACAAAAATTGCTTAACCTCAGATTTTTGTCGTTCTGAGAGAGTCTCGGCAACCTGCACCTCCGGTACAGTAGGTGAACAAATCGGACGGGGCAGATCCGCCGTTAGGGCAGAGCGGTCTTTCCAGGATTTTATCAGATTCACATGATAAATCTGTTCCGGTTTTCTCTTACCCGGCTGGTACACTTTATAGTTCATTTCACCAACTCTTTCTCAGACCTCAAATGGGCCCTGCCATTTCGCCAGGAATTTACTATCCACCGTAGGGATTAGGACCAACACCCTATCGCCGGGTGCAAATGTACGGACCTTAGCGCCTCTATCATAACTTTGCCTCTGGGCTCCCTGGGCCTGTAACATATGATCCCTAACAATGGGCATGACAGCGGCAATACGATCCTGCATTTGTGTTACATGGTCGATCACCGTTTTAAAGGGAGTGACTTGACCTTCCCAGGTTTCTTTTGCGACGTCCAGCAGTCCCCGGGGACCACGGGCGTACAACAGTTCGAAAGGCGAAAACCCTGTGGAAGACTGGGGAACTTCCCTAATGGCAAACAGCAAATAGGGTAACAAGTAATCCCAGTTCTTCCCATCTTTGTCTATCGCCTTCCGGAGCATCTGTTTTAAGGTTTTGTTGAAGCGCTCAACCAGGCCATCTGTTTGAGGGTGGTAGACAGACGTACGCAACGGGTCTATTTGTAAGAGCCTGCAGAGCTCCTTCATTACCCTCGACATAAAGGGAGTCCCCTGGTCGGTGAGGATCTGTTTTGGAATTCCCACCCGAATAAACACTTGTACCAATTCCTTGGCGATCGTCTTGGTAGCTGTGTTACGCAAAGGGACAGCTTCCGGGTAACGAGTGGCATAGTCCACGATGACCACGATATGTTGGTGCCCACGTGCGGATCGGGGAAGGGGCCCAACCAAATCCATCCCAATTCTCTCAAAAGGGACCCCGATGATAGGAAGGGGTACCAAAGGGCTACGGAACTGAGATTTAGGGGCCGCGATTTGGCACTCTGGACAGGACTCACAATAGTTACGCATATCATAATGTATTCCAGGCCACACAAAACAATGCAATATCCTTTCTGTGGTTTTCTGTACCCCCAGATGTCCCCCCATTATATGTCCGTGGGCCAAATCCAGTACCTTCCGCCGATAAGGTTTGGGTACCACTAACCGTTGCACTGTGTCTTCCCCTTTTTTTTCTACCTGGTAGAGCAAATCATTTTCAAGAACCATATACGGGTACGCTAGCCTAGTGTCAGGTTCTACGGGTACCCCATCTATCATTTTTACATTTTTCCTATCCGGAGTCAGGGTAGGATCTTTCATTTGCTCGCTGTGGAAGTCATCCACCTGGACTCCCAAATCTGGCAGGCAGGGTGCCGGATGGCTGTCTGCCTCCGCCTCTCGCTGAGGTTCCTCAGTTTCCTCTGTTTCCCCCGCCATGACGGAGAAGGGGAACTGAAGGTTAGATTCACTAACCTCCCCAGCAACATCTTCCTGTGGGGTCTCCTCTAGGGACTCAGGACCTCCAGATGGCATGGGAGAAGATTCACGGGTACAGCTACAGTGAAGGAGCAACTGATTCTCCCACAACTGCCAGAAATAGGGAAAATCCCTGCCCAGGATTACATCCTGTAACAATGCGGGAACGAGTCCCACTTTGTGCTGCACTGACCCATAGGGAGTAGAAATCCATATGACCGCTGTTAAGTACGAGCGGGTGTCACCATGCACACACGTCACAGAAAACTTGTCAGACGGACCAGACGGAAGTGCCACCAGACTAGCTTTCACCAGAGTCACCACACTTCCAGAGTCTAGTAATGCCACAACATTTTTCCCATCAACAGATAATTCACACAGGTGTTTCGCTGTATCATTTTGACCCGCATTCACACTCACTAGCTGTGTAACCAAAGACATGCATTTTCTAGAGTCTATAACGTCGCACTGCATGGGTTCAGCGGTAACAGGACAGTTTGCAGAAACATGACCCTTCTCACGGCAGCGGAAACACCTAACAGGTCCCCTACTGAGACCACCGTCCAATACTCTTGGTCTCGGAGTGCGAGCAGTCCCGGACTCCTCACCCACAGTTTTAAGCGATTTTCCTTCACCCGTGGTCCCTGGAACAGTCTTACCGGTTCCACGAGGAGGAGGCACAGACCGGGGGTTGGCGGTGTCGTCGGGAAGTCCTTCTGCCACGGAATAACGCTCGACCAACTCCACAAGTTGATCCGCTGCCGTGGGATTTCCTTGGCTTACCCACCTTTTCAGCGCTGGGGGTAGTACTCTCAGGTACTTGTCCAGGACAACCTGCTGGATTATTTCGGGTATTGTCAGTACCTCGGCTTGCAGCCATTTCTTTGTTAAGTAGATCAGGTAGAACATCTGAGACCGCGCCGGTTTATCTTGCTGGTATGTCCACTGATGTACCCTCTGTGCCCGGACAGCCGTCGTCACACCCAGCCGGGCCAGGATCTCAGCTTTCAGTTTCTCAAAGTCCTGAGCGACTTCCGGGTCCAAATCATGGTAAGCTTTTTGGGCCTCGCCGGAGAGAAACGGGGCAATCAAATCGGCCCATCGTGCCTTCGGCCACTTCTCTATCAATGCCGTCCGCTCAAACGTTGTCAGGTATGCCTCGACGTCATCTTCTGCAGTCAGCTTTTGCCAGTATCGACTCACATGGATCCTTCTGGACTCTGCTTCCGGGTCAGCGTCAGGCATGCTCACCAGGCGCTGCGCCACCTGTTGGAGAAGTTGGCGGTCTGCAACCGTCATGTCCACTAACTCCTTCAGCTGTGCGGCCATCAAGCGATTAGCTTCGTGCTGTGCGGCAGTGGCCTGCTGCTGTACGGCAGTGGACTGTACTAAGGCTTTCACCACGTCTTCCATGCTGTCGCCTGTGCCACGGTATGCCCGCGTTCTCCACCACAATGTGACAAAACACTCCGGGATCGCCTTTGCTGGGGTCAAAGGTCACGTGGTTTGTGCATTGAATTTCTGAGGCGTACAGCAGGTTTCCAAGTAGGCTGACCTCAGGTCAGATTTATTAAAGTGAAAGCAACACAGAAAAACAAAACATAAAAATAAATCCTAGCCTGTCCGGCACTAACTAAACAAACACGTTGCTAACTTAACAACTGGAGGGGCTTCTCCCACCCAGCTAACATCACACAATTCTTGAGCAGAGCTCTCACTCACGTTTGTCTCACACAGACAGGCAATCTGTGTGCCCCAGGCAGACGCTGGAAACCCCCAGCTGGTCGTCTTTTATTCCTGCAATCATTAACCCTTTAGCACCCTGAAGATACTGAGTGGCCTAATTCACATAGGACAAACACCTTGGCGAGATATACCTGCCTCCAACTACAACACCAGCATGAGTCTTACACAAGGTATGAGGAGATCCAAGATAGGGCAACGTCTTTGACACCAAAAGAAGAGAGGATCTGTAGTAGGAGGCAGTGGTCAACTGTGTCGAAGGCAGAGGACAGGTCTAGGAGGAGGAGTATAGAAAATTGTCTGTTAGCTTTGGCTGTAAGTAAGTCGTTAGTAATTTTGGTCAGGGCAGTCTCAGTGGAATGGTGGGAACAGAAGCCAGATTGTAGGTTGTCGAAGAGAGAGTTAGATGCAAAGTGAGAGGAAAGTTCAGCATGGACATGCTGCTCAAGGAGTTTGGAAGCAAATGGGAGCAAAGATATGGGGCGATAGCTGCACATAGCGCTTGGGTCAAGGGATGGCTTTTTGAGGATAGGTGTGATTGTGGCATGTTTGAAGGCAGAAGGGAAGGTACCAGAAGTTAGTGAAAGGTTGAAGAGATGGGTTAGGGATGGGATTAGTATGGTGGTGAGGTTGGGTAGGAGGTGGGATGGGATGGGGTCAAGTGCACAAGTGGTGAGGTGTGACTTGGAGAGAAGATGAGCAAGCTCCCCTTCAGAGATTTTGGAGAATGAAGTTATGGGGTTTGGGCATTGGTCTGACATACAAAGGGGTTGTGGTGGTTGGACAACAAAGACTTGCCTTGTTTGGTCTATCTTATTTTTGAAGTGCGTGGCAAAGTCCTCGGCAATGATTAGGGAATTCGGAGGGGACAGTGGTGGGCAGAGGAGGAAGTTAAAAGTATTGAACAACTGTTTGGGGTTGTGGGATAAGGAAGATCCGAGGGTTGTGAAGTAGGTCTGTTTA
This sequence comes from Ranitomeya imitator, assembly GCF_032444005.1. Lineage (NCBI taxonomy): Eukaryota > Metazoa > Chordata > Amphibia > Anura > Dendrobatidae > Ranitomeya > Ranitomeya imitator. Next base: position 185,322,463 of record NC_091284.1, read on the forward strand.
GCAGAGGTGAGAGCTGATTTGAATGCCAGTGTTGCTTGTTTGAGTGCAGTGAAATCATCTTGTGAATGCGTTTTCTTCCAATGCGGTTCTGCAATTCTGGATACTTACCAAAGCTTTTTAGTGATGTTATTGTGCCAGGGTTGTCTATTGGTTCATCGCACTCTGCTATGCATGACAGGGGCGACCGTGTCAACAGATGATGCAAGAGTGGCATTGTAGAAAGCAGTGGCAGTGTCTGTGTTGTGGAGTGAGGATATAGAGGACAGTGGTAGGATAGAGTCAGAGAGTGTGATGGTGTCTAGATGTGCGAGGTTCCTGCGTGGGTGTGCATGTTGCTGGACATGGGTGACAGGTGAGGGGGACAGTGATGAGAAAGTGAGTAGATGGTGGTCAGATAGAGGGAGGGGGGAGGTTGTGAAGTTAGATAAGGAGCATAAACGGGTGAAGACCAGGTCTAATGTGTGTCCGTCTGTGTGGGTGGCTGAGGAGCACCACTGAGTAAGTCCAAAGGATGAAGTAAGGGACAGGAGTTTGGAGGCTGCTGAATGGTGGGTGTCAATGGGGATGTTGAAGTCACCCATGATGATGGTGGGAATGTCAGCAGAGAGAAAGTGAAGGAGCCAGGTGGAGAATTGGTCAATAAAGGCAGTGGTCGGGCCCGAAGGTCAGTATATGATGGCCATTTGGAGGTTGTAGGGGGAGTAGATGCGGACAGTGTGGACTTCAAAAGAGGGGAGGATAAAGGAGGGTAGAGATGGGATTGGGTTAAAGGTACAGTTGGAAGAAAGGAGAAGGCCCACTCCTCCACCATGTTTGTTGCCAGGGCGAGGAGTGTGGGTGAAGTGGAGGCCTCCGTAACATAGTGCAGCAGGGGAGGCTGTGTCAGAGTGTGTTAGCCATGTTTCGGTGATGTCCAGAAAGAAAAGATTACGAGAGGTAAAGAGGTCGTGAATCACATGGAGTTTATTGCAGATGGAGCTGGCATTCCATAGTGATCCAGAGAAGGGTGCAGGGGGGTGGGCGTCATGGGCACGGATTTGAGGTGGGCAATATTTGGGGTATTTAAATTGGGTTGGGAGCGATAGGAGGGGGTAGTAATAGGAGGTATGAGCTGTGGGGGCCCAGAGTTGGGATATATGTCGCCAGCAGTGAGGATAAGCAGAGAGAGAGACAGAGCAGGTCGGAGAAGGAGAGTGGGCGGCTTGTTTTGTGTTTTATTAGGAGAGATCTGAGGTTGAGGAGCAGGTCAGCAGAGGATGTCAGGTGGGGAGGCAAGAGGAAAGTAGAGATTATTACTTGGTTAGGGGGTGCTGGGGTTTGAGGATAGCGAAGGAGAGTGAGAAGTAATGGAGCCAAAACTGTTAGAGCGTATGTCAGCATGATAAAAATAAGTGTGGCGGAAAGGGAAAGAAATTTAGTACATTTATTAACAGTGGTTAGTCTTACCTTCTGTTCACTTCTGGCTCATTTCTGGCATATTTCTGCTGTAATATTTTCTGTTATCCTTTTAGAGACAGACCACGGTCCAGACAGACCTGTGTCTCTGAATTTATAACAGGCTAAGTGCTCATGAAATAGGCCAGGTGTGATCAGGAGGGAGGGGCAGCAGGAAGACTGGTCACAGACACAGGAGGGGATTAATTAGAAGTCAGAAGAGAAAATGCAAGGGGAAATAGATCCAAATGGAAAGATAAAGCCAACTGTGTATTGGCATCAAGGAATTAAAATGAGAAAACAAGCGGGGGAAGGAGAAAAAAAACAAACTGTAATAGCAGCCAGCGGACATACCAGGAATATTTGGGTTTGGGTGAGGAAGATCAGGATAGTTGGGTGATGGTGATGGGATTTGGGGTGCAGCCAGCGGACATACCAGGATTATTTGGGTGAGGAAGATCAGGATAGTTGGGTGATGGTGATGGGATTTGGGGTGCAGCCAGTGGACATACCTGAGGCTGAAGCAGATAAGTTTTCAGATTGATAGCAATAACAAAGCATAGCAAAAATAAAAATAAAAATGAAGCATCTATAGCAGGGGGTTATTTTTCTGGCATATTTCTGCTGTAATATTTTCTGTTATCCTTTTAGAGACATCCTTGTAGAGACAGACCAAGGTCCAGACAGACCTGTGTCTCTGAATTTATAAACAGTTATGATAAACAGTTGTGTCCATAAATATTGGAAAAGTTCATAGATAAGGAATATTTTATTGTCCTCTGATTGGGGTCTGGTTCTGTTATGATGACCCCACATGGTCTGAGGAGCAAATTCCTTAGGTAATGTAAGAAGACATAAATCGATGCGACACATTCAATCCTGCACTGAGAGTGTCAAGGCAGTTAGATAGTAAGTTGCAAAATACTCTGGTCACATGGAAGCGCACAGGACACAGATGAAAGGATTAAAAGTTTATTTGTTTATTGAAATCCACAACGCGTTTCGACGGAACAGCTCCGTCTTCTTCAGGTGGCAGTATACAGAGAGTGGGCCAGTGGGCAGTTAGATAGTCAGAGTTAGAGTTGGACATAAGACAAGTGACAGAGGAAAGGCAGATTAGGCCAGTGGTCCAAATAGCATGGAAAAGCACAAAACTTTGGGGAAGCAGTATGCGTACGACTGCCACTAGTATCAGCGGTAGTTGCCAGGATATCCGGGGTATACTGCCCGAAGTAGGTACGGAGGTGGGTGTCGTTTTCATCTCCCAGAAAGGGGAGCCTGGATGGGAAAGCAGGACAGAGAAGTAGGCCAGGAAGCATGGGAGCTGCAGAGCTGGAAACAATGTCTCAGGGGCCAGAAGTGCTAGGAAACGAAGGTAGAGTTCAGACTGGAAAAACTGACAAAGTAGACATGCCGTACTGTAACTGTCATGGAACCTCTGAACTTTTTGAGTAAATATGTTGAGTTAATATGTTAAAAATGGATTCAGAGTCTGTGGTTCAATGTGTAGTGGCATCTGGATCTTGGATCATGGAACTAGCAGGGACATCCAATGCAAAAGTGAGTGTTATGCATTTTACCCAAACCACATGACAGACAGGACATTATTTCTTAGTAGGAGGCCAGGGTGTGGGAGAACAGCAGCCCCTTGCCCCCATCTATTGCCCTGTGCCCCTAACACCTGCCTGACTGCATTGTGTCAACTATTAAGTTTGGTGGTGAAGCGATAATGCCATGGGGTTGTGTTTCAGTGGTTGGCCTAGCCCCTTAGTTCCAGTGAAGGGAAATTTTAGTGCTTCAGCATGACAAGACATTTTTAACACTTGCTTCCTACTCTGTGTGAACAGTTTGGGGAGGGCCCTTTTCTGTTCGAGTGCACAAAGTGAGGTCCATAAAGGCATAGTTGCAGGAGTTTTGTGTGTTAAAATGTGACTGTCCCCACAGAGCTCTAACTGAAATCACAATAAACACCTTTGGGGTAATTTAGAATGGCGATTACGAGCCAGGCCTTCTCATCCAACATCAAGGTCTGACTTCAGAAATACTCTTCTATATGGTTGGGTAAAAACTGCCACAGACACACTCTAAAACTTTCCTTGTAGAAAACCTTATGTAGCACAAAATTCTCACATTAAATAATAAGGACAAAAAACTCATGAGTACATTATTAACCACTAGGAGAAGGGAGTGAATGGACCACCACCTGAAAGTACAATCCTTTAAAATTCAATTTTTAATAAATAAATCACTTAAAATAGGCAAGAATGAGAAGACTGCTAGACACCAACAAGCAGGGACAAGCGTTACCAATATAATGCAAAGTGCATTAAAATATTCAATAAACAGATAAGATAATACATTGGTGTGCAACCCAAAGCAGAAAAATAAGCAGCAAAAAATCCAAGAAAGTGCAATGTGCCAATAGAAGAAAAATCATTATTAGAAAGTAAACATAGTGTCAGAAAATAAAATGTCTGACCACAAAAGGCTAATGGAGCAAACCAAAGTGTAAAAATGCCAAAGTATGCAAAAAGCCATTTAGTACTATGAATAGATAGGTACATAAGTCTACAAATACATATGTCTATGACAGTGCAGAGTATACAGGTTATTAGCAGCAGAAGGAAAAAGTGCAAAGTGCTGGTCAGATATAGCTGATTAAGAGTGTAATCCTATATATCAAAGATGGCTATGAAAAGTCTCACAGTGCAGAGACGAGTTCACCATAGTTCAAATTCAGCGCAGTGAAATTCTCCCAGTGAACTGACATCACTGATAGTCACTGATGCTGCTCTCGTAGCAGCTCATTCACCAGTTGCTCTCAGTCTGGATGGTCGAATCTTGGCACCGTCCAGGTTGAAAACTGTTTATCCCCAGACATGGATAACATTGTGAGACAGAACGATGGACAGGTGAGGGATAATGTTGTTTTTTTTTTTTTTTTTTTACAGGAGACGAGGGATTCAATGGAATCGGTGTTAGTTGAGATTAACCCTCTGTCATATACAACTGATCTGACAGGCGCTTCTCTTTTACTTTCATTTCTCCTTCCTCACCAGATTGTGAGGAAACCCCCTCCCTCCAGGTAGTCTCCTGTCTCTTGAAGGTCTGTGAAACCTGATATCACAGTTGGATTTCAGAGCTTCAGGGGAGAGGATATAGCTGCACAGATCTCTCAGGCTCATTGTATGTGAATACGTCACATTCAGTAAGGTTGGTATTTTATGTTTTTATTCATCACAATAGTTTATTTAGCTTGTTTTATGAATGTATAGCACAAAATGTGAGGATATTTCATAGAAATAAGGGAGATTTTATAAAAGAAAGTGTGCTGCTCAGGCATATACAGTAGTTCCCTAACATATTCCTTCTCTTGCTTCAGATTATCTGCTGAAATGGAGAGGAAAATGTACAATTTATCCAAACAACTTGATGTTGAGGAAGTAACAAACATGCTGTTAGATGATAGAGACCTCACACTGAATGAGGATTTAGGAGAGGAAAGTGAGATTGATTCTCATGATGAGGTGGAAGAATGTGTCCTGGATTCTGAAACAGAGCAAGATGGTGACAGTGGTGAGGATGAAGAAGTTGGATCATATTATATTGGAAAAGATAAAAATACTAAATGGAACAAGAAGCCATTCCAGAAAAAACGTAGGGAACCTTTAAACATTATTACTCACCTTCCTGCAGTAATAGGAACTGCACGTAATGCAAAAACTGCAGTTGAATGCTGGAACAGTATATTTACAGATGACATTCTGGACTCTATTGTCACATATACCAACCAATATATAGACATTATAAAGGACAAGTACATCTGCAACAGAACCATCAAGCCCACAGATGAAATAGAACTGCATGCTTTTTTGGGGGTAAAGATGGGGATGGAGTTGAAAAATTTAGCCTTGTTATGTCCATAAACAGATTCAAGATTCTAATTCGTTGCCTTCGGTTTGACGACAGAACTACCCGAACCGAACGCAAAACACATGACCGACTTGCTCCAATTCGTGATATATTTCAAAGATTTGTTTATTACCCTGGAGAGAATCTCACTATTGACGAAATGCTCCCTGGTTTTCGTGGTAGATGTGCCTTTCGTCAATATATTCCATCAAAGCCAAACAAATATGGAATAAAAATTTATGCCCTTGTTGATGCCAGTAAGACCTACACTTACAACCTGGAAGTTTATGCAGGAAAACAACCAGAAGGTCCTTACTGTGTGAGCAACAAACCCATTGATGTTGTAAAAAGACTGGCTGAACCCTTATTTGGATCGGGTCGCAATATTACAGCTGACAATTGGTTTACAAGTTGTGATCTGATTGATTATCTGAAAATTCAGAAGCTGTCATATGTGGGAACTGTCAGAAAAAACAAAAGGGAATTGCCGCCACAGTTTGTAAGTGTGAAAGAGAGACAACAGTACAGCAGTATGTTTGCATTCCATAATGGAAAGGCTTTAGTTTCCTATGTACCACACGCCAAAAAAATCGTACTTCTTCTATCAACACTTCATGATGATGCTGCCATCGATCCTGGGACAGAAAAAAACCCGGAGATAATTACATTTTACAATGCCACCAAAGGGGGTGTGGATACAGCAGATCAGATGTGCTCCACTTTCAACGTCAGCAGAAACATCAAACGCTGGCCAATGGTCATATTTTTTGCTATGTTGAATTTGGGTGGTATAAATTCACAAGTAATTTATCTTGAAAACAAGCTTGAACCACTCCGTAGACGATTGTATCTGAAAAAATTGGCCCATGAACTAGTACTTGGAGAGCTACGCAGGAGAAGCGCGAAAACAATCGGTATCCCCTCTCGCCTTCAAGTTCAGCTCAAAAGGTTCCGCCCAGAAGATGATGGTGAAAAGTCACCATCTGCACCACCTCACAAAAGAAGGAGATGCACCACCTGCCAAACGGAAAGCGGAACCAGAAGGCTTTCAAATTATGAATGTCTCAAATGTCATAAAGCAATTTGCCTGACACATGCAAAAATGGTGTGTAATTCTTGCTATTTGCTCTGCAAGTGTGACTTTTCTGGGGAAACCTCAGCATCTACTTCTGATTGAATATGTTTTTAATAGTACTTAAGGTACCTTAAAATTAAGTTTGTGTTCAAAAATTTTCTTTGTACATTTTTTTGAGAGAGTCGAACTGGGGACTATTTGGCGGGAGTTTTGAAAAGTTTGTATTTCATAGTTATTAGTTTTATGTTAAGTAAATGTTTTTTTGCAACTGATTATGTGTAGTCTCTTTTATTACATCCCTATGAAGGTCACTGATCACTTTTAGAGCACTGAAATTGCAAACATTAGATATTATAGGTATTTTTCCAGCAGGCGCCTGACAGGCACATTGTATGTGAACTCGTTAGTCCGAATATTGTATGTGACGGAAGGGCTTTTTTAAAATAAAACTGGAGAAGTGTGTTTGTTTTATATCAAATAAAACACTTTATTATTGTTGTGTCTTTATTTACAATACAACTATAGGATTAGTAATAGATAGGTGTCTTATAGACGCCTCTCCATTACAAAGCCATGGGCTTGATGTCACCTGACAATACAAAGGTGACATCAACCTCACAAATATGAACCCTACTTGCCACCGAAGAGATGGGCAAGTGCCACAATTGGCGCATCTAATAGATATGCCATTTCTGGGCCACTTCGGGCTGCTATTTTTAGGGTGGGGAGGTGACCAATATCCATGGCCTTTTACCAGCGTGAGAATACCAGCCCCAAGTTGTCTGCTTTAGCAAGGCTGGTTTTCAAATATGGGTGGGGACCCCACACCATTTTTTTAAATTATTTATTTAATTCATTAATTAAAAAAAATCAAAGTGGGGGCCCCTTTATTGTTGATGACCAGCCTTGCTAAAGCTGACAGTTGAGGATTGCACCCCAAAGCTGTGAGTTTTGCCTGGCTGGTTATCAGAAATAGAGGGTAACCAACACTTTTTTTTTAAATTATTTATTTACAGTGCAGGCACCTGCTGATGACTACTCCCATCAGCTGCTCCTGCTCTCATTGTTATTAGCTGACACCAGTGACCAGAGGTAAACTTTATACCTCCGACCACAGCTGCTTGCTCACACTGTCATTTGACAGCGTGGAAGCCGCGGCTATGAGACCAGTGGTGGTGATTTTACCACCTATCAGAAGCAGTGGTTGCTGCACTGTCATGCATATTACAGCGGGGCAAACACTGGATGTTCTGGCCCCCCATTTATGGGTTCGGGTCTTGGTACTGTTCTGGTACCTGAACCCAAACTTTTTGTAACTGTTTGGTTGAACCCACCGGACCTGAACATCCTGCTGCCCCCCATCTCTACTATTAACCTCTTAATCGCTTTGGGGATAGCGAGTTAGCCACCATTTATATTTATATAAGAAAGGAACCAGAGAACATCAAGGCGTTTGGAATGAGGTATTAGCCAGATAAGGTGGGAGGTATTAGCCGCAGGGCCAGCGTCAGCACCTGGGCAAGTGCCGGGGCCCTGGTGAGACAGGGGGCCCACTCATACTGTCTGGGATACAGCCAGGGCAGGCAGAAGCTCCACTGATAATCATAATCAGTGAAGCTTCCGGTGTAGACTGGTTGAGGACCTGTAGTGACATCACGATCATGTGACCTGCCATGTGACCGTGATGTCACCACAGGCCATGTATTCATAGGCCAGTGCACCTCCTGTCCTCCTGCAGCACAGAGCTTCTGAGGGGAGGGAGAGCTAAGACCTGGGCCGGCACCTACATACCTGAGCTGTGATGTGAGGTACCATAAGTCGTGCAGCACCCTTTGTGTGTGCTTCTCCTGGTGATGATGGCTCCTCAGCAACTTCTGCTCTTGTCGGCAGTCCCAGCAGAGGAGAGGGCAGGGAGGTGTCTGCTGGGATAGTGCTGCTGGGAGCAGGAGGTTCTACAGCTGATACTGTGTGGAACATCTCATTCCCTCCAGCATAAAGCAGTGTATGTGAGGTGTGTGTAATTGATGTGTGTATAGTGTGTGGTATGTGTAGTGTGTGCTGTCTGTGAGCTATGTGTATGTGTTTATATGAATCACATGTATCAAATGAGCATTTGTTGTGCAGCATGTGTGTGCCATGTATGTATGTGTGCCATGCATGTATGCGTGTGCCATGCATGTATGTGTGTGCCATGTATGTATGTATGTGTGCCATGTATGTGTGTGTGCCATGTATGTGTATGCCATGTATGTATGTGTGTGCCATATATGTATGTATGTATGTGTGTGCCATGTATGCATGTGTGTGTGCCATGTATGTATGTGTGTGTGCCATGTACGTGTGTGTGCCATGCATGTATGTGTGTGCCATGCATGTATGTGTGTGTGTGCCATGTACATGTGTGTGTGCCATGTACATGTGTGTTCCATATACGTATGTTCCACGTACTGTATGTACGTGTGTGTGCCCTGTACGTGTGTGCCATGTACCTGTACTGTATGTGTGTACCATGTACATGTACTGTATGTATGTGTGTACCATGTACGTGTGTGTGCCATGTACTGTATGAATGTGCCCTGTATGTGTGCCATGTACGTGTGTGCAACATGTACTGTATGTGTGTACCATGTACGTGTGTGTGATATGTACATGTACTGTATGTATGTGTGTACCATGTACGTGTGTGCGATATGTACATGTACTGTATGTATGTGTGTGCACCGTGTACATGTACTGTATGTACGTGTGTGTGCCATGTACATGTACTGTATGTACACATTTTTGCACATGTCACTTATTGGGGTCAGTCATCAGCACTACAAATCGACAGTGAATTCAAAACAATGGGACAACAAATACTGATGTGTTGTGATGCTGCAGCCTGCAACCCATTTTGCCCTTTTACAAATGTTCTACGTTTAGGCTGTGTGCACACGTTGCTGTTTTTTCGCGTTTTTCCCCGATAAAAACGCTATAAAACCGCAAAAAAAACCATACAATAAGCATCCCATCATTTAGAATGAATTCCGCATGTTTTGTGCACATGATGCGTTTTTTTCCGCAAAAAAACCGCATCGCGGTAAAAAACGCAGCATGTTCATTAATTTTGCTTTTTTTTGCGGATTTCCCACTACAAAATGCACTGGGAAATGTCCAGAAAAAAACGCATCAAAAATGCGGCAAAAACGCATGCAGATTTCTTGCAGAAAATTTCATGTTTTTCTCAGGAATTTTCTGCGAGAAATCCTGAACGTGTGCACATAGCTTAATACTTTCTAATGTTTACTTAAAGGCTGTGTGCACGCGTTCAGGATTTTTTGTGTTTTTTCCGCGGTTTTTCTCTATAAAAACGCAAAAACAAGCATACATTAAGCATCCTATTATTAGAATGCAATCTGCAATTTTTGTGCACATGTTGCGTTTTTTTCCGCGGCGGAATTGCATTCTGTAAAAAAACGTACCATGTTCATTCTTTGTGCGGAATCGCAGGGATTCCGCACACATAGGAATGCATTGATCCGCTTTCCACATGTGGCTATGCCCACCATGCGGGAAGTAAGCGGATCATGTGCGGTTGGTACCCAGGGTGGAGGAGAGGAGACTCTCCTCCAGGCCCTGGGAATCATATAATTGTTAGAAAAAAAAAGAATTAAGATAAAAAATCATGATATTCTCACCTTCCGGCGTGCCCGACAGCCTTCCCGCTCCTCGCGATGCTTCCATTCCCAATAATGCATTGCGAAAATAACCTGTGATGACGTGGGTCTCGCGAGACCGCTACTGTAGTCATTGTCGCAATGCATTATTGGGACCGGAGCATCGCGAGGAGCGAGAAGGCTGTCGGGGATGCCGGAAGGTGAGAATATCATGATTTTTTATTTTTTTTTAACGTTCTATCTTTTTACTATTGATGCTGCATAGGTAGTATCAATAGTAAAAAGTTGGTCACACTTGTCAAACACTGTTTGACAAGTGTGACCAACCTGCCAATCTGTTTTCCAAGCGATGCTACAGATCGTTTGGAAAACGCTAGCATTCCGCAAGCTAATTGCGCTTGTAAAACGCTAGTGTTTAGCGGGAAAACGCATGCCAATCCCGCATGCGATATACCTGCAGCAGGAGTTGCAGAATTACCGTGGAAATTTCCGCAGCAATTCTGCAACATGTGCACATAGCCTAAAAAGTTTTCCATTAAAAAATTGTCATATTCAATGTATGCAGTTTTTTCTTTGCAGCAAGTTCAGCTAACAATAAAATACCTACTGGTAACTGAGGAAGAGGGAGTAGGTCACAAAAATTTGCATATAAGGGGTTGACTTATATAAAGCCCCTTTGCTGTATGGTATTGTAGAATTTACAATAGCTATCACTCATGTAAGAAGTGAAATCTGGCATTGGACTATACCTATATTTCTCTGCTATATCTGTGCATCATGAATTGTGGTATGTGTTAAAGGGGGGGCCCAGCGAGACACTTTCGCCCGGGGCCTTCAAAAACCTGGAGACGGCCCTGATTAGCCGGACATTAATAACTAATATGCGATATGCTCCCTTTAACACCTGTACTATTATTGGGTTATCCATCCTACCACTGAGCACCACCATTCATCTTTTGTATTGGCTATAACCTTTCTTCTGTAGCTCTGTGTAGCTACAATTTTATGAAATCATAGCATGTTTCATTGAATATTTTATAGCAAAGCTATAACAGTGGTATATATTGCTTCTAAAACAAGTTGCAGAGACAGTATATCGTGGCACACAAAGACCATCTAAGGATATGTTCATACAAAGTTTTTTTCAAGTAGTTTGCTCCAAAACCCTCCTAGAAAAACTCATATTAACCGCTAAAAAATTCTGAACATATGCATTGCAATGTTATAAGACTTTCTGTACATATTTTTCAGGCTTTTGAGCAACTTTTATACTCTTTAGGCTTTGAAAGATGCAAAACAGTTAAAGAAGTCACTTGACAACTCCTGAGGTGGATTCTGTTCGGATGCCTCTCACTACTTTATACAAAAGAGTTTAACCCCTTACCGGCATCGGACGTACTATACCGTCCGATGCCGGCTCCCCTGCTTTGATGCAGGGCTCCGCGGTGAGCCCGCACCAAAGCCGGGACATGTCAGCTGTTTTGAACAGCTGACATGTGCCCGTAATAGGCGCGGGCAGAATCGCGATCTGCCCGCACCTATTAACTAGTTAAATGCCGCTGTCAAACGCAGACAGCGGCATTTAACTACCGCTTCCGGCCGGGCGGCCGGAAATGACGTCATCGCCGACCCCCGTCACATGTCCGGGGGTCGGCGATGCGTCTCCATTGTAGCCATAGAGGTCCTTGAGACCTCTATGGTTACTGATTGCCCGTCGCTGTGAGCGCCACCCTGTGGTCGGCGCTCACAGCACACGTGCAATTCTGCTACATAGCAGCGATCAGCAGATCGCTGCTATGTAGCAGAGCCGATCGTGCTGTGCCTGCTTCTAGCCTCCCATGGAGGCTATTGAAGCATGGCAAAAGTTAAAAAAAAAGTTTAAAAAATGTGAAAAAAATAAAAAAACATAAAAGTTTAAATCACCCCCCTTTCGCCCCAATCAAAATAAATCAATAAAAAAAATATCAAATCTACGCATATTTGGTATCGCCGCGCTCAGAATTGCCCGATCTATCAAATAAAAAAAAGTATTAACCTGATCGCTAAACAGCGTAGCGGGAAAAAAAACTCGAAATGCCAGAATTACTTTTTTTGGTCGCCGCGACATTGCATTAAAATGCAATAATGGGCGATCAAAAGAACGTATCTGCACCGAAATGCTATCATTAAAAACGTCATCTCGGCACGCAAAAAATAAGCCCTCAACCGACCCCAGATCACGAAAAATGGAGACGCTACGAGTATCGGAAAATGGCGCAATTTTTTTTTTTTTTTTTTTTAGCAAAGTTTGGAATTTTTTTTCACCACTTAGATAAAAAATAACCTAGTCATGTTTGGTGTCTATGAACTCGTAATGACCTGGAGAATCATAATGGCAGGTCAGTTTTAGCATTTAGTGAACCTAGCAAAAAAGCCAAACAAAAAACCAATGTGGGATTGCACTTTTTTTGCAATTTCACCGCACTTGGAATTTTTTTTCCCGTTTTCTAGTACACGACATGCTAAAACCAATGATGTCGTTCAAAAGTACAACTCGTCCCGCAAAAAATAAGCCCTCACATGGCCAAATTGACGGAAAAATAAAAAAGTTATGGCTCTGGGAAGGAGGGGAGCGAAAAACGAACACGGAAAAACGAAAAATCCCCCGGTCATGAAGGGGTTAAAAAGAAGCTATCAGTGGAGACGTCATGGTCACAAACCTTAAGGTCATAAAGGTTCATAAAGGTTTGTGCACATGACTCTGAGACCAGGCCAAGCATTTATTTGTAGAACAAATTATATAAAACAGCGGTTTTATGTCTACATTTATTCAGTATTATACCATATTGAATTATTTTACAGTAGAAAATGCTGTTCATATTTGGTTATCACTAAGCTAAACATCAGAGGGGAGTCATTGTGTGCATCAGTTATAATTCAGAGATTATTATAGACTAGATGGCAGCCCGATTCTAAAGAATCGGGAGTCTAGAATCCATATATACTTTATTTATTCAAATGTAAGAATAATACAATTAATAAATAATAGTAAGAAAGAACAAAAAATGGCTGCACTCACCAGCTCTTGACAATTCTTGTTATTTAAGGTACAGTTACACAGGATCCATGAACATGCTTATGAGGGGAGGGATGAAAGACATCAGACGACAACTTTACGTGTTGTGGCAAATGCCACAACAACGGTTCTTTGCTTAAGAACAATAATGTAAATAATAAATAATATGTATCAATAACTATGTATATTGGTATTTTCTATGACATTTTAAAATATTTCATTATTATGTGGAAAGGCTCTTAGTACCCATACTGGCGCATACTTGTGTGCCCATCAGGTATTAAATAGGCAGTTTATATTGCAGAGAAATTGCTGGGCAATAATGGACAATGTCCTTATGTGGCAAATAATAGAGCAATATACCCAATGTGGCAAAGAAGAGGTTAATAAACGGCAGTCTCTCAGTATAACAGTCAGTGAATAATAGGCAGTATATGGAGAAAACACCAAACAAAAGTTCAAAATTGGTGTGAAAATGTCACTGAACCACTTCACAACTAAATATATATAGTTTTGGTAAATGGTATTATCATTTTTTTGACGAAATTCGGCAGGAGCTTGAAGAGCAACGTCACTGGGCCCGCCTCCACGCAGTAGAAACTTGCTGTGAGGTAAAAATTCAAAAATCACACCAAAATGGCGGGCGGAGTGTGTCACAGTACGGCACGTTTCTGATTGGTCGCTCGCAGCAGACGGCAACCAATCAGACACTGGACACTGTTGACGTCACTTATCTCCGGACATTAGCTCCGGACAGGAAGTTGGCACAAATTGCAGGAAGTAGTATTCTAGGCAATTATATATTAGATGAATACTTACTTTGTATTTATGTATGAGTAGAGAGCTACCTGTAGAGATTAAGGAGCACATTAACTTCTTAATAAATACATCTGGTTGCAAGTGACAAATGAAGCAATGAGATATGCTTATCAAATACATGGACATCCTGCAAAGAGTCATCTGTCAGCAGGCTCCTTGCATATGTAGCCTAATGGACTGTCTTGTGATTCTGAGTAACAGCTGTTATGGATTTCTTAACTCATTGTAACATGGCAATTCTCACATAGATGACAGATCTTCTGACATTGTTCCTCTGAAATATCACAAGTGTTTTGCAAATGAAAGGTTTATGCAAACCACAGAATTGTGTATATGCCGGCTGCATGAAGGTCTCGAGAGTGTATGTGAAGCTGATTCTAAGCTGTTAAAAATTGAGTGCTGCCACTTCTCAGCCTTTTGTCTAAGATCAGGTGTACTATCTTTCGAAAAGGCGGGTTTGGCCTTGGATGCCCTAGTAGATTGATACATAATGCACACTGGGTATGGTGCGCTAGATAGTACGCCGGGTGGCTTAAATAGTCATCCGTTGGAAGCCCTTGCCATTCAGGAAGCCATTAGGATCGAGTAAGGTTGAAACTCTGATGTGCAAGGTGCCCCAGGAGTGGTGACTGTCGGGTGCCTTAACTAACTGGGCCTGGGTAACCCACTTTAATGTCGGCACATTGCACAAGCACATCAATTTGTCACACTAATTTGTGCACACACCCTTTTCCAAGCCTTTTGGCCAGGATCTGGAATTTTTAAATCTTTCACTTTTTATTTTGATTGTTTTCACTGTGTCATCCTATCACTGTTTGTCAGTTGCAAGGACTTCTCAGCGTGCTGTTGCCTTATGGTTCCCTCTTTAGCAGTCTAGGAGGGAGTATGTGGCCATCAGGTTCCACTGCCTCCTGACCTTGGTTCTCCTCTTTCGGGAGGTGAGCCGACCATAGATGACTCTCAGTTCTCACTTGGGTGGCACCCCAGGCAGATACTGAGAGCAAGATTGAATCTCCTTGGCTTTGACTAGGTGAGGCTACTAGTTCCTGACCCTCGATGTGACCTTCTGGCTTGGAGGGACAGGGAACAGCTATTGGGGGCCTTTGTCCTGTTGGAGAGGGCTACAAGAGATCACATCCTAGTGCGTTTTTTTGTGGCACAATTAGTTACTTGTCTAATGCACTTGGGTGGAGAGCATGATATTGGGCTTTATATCTCCACTGTCACTCCAGAATCTCATTTTAACTCATTATTACTTTTAACTATTATGGCTCAGATTAATTCTATGTATAGATGTGGGGATTGTTTTAAATTCGCTGAATTTTCCAGACAAATTAAATTTGTGGCAAATAAATTTGCATGAATTTCAATACTACAAAACTTGTAATTACTCATAAAATACACGTGAGGGAGAGGAGACAGTGTGCACCCCGCTGACCAGGCGAGCTTACACGTTACAGGCAAGAGAGAGACAGGGGACCCTACTCGCTGTATAGGAGAGATGACAATGCTGACCATAAGTGCTTTCACTGTGCAGAAAAATATTTAGAATTGAGAGTCCTCAGTGGTTGATACCTTTTAATGGCTAACTGAAAAGATGGTAATAAATTGCAAGCTTTCGAGACTACTTCATCTGGCATAGACTAAGCTTGCAATTTGTTACCATCTTTTCAGTTAGCCATTAAAAGGTATCAACTACTGAGGACTCTCAATTCTAAATATTTTTCTCTCTACTGGCTAACATGGTACCAAGATATATTTCTTCACTGTACAGGAGATAGAGGACCCTGATTACCATAAGAGCTTACACTCTACAGGGGATAGAGCGAGGACCCCGTTGACCACAAGAACTTGCTCTCTACAGGAGAAAGAGGCATAGTGACTCTGGAGATGGAATACAACCAGGGGTGGATTAAGGGTAGCCAGGGCCCCGGGCTGTTCAGACACTGTGGCCCCCCCCGGTCATGTGACGGGGGTCATGTGACGGGGGGGTCATGTGACGGGGGGGGGGGGGGTCATATTATACCTGAACCAGATTATTCCAGAAAAATGGCCGGGCCCTACTCTACTGTAACCTATTAAATATTTGTTAAAATATGCAATACAATTTAGGTATATTTTGACCAATATCACATACAAGGAACAAATACCACCGCACCATGACCAGACCACAAATTACAACCACAGTGATCGAATAATATCACATACAAGGAACAAATACCACCGCACCATGTCAAGACCACATATTACCACCTCTTGGTGACCAAATAGCACATACAAGGGACAAATACCATAACACCATTTCCAGACCACATATTACCACCACATAGTGACTGAATACTACAATACTGATCAGTAATACAAAAATAAAAAAACCCACAATACTATCACCATAAGTGCCAGTATTCACAGGAGATCTGTACTTAGTATGCAGTGTCTGTGTAGAGGTAATACAGATATCACTGGTGACATTATACACAGGAGCTCTGTATATAATGTATAGGTAATACAGGGTTCACTGGTGACATTGTACTCAGGACCTCTGTATATAGTATACAGTGTATAGTGTCAGTGTATAGGTAACACTGACTCACCAGTGACCTCTGTAGGTGAAGTCCTTCATCTTTCATCCAGCACAGACCACCATCATTTCTTCCAGCCAGGACTCGTTGTTGCAGGAAATAACACAGTTATCTCAAGCTCCGCTTGCAGAACACATTACTTAATTTTTCACAACTTCTACATTACACCACATGAAGAAAAAAAGGCGATATAGTGTCACTCTACACAGTAACAGGACCGCCCCCCCCATTTTAAACAGTATACTCAAAAAATAAAATAAATGCATCACTGCAGTAATAATATCCCTTAATTAGCCCCTATGGTAATAACATTCCCCATCCTGGCCCGTTTATCTCATTCCTGGCTCCAGCCATATGTTCTCGCATCCTGCCCTCATGAGTATCCATTCTATCCCATATGATCTCCCCATCCTGCCCCATCTGTCTCCATCGTATCATCCTGCCCCATGATCCAATCCTACCCCATGTCTTTCATTCTGCCCTGTGTCTCCAATCATGCCCTGTATCTACATTCTGCCCATGCCTCCAGTCCTGCCCCCAGTGTGTCCAGCAATCTGCCCCAGTGTGTCCAGCATATTACCCCCAGTGTGTCAAGCAATCTGCCCCAGTATGTCCACCATATTGCCCCCAGACAGTGTTTTCAGCAATCTGCCCCAGTGTCTGACTACAGCATATTGCCCCCAGTGTGTCCAGCAATCTGCCCCAATGTGTCCAGCATTGCCCCCAGACAGTGTGTCCAGCAATCTGCCCCAGTATGTCCAATTGTCCACCATTGCCCACAGTGTGTCCAGCAATCTGCCCCAGTGTCCAGCATTGCCCAGTGTGTCCAGCATTGCCCCCAGACAGTGTGTCCAGCAATCTGCCCCAGTGTGTCCAGCATATTACCATCAGTGTGTCCAGCAATCTGCC
This sequence comes from Ranitomeya imitator, assembly GCF_032444005.1. Classification (NCBI taxonomy): domain Eukaryota; kingdom Metazoa; phylum Chordata; class Amphibia; order Anura; family Dendrobatidae; genus Ranitomeya; species Ranitomeya imitator. The sequence goes on from NC_091284.1 coordinate 185,339,905, forward strand.
CCAGTATGTCCAGCATTGCCCCCAGTGTGTCCTGTCCAGCAATATGCCCCAGTATGTCCAATTGTCCAGCATTGCCCACAGTGTGTCCAGCATTGCCCCAGTGTCTCCAGCATTGCCCCAGTGTCTCCAGCAATCATCTGCCCCAGTGTGTCCTCCAGCATTGTCCCCAGTGTGTCCAGCAATCTGCCCCAGTATGTCCAGCATTGCCCCCAGTAGGCAGCCTACCTCTCATCTCCTGCCCTCCTGTCCTGTGCTGCTGCTCTGCACACTAGCTCTTCCCCCTCCAGGTCCTGGCAGATCGGACATCAGAGACAGATCTGCACAGTGCACACAGAAGAGGAGGAGGCTGCGTGCGATCACTATGTAAGTATTGCACCCATCTTCCTCTTCCGTGTGCCAGGAGCTGCCCCCTCTCACCGCAGCCTGTACATTACAGAAGCCGGCCATGGCTCCAGCCACAGGTGCAGGCTGCGTGTCCCGCCCTCCTGTTCCTGCTCATCACACACTGCAGTGCAGGTCCTCCAGCGGCCCCCAGCAGCTGCTTACACACCGGCACGGGGGAAATATGCATTCCTGCAACCCGCCCCAGCCCGCCCCTGGGCACGTGCAGTAATGCCCTGATGGTGGCAGCCGGCGGGCAATCTGTGCGGTAGCCCAGGACCCCCCACACCACTGGGCCCTGGGCTACTGCCCAGATTGACCCTCTTATAATCCGCCCCTGCATCAGGCTGAATAAGAATCGGCACAGAAGCAAAACACCTTTTCAATGTGTCAAATGCCTCCCTGGCAGGACTGGACCACCTGGAGAAGTCCATCCCCTGTTTAGTCATATCAGTGAGCGGTTTGGCTACTACCGAAAAGTCTTTTATGGATTTATGGTAGCAATTCGCAAAACCAAAAAACCTTTGTAAGGCCTTCAAATCCTCAGGACGATCACATTCTGATACCGCCCGGACTTTTGCCAGATCCATGTGAAAATCGGTGGCAGATAATACATATCCAAGAAAAGGGATCTCCTCAACCGAGAACATATACTTTTCAGATTTGACATACAATTTACTGTCACAAAGCATGTGTAGGACTTGCCTGACATGTTGCTGGTGTGACTCAAGGTCAGGTGAATACACAAGAATGTCATCCAGGTAGATAACATCAAATCTGCCTTCTAGGTGACTAAAGATGTCATTAATAAAGTGCTGGAAGACGGCGGGCGCGTTCGTCAACCCAAAAGGCATCACCAGATTCTCGTAGCGTCCTTCTGTCGTATTAAACACAGTCTTCCACTCATCCCCCTCCTTAATGTGGATGAGGTTGTACGCCCCCCTGAGGTCCATCTTAGAGAACCATTTTGCCCCAACAATTTGATTAAAAAGGTCAGGGATAAGAGGTAGCGGATACGGATCACAGACAGTGATCGCATTAAGTTTCCGGATATCCAGGCAAGGATGTAACCCGCCATCCTTCATCTTGACGAAAAAGAACCCTGCAGCAAGGGGAGAAGAGGATGGTCGGATATGACCATTAGCCAGACTTTCTGAAATATAGTCCTTCATGGCCTGCCTTTTTAGACCAGAGATGTTATAGAGTCTGCTCTTGGGCAGCTTGGCACCAGGAACCAGAATGATGGCACAATCATAAGGACGATGAGGAAGAAGCTCTTGGCTCCCCTGCTCAGAAAACACATCCACGAAGTCTGATAGGTAATAGGGCATGGACTGGGTATCCACCCTTGCCAAGCGGGTACCCAAACAGTGTCCTTGACAGTATGTACTCCACTTTACCACATCTTGTGTCTGCCAATCAATTACCGGATTGTGCAGAGCGAGCCAAGGAAGTCCCAGTATCACAGGTGAGGGCAGGCCCTCAAGTACATAGCCGTTTAACACCTCAGATTGTATGGCCCCCACTTGAAGCCGTAAGTCACGGACCACCTGCGTTAAGTGCCCCTGTTTTAGAGGACCAGAATTGATAGCTATAATGGGTATCGGTCTGGACAAGGTATGTGAGATTAGACCTCGGTCCCGCATGAACCTAGCATCGACCAAATTAAACCCCGCCCCAATGTCCAAGAAGGCGGACATGTCAACCTTATTTTTACCCACGCATCTGGGGAAGAGAGGCATTACCGTGTACTGTAGTACACAAACCCGACAAACATCGGAGCCAAGACAAGGGTAAAAGAAAACTCCATTCACACAAAATAAACTCTCACAAATAACAGAGGTATTCACCAGGGTGTGAAGGACAGGGAAGAAAATAAGGCAGGTAAGGATGAGGAATTTTCAAGCATACAAACCAAACAACTGTAGCACAATAAACTCCTCCAGATCTCCAAACACCAGCTCCTCACTACACCAGGTCTATCTAGCAAGTGCTATCTTAGACAAGGATCTGGCCAGATGGCCTAGCTTTTATAGGAGAGAGGAGTGGCTAACTGAGCACAGCTGAAAGCAGGGATTTCCACATGGCCCATTAACCCCTGTCCTGCTGAAAGAAAACAAACACCTTTAATACGCCAGAGAAGTACTTCTTCTCAGCGACGAAGCAGGAGCCATCAGACGCTGCGGTTTTCTGGTACTGCTCTGTAGCGGTAACTCCGTGACAAACACCTTCTCAATTTCTGTGTTTCCCCCTTGTAAAATAATAACCTTTACTCACCTCCGGCGCCATTCCAGCGGTGTTGGAATTGGCTCTCCTTGTGATTGCATAACATTGTTATGTCACGTGTACCCTGTGGCCAATCAACGTAGAGGAAGCGAGAGAGCAGCAAATCTCTCTTCCTTTGGATGCATCTGATTTGTCCGAAGGCGGGGAGAGTGAAGTCAGTGCTGATTGGTCACACGATCGTATGACATTGTTATCCTCAGGAGAGTCAGTACTGACACCACTGTCAGCAGCCGCCGACACTGGAAGTGACTATAGATTTATGAGCAAAAAATTGGCGTTTGTTTTTTGTCTATAGGATATATTTTAATTCATACAAATATTTAAGTGCAATATTAACTTTTATACATTTGCAACCCTTATTTAATAAAGTTATTTTTATTATGCTTATTGTAAATGGAATATATGCTATTTTAAAGGGAACCTGTCACCCCGTTTTTTCAGTATGAGATAAAAATACCATTAAATAGGGCCTGAGATGTGCTTTACAATAGGGTATTTTTTGTCCCCTGATTCCCCACCTATGCTGCCGAAATACCTTACAAAAGTCGCTGTTTTCGCCTGTCAATCAGGCTGGTCTGGTCAAAAGGGCGTGGTCACAGTGCTGTTTTTCCCCCACATCTTGCTTATCTTCCCATTGGTGGCGTAGTGCTTCTCGCATGCGCAAGTGCCGAATGCACTGCGCCGCTGTAGAAAAAGAGCGCGATCTGCGCTATTCAGCGGTTTATCGGTGGGCACGGCCATCTTCCTGAGGCCGCGCGTGCGCAGATGGAGTGTTTTGCTTCCCGGGGCTTCAGGAAAATGGCCGCGGGATGCCGCGCGTGCGCAGATGAAGATCGCGGCGGCCATTTTCCTGAAGCCGAGTTCGCATCTCGGCTTCAGGAAAATATATATAAAGGCTCAGATTTAGTCCAGGTTTTGTGCATACCACTAGAAATAATAGTGTTAACAAATAAAAGGTTGATGACGTTTTTAAGGCAGTGATAAAGGAAGAAGTGTACTTTGCGAAACACGTATGTATTTTTTGTCTTTCCGGACCTCAGTACTTCCAATGAGTGACGTCATCCACCAACGATCGGACTTCATACAAATGGCTACCAGAAACACTGTAGGCTCCCTGGTAAGAAGATCCTGAATTCACCATAATGGCAGGACATAATACCGCTGCAATAGCTCTGTTTTCTTGTGTTTTACCCAGGTAACTGTTTTCTTTAGATTGAATTACTGTAGGTGAGACAACAATTTATTATTTATATACCAGTAATATCCTAGTCTCTGGTCTCATTTGTTTCATTGTATCTACTGTTTCTCTGGGTATTTCATTTAGCTAACACTGAGTGAGAAGAGTCCATAACCTTTTTTTATTAGTTTACATTGTGAAAAACACACTGAGTACATATATTTATATAATTTTCTTAAAATATGATGTTATAAAAAATATAATTTTTCATAAATATTTGATTTATTTTCAAGAAATAATGATGAAATCTTAATGACTTATACATATTTGGTATTATTGTGGACGAAGCTTTCCTTAGCGAAACGCACGTTAAGTGTCGTGGGTCCCTGGCTTGTGGTTTACACTTAGGTAATTATGTTCCTTCTATTTTGCACACTGTGATTATGTTATCATATTCCTTGACACTACGGCTGACGGTGATCTTGCACCTTATATATTTTCTATTTTTATACTCTGCGATTTTGCACATTGATGGTAATGGACTAACTAAGGTTGTGATATACATGCACTTTTTTATATGGTGCATGATCACTAACAGCTGCCGCGTTGGGTGAATTGCTGGTTATGTGTATATGTATACTAGCTATTGAACCCGTTCTACGCCCCGGGTGGCTAGCATCTATATTGGTATATGGTCTCCATCCTGGTATGTGCTGCTCCATCCTGCGTCCCCATCCTGTCATGAGCTGCTCCATCCTGCGTCCCCATCCTGACATGTGCTGCACCCATCCTGCACCCCTATTCTGACATGTGCTGCTCCCATCCTGCACCCCCATTCTGACATGTGCTGCTCCATCCTGCGTCCCCATCCTGTCATGTGTTGCACCCATCTTGTGCCCCCATTCTGTCATGTGTTGCACCCATCCTGCGCCCCCATTCTGTCATGTTCTGCACCCATCCTGCACCTCCATTCTGACATGTTCTGCACCCATCTTGCGCCCCCATTCTGTCATGTGTTGCACCCATCCTGCGCCCCCATTCTGTCATGTGCTGCACCCATCTTGCGCCCCCATTCTGACATGTGCTGCACCCATCCTGCGCCTCCATTCTGACATGTTCTGCACCCATCCTGCGCCTCCATTCTGTCATTTGCTGCTCCCATCATGTCATGTGCTGCTCCCATCCTGTGCCCCCGTTCTGTCATGTGCTGCTCCCATCCTGTGCCCCCGTTCTTTCATGTGCTGCTCCCATCCTGTGCCCCCGTTCTTTCATGTGCTGCTCCCATCCTGCGCCCCTGTTCTGTCATGTGCTGCTGCCATCCTGTGCCCCCGTTCTGTCATGTGCTGCTCCCATCCTGCACCCCTGTTCTGTCATGTGCTGCTCCCATCCAGCACCCATTCTGTCATGTGCTGCTGCCATCCTGCGCCCCCGTTCTGTCATGTGCTGTTCCCATCCTGCGCCCCCGTTCTGTCATGTGCTGCTCCCATCCTGTGCCCCCTGTTGTGATTTCCGCTCTTGGGCTCCCTCCGGTGGTTGTAAGTGGCACTTTTGTGAGTTCTGCTCTTGGGCTCCCTCCGATGGTTTTAAGTGGAATGGCTGCTCCTTGGATTTAGCAGTCAGCAGCTGCTTCTACTAATTGTCTTTCTGCTCGGCTATTTAGCCTGGTTCTTCCCTTCAGCTTGTGCCACTTGTCTATGGTTCCTGGTTGGATTCACATCTCTGCTTGGATTTCCCTGATATCCTGACCAGTTCAGCAAAGATAAGTCCTTGCTTTGCTCTTCTCTGTCCACTGGTTGTGGACTTCATTGTTCGGTACATTCTATGTTTTTGTCCAGCTTGTCAGTATGGATTAATTCTGTTTAGCTGGAAGCTCTGGGAAGCAGATTTACCCTCCACACCTTTAGTCAGGTGTGGAGATTTTTGTAAACTCTGTGGTGGATTTTTCTAGTTTTTAATACTGACCGCACAGTATTCCGTCCTGTTCTTTCTATCTAGCTAGACTGGCCTCCTATGCTACTTCCTGGTTTCATTCTACGCATGTCTTTTCCCTCTCCACTCACAGTCATTATTTGTGGGGGGCTATCTATTTTTGGGGGATTTTCTCTGAGGCAAGTTAGCTTTCCTGTTTCTATCTTTAGGGGTAGTTAATTCTCAGGCTGTGTCGAGGTGTCTAGGGAGTGACAGGTACATCCCACGGCTGCTTCTAGGGTGGTGTTGAGCTTAGGAACTGTGGTCAGTACAGGTACCACCTCCTTCAGAGCTTGTCCCATGTTGCTCCTAAACCACCAGTTTATAACAGTACAAGTGGCCAAAAATGAATTAAATGCATCTCAAAAGAAGGAAAAAGAAATTCTGAGCCTTTTTTTTTTTGCACTCTGTTTTGTCTTTTTTTTCCTCTTGACTTCTGGGTGGTTCAGGATTTTGGCGCTGGCATGGATGTTCAGGGTTTGTTTTCTCGTGTGGATCAACTTGCTGCAAGAGTAGATTATCCAAGATTATGTTGTCCAGACTCCGGCTTTGGAGCCTAGAATTCCTACTCCTGATTTGTTTTTTGGGGACAGATCCAAGTTTTTGAACTTTAAAAATAACTGCAAATTGTTTTTTGCTTTGAAACCCCGTTCTTCTGGTGATCCCATTCAGCAAGTTAAAATCATCATATCCTTGCTGCGTGGTGACCCTCAGGACTGGGCATTTTCCCTTGAATCAGGGGATCCAGCATTGCTGAATGTAGACGCATTTTTTCAAGCGCTTGGATTATTGTATGACGAACCTAATTCTGTGGATCATGCAGAAAAAACCCTGTTGGCCCTGTGTCAAGGTCAGGAAGCGGCAGAATTATACTGCCAGAAATTTAGAAAATGGTCTGTGCTCACTAAATGGAATGAGGATGCTCTGGCTGCAATTTTCAGAAAAGGTCTTTCTGAAGCCCTTAAAGATGTTATGGTGGGCTTCCCTACGCCTACTGGTTTGAGCGAATCTATGTCTCTAGCCATTCAGATTGATCGGCGTCTGCGCGAGCACAAAGCTGTGCACCATATGGCAGTGTCCTCTGAGCAGAGTCCTGAGCCTATGCAATGTGATAGGATTTTGACTAGAACAGAACGGCAGGAATTCAGACGTCAGAATAGGCTGTGTTTTTACTGTGGGGATTCTGCTCATGTTATTTCTGATTGCCCTAAGCGTACTAAGAGGGTCGCTAGATCTGTTACCATTAGTACTGTACAGCCTAAATTTCTCTTATCTGTGACCCTGATTTGCTCATTGTCGTCCTTTTCTGTCATGGCGTTTGTGGATTCAGGCGCTGCCCTGAACTTAATGGACTTAGAATTCGCCAGGCGCTGTGGCTTTTCCTTGCAGCCTTTGCAGAGCCCTATTCCTTTGAGGGGCATTGATGCTACACCATTGGCCAAGGATAAACCTCAGTACTGGACGCAGTTGACCATGTACATGGCTCCAGCACATCAGGAATATTGTCGTTTTCTGGTGTTGCATAACCTGCATGATGTTGTTGTACTGGGTTTTCCGTGGTTACAGGAACATAATCCGGTGCTCTATTGGAAAACTATGTCTGTGACTAGTTGGGGTTGTCAAGGGGTGCAGAGTGACGTTCCTTTGATGTCAATTTCCTCTTCCCCCTCTTCTGAGGTCCCTGAGTTTTTGTCGGATTTCCAGGATGTATTTGATGAGCCCAAGTCCAGTTCCCTTCCACCGCACAGGGACTGTGATTGTGCTATTGACTTGATTCCTGGCTGCAAGTTCCCTAAGGGCCGACTTTTCAATCTGCCTGTGCCAGAGCATGCCGCCATGCGGAGTTATGTTAAGGAGTCTTTGGAGAAGGGGCATATTCGGCCGTCTTCGTCACCATTGGGAGCGGGTTTCTTTTTTGTTGCTAAGAAGGATGGCTCCTTGAGACCCTGTATAGATTATCGTCTTCTTAATAAGATCACGGTCAAATTCCAATACCCCCTGCCTTTGCTTTCTGATTTGTTTGCTCAGATTATCGGGGCTAGTTGGTTTACTAAGATTGACCTTTGAGGGGCATATAATCTTGTTCGTATTAAACAGGGTGACGAATGGAAAACTGCATTTAATACGCCCGAAGGCCATTTTGAATACCTTGTGATGCCATTCGGGCTCTCTAATGCTCCATCTGTGTTCCAATCCTTCATGCATGATATTTTCCGCAACTATCTTGATAAATTCATGATTGTATATTTGGATGATATTTTGATTTTTTCCGATGATTGGGAATCTCATGTGAAGCAGGTCAGGATGGTATTCCAGATCCTTCGTGATAATGCTTTGTTTGTGAAGGGGTCTAAGTGCCTATTCGGAGTTCAGAAGGTCTCTTTTTTGGGTTTTATTTTTTCCCCCTCGTCTATGGAAATGGATCCTGTTAAGGTCCAAGCCATTCATGACTGGATTCAACCCACATCTGTGAAGAGCCTTCAGAAATTTTTGGGCTTTGCTAATTTCTATCGCCGTTTCATTGCCAACTTTTCCAGTGTGGTTAAGCCCCTTACTGATTTGACAAAGAAAGGCGCTGATGTGACGAATTGGTTTTCTGCGGCTGTTGAGGCCTTTCAGGAGCTTAAACGCCGATTTACTTCTGCTCCTGTGTTGCGTCAGCCGGATGTTTCTCTTCCTTTTCAGGTTGAGGTTGACGCTTCTGAGATTGGGGCAGGGGCCGTTTTGTCTCAGAGGAATTCTGATGGTTCTTTGATGAAACCATGTCCTTTTTTTTTTCCGGAAAGTTTTCGCCTGCGGAGCGCAATTATGACATCGGCAATCGTGAGTTGTTGGCTATGAAGTGGGCATTTGAGGAGTGGCGACATTGGCTTGAGGGAGCCAAGCACCGCGTTGTGGTCTTGACTGATCATAAGAATCTGATTTACCTCGAGTCGGCCAAGCGGCTGAACCCTAGACAGGCTCGATGGTCCCTGTTTTTCTCCCGTTTTGATTTTGTGGTCTCTTATCTTCCGGGATCTAAGAATGTTAAGGCTGATGTCCTCTCTAGGAGTTTTTTGCCTGACTCTCCTGGAGTCCTTGAGCCGGTTGGCATTCTTAAGGAAGGGGTGATTCTTTCTGCCATCTCCCCTGATTTGCTTCAGGAATTTCAGGCTGATAAACCTGACCGCTGTCCTGTGGGGAAGCTGTTTGTTCTTGATAGATGGACAAGTAAGGTAATTTCTGAGGTTCATTGTTCAGTGTTGGCCGGTCATCCTGGGATTTTTGGTACCAGAGATTTGGTTGCTAGGTCCTTTTGGTGGCCTTCCTTGTCGCGGGATGTGCGTACTTTTGTGCAGTCCTGTGGGACTTGCGCCCGGGCCAATCCTTGCTGTTCCCGCGCTAGTGGGTTGCTTTTGCCTTTGCCGGTCCCTGAGAGGCCCTGGACGCATATTTCCATGGATTTTATTTTGGATCTTCCTGTTTCCCAGAAGATGTCTGTTATCTGGGTAGTTTGTGACCGGTTCTCTAAAATGGTCCATCTGGTACCTTTGCCCAAGTTGCCTTCCTCCTCAGATTTGGTTTCATTGTTTTTTCAGCATGTGGTTCGTTTGCATGGCATTCCGGAGAATATTGTGTCTGACAGAGGTTCTCAGTTTGTTTCTAGGTTTTGGCGGGCCTTTTGTGCTAGGATGGGCATTGATTTGTCTTTTTCTTCGGCGTTTCATCCTCAGACTAATGGCCAAACTGAGCGAACTAATCAGACCTTGGAAACCTATTTGAGATGCTTTGTGTCTGCTGATCAGGATGATTGGGTGGCTTTCTTGCCGTTGGCCGAGTTTGCCCTTAATAATAGGGCTAGTTCGGCTACTTTGGTTTCACCTTTCATTTGTAATTTTGGTTTTCATCCTCGTTTTTCTTCGGGGCAGGTTGAGCCTTCTGATTGTCCTGGTGTGGATTCTGTGGTTGACAGGCTGCAGCGGATTTGGACTCATGTGGTGGACAATTTGACATTGTCTCAGGAAAAGGCTCAACGTTTTGCTAACCGCCGTCGGTATGTTGGTCCCCGGCTTCGTGTGGGGGATTTGGTTTGGTTGTCTTCTCGTCATGTTCCTATGAAGGTTTCTTCCCCTAAGTTTAAGCCTCGGTTTATTGGTCCTTATAAGATTTCTGAAATTATCAATCCGGTGTCTTGTCGTTTGGCTCTTCCAGCCTCTTTTGCCATTCATAATGTTTTCCATAGATCTTTGTTACGGAGATATGTGGTGCCCGTTGTTCCCTCGGTTGATCCTCCTGCCCTGGTGTTGGTTGAGGGAGAGTTGGAATATGAGGTTGAGAAAATTTTGGATTCTCGTTTTTCGAGGCGGAGGCTTCAGTATCTTGTCAAGTGGAAGGGTTATCGCCAGGAGTATAATTCTTGGGTTGTTGCCTCCGATGTCCATGCCACCGATTTGGTTCATGCTTTTCACTTGGCTCGTCCTGATCGGCCTGGGGGCTCTGGTGAGGGTTCGGGGACCCCTCCTCAAGGAAGGGGGGGGTACTGTTGTGAATTCCGCTCTTGGGCTCCCTCCGGTGGTTGTAAGTGGCACTTTTGTGAGTTCTGCTCTTGGGCTCCCTCCGGTGGTTTTAAGTGGAATGGCTGCTCCTTGGATTTAGCAGTCAGCAGCTGCTTCTACTAATTGTCTTTCTGCTCGGCTATTTAGCCTGGTTCTTCCCTTCAGCTTGTGCCACTTGTCTATGGTTCCTGGTTGGATTCACATCTCTGCTTGGATTTCCCTGATATCCTGACCAGTTCAGCAAAGATAAGTCCTTGCTTTGCTCTTCTCTGTCCACTGGTTGTGGACTTCATTGTTCGGTACATTCTATGTTTTTGTCCAGCTTGTCAGTATGGATTAATTCTGTTTAGCTGGAAGCTCTGGGAAGCAGATTTACCCTCCACACCTTTAGTCAGGTGTGGAGATTTTTGTAAACTCTGTGGTGGATTTTTCTAGTTTTTAATACTGACCGCACAGTATTCCGTCCTGTTCTTTCTATCTAGCTAGACTGGCCTCCTATGCTACTTCCTGGTTTCATTCTACGCATGTCTTTTCCCTCTCCACTCACAGTCATTATTTGTGGGGGGCTATCTATTTTTGGGGGATTTTCTCTGAGGCAAGTTAGCTTTCCTGTTTCTATCTTTAGGGGTAGTTAATTCTCAGGCTGTGTCGAGGTGTCTAGGGAGTGACAGGTACATCCCACGGCTGCTTCTAGGGTGGTGTTGAGCTTAGGAACTGTGGTCAGTACAGGTACCACCTCCTTCAGAGCTTGTCCCATGTTGCTCCTAAACCACCAGTTTATAACAACCCCCGTTCTTTCATGTGCTGCTCCCATCCTGCGCCCCTGTTCTGTCATGTGCTGCTCCCATCCTGCGCCCCTGTTCTGTCATGTGCTGCTCCCATCCTGCGCCCGTTCTGTCATGTGCTGCTGCCATCCTGCACCCCCATTCTGTCATGTGCTGCTCCCATCCTGCGCCCGTTCTGTCATGTGCTGCTGCCATCCTGCGTCCCCATCCTGTCATGTGCTGCTGCCATCCTGCGCCCCCGTTCTGTCATGTGCTGCTTCCATCCTGCGCCCCTGTTCTGTCCTGTGCTGCTGCCATCCTGCGCTCCCGTTCTGTCATGTGCTGCTGCCATCCTGCGCCCCCGTTCTGTCATGTGCTGCTGCCATCCTGCGCCCCCGTTCTGTCATGTGCTGCTGCCATCCTGCGCCCCCGTTCTGTCATGTGCTGCTGCCATCCTGCGCCCCCGTTCTGTCATGTGCTGCTGCCATCCTGCACCCCCGTTCTGTCATGTGCTGCTGCCATCCTGCGCCCCCGTTCTGTCATGTGCTGCTGCCATCCTGCGCCCCCATTCTGTCATGTGCTGCTGCCATTCTGCGCCCCGTTCTGTCATGTGCTGCTGCCATCCTGCGCCCCCGTTCTGTCATGTGCTGCTGCCATCCTGCGCCCGTTCTGTCATGTGCTGCTGCCATCCTGCGCCCCCGTTCTGTCATGTGCTGCTGCCATCCTGCGCCCCCGTTCTGTCATGTGCTGCTGCCATCCTGCGCCCCCGTTCTGTCATGTGCTGCTGCCATCCTGCGCCCCCGTTCTGTCATGTGCTGCTGCCATCCTGCGCTCCCGTTCTGTCATGTGCTGCTGCCATCCTGCGCCCCCGTTCTGTCATGTGCTGCTGCCATCCTGCGCCCCGTTCTGTCATGTGCTGCTGCCATCCTGCGCCCCCGTTCTGTCATGTGCTGCTGCCATCCTGCGCTCCCGTTCTGTCATGTGCTGCTGCCATCCTGCGCCCGTTCTGTCATGTGCTGCTCCCATCCTGCCCCCGTTCTGTCATGTGCTGCTCCCATCCTGTGCCCCCGTTCTTTCATGCGCTGCTCCCATCCTGCGCCCCTGTTCTGTCATGTGCTGCTCCCATCCTGCGCCCGTTCTGTCATGTGCTGCTGCCATCCTGCGCCCCCGTTCTGTCATGTGCTGCTCCCATCCTGCGCCCGTTCTGTCATGTGTTGCTGCCATCCTGCGTCCCCATCCTGTCATGTGCTGCACCCATCCTGCACCTCCATTCGGTCATGTGCTGCTGCCATCCTGCGCCCCCGTTCTGTCATATGCTGCTGCCATCCTGCACCCCCGTTCTGTCATGTGCTGCTTCCATCCTGCGCCCCCGTTCTGTCATGTGCTGCTGCCATCCTGCGCCCCCGTTCTGTCATGTGCTGCTGCCATCCTGCGCCCCCGTTCTGTCATGTGCTGCTGCCATCCTGCGCCCCCATTCTGTCATGTGCTGCTGCCATTCTGCGCCTCGTTCTGTCATGTGCTGCTGCCATCCTGCGCCCCCGTTCTGTCATGTGCTGCTGCCATCCTGCGCCCGTTCTGTCATGTGCTGCTGCCATCCTGCCCCCGTTCTGTCATGTGCTGCTGCCATCCTGCGCCACCATTGTATTATATGCCCCCCATAAGATGCTCCATTATATATGCCCCGTATGCTGCTGCCATATATAAAAAAAAAAAATACCATACTCACCTATCGTCGCTGGGCGTCGAGTGCTGGGAGCCTGAGCAGGCGGGGACACCGGCGAGCTGTGGGGGTCAGGTGCCGGTATCACCGCCAGCTCAGGCCCCCAGCACTTGCTATATTCACCTGTCTGTCCCGTTCCAGCGCTGCGCGCCGCCATCTTCCGGCTCCTCTGGCTGTGACTGTTCAGTCAGAGGGCGGCGCCGCCGCGCATTAAGCGTGTCATCGCGCCCTCTGAACTGGGAACGTCACAGCAGAGGACCCAGGACACGCAACGCTGGAACGGGGGACAGGTGAATATACTTTCCCTCCTGGCGGTCCCTGACTCTCCGGTGGAGATCGCGGTGTGCGTTCAGTGTTACGCATACCGCGATCTCCTGGGAGCGTCACTCTGTGGGGGCCAGACTGCGCCGGCGCTTGCGCTTGCGCAGTCTATAAAGGCTTCGGACAAAGTGACGCTCCCAGCGTTATATTATAGATGTTGTTCAATAGGTGGTATACTTATTTAAGTGATATTGATATTTTGAAGGTAATTTATATCCATTATTACCATTTTTCCAGCCATACCTGCCGGTTGTTCCTGTGTTTTTGTTTTGTTCCCTATTTTTATGCATTATATACATGCTTTTAAACAACAAAGAAGAATTGCAAATGCACTCACCAACTGCAGTTAAAGGTGTTTATTCAAACACAAAGCAGGACATCTTCACGGCACGGAAGATGCTTTTATCTTTGTTATAAATAAAATTTATATATTTTATCGGTTCTTAGCCTAGTGCTAATAATTGTGGTATCATAGGTGTTAATTATTGCGTCTGTAGTTACACAAGCTATAAAATGAGCATGCTATTTAACCTGCCTAGATAACCATTAAGAAAAAAAAAATTTCTGTTTTTATGTCAAGTTGATCACTTTTTGTTCCATCCGTGAGACAAAGTGAAATAATAATGATAATAATAATATTTTCATTATAGCTCCAACATATTCCACAGTGTTTTACAATCCAACATCGACATGTACATACAATAAAGACATTACATAGTATCAAATAATTTGACAGAGGAGGAGTGAGGGCCCTGTTCACAAACTTACAATTTATAAAGAAATAGCGGGGATACAATAGATAAAAAGTTCTTGTCATGTTTGGTCCAGCTGAGTCACCCCGCGGGCAAGAGGTACTCGGTACCGGGTCCTGCTGTTTCACAGGGGAATGTCACGGTGGCTGTGACCCGGTCCGTGGCCCTGGGCGCCCATGTAAAAGGGAAAGGTTTTTACAGGGATAAAGTTTATGTTCTTGATGCCACCTGTGGTATTCGGTCAGGGTGACCGACGCTGCTTTAAGGGGTCCGCTGGGGTGATGTTATGGCAGCTAGATGGTATACCTTCCCACAGGTGAAGTATGTCCCCAGGGCTTCCCAGTATGTAGATGGTGGTATGGTGAATGGCGCAGTGAAGAACAAGGACACAAGTTTGCAGTCTCTTTACCTTTACTGAAGACTTCAGCATCCACAGTCCAGAGCACCAGACCACAGGGCAGGCAGAGTCCGGCCGGTTTGGAGGCAAGTCCAGAGTTCCCTTTTCCAGGTGGAAATCAGTAGCCTTCCCTTGCGCTGCAGTGGTGTAGTCCCTTACTGCCTATGGCTTCACATAAGGGTCTCACAGATGCGATGTTTCGCTCTCTCTGTCCCCCGTATAGGATAGGACAAAACCCGCATGACTGGTGACTTGAGCCTGTTTATAGGGTCTCTTAGATAACCCGGCTCTGTGGGTGTCACCGTGCCTCCTGACTGTAGGTGCAGACAGCTAACCTGCAATTAGCTGTCCTGTCGGTCTCTGAAATAAGGCGTAGAAGTCCTTACTCCCTCAGTGTTCCGGCTACCGGGATTTTGCGCCTCAGAAGGAGGCAACCTGAGCAGCGCTGGTCCCCTTCTGGTATCCTCTCCTTTGCTTCTACTACCTTCACGCTCGCTGCAATACAATTCTGCCTTTCAATGTCTCTTTCTGGGAGCTGCAGCTCCGAGGGCATGCACTGCTCGGTGGACCCTCTGTCCTCCTCAGACTACTGTCTGGAACTCACTCAGCTGAGCTCAGCCAGCAACTAAATTCTGTCTGGAACTGACTGACTTTCCCTACAGACTACCAGTTATATATATGAGGAGTGTCCTAATAAATAGGAGCAGAAGCTCCCCCTGGGGGCCTGGAGCGTGAATGTGTTGCATGTTTGTGATACATGGATGCAGTTATCCTTTCTTGCCTCCAAACTTAGCATCACTCTCCCCGAGAGGAAAGCAATACCACTGCGACGACCAGGACCCTGGGGCACCGCACAGCCATCACTGAAATAAATGGGGGGCTTCATATAAAGCTGCATGATCCGGTCATCAGCCAGGATCTGTCTAAGTACAGTTACCAAGTTTTATTGGGTGCATGGAGGATGTGGAGACTGATGAATAGGAGGGACCACATTTTGAAGAAAATGGCGAAAGGGACAATAGGGAAGAGTTAAATTAGTAAAGTGAGGTGAATGGCCTGTATAAAGAGATGTGTTTTAAGAGTACTCTTAAAATATGGGGCCTAGGAATTAATCGGATTGTCTGGCGTAGTGCATTCCAGAAAACTGAGAGTAAGAGAGAAGTCTTGGAGACGGAGGTGGGAAGTTCAAATTATGGAGGATGTTAGTCTTTTATCAGTTGCAGAACAGAGAGCACAGGTAGGGTGATAGGAAGAGATGAGGGAGGATGTGTTTGGTGATGCAGAACTGAAAATAACTTTGTTGGTGAGAGTGTTAAGTTTAATTTGTACTCTGGAGCAGGTGGGTAACCAGTGCAATGACTGGCACAGGGTGAAGGCATCGGTATAGCGGTTATAAAAAAAAATACAACCTTGGCTGCCACATTCAGGATGGATTAGAGAGGAAAGAGTTTAGTAAGAAGGAGACCGATCAATAGAGAGTTTCAGTAGTACAGACAAGAAGGAATAAGAGGGACAGTAAGAGTTTTTGTGGTTTCAAAAGTGAGAACAAGTTGGGTTCTAGAGAGGTCTTCAACTCCGTCACGACATGCACTGGACTAGCATGACGCATGTCGTGTCCCTCCCTTTGATGTGGACTCTGGGGCTGAGCCCACATCTTTCCCGGCACATGTCAGCTGTTTTGAACAGCTAACATGTGCCTCTAACAGCCGCGGGTAGAATCACGATCCACTTGTGGCTGTTAACCCGTTAAATGCCGCTGCCAATCTCTGACAGGGGCATTTAATGGCATTGCGCCGGAAGCATGTCACTAATTCCGCCCGTCGGTGACCCCATCACATGATCGCGGGTCACATGACAACCGGAGGTCTCCAGCAGACCTCTATAGTTGTCATTGCCAGATTGCTTTGAGCACCGCCCGTTGGTTGGCACTTATAGCAAATGAGCATTTCTTCTACATACAGGCCATTTGATCATCGCCTGTGTGTAGCAGAGGCTATCGAGTTATCACAACTTCTGGTCTCCCATCGAGACTTTTGAAGCATGCAAAAAGTAAAAAAAAAAAGTTCTTAAAAATATTTAAAAAAAATTATAAAAGTTCAAATCACCCCAATTTGCCCCATTCAAAATAAAACAAAAAATAAATGAAATATACACATATTTGGTATCACCACGTTCATAATCACCCGATCTATAAAGCTATAAAAAGAATTAATCCATTCGGTAAACGGCATAGCAAAAAAAAAAATACCGCCTGAATTACATTTTTTTTGGTCGCTTCAACATTGAATTAAAATGCAATAACAGGTGATCAAAAGATCGTATCCACATCAAAATTATATAATTAAAAATGTCAGCTTGGCACACAAAAAATAAGCCCTCACCAAGCCCCAGATCACGAAAAATGGAGATGCTATTTTTTTTAACAAACTTTGGATTTTTTTTTCACCAGTTAAATAAAAAACAACCTTCACAGAAAAATAAAAAAGTTATTGCTCTGGGAAGAAGGGGAGCGAAAAACAGAAACGCTAAAACAATAAAGGTCATGAAGGTGTTAGGGTATGTGCACACGATGCGGAAAACGCTGCGGATCCGCAGCGTTTCCACAGCTGCGGGTCCGCAGCAGTTTCCCATGAGTTTACAGTTCAATGTCAACCTATGGGAAACAAAAAACGCTGTGCACATGCTGCGGAAAAAAATGCGCGGAAACGCAGCAGTTTACATTCCGCAGCATGTCACTTCTTTCTGCGGATTCCACTGCGGTTTTACAGCTGCTCCAATAGAAATCCGCAGAAAAACCGCAGAAAAGTCGCGGTAGATGCGCAATAAATCCGCAGCGGTTTTGCACTGCGGATTTATCAAATCCACTGTGGAAAAATCCGCAGTGGACCAGAATACGTGTGCACATACCCTAAATGTACAAATGGCATTCACTAGTAGAGTGTGGGGTGAATTACAGCTCTTTGACTTTGGGACTTTAGCAGTGCATTCTACCAGTGCATTCTTAGACCAGAGTGCACACCAATTTTTCCTTAAGGTCATGGATTGGGCCTAGCCTATCCTAGCCAGATCACTGAAAATATCATCTTGTCACGCAAAATACAAGCTGCCATACAGCTTCATCAGCAGAGAAATAAAAAAAATTATACCTCTCAGAATATTGCAATGCAAAAGTACTTATTTGTTCTATAAAAGTTTCTATCTATTGTATAAAAGGGGCAAAACATAAAAAAAATACATAAATGAAGTATTGCTGAAATGATACTGACCCAAAGAGTAAAGCTGCCTTATCAATTTTACATCATACAAAGCGACATAAAACCACTCCCCAAAAAGCAATTCCTTGCTGGTTTTTGTTCTTTCTGCCTTCCAAAAATCAGAATATCAAGTGATCAAAAAATGTTATGTGCCTGAAAATGACACCAATAAAACCGACCACTTGTTAAACAAAAAACAAGCCCCCACATGACTCTGTCAACAGAAATATAGAAAAAGTATTGCTCTCAAAATATGGTAATGCAAAAACTAGTTTTTGCAAAAAAAAAGTCTTTCACCAGAAGAAACCATTCAACTTGAAGGAGCTGGAGCAGTTATGCATGTGGGAATAGGCAAAAATCCCAGTGGCAAGATGTGAAAAGTGCATAGAGACTTATCCAAAGCGACTTGCACCTGTAATTGCCCCAAAAGGAGGCTCTACAAAGTACTGACTGTAGGGGGGGGGGGGGTGAATAGTTATCGACACTGAAGTTTTCAGTGATATTTTCCTTATTTGTTGTTTGTTTCATAATAAAAAGAAAACCAAATGTTCACAGTTGTAGGCATGATCCTTACTAGAGATGAGTGAACCTTTTAAAGTTCGTTTCGATTTGCCGAACGTTTAGATGTTCACCGAACAACATGTTTACTGAACAGTTCGACGAACGTACCTGAAACCCATTAAATTCAATAGGAGGCCAAACCAAACATACACAACACCTAAAGGGGTAACAAAAAGCTCCCCAAACACCTAAACATAGGAGCAGACATCATGAAAAGTGGCATCAATTGACCCACAGTAGACTTGCACATGGCACAGCAGCAGTCAGCCATGGGCCATGCATGAGGGATCAGGGTCTGGTCCCGAATTTACAGCTTTGAATTGATGTTCAATGAGGACCTGGTGTTTAAGGGAGCGGTGTAAGCCTTCTCTGCTGCAAGCCCCGATACGTCATGCAATAGCTCCATTTTTTTTCCAGCCACACTCAGAAGGCACAAACATCAGTTTCATACACTACTATTGGTAGAAAATGTAAGGAAAGAATCACAGGTAGTTAACTGATCAATTTACCCATAGTAGAACCTTTTATAATGGCACAGAAGCAGTCTACCATGGGCCAGACATGAGGTATCAGCAGGGCTGGACTGGGACTAAAATTCAGCCCTGGCATTTGAAGTTACACAGGCTCACTTGTCCCATGCTGACTGTATAATATCTTTGTACACTTATAGGCAGGGCCGGTTTTAGGCAAAGTGGGGCCCTACGCCTAGGCAAAGTTTAAAATGGGGCCCAAAATGCTAACATATTGCACATCACACAAAAGCATTTCGGTTGTATTTACAAGCGCTGAGTTCAGGCCGCTAAATGAGTTTGATCGACAATACTGAAGTTGTTCAACACTTGTTTCCCGGCCTCTTTCCACCGTCTGAGAAAGAATGATGGGACAGAACCATCACTAACAGATCACTAACCGATCCCCATACAGTATCATGTTATCAGCAGCACATCTACAGTTTACAGCGGCGATGTGCTGCTGAGAACAATGATTTTTGTTACACCCTATAGTCCTCCATATATTAAAATACACTGCTCAGTCCTCCACATAGTATAATACACTCCTCATAGTCCTCCATATAGCATAATACACTCCTCATAGGGCTCCATATAGTATAATGCACCGCCATAGTCATCCATGTAGTACAATTCACTTCCCATAGTATAATGCACCCCATAGTTCTTCATATAGTATAACGTATTCCCCATAGTCCTCGGTACAGTATAATGCAGCCCACATACAGTTAGGTCCATATATATTTGGACAGAGACAACATTTTTCTAATTTTGGTTATAGACATTACCACAATGAATTTTAAACAAAACAATTCAGATGCAGTTGAAGTTCAGACTTTTAGCTTTCATTTGAGGGTATCCACATTAAAATTGGATGAAGGGTTTAGGAGTTTCAGCTCCTTAACATGTGCCACCCTGTTTTTAAAGGGACCAAAAGTAATTGGACAATTGACTCCAAGGCTATTTCATGGACAGGTGTGGGCAATCCCTTCTTTATGTCATTCTCAATTAAGCAGATAAAAGGCCTGGAGTTGATTTGAGGTGTGGTGCTTGCATTTGGAAGGTTTTGCTGTGAAGTAAACATGTGGTCAAAGGAGCTCTCCATGCAGGTGAAACAAGCCATCCTTAAGCTGCGAAAACAGAAAAAACCCATCCGAGAAATTGCTGCAATATTAGGAGTGGCAAAATCTACAGTTTGGTACATCCTGAGAAAGAAAGAAAGCTCTGGTGAACTCATCAATGCAAAAAGACCTGGGCGCCCACAGAAGACAACAGTTGTGGATGATCACAGAATAATCTGCATGGTGAAGAGAAACCCCTTCACAACAGCCAACCAAGTGACCAACACTCTCCAGGAGGTCGGCGTATCAATATCCAAATCTACCATAAAGAGAAGACTGCATGAAAGTAAATACAGAGGGTTCACTGCACGGTGCAAGCAACTCATAAGCATCAAGAATGAAAAGGCTAGACTGGACTTTGCTAAAAAAAATCTAAAAAAGGCAGCACAGTTCTGGAAGAACATTCTTTGGACAGATGAAACCAACACCAACCTCTACCAGAATGATGGAAAGAGAAAAGTATGGCGAAGGCGTGGTACAGCTCATGATCCAAAGCATACCAAATCATCTGTAACACACGGCAGAGGCAGTGTGACGGCTTGGGCATGCATGGCTGCCAGTGGCACTGGGTCACTAGTGTTTATTGATGATGTGACAAAGGACAGAAGCAGCCGAATGAATTCTGAGGTATTCAGAGACATACTGTGTGCTCAGATCCAGCCAAATGCAGCCAAACTGATTGGTCATCGTTTCATACTACAGATGGACAATGACCCAAAACATAAAGCCAAAGCAACCCAGGAGTTTATTAAAGCAAAGAAGTGGAATATTCTTGAATGGCCGAGTCAGTCACCTGATCTCAACCCAATTGAGCAGCATTTCACTTGTAAAAGACCAAACTTCAGACAGAAAGGCCCACGAACAAACAGCAACTGAAAACCACTGCAGTGAAGGCCTGGCAGAGCTTCAAAAAGGAGGAAACACAGCATCTGGTGATGTCCATGAGTTCAACACTTCAGGCAGTCATTGCCAACAAAGGGTTTTCAACCCAAGTACTAAAAATGAACATTTAATTTAAAATTATTGAATCTGTCCAATTACTTTTGGTCCCTTTAAAAACAGGGTGGCACATGTTAAGGAGCTGAAACTCCTAAACCCTTCATCCAATTTTAATGTGGATACCCTCAAATGAAAGCTGAAAGTCTGAACTTCAACTGCATCTGAATTGTTTTGTTTAAAATTCATTGTGGTAATGTCTATAACCAAAATTAGAAAAATGTTGTCTCTGTCCAAATATATATGGACCTAACTGTATAGTATAATGTAGCCACCACCCTACAGAATATAATGCGGCAACCACAGAGTATAATGCAGCCACCCCACAGTATAATGCCGCCACCCCACAGAGTATAATGCAGCCACCCCACAGAGTATAATGTAACCCCATAGAATATAATACAGCCCACCTCCCCATAATATATAATGTAGCCCCCCATAGAATATAATGCAGCCCCCCATAGTATATAACACAACCTCCCCCATAGTATATAACACAACCTCCCCCATAGAATATAATATACCCCCGCAATAGTATATACCACAGCCACATAGTACATAGCATGGCCTCCCCATAGAATATACTATACTCCCCATAGTATATAGCAAAGCCCGCATAGTATATAGCACAGCCCGCATAGTAGATAACACAGCCCACACAGCAGTATACAGCACAGCCCACACAGTAGTATATACAGCACAACCCAAACAGTAGTATATACAGCACAGCCCACACAGTAGTATATACAGCACAGCCCACACAGTAGTATATACAGCACAGCCCGCACAGTGGTATATCCAGCACAGCTCGCACAGTGGTATATCCAGCACAGCCCGCACAGTGGTATATCCAGCACAGCCCGCACAGTGGTATATCCAGCACAGCCCGCACAGTGGTATATCCAGCACAGCCCGCACAGTGGTATATCCAGCACAGCCAACACAGTGGTATATCCAGCACAGCCCGCACAGTGGTATATCCAGCACAGCCCACACAGTGGTATATACAGCACAGCCCGCACAGTGGTATATCCAGCACAGCCCGCACAGTGGTATATACAGCACAGCCCGCACAGTGGTATATCCAGCACAGCTCGCACAGTGGTATATACAGCACAGCCCACATCTCTCCTCCTCCTCCCCCCGAGAATGTCCCCATAGTCCAGTAAAAAAACACAAAAAAAACACTCCTCACCTTTCCTCGTGCCCTGCGTTGCTTCCTGCTCCTGTCTCAGCGGCTGCAGTCTGCCCGGGACACAGCAGGTGCGCGATGATATGACATCATCGCGCACCCACAGTGTCAGAGGCAGAGCGGGTAATGATGGGAGAGGGAGCGTCTGTAGATGCCGGTACAGTTGAATGCGACGGCAGGGGGGTGAGTCGGCGGCGGCGGGGGGAGGCGGATCTAGCGGCCCACGACTGGCACCGGCCCTTCTGGCATTTGCCAGAAGTGCCCGATGGCCAGTCCAGCCGTGGGTATCAGGATGGGGGCCAGCATTTTCAGCTTGGAATTGAAGTTTCAATGAGGACCTGGTGGTTAAGGGAGCAGTGTAAACCTTATCTGGGAGCACTGATACCTCATGCAACACCTCCATTTTTTTTTCTTTTCCAGCTACACTCTAACATAGTTAGTAAGGCCGAAAAAAGACATTTGTCCATCCAGTTCAGCCTATATTCCATCATAATAAATCCCCAGATCTACGTCCTTCTACAGAACCTAATTGTATGACACAATATTGTTCTGCTCCAGGAAGACATCCAGGCCTCTCTTGAACCCCTCGACTGATTTCGCCATCACCACCACCTGAGGAGGTGGTGATGGCGAACTCAGTCGAGGGGTTCAAGAGAGGCCTGGATGTCTTCCTGGAGCAGAACAATATTGTATCATACAATTATTAGGTTCTGTAGAAGGACGTAGATCTGGGGATTTATTATGATGGAATATAGGCTGAACTGGATGGACAAATGTCTTTTTTCGGCCTTACTAACTATGTTACTATGTTACTATGTTACTATGTTACCTCCTCAGGCAAGCAATTCCAGATTCTCACTGCCCTAACAGTAAAGAATCCTCTTCTATGTTGGTGGAAAAACCTTCTCTCCTCCAGACGCAAAGAATGCCCCCTTGTGCCCGTCACCTTCCTTGGTATAAACAGATCCTCAGCGAGATATTTGTATTGTCCCCTTATATACTTATACATGGTTATTAGATCGCCCCTCAGTCGTCTTTTTTCTAGACTAAATAATCCTAATTTCGCTAATCTATCTGGGTATTGTAGTTCTCCCATCCCCTTTATTAATTTTGTTGCCCTCCTTTGTACTCTCTCTAGTTCCATTATATCCTTCCTGAGCACCGGTGCCCAAAACTGGACACCGTACTCCATGTGCGGTCTAACTAGGGATTTGTACAGAGGCAGTATAATGCTCTCATCATGTGTATCCAGACCTCTTTTAATGCACCCCATGATCCTGTTTGCCTTGGCAGCTGCTGCCTGGCACTGGCTGCTCCAGGTAAGTTTATTATTAACTAGGATCCCCAAGTCCTTCTTCCTGTCAGATTTACCCAGTGGTTTCCCGTTCAGTGTGTAATGGTGATATTGATTCCTTCTTCCCATGTGTATAACCTTACATTTATCATTGTTAAACCTCATCTGCCACCTTTCAGCCCAAGTTTCCAACTTATCCAGATCCATCTGTAGCAGAATACTATCTTCTCTTGTATTAACTGCTTTACATAGTTTTGTATCATCTGCAAATATCGATATTTTACTGTGTAAACCTTCTACCAGATCATTAATGAATATGTTGAAGAGAACAGGTCCCAATACTGACCCCTGCGGTACCCCACTGGTCACAGCGACCCAGTTAGAGACTATACCATTTATAACCACACTCTGCTTTCTATCACTAAGCCAGTTACTAACCCATTTACACACATTTTCCCCCAGACCAAGCATTCTCATTTTGTGTACCAACCTCTTGTGCGGCACGGTATCAAACGCTTTGGAAAAATCTAGATATACCACGTCCAATGACTCACCGTGGTCCAGCCTATAGCTTACCTCTTCATAAAAACTGATTAGATTGGTTTGACAGGAGCGATTTCTCATAAACCCATGCTGATATGGAGTTAAACAGTTATTCTCATTGAGATAATCCAGAATAACATCCCTCAGAAACCCTTCAAATATTTTACCAACAATAGAGGTTAGACTTACTGGCCTATAATTTCCAGGTTCACTTTTAGAGCCCTTTTTGAATATTGGCACCACATTTGCTATGCGCCAATCCTGCGGAACAGACCCTGTCGCTATAGAGTCCCTAAAAATAAGAAATAATGGTTTATCTATTACATTACTTAGTTCTCTTAGTACTCTTGGGTGTATGCCATCCGGACCCGGAGATTTATCTATTTTAATCTTATTTAGCCGGTTTCGCACCTCTTCTTGGGTTAGATTGGTGACCCTTAATATAGGGTTTTCATTGTTTCTTGGGATTTCACCTAGCATTTCATTTTCCACCGTGAATACCGTGGAGAAGAAGGTGTTTAATATGTTAGCTTTTTCCTCGTCATCTACAACCATTCTTTCCTCACTATTTTTTAAGGGGCCTACATTTTCAGTTTTTATTCTTTTACTATTGATATAGTTGAAGAACAGTTTGGGATTAGTTTTACTCTCCTTAGCAATGTGCTTCTCTGTTTCCTTTTTGGCAGCTTTAATTAGTTTTTTAGATAAAGTATTTTTCTCCCTATAGTTTTTTAGAGCTTCAATGGTGCCATCCTGCTTTAGTAGTGCAAATGCTTTCTTTTTACTGTTAATTGCCTGTCTTACTTCTTTGTTTAGCCACATTGGGTTTTTCCTATTTCTAGTCCTTTTATTCCCACAAGGTATAAACCGCTTACACTGCCTATTTAGGATGTTCTTAAACATTTCCCAATTATTATCTGTATTCTTATTTCTGAGGATATTGTCCCAGTCTACCAGATTAAGGGCATCTCTAAGCTGGTCAAACTTTGCCTTCCTAAAGTTCAGTGTTTTTGTGACTCCCTGACAAGTCCCACTAGTGAAAGACAGGTGAAACTGCACAATATTGTGGTCGCTATTTCCTAGATGCCCGACCACCTGCAGATTTGTTATTCTGTCAGGTCTATTAGATAGTATTAGGTCTAAAAGTGCTGCTCCTCTGGTTGGATTCTGCACCAATTGTGAAAGATAATTTTTCTTGGTTATTAGCAGAAACCTGTTGCCTTTATGGGTTTCACAGGTTTCTGTTTCCCAGTTAATATCCGGGTAAAGTCCCCCATAACCAGGACCTCATAATGGGTTGCAGCTACATCTATCTGCTTTAGAAACAGGAACACATGGGCTACTTGCACAGTGAACAAGTCTGTATGATCATGTTCACACACCACCAAGAAACCTGAAGACACAAAAGAGAATAGTAAAACCAAAAACACTCAGTTTGAAAAAATGTTGCAGTAATCCGCAAGTGCTAGTAAAAGATGTAAAAAACAGGGTATTTGGTTGATACGTTTTTTGCAAAAAATGTATACTAAGCTGCTCTACCAATCTTCACGGTATACCCTTATCAGAGCAGTCCTAACTAATGTATGCAATCCCTATCTGATGTATTTAAAAACCTGATCATCTGTATATAACCTGTGTGAACAGGGTTCAGAGAGGAAAAATCCATGTGTGCATACAGGGTAGAACAGCTTTTGTGCAGATAGCCCAAGAGGAGTGGTGGAACTCCCCAGTCTTGTAGACACAAGAGAACAATTATGGAAACAGGAACACATGGGCTACTTGCACAGTGAACAAGTCTGTATGATCATGTTCACACACCACCAAGAAACCTGAAGACACAAAAGAGAATAGTAAAACCAAAAACACTCAGTTTGAAAAAATGTTGCAGTAATCCGCAAGTGCTAGTAAAAGATGTAAAAAACAGGGTATTTGGTTGATACGTTTTTTGCAAAAAATGTATACTAAGCTGCTCTACCAATCTTCACGGTATACCCTTATCAGAGCAGTCCTAACTAATGTATGCAATCCCTATCTGATGTATTTAAAAACCTGATCATCTGTATATAACCTGTGTGAACAGGGTTCAGAGAGGAAAAATCCATGTGTGCATACAGGGTAGAACAGCTTTTGTGCAGATAGCCCATGATCATACAGACTTGTTCACTGTGCAAGTAGCCCATGTGTTCCTGTTTCCATAATTGTTCTCTTGTGTCTACAAGACTGGGGAGTTCCACCACTCCTCTTGGGCTATCTGCACAAAAGCTGTTCTACCCTGTATGCACACATGGATTTTTCCTCTCTGAACCCTGTTCACACAGGTTATATACAGATGATCAGGTTTTTAAATACATCAGATAGGGATTGCATACATTAGTTAGGACTGCTCTGATAAGGGTATACCGTGAAGATTGGTAGAGCAGCTTAGTATACATTTTTTGCAAAAAACGTATCAACCAAATACCCTGTTTTTTACATCTTTTACTAGCACTTGCGGATTACTGCAACATTTTTTCAAACTGAGTGTTTTTGGTTTTACTATTCTCTTTTGTGTCTTCAGGTTTCTTGGTGGTGTGTGAACATGATCATACAGACTTGTTCACTGTGCAAGTAGCCCATGTGTTCCTGTTTCCATAATTGTTCTCTTGTGTCTACAAGACTGGGGAGTTCCACCACTCCTCTTGGGCTATCTGCACAAAAGCTGTTCTACCCTGTATGCACACATGGATTTTTCCTCTCTGAACCCTGTTCACACAGGTTATATACAGATGATCAGGTTTTTAAATACATCAGATAGGGATTGCATACATTAGTTAGGACTGCTCTGATAAGGGTATACCATGAAGATTGGTAGAGCAGCTTAGTATACATTTTTTGCAAAAAACGTATCAACCAAATACCCTGTTTTTTACATCTTTTACTAGCACTTGTGGATTACTGCAACATTTTTTCAAACTGAGTGTTTTTGGTTTTACTATTCTCTTTTGTGTCTTCAGGTTTCTTGGTGGTGTGTGAACATGATCATACAGACTTGTTCACTGTGCAAGTAGCCCATGTGTTCCTGTTTCCATAATTGTTCTCTTGTGTCTACAAGACTGGGGAGTTCCACTACTCCTCTTGGGCTATCTGCACAAAAGCTGTTCTACCCTGTATGCACACATGGATTTTTCCTCTCTGAACCCTGTTCACACAGGTTATATACAGATGATCAGGTTTTTAAATACATCAGATAGGGATTGCATACATTAGTTAGGACTGCTCTGATAAGGGTATACCGTGAAGATTGGTAGAGCAGCTTAGTATACATTTTTTGCAAAAAACGTATCAACCAAATACCCTGTTTTTTACATCTTTTACTAGCACTTGCGGATTACTGCAAAATTTTTTCAAACTGAGTGTTTTTGGTTTTACTATTCTCTTTTGTGTCTTCAGGTTTCTTGGTGGTGTGTGAACATGATCATACAGACTTGTTCACTGTGCAAGTAGCCCATGTGTTCCTGTTTCCATAATTGTTCTCTTGTGTCTACAAGACTGGGGAGTTCCACCACTCCTCTTGGGCTATCTGCACAAAAGCTGTTCTACCCTGTATATGCACACATGGATTTTTCCTCTCTGAACCCTGTTCACACAGGTTATATACAGATGATCAGGTTTTTAAATACATCAGATAGGGATTGCATACATTAGTTAGGACTGCTCTGATAAGGGTATACCGTGAAGATTGGTAGAGCAGCTTAGTATACATTTTTTGCAAAAAACGTATCAACCAAATACCCTGTTTTTTACATCTTTTACTAGCACTTGCGGATTACTGCAACATTTTTTCAAACTGAGTGTTTTTGGTTTTACTATTCTCTTTTGTGTCTTATCTGCTTTAGAAGTAGACTTTCCATGGTTTCTGTTATATTTGGGGGTTTGTTACAGACCCCAATGAGAATTTTGTTACCATTTTTCCCTCCATGAATTTCGACCCATATGGACTCGACATCCTCATTTCCTTCGCTAATATCCTCTCTTAAAGTGGACTTTTGACAAGACTTTACATAGAGACAAACCCCTCCTCCTCTCCGATTTTTACGATCCTTTCTAAACAGACTGTAACCCTGTAAGTTAACTGCCCAGTCATAGCTTTCATCTAACCATGTCTCGGTTATTCCCACTATGTCAAAGTTACCTGTAGATATTTCTGCTTCTAGTTCTTCCATCTTGTTTGTCAGGCTTCTGGCGTTTGCGAGCATGCAGTTTAGAGGATTTTGTTTTGTTCCAATCTCCTCACTGTGGATTGTTTTCGAAATGTTCTTACCTCCCTTCTGAGTATGTTTTCCTGGATCTTCTTTGTTCAAGTCTAATGTTTTTCTTCCCGTCCCCTCTTCTTCTAGTTTAACGCCCTCCTGATGAGTGTAGCGAGCCTTCTGGTGATTGTGTGTTTCCCAGGTTTGTTGAGGTGTAGTACGTCTCTGGCGAGGAGTCCATCGTACAAGTAATTCACACCGTGGTCCAGGAATCCGAATCCTTGTTGTCTGCACCATCGTCCTAGCCAGTTGTTTACATCAAGGATCCTGTTCCATCTCCTGGTGCCATGCCCGTCTACTGGAAGGATAGAAGAAAAAACTACCTGTGCATCCAGTTCCTTTACTTTCTTCCCCAACTCTTCAAAGTCTTTGCAGATTGTCGGTAGGTCCTTCCTTGCCGTGTCATTGGTGCCAACATGTATCAGAAGAAATGGGTGAACGTCCTTGGAGCTGAAGAGCTTTGATATCCTATCGGTCACATCCTTGATCATCGCACCTGGAAGGCAGCATACTTCTCTTGCGGTTATGTCCGGTCTGCAGATGGCTGCTTCTGTGCCTCTCAGTAGTGAGTCTCCCACCACCACCACTCTTCGTTGCTTCTTGGCTGTACTTTTTGCTGTCACTTGTTGCTGTGTGCCCTTTTCTTTTTTGCTTGCTGGTATTGCTTCATCCTTAGGTGTGCCATCTTCATCCTCTACAAAGATTTGATATCGGTTCTTCAGTTGTGTGGTTGGTGATTTCTCCATGGTCTTCTTGCTTCTTTTGGTCACATGCTTCCACTCATCTGCTTTTGGAGGTTCTCTGACACTTTTTTCACCTTCTGTGACCAGTAGAGATGCTTCTGTTCTGTCTAGAAAGTCTTCATTCTCTTTGATGAGTTTCAAAGTTGCTATTCTTTCCTCCAGACCCCGCACCTTTTCTTCTAAAAGGGCCACTAGTCTACACTTCTGACAGGTGAAATTTGATTCTTCTTCTGGTCGATCTGTGAACATGTAGCACATGCTGCAGCTCACCATGTAGGTTGTCACATCTGCCATGTTGCTCCTAGATCCTGCTGACTTGCTGTGTGTTATCCTTCTTGTGTAATCTACTCAGCCAAGCTCTCTTGCAATAATGTCCTACAGGCAAAAATTCGCGCGCCGTAAGGTGATGCTTTCCAAGCAGCTGGTCCCGGCTGTACCCAACGATCTTCTAGCTTAGGGAGACTCTTCGCTCTTCCCAGAAGGCACCTGGAATATGCAAATTAGCCTCTTCAAGCTTGAATCCCTGGTTTGGTGATGCTTTCCAAGCAGCTGGTCCCGGCTGTACCCAACGATCTTCTAGCTTAGGGAGACTCTTCGCTCTTCCCAGAAGGCACCTGGAATATGCAAATTAGCCTCTTCAAGCTTGAATCCCTGGTTTGGTGATGCTTTCCAAGCAGCTGGTCCCGGCTGTACCCAACGATCTTCTTGCTTAGGGAGACTCTTCGCTCTTCCCAGAAGGCACCTGGAATATGCAAATTAGCCTCTTCAAGCTTGAATCCCTGGTTTGGTGATGCTTTCCAAGCAGCTGGTCCCGGCTGTACCCAACGATCTTCTAGCTTAGGGAGACTCTTCGCTCTTCCCAGAAGGCACCTGGAATATGCAAATTAGCCTCTTCAAGCTTGAATCCCTGGTTTGGTGATGCTTTCCAAGCAGCTGGTCCCGGCTGTACCCAACGATCTTCTTGCTTAGGGAGACTCTTCGCTCTTCCCAGAAGGCACCTGGAATATGCAAATTAGCCTCTTCAAGCTTGAATCCCTGGTTTCTGATGGCATAAACATCAGTTTCATACAGTACTATTGATAGAAATATGTAAGGAAAGTATCACAGGTAATTGAGAAAAAGTACGTGCAGGCCTACCCGTCTGGTTGCCCTACTTCTACAGGCAACACACATGAAGGAGACCGAACTGCCTTATGGGTGTCTAGATTATGGAAGAAAGCAATCTCCGTGATACATATCTCCCCTCACATACAGTGCCAGTGACCTTGTCACAACATGTTAACTAAATACAGTATATTATTTTCATGCACTATGCTATTTATTTCTTTACTGCATGGTATTTAATCCTTATGTTTCTGTCTTTGCTTTTTTTACTTTAGTGGCTAGTGTGAACATGCACTTACATGTGGCATGCACATCAATTTATATCCCAGTTCATACCATTGGGTATTTTTACATTTCAAAATATTGTTTCTAACATCAGCAGCAGTAGCAAAAGCAGGCACAGAAGCCATGAAAAAGGTATCACAGATTGCAATAACTATAGATCAATGCATGACACTAAAAACGACACCATCGCCTTGTCTGTCTAGTCTGCGACTGAGGTGCAAAAGTCATTGGAGATCCGTGACTTTTTATTTTGATAAAAGTTAGGCGGTGTACACTTTCAAGGGGACTTTCAGCCGGATGCGCTTATCTGTCAGGACATCACCAGCAGCGCTGAAGACACATTCTGAGAGAATGCTGGCTGCTGGGCATGACAAGACCTCCAAAGCATGACAGGTGAGCTCAGGCCATTCTTTCATTTCATTTCATTAGCATTATTATTAAGCTCCAGAAACTCCTGTGCCATCCTCGCCAATTGATCACAACATGTCAGACTTGTACACTTTTCTGCTGGTGCACGGGTTGGTCTAAAAAATGTGTAAAATGAATCACAGAAATTGCTTTTGCGACTAAAGGTACCGTCACATTTAGCGACGATGCAGCGATCTAGATAACGATCCCGATCGCTGCAGCGTCGCTGTGTGGTCGCTGGAGAGCTGTCACACAGACAGCTCTCCAGCGACCAACTATGCGAAGTCCCCTGGTAACCAGGGTAAACATCGGGTTATTAAGCGCAGGGCCGCGCTTAATAACCCGAAGTTTACCCTGGTTACTAGTGTAAATGTAAAAAAAACCAAACACTACATACTTACATTCCGGTGTCTGTCCCCCGGCGCTGTGCTTCTCTGCACTGACTGTGAGCGCCAGCCGGAAAGCACAGCGGTGACGTCACCGCTGTGCTCTGCTTTCTGGCCAGCCGGCGCTCACAGTGCAGAGAAGCACAGCGCCGGGGGACAGACACCTGCACTGTTGGAATGCACGTCTCACTAAGGGAGAGGTTGAAGGCACAGGTGGAGGAGGCAGAAGCAGTGGAGGAAGTGTTAGATACAGAGGTTTGTCCCACAAACCTTGGGGATTCCAAGAGTTGTGAAGCTGCCCCTTAACCGCCTGCCCCCACAGCCATCACAGTCATCCAGTTCCCAGTCTGCAACATGTAACGCCTCTGCCCATGTTTGTTCATGCAGGTGTCAGTGTGAAATGCACCCTGGCATAGATTTTCGCAGGGAAAGGTTGATGTTGTCTGACACATGCTGGTATAGTGCAGGCACAGCTTTCTGAGATAAGTAATGGTGACTGGGCAGCTGGTAGTGGGGGACTGAGACATCCATCAACTTTTGGAAACCGTATGTATCCACCAGGCAGAAAGGCAGCATTTGGCATAGTCTCAGCTTTGCATGTGTAGGAAGAAACATTCTTTTACATGACCACAACTGTGGGACTGAGGGCTGGCTGCTGTGCTGACAGACGGCAGAGTAGAGTGAACAGGACAAACTGCTGGTCTGTGAGTGAGGTACAGGTGTAGATGTTATGGTGGATTGGGAAAGATGTGTTGTGCTAGGTGGCACAAAAACAGCAGGCTTCTCCACTTCCATACCAGCTGATGGACTCTCACTCACCCCAACAGTAATGGGTAAACAAGTGAATATTTTGTAGCTGGAAACCTGTGTAAGAATACTTGACCCAATGGCGGATTAGCAAGAAGCAGCAGATGTGGTTGATGGGAGGCCCACTAGTCGGCATTTCAGCACAGTGAGATTCCAAGACTAAGGCATGTTGATCGTGTGTGTGACAGTTCATGCATGTCGTTGTCAAATCATTGCAATTTTTTCTCCTACTGAGTTTTTTTTCCAACTTTAGCAGATAATGTGAGTTACATCATCCTTTGTGGTGTCAAACAAGGCCCAGGCTAGTCAACCCATGCCGCCCCTGCAAACTGCACATTCACTACCGGTGCTGGGGACAACCAGAGTTGGAGCTGAGGATGCAGTGCTTATTGTGGTTGCATTACTTTGTGTCTGTGTGGGAGGCTGCAATGTAACATTCTTGTCTTCCTCCTCCACCTTCTCTGCTGAGCTATTCACACCAAGTGGGATCTACAACTTCATCGTCCTCCTCTCTGTTCTCACACTCTTCACCCCAAGAGTAACCCCCTACTCTTCTGTAGCAGTTGGCTAACATCTTGTTTGGAGGGTGTTGGTGTTTCTCTCTGAGTCTACTTAAGCTAAGTGTCTCTTGCTTTGTTTATACTAGCTGTCTTTATTGTTAGTGGGGTTCGACTAGCCTTCCTTCCCTAAGCAGGTCTTACCACTAGGGTCTGGCAGGGATTAGGCATCCTGCTTGGCGATAGGTGCGGAACCTATTTAGGGTCTCTTAGGTCAGACAGTATGACGTTAGATCTGCCTAGGGGGTCTCAACTCCCCGTTTCCCTATTTTGGGTCCCCTACTCCTTATCCCATTGTGTTGCACTGAGCTTTTCCTTCACATTGCGTGACAGAGGCTACTTGATGCAGCGCTTGCCATCCACTGGAGCACATGTTCTTTCTGAGCCTCATCTACAAAGCATACCGCTGTGTGGCTGCCAAAGAAAGGGAGTCGAGTAGCCTGTCCAGTAACAGATATTGTTGGTTCTCTTTGAATAGGACGACACAGTGTTTGTTCAGCCGAGCTTTCATTAATATTAACACCTAACACACGTTGAACACCAAGCCTATTCCCCCTTCCACCACAACCTTTGCTTTTTCCCACTCTTGTTGTATGTACCATTCCTCTAACTAGTGTACCTGAATGACACTGTTATACCTAATGATTTTTAAGAGGAAATGTGGCCTTCTGATTTCTTACTGAAACACAGTGTTATCACAAACAATTTGGATTAGCATATTGGGCCTCCTAGCTGTACCCCAATATTAGGCCAATATTAGGCCCAATGATTTTTAAGTGGAAATGTGGTCTTCTGATTCCTCACTGCAGCACAGTTTTATCACAAACGATTTGGATTAGCACCTTGAGCCTCCTGGCTGAACCACAATATTAGGCATAGCAATTTTTGAGTTGTTATCTGGGCCTCTGGTTTATCACTGCAATGCAGTGTTATCACAAACGATTTGGAGTAGCAATTGGGGTCTCCTGAGTTTGCAACACAGTTTTAGCACAATCTAGTTAGATGATGTATGATCGATTTCACACAGGACAGGAACCTATCTAGCTAACTAACAAGTTCATTTTCAGCAACAGCAGCACTAGCAGGACCTGCTTCTTTGCACTGTGACACTGAGAAAATGGCACCAGCAAAACAAGATGTCCGCTTTTTATATGAACAGGGACATGTGACTTCGGCAGCCAATCACAGAAGACCTTGTGTCATGACGTGGATGGTTTCTGCTCCTTGATTGGCTGTCATAATGTACACACATTAAATTATTAAAGAATAAAAAAGAAAAAAAATTACACTCCGCAGCTGCTCTGACCTAGACACACACACCCTCCCCTCATCAAACATGTCCCCACTGTCCTCCCCGCTCATCTTACAGCACCACTATCTTAGCCAAAGTCATGAGAAAAGCATTAGTGGAAACGCAATGATTTACCAAACTGACTGAATTTTGCCTACGTTGTGTAAAAATGTTCTGGAAACCGAACACGAATCAGAACGTGCAACTTTTGTGCCAAATTTGAGATTGACAAACATTTTCCAAACAAGTTCGCTCATCTCTATTCCTTACATAAACTGATGCACACCCTAAAAAAAGCTACCATATGCTTGCAATTTCATTAAACACATTATTTGAAGAGATATATTACTTTGTGTACTTAATATTCCGGGATATCAATAATGTGGAGCATAACTAGAAGGTATCACGCTAATGCTCTTACTGAAAAATATATGAGAAAATGGCAGAATATTTTTTACAAAAAGCCAAAAGTCATGCTCTGTTCCAATAAAAGAGTGGCATTGACATTTGCCAAAATGTCTTGCAGTGTCATGAGAAAATTAGACTCAATGTTGGGGAGATCATATAGCCATTATGATTTGTTTATTGAATTGTGCTTCAGTACAAATCTTTTTTTTTTCTCTTTCCTTCATATACATAAACACAGGTACCATGCTCCTATTTCTGTCCCTCTGTAGTGATGATCATTCGAGCCGTAACACTCTTGCTCATCCAAGATCATGATCTTTCGTGATACTTCATGCCCTCGGATCGCC
The DNA here is from genome assembly GCF_032444005.1 of Ranitomeya imitator. Taxonomy (NCBI): domain Eukaryota; kingdom Metazoa; phylum Chordata; class Amphibia; order Anura; family Dendrobatidae; genus Ranitomeya; species Ranitomeya imitator. The sequence goes on from NC_091284.1 coordinate 185,374,301, forward strand.
CCCAGAGTAGGGCGATGGGGTACTCGGCACCGGGTCCTTCGGTTCGGGGGATGTCACGGTGGCTGACCCGGTCCGTGGCCCTCAGGGGTGTCGAGTAAAAGAGTTTATATATGGGCAAGGTGCAGTAAAGTGTGAGGAGACGGGTTTGCAGTCTCTTTACCTTTACTCAAGGCTTCAGCATCCACAGTCCAGGGTAGGGACCACAGGGTAGGCAGAGTCTGGCCGGTCTGAAGGCAAATCCAGAGTCCCCTTAACCAGGAGGAATTCAATAGCCTTCCCCTAGCGCATAGTAATACAGTAGGTCCCTACTTGCATAAGCTCCAATAAGGTCCTCACTGTTGTTACTCCTCTCACTGTTCCCCGTGGTCGGATAGAACAAACCCGTATGACTGATGGCCTGAGGCTTTTTATAGGGACCCTAGAGACGCCCCGGCCCCCACAAGTTGCCACCGTGTCTTCTTAGGTATTAAAGTCAGGCAGCTAACGTGGAATTAACTGTCCTGCCAGTCTCTGAAGTAACGGCATAGAGCTCTTTACTCCCTCGGTGTTCTGGCTACCGCATCTGCGCTTCAGATGGAGGCAGCCTGCTTCTAGCTGGTCTCCCACTGATATTTCACTCCTGTTGCTATGACTTCTTTTCTCACTCACTACAGCACAATTCTCTTCGTGTCCTTTCTTAGGATGCTGCCGCATGGGTTGCAGGCGCAGCTCCGTGTACCCTCGTCCTCCTCAGACCGCAGTCTTGATCTGACTGGAGATCACTCCGGCCAGCTCGACCTGGAGACCTTTCCTCGTCGGTCCCCAGTCAGGAACTCCCCAACTTTCCTCCCCAACCCACCAGTTTTACCCTAATGTGAGGAGTGGCCTAGTAGATAGAACCCTTTGCTCCCCCTGGTGACTGGAGTGTGAAGTGTGTGTGTGTGGCTGTGATACCTGAACAGAAGATCTCCTTCATTGCCTTCAGACGTAACATCACTCCCCCAGGTGGAAGAACAACATGACTGCAACGAACCAGGACTCTGGGGCACTGCACCCTCCATATATGTCATCATACATTCTCTGAAGAGTCTGGTATAATGGAGTCTATAAATCCTGCCCTGGGGTTAAAGCAATTTAAACTCTATTTGTTTTGCTGAAATAAATCCAAGAATCTATCACTCGGGTCATGTTTGTTTATTTTTTCAATTAAAACATTTTCAAATTTTCAATTACAAACAAAACCAAAAGATCAAAGTATCACTTAAGAAATTTGCTTGTATAATTAAATAGAAATTTCACTGACTGATCATATCTCTGGCCAGACTGTATTAAATATTTAAATTAACAATCCATAAAATATGAATGGGTCAGAGATGTTAAAAGTAATTCTGAGTAACTCTACTCTACATTCTCCTAAGCGGAATAAGAATCAATAGGATCGTGCTGCTATCTATTGTGACACTATCAGATTGATGGAACACACAGTGATTACAATAATTTCCATAAATGCAATATGGATAGAAAAGATGGGTGAAGTTAAATTATTATTAAATGTACGTCCTTTAAAGAATCTGTCTGTCACTAAAATGCTGCTTCCTTATGTCTTTGTATGACTTTGAACCAATCACTTTACACTCATGTAATAAATAGTCTCCCCCTGTGATTGTGTTTCTCTACTAGTACATCATAGCTCCTGTAAATTTATATATATAGAGAGAGAGAGAGAGAGAGAGAGAGAGAGAGAGAGAGAGAGAGAGAGAGAGAGAGAGAGAGAGGTGGTTATCATCTGTGATGCAAACCTGGATTATTGCTCTAGTGCACGTATCACTAAGAGGTTTGTTTGGTGCATCTGGGCCAGGTGTTACGGGCAGCCTGAGAGATGGGCAGGTCTTGCTGCTCATATAACCCATATCAGGGTGTGGTTCAGATGTTAAAACTGAGTCTGTTGTTTGGCACATGGTTTGTGTGTGTGGAGGGAGAAGGCTTCCTGAGTGTTATATCCATACTGAGCCGGTTACTGGATGCTAGCCAGTCTGTGTGATCTGGACTGGTTCTAAATAGACTTTGTCAAGAATGGCTTACTTTTTTTTGCCTGCACTAAAATGCTGTTTATTTTTCCTTTGCTTGTGGCTGGTTTATGAAACACAAATTAACCAGCACAGACATTTAAATGGAAACGCTTCCTGTCTTGCCTCTCAACGCACCCAAGTGAGTAGCAATCCCGGGCAGCGTTCTCAGGGAACACATGTGACAGCTACAGATGTACTGCATGTCCTGCTAGCACAGCTGGAGATGAATAAACTGCTCATGCAACAGACCCAACAGCAGCAGCACCGTCAACAACACCTGCAGTTTGATCTATTTGCAGAGGCGGTTCATGGCACTGCGGCATCTCAAACTCAAAGATCGACTGATAATTTTTCCATCCTGAGGGAGGATTGAGTGGCCCTGCAGAAATTGACTGAGGGTGACAACATAGAGGCCTTTTTGATAGTTTTTGAAAGGGTCGCTGAGAGGGAGAAATTTCCACCAGAGTAATGGGCAGAAGTATTGGTGTCATATGACTTAGCCTTAAAAGATTCCAAGGAGAATGTAAAAATGAAAACTGAAATTTTAGCAGTCTTGGGGGTGACGATAACTGTCAGGGCACAGCAGGTCCATCCCTGGATCTATCACCGTGACAAAACCCCTAGCTCCCAAATGTTTGAACTGCTGCACCTGGTCCGAAAATGGTTGCAGCCATAGTCCTCTACACCTTTGCAGATGGTAGAGTGAGTGGTAATGGAGCAATTTGTGCATTCCCTTCCAAGGCCATTACAGGCTTGTGTTGCTCAGGACGATCCCCAGAACAAGAGGTATCAGGGAATATCAGTGGGCCAAGGGAATCAGGGGCCCAAAGGTTCCTTGGGGAGGCAGCCCACTCCATACTGGGAGCCCCAACATGGGATGGAGGCCCAAAAGGAGTTGGGATGTCCAAGATCCAAAGGGGCTGGGATGTAATATGCTGGATGTGATATGCTGGAAATGTCACTGTCCTCCAAGTAAACAGACTGTAACCTAGTACACCGCTGTTTATAATATTCGTATCTGGCCTGCAGTGTGAACAGGCCTGAAGCCTGTCCCATAAATGAGAATGGTTTGTAAGTGACTAGACTGCTCGACTCAGGGAGTTTTCTGACCCTCATGAGGGCCACACTTCCTCTCCAGCTGATCCCTGGAAGAAGGTTGGGTCCACTGCATTCATGCAGATTCCAAAGACTATCCAGTGGCCAGAGTGGAATTGAAATGGCTCAAGGAACTGAGTCCCACGAGGTCAGCATGGTCCATGACTTGTTGCACCCCATTATCATAGTCCGGGACTTTTGTTTGTTTTGGGACCTGTGGAGGAGGGGGACAGGCCTCAGTTGCTCAGATAAGAGATATCCTTATAAAAGTTGGGGGAAACCTGATCAGACTGCTTACATTCAGTTACTTTCAGTTCTTGAAATGCTGTCTCTGCCTCTACAGTCCATTTTACTGATCTGGGGTTTGATTTCACCTCTATCTACTACACCTCTATCTACTACATATCCTAGGTATTTTGCCTAATCTTTCCCCATAGCACATTTGGTGGATTTATTGAAAAGCCTGCCTTCTTCAGATCATCAAAGAAAGCCTGGACCTTTCACAGATGATTACCCCAATCCAGCTTGAAGATTACAATATAGTGCAGGCTCCCTGCAGTTTAAATGGTATCTGGACGTATTGAAAGCATCTGTCGGGCATAGAAAAACCCATCTTCTCCTTGGCTTCTTGTGACATGTGGATTTGCCAATATCACTTCTTTAAATCCAAGGTGGTTATACAAATTACTGGCCCAAGTCTCGATCAGTTCATTAACACATGGCATTGGATATTGTGTTGAGTTTGTACTCTAGACAGATGCCTCAGAAGTTGGTTTAGGATCAGTCCTTTCTCAGGAAATACACGGGAAGGAGCACCACTGTTGTGGGTTCTGTTTTTGGGCTCCCTCTGGTGGTTACTGATGGTACTGGGTGACTTGTCTTTCCTGGGTTTCTGGGTTCCACCTGTTCTATCAGCATATGGGAGTTTCCTATTTAACCTGGCTTTGCTGGCATTTCCTCGCCGGTTATCAATGTATCCAGTGTGTCTTGTTACCTCTGCTCCCTGCTCCTAGAACCTTCTGGACAAGCTAAGTTTGGATTTTCCTGTTTTGTGTTTTGCTTAATTTGGTTTTTAGTCCAGCCTGCAGATATGTGATTCTCTGCTGCTGGTTGCTCTAGTGGGCTGAAATTGCTTTTCATGTACCATGAGTTGGCACATGAGTTCAAGTAATTTCAGGATGGTTTTTTGAAGGGTTTTTCGCTGACCGCGCAGTTCACTTTTGTATCCTCTGCTATCTAGCTTTAGCGGGCCTCATTTTGCTGAAACTGTTTTCATACTACGTATGTGCTTTCCTCTCATTTCACCGTCATTATATGTGGGGGGCTGCTATTTGCTGTGGGGTATTTCTCTGGAGGCAAGAGAGGTCTGTGTTTCTTCTGATAGGGGAAGTTAGATCTTCGGCTGGAGCGAGACGTCTAGGATCATCGTAGGCATGTTCCCCGGCTACTTTTATTTGTGTGTTAGGTTCAGGGTCGCGGTCAGCTCAGGTTCCATCGCCCTAGAGCTTGTTTGTATCTGTGCTTGTCCTTTTTGTGATCCCCTGCCATTGGGATCATGACAGTATAACCGGCCCACAAAGTGTTAATTGTATTGGCTGATGTAGGAGGATAAGTAGTCTGAGGAAGTTTTTTTTTTTTTTTTTTTTTTTTTTTCCCCTCAGAGTTTGCTGCCTAGCCTTATTGCAGCCTGGCTACTTCCTCCTCCTCTTAATCTTTGAATGGCTCTGATCTCAGCTGTTTATCATGGACGTCCAGAGTTTGGCTTCCAGCCTGAATAATCTTGCCACTAAGGTTCAAAATATACAGGATTTTGTTGTACATGCTCCTATGTCTGAACCTAGAATTCCTGTCCCAGAGTTTTTTTCTGGAGATAGATCTCGTTTTCTGAATTTTAGGAACAATTGCAAGTTGTTTCTTTCTTTGAAATCTCGCTCCTCTGGAGACCCTGCTCAGCAAGTCAAGATAATTATATCTTTCCTGCGGGGTGACCCTCAGGATTGGGCATTTGCATTGGCACCAGGGGACCCTGCGTTGCTTAATGCAGATGCGTTTTTTCTGGCATTGGGTTTGCTCTATGAGGAACCTAACCAAGAGATTCAGGCTGAAAAAGCTTTGTTGGCCCTCTCTCAGGGGCAAGATGAAGCAGAAATTTATTGTCAAAAATTTCGGAAGTGGTCGGTACTTACTCAGTGGAATGAGTGCGCTCTGGCTGCAAAGTTTAGAGATGGCCTTTCTGAGGCCATTAAAGATGTTATGGTGGGGTTCCCTGCGCCTGCTGGTCTGAATGAGTCTATGACTATGGCTGTTCAGATTGATCGGCGTTTACGGGAGCGCAAACCTGTGCATCATTTGGCGGTGTCGTCTGAACCGTCACCTGAGATAATGCAATGTGATAGAATTCAGTCCAGAAGTGAACGGCAAAAGTATAGGCGGAAAAAAGGGTTGTGCTTTTATTGTGGTGATTCAGCTCATGTTATATCAGCATGCTCTAAACGCACAAAAAAGGTTGATAAGTCTGTTGCCATTAGTACTTTACAGTCTAAGTTCATTCTGTCTGTGACTCTGATTTGTTCATTATCATCCATTTCCGTCGATGCCTATGTGGATTCAGGCGCTGCCCTGAGTCTTATGGATTGGTCATTTGCCAATCGCTGTGGGTTTAGTCTGGAGCCTCTGGAAGTCCCTATTCCTTTGAAGGGAATTGACTCTACACCTTTGGCTATGAATAAACCTCAGTACTGGACACAAGTGACCATGCGTATGACTCCCGTTCATCAGGAGGTGATTCGCTTCCTGGTACTGTATAATTTGCATGATGTTCTAGTACTTGGTCTGCCATGGTTACAAACTCATAATCCAGTCCTTGACTGGAAATCAGTGTCTGTGTTAAGCTGGGGTTGTCAGGGGGTTCATGATGATGCACCTCCGATTTCTATCGCTTCATCTACTCCTTCTGAGATTCCTGTGATTTTGTCTGACTATCGGGATGTTTTTGAGGAGCCTAAGCTCAGTTCGCTTCCTCCTCACAGGGATTGCGATTGTGCTATAAATTTAATTCCGGGCAGTAAATTTCCTAAAGGTCGTTTGTTCAATCTGTCAGTGCCAGAGCATACTGCTATGCGGAATTATGTTAAGGAGTCCTTGGAAAAGGGACATATCCGTCCATCTTTGTCCCCTTTGGGAGCAGGTTTTTTTTTCGTGGCCAAGAAAGATGGTTCCTTGAGGCCTTGTATAGATTATCGTCTTTTGAATAAGATTACCGTAAAATATCAGTATCCTTTGCCATTGTTGACTGATTTGTTTGCTCGCATTAAGGGGGCTAAATGGTTCACTAAGATTGATCTTCGGGGTGCGTATAATCTTATACGAATAAAGCAAGGTGATGAGTGGAAAACCGCATTTAATACGCCTGAGGGCCATTTTGAGTATTTGGTAATGCCTTTTGGACTTTCTAATGCTCCTTCAGTCTTCCAGTCCTTTATGCACGATATTTTCCGTGAATATCTGGATAAATTTATGATTGTGTATTTGGATGATATTTTGGTTTTTTCTGATGACTGGGAGTCTCATGTTCAGCAGGTCAGGAAGGTGTTTCAGGTCCTGCGGGCCAATTCCTTGTTTGTAAAAGGCTCAAAGTGTCTCTTTGGAGTCCAGAAGATTTCTTTCTTGGGGTATATTTTTTCCCCTTCTACTATTGAGATGGATCCCGTCAAGGTTCAGGCTATTTGTGACTGGACGCAGCCTACATCTCTTAAGAGTCTACAGAAGTTCTTGGGCTTTGCTAATTTCTATCGTCGTTTTATAACTAATTTTTCTAGTGTTGTTAAGCCTTTGACGGATTTGACTAAGAAGGGTGCTGATGTTGCTGATTGGTCTCCTGCGGCTGTGGAGGCCTTTCAGGAACTTAAGCGCCGGTTTTCTTCTGCTCCTGTGTTGCGTCAGCCAGATGTTTCGCTCCCTTTTCAGGTTGAGGTTGATGCTTCCGAGATTGGAGCGGAGGCGGTTTTGTCACAGAGAAGCTCCGATGGCTCAGTGATGAAGCCATGCGCGTTTTTTTCTAGAAAGTTTTCGCCGGCTGAGCGGAATTATGATGTTGGTAATCGGGAACTTTTGGCCATGAAGTGGGCATTTGAGGAGTGGCGTCATTGGCTAGAGGGTGCTAGACATCGTGTGGTGGTCTTGACTGATCACAAAAATTTGATTTACCTTGAGTCTGCCAGGCGTCTGAATCCTAGACAGGCTCGTTGGTCACTGTTTTTCTCTCGTTTCAATTTTGTGGTTTCATACCTGCCAGGTTCAAAGAATGTGAAGGCGGATGCTCTTTCTAGGAGTTTTGTGCCTGACTCCCTTGGAAATTCTGAGCCCTCTGGTATCCTTAGGGATGGGGTGATTTTGTCTGCTGTCTCCCCAGACTTGCGACGTGCTTTGCAGGAGTTTCAGGTGGCTAAACCTGATCGTTGTCCGCCTGAGAGACTGTTTGTTCCGGATAATTGGACCAGTAGAGTCATCTCCGAGGTCCATTCTTCTGCGTTGGCAGGTCATCCTGGAATATTTGGTACTAGAGACTTGGTGGCCAGGTCTTTTTGGTGGCCTTCCTTGTCGAGGGATGTGCGTTCTTTTGTGCAGTCTTGTGAGGTTTGTGCTCGGGCTAAGCCTTGCTGTTCTCGGGCCAGTGGATTGTTGTCACCTTTGCCTATCCCGAAGAGGCCTTGGACGCACATTTCCATGGACTTTATTTCGGATCTCCCTGTCTCTCAAAAAATGTCCGTCATCTGGGTTGTGTGTGATCGCTTTTCTAAAATGGTTCATCTGGTACCCTTGCCTAAGTTGCCTTCCTCCTCTGAGTTGGTCCCTCTGTTTTTTCAGAATGTGGTTCGTTTGCATGGGATTCCTGAGAACATCGTTTCTGACAGGGGATCCCAGTTTGTGTCTAGATTTTGGCGGACTTTCTGTGCTAAGATGGGCATTGATTTGTCCTTTTCGTCTGCATTCCATCCTCAGACGAATGGCCAGACTGAACGAACTAATCAGACCTTGGAAACTTATTTAAGGTGTTTTGTTTCTGCTGATCAGGATGACTGGGTTACCTTTTTGCCGCTGGCCGAGTTTGCGCTTAATAATCGGGCTAGTTCTGCTACCTTGGTTTCTCCTTTCTTTTGTAATTCGGGGTTTCATCCTCGTTTTTCCTCTGGTCAGGTGGAACCTTCTGATTGTCCTGGAGTGGACATGGTGGTGGATAGGTTGCATCGGATTTGGAGTCGTGGTGGACAATTTGAAGTTGTCCCAGGAGAAGGCTCAGCAGTTTGCTAATCGCCGTCGCCGCCTGGGTCCTCGACTTCTTGTTGGTGACTTGGTGTGGTTGTCTTCTCGTTTTGTTCCTATGAAGGTCTCTTCTCCTAAGTTCAAGCCTCGGTTCATCGGTCCCTATAGGATCTTGGAAATTCTTAACCCTGTGTCGTTTCGTTTGGATCTCCCGGCATCGTTTGCTATTCATAATGTGTTTCATCGGTCGTTGTTGCGGAAGTATGAGGTACCTGTTGTTCCTTCTCTTGAGCCTCCTGCTCCAGTGCTGGTGGAGGGAGAATTGGAGTATGTTGTGGAGAAGATCTTGGATTCTCGTGTTTCCAGACGGAAACTCCAGTATTTGGTCAAGTGGAAGGGTTATGGTCAGGAGGATAATTCTTGGGTGGTTGCCTCGGATGTTCATGCTGATGATTTGATTCGCGCTTTTCATAGGGCTCATCCTGGTCGCCCTGGTGGTTCTCGTGAGGGTTCGGTGACCCCTCCTCAAGGTTTGTGTTTTGCTTAATTTGGTTTTTAGTCCAGCCTGCAGATATGTGATTCTCTGCTGCTGGTTGCTCTAGTGGGCTGAAATTGCTTTTCATGTACCATGAGTTGGCACATGAGTTCAAGTAATTTCAGGATGGTTTTTTGAAGGGTTTTTCGCTGACCGCGCAGTTCACTTTTGTATCCTCTGCTATCTAGCTTTAGCGGGCCTCATTTTGCTGAAACTGTTTTCATACTACGTATGTGCTTTCCTCTCATTTCACCGTCATTATATGTGGGGGGCTGCTATTTGCTGTGGGGTATTTCTCTGGAGGCAAGAGAGGTCTGTGTTTCTTCTGATAGGGGAAGTTAGATCTTCGGCTGGAGCGAGACGTCTAGGATCATCGTAGGCACGTTCCCCGGCTACTTTTATTTGTGTGTTAGGTTCAGGGTCGCGGTCAGCTCAGGTTCCATCGCCCTAGAGCTTGTTTGTATCGGTGCTTGTCCTTTTTGTGATCCCCTGCCATTGGGATCATGACACACCTCAAGCTCTACCTGAATAGAAAGCTGTGAGAAGAACTATTCTATTGCAGAAAAGGAGTGCTTAGGCATAAAGTGGGTGGAGGACACATTACGATACTATCTGTTAGGGCAAAAATTTTAATTAATATCAGACCATGCCTCATTCAGGTGAATGAGGGAGAAAAAGTGGAAAAATGCTTGAGCTACCTTCAGATTTCCAGCCCTTCAGTATTTCAACTTTCATGTGGGACATATAGCCGGGAAGCTATACAATAATGCTGATGACCTCTCCAGTATCCCGTGTTTAGTAGAAGAAGGTGCCAAGCCCCACAGCTTTAGGCAGAGAGGGGAAGGTATGTATGTGGGCTACTGGACACATTGTGGATGAGAGGTATATATCACAGAGGTAGTTGTCATCTGTGACGTAAACTTGGAGTATTGCTCTAATGCACATAGCACTAAGAGGTTTGTTTAGTGGATCTAGGTCAGATTTTACAGCAGCCTGACAGCCGGGTGGGTGTGGCTGCCCACATACCTCAGGGTGTGGTTCAGATGTTAAAATTAAGTCCATTGTTTGACACATGGTCTGTGTTTGTGGAGGGAGAAATCCTCCTGAGTGTTATATCCATACTGAGCCAGTATGCTGGATGCTGTCCAGTCTTTGTGATCTGGACTGATTCTAAAGAGACTTTGTCAAAAATTGCTTACTTTGTTTTGCCTGCACTATAAGGCTGTTTATTTTTCCTTTGCTTCTGGCTCGTTTATGAAGCACTAATAGACCAGCTTGGAAATTTGAAAAGAAATGCTTCCTGTGTTGCCTCACAACGTACCTAAGTCAGTAGCAGTCCCACAATATGTACAGTATATATATATATATATATATATATATATACAGTTAGGTCCATATATATATTTGGACAGAGACAACATTTTTCTAATTTTGGTTATAGACATCATCACCATGAATTTTAAACAAAACAATTCAGATGCAGTTGAAGTTCAGACTTTCAGCTTTCATTTGAGGGTATCCACATTAAAATTGAATGAAGGGTTTAGGAGTTTCAGCTCCTTAACATGTGCCACCCTGTTTTTAAAGGGACCAAAAGTAATTGGACAGATTCAATAATTTTAACCCCTTTCTGCCATTAGACGTACTATTGCGTCCATGTGGGGTGGGCTTTACTTCCCAAGGACGCAATAGTACGTCATATGCGATCGGCAGCGCTCACGGGGGGAGCGCCGCCGATCGCGGCCGGGTGTCAGCTGTTTATCGCAGCTGACATCCGGCACTATGTGCCAGGAGCGGTCACGGACCGCCCCCGGCACATTAACCCCCGGCACACCGCGATCAAAGATGATCGCGATGTGCCGGCGGTACAGGGAAGCACCGCGCAGGGAGGGGGCTCCCTGCGGGCTTCCCTGAGCCCCCCGCAGCAACGCGATGTGATCGCGTTGCTGCGAGGGTCTCACCTCCCTCCCTGCTCCCTCCAGCCCCGGATCCAAGATGGCCGCGGATCCGGGTCCTGCAGGGAGGGAGGTGGCTTTACAAAGCCTGCTCAGAGCAGGCACTGTGAAGGCTGCAGCGCTGCATGTCAGATCAGTGATCTGACAGAGTGCTGTGCAAACTGTCAGATCACTGATCTGTGATGTCCCCCCCTGGGACAAAGTAAAAAAGTAAAAAAAAAAAATTTCAAATGTGTAAAAAAAAAATAAAAAAAAATATTCCAAAATAATGAAAAAAAAAATAAAAATATTATTCCCATAAATACATTTCTTTATCTAAATAAAAAAAACAAAACAATAAAAGTACACATATTTAGTATCACCGCGTCCGTAACGGCCCGACCTATAAAACTGGCCCACTAGTTAACCCCTTCAGTAAACACCGTAAGAAAAAAAAAAAAAAAACGAGGCAAAAAACAACGCTTTATTATCATACCGCCGAACAAAAAGTGGAATAACACGCGATCAAAAAGACAGATATAACTAACCATGGTACCGCTGAAAACGTCATCTTGTCCTGCAAAAAACGAGCCGCCATACAGCATCATCAGCAAAAAAATAAAAAAGTTATAGTCCTGAGAATAAAGCGATGCAAAAATAATTATTTTTTCTATAAAATAGTTTTTATCGTATAAAAGCACCAAAACATAAAAAAATGATATAAATGAGGTGTCGCTGTAATCGTACTGACCCGAAGAATAAAACTGCTTTATCAATTTTACCAAACGCGGAACGGTATAAACGCCTCCCCCAAAAGAAATTCATGAATAGCTGGTTTTTGGTCATTCTGCCTCACAAAAATCGGAATAAAAAGCGATCAAAAAATGTCACGTGCCCGAATATGTTACCAATAAAAACATCAACTCGTCCCGCAAAAAACAAGACCTCACATGACTCTGTGGACCAAAATATAGAAAAATTATAGCTCTCAAAATGTGGTAACGCAAAAAATATTTTTTGCAATAAAAAGCGTCTTTCAGTGTGTGACGGCTGCCAATCATAAAAATCCGCTAAAAAACCCGCTATAAAAGTAAATCAAACCCCCCTTCATCACCCACTTAGTTAGGGAAAAATTAAAAAAATGTATTTATTTCCATTTTCCCATTAGGGCTAGGGTTAGAGTTAGGGCTAGGGTTAGGGCTAGGGTTAGGGTTAGGGTTAGGGCTAGGGTTAGGGCTAGGGTTAGGGTTAGGGTTAGGGTTAGGGCTAGGGTTAGGGCTAGGGTTAGGGCTAGGGCTAGGGTTAGGGTTAGGGCTAGGGTTAGGGCTAGGGTTAGGGCTAGGGCTAGGGTTAGGGTTTGGGCTAGGGTTAGGATTAGGGTTAGGGCTAGGGTTAGGGCTAGGGCTACAGTTTGGGTTGGGGCTAAAGTTACAGTTAGGGTTTAGATTACATTTACGGTTGGGAATAGGGTTGGGATTAGGGTTAGGGGTGTGTCAGGGTTAGAGGTGTGGTTAGGGTTACTGTTGGGATTAGGGTTAGGGATGTGTTTGGATTAGGGTTTCAGTTATAATTGGGGGGTTTCCACTGTTTAGGCACATCAGGGGCTCTCCAAACGCGACATGGCGTCCGATCTCAATTCCAGCCAATTCTGCGTTGAAAAAGTAAAACAGTGCTTCTTCCCTTCCGAGCTCTCCCGTGTGCCCAAACAGGGGTTTACCCCAACATATGGGGTATCAGCGTACTCAGGACAAATAGGACAACAACTTTTGGGGTCCAATTTCTCCTGCTACCCTTGGGAAAATACAAAACTCGGGGCTAAAACATATTTTTTGTGGGAAAACAAAAAGATTTTTTATTTTCACGGCTCTGCGTTATAAACTGTAGTGAAACACTTGGGGGTTCAAAGTTCTCACAACACATCTAGGTTAGTTCCCTGGGGGGTCTAGTTTCCAATATGGGGTCACTTGTGGGGGGTTTCTACTGTTTAGGTACATTAGGGGTTCTGCAAACGCAATGTGACGTCTGCAGACCATTCCATCTAAGTCTGCATTCCAAATGGCACTCCTTCCCTTCCGAGCTCTGCCATGCGCTCAAACGTTGGTTTCCCCCAACATACGGGGTATCAGCGTACTCAGGACAAATTGGACAACAACTTTTGGGGTCGAATTTCTCCTCTTACCCTCGGGAAAATACAAAACTGGGGGCTAAAAAATAATTTTGGGGGGAAAGATTTTTTTTTTTAATTTTCACGGCTCTGCGTTACAAACTGTAGTGAAACACTTGGGGGTTCAAAGCTATCACAACACATCTAGATGAGTTCCTTAGGGGGTCTAGTTTCCAAAATGGTGTCACTTCTGGGAGGTTTCTACTGTTTAGGTACATTAGGGGCTCTGCAAATGCAATGTGACACCTGCAGACCATTCCATCTAAGTCCTCATTCTAAATGGAGCTCCTTCCCTTCCGAGCCATCCCATGCGCCCAAACAGTGGTACCCCCCCACATATGGGGTATCAGCGCGCTCAGGACAAATTGGACAACAAATTGTGGGGTCGAATTTCTCCTGTTACCCTCGGGAAAATACAAAACTGGGGGCTAAAAAATAATTTTTGTGGGAAAAAATTTTTGTTTTATTTTTACGGCTCTCCATTATAAACTTCTGTGAAGCCCTTGGTGGGTCAAAGCGCTCAGCACACATCTAGATAAGTTCCTAAGGGGGTATACTTTCCAAAATGGTGTCACTTGTGGGGGGTTTCTACTGTTTAGGTACATTAGGGGCTCTGCAAACGAAATGTGACACCTGCAGACTATTCCATCTAAGTCTGCATTCAAATGGCACTCCTTCCCTTCTGAGCCCTCCCATGTGCCCAAACAGTGGTTCCCCCCACATATGGTGTATCATCGCACTCAGGACAAATTGGGCAACAAATTTTGGGGTCCAATTTCTCCTGTTACCCTCAGGAAAATACAAAACTGGGGGCTAAAAAAATAATTTTTGTGGGAAAAAAATTTTGTTTTATTTTTACGGCTCTGCATTATAAACTTCTGTGAAGCACTTGGTGGGTCAAAGTGCTCACCACACCTCTAGATAAGTTCCTTAGGGGGTCTACTTTCCAAAATGGTGTCATTTGTGGGGGGTTTCAATGTTTAGGCACATCAGTGGCTCTTCAAACGCAACATGGCGTCCCACCTCAATTCCTGTCAATTTTGCTTTGAAAAGTCAAACGGCGCTCCTTCCCTTCCGAGCTCTCCCATCCACCCAAACAGTGGTTTACCCCCACATATGGGGTATCAGCGTACTCAGGACAAATTGTACAACAACTTTTGGGGTCCAATTTCTTCTCTTACCCTTGGGAAAATAAAAAATTGGGGGCAAAAAGATAATTTTTGTGAAAAAATATGATTTTTTATTTTTACGGTTCTACATTATAAACTTCTGTGAAGCACTTGGTGGGTCAAAGTGCTCACCACACCTCTAGATAAGTTCCTTAGGGGGTCTACTTTCCAAAATGGTGTCACTTGTGGGGGGTTTCAATGTTTAGGCACATCAGTGGCTCTTCAAACACAACATGACGTCCCATCTCAATTCCTGTCAATTTTGCATTGAAAAGTCAAACGGCGCTCCTTCCCTTCCGAGCTCTCCCATCCGCCCAAACAGTGGTTTACCCCCACATATGGGCTATCAGCGTACTCAGGACAAATTGTACAACAACTTTTGGGGTCCAATTTCTTCTCTTACCCTTGGGAAAATTAAAAATTGGGGGCGAAAAGATAATTTTTGTGAAAAAATATGATTTTTTATTTTTACGGTTCTACATTATAAACTTCTGTGAAGCACTTGTTGGGTCAAAGTGCTCACCACACCTCTAGATAAGTTCCTTAGGGGGTCTACTTTCCAAAATGGTGTCACTTGTGGGGGGTTTCAATGTTTAGCCACATCAGGGGCTCTCCAAACGAAACATGGCGTCCCATCTCAATTCCAGTCAATTTTGCATTGAAAAGTCAAATGGCACTCCTTCGCTTCCGAGCTCTGCCATGCGCCCAAACAGTGGTTTACCCCCACATGTGGGGTATTGGCATACTCAGGACAAATTGTACAACAATGTTTGGGGTCCATTTTCTCCTGTTACCCTTGGTAAAATAAAACAAATTGGAGCTGAATTAAATTTTTTGTGAAAAAAAGTTAAATGTTCATTTTTATTTAAACATTCAAAAAATTCCTGTGAAGCACCAGAAGGGTTAATAAACTTCTTGAATATGGTTTTGAGCACCTTGAGGGGTGTAGTTTTTAGAATGGTGTCACACTTGGGTATTTTCTATCATATAGACCCCTCAAAATGACTTCAAATGAGATGTGGTCCCTAAAATAAAATGGTGTTGTAGAAATGAGAAATTGCTGGTCAACTTTTAACCCTTATAACTCCCTAACAAAAAAAAATTTTGGTTCCAAAATTGTGCTGATGTAAAGTAGACATGTGGGAAATGTTACTTATTAAGTATTTTGTGTGACATATCTCTGTGATTTAATTGCATAAAAATTCAAAGTTGGAAAATTGCGAAATTTTCATAATTTTCGCCAAATTTCCGTTTTTTTCACAAATAAACGCAGGTACTATCAAAAATTTTTTACCATTGTCATGAAGTACAATGTGTCACGAGAAAACAATGTCAGAATCACCAGGATCCATTGAAGCGCTCCAGAGTTATAACCTCATAAAGGGACAGTGGTCAGAATTGTAAAAATTGGCCCAGTCATTAACGTGCAAACCACCCTTGGGGGTAAAGGGGTTAAATAAAATGTTCATTTCTAGTACTAGGTTGAAAACCCTTTGTTGGCAATGACTGCCTGACGTCTTGAACTCATGGACATCACCAGATGCTGTGTTTCCTCCTTTTTGATGCTCTGCCAGGCCTTCACTGTGGTGGTTTTTAGTTGCTGTTTGTTCGTGGGCCTTTCTGTCTGAAGTTTAGTCTTTAACAAGTGAAATGCATGCTCAATTGGGTGGAGATCAGGTGACTGACTTGGCCAATCAAGAATATTGCACTTCTTTGCTTTAATAAACTCCTAGGTTGCTTTGGCTTTATGTTTTGGGCCATTGTCCAACTGTAGTATGAAACGACGACCAATCAGTTTGGCTGCATTTGGCTGGATCTGAGCACACAGTATGTCTTTGAATACCTCAGAATTCATTCGGCTGCTTCTGTCCTGTGTCACGCCATCAATAAACACTAGTGACCCAGTGCCACCGGCAGCCATGCATGCCCAAGCCATCACACTGCCTCCACCGTGTTTTACAGATGATGTGGTATGCTTTGGATCATGAGCTGTACCACGCCTTCACCATACTTTTCTCTTTCCATCATTCTGGTAGAGGTTGATCTTGGTTTCATCTGTCCAAGGAATGTTCTTTCAGAACTCTGCTGGCTTTTTTAGATGTTTTTTAGCAAAGTCCAGTCTAGCCTTTTTATTCTTGATGCTTATGAGTGGCTTGCACCATGCAGTGAACCCTCTGTATTTACTTTCAAGCAGTCTTCTCTTTATGGTAGATTTGGATATTGATACGCCGACCTCCTGGAGAGTGTTGTTCACTTGGTTGGCTGTTGTGAAGGGGTTTCTCTTCACCATGGAGATTATTCTGCGATCATCCACCACTGTTGCCTTCCGTGGGCGCCCAGGTCTTTTTGCATTGATGAGTTCCCCAGTGCTTTCTTTCTTTCTCAGGATGTATCAAACTGTAGATTTTGCCATTCCTAATATTGTAGCAATTTCTCGGATGGGTTTTTTCTGTTTTCGCAGCTTAAGGATGGCTTGTTTCACCTGCATGGAGAGCTCCTTTGACCTCATGTTTACTTCACAGCAAAACCTTCCAAATGCAAGCACCACACCTCAAATCAACTCCAGGCCTTTTATCTGCTTAATTGAGAATGAAATAACGAAGGGATTGCCCACACGTGTCCATGAAATAGCCTTGGAGTCAATTGTCCAATTACTTTTGGTCCCTTTAAAAACAGGATGGCACGTGTTAAGGAGCTGATACTCCTAAACCCTTCATCCAATTTTAATGTGGATACCCTCAAATGAAAGCTGAACGTCTGAACTTCAACTGCATCTGAATTGTTTTGTTTAAAATTCATTGTGGTAACGTCTAAAAGCCAAAATTAGAAAAATGTTGTCTCTGTCCAAATATATATGGACCTAACTGTGTATATATATATATATATATATATATATATATATATATATATATATACTGTATATATATGTGTGTGTGTGTATGTGTAACAAAACTGACTGCACGACCAACAATTAATTAACAAGAGCAGGGAAAATTATGAGCTTGCGAAGCATGTAATCCCTTTAAATATACTTTATTAAATATAAACTTAAAAAATACCAAATCCCAGTGAATAGCTGAAAAAATCTGTAACGTACCAATAGCCTAACCGTGTCCCTACACTTAGCTGCTGTCCCTTCCTAACAGTGGAGGTTGACACCCTGATAGAAACGGTTTTTTGGCGCCACCACTCCGCGGCGGCTGTCCCAAACTACCCTTGTTAGCACCTATAACACTGAAGGTGGGAAAACAATGAGCAATACAAAGAAATGAAAGGACAGTACTTAATAAACTCGAATAATGTTTGGTACGAAAAATCACATTCCCCAGGCCAATAGTGCTAATGACATGTAATCTAATAACTAATAATGCAGTGGCGTTAAGCCATACAGAAACTTAGATGACATTTATACAATAGTCAAATCACAGATACTGAAAGCCCCCCAAAAAGGACTCAACATGTCATAGACAAAGGGGAAGTGACTAGCAAAACTGATAAACAAAATGCACGACCTGGCTCAACTTAGAGATACATAACCCATCATGGTTCACATCAAAGACTATAACCTGTAGCAGTCCTGTGAACATTCATGGGTGACGCGTTTCCCTGTCATACGGTTCATCAGGAGGCAGCGGATAGAACCAGATAGTAATTGCAGTCTGTCCATGTATCAGGATGCCTGCATCTGATTACTATCTGGTTCTATCCGCTGCCTCCTGATGAACCGTATGACAGGCAAACGCGTCGAGGCTGGGGCTATTGGCTGAAGCTAAGTGTTTTCGGGCTAACACCCGTGTGTGCTTTTGTTTATATCACCCATGAATGTTCACAGGACTGCTACAGGTTATAGTTTTTTATAAGAAAATTTGATTAATCAGACCAGACCACCTTCTTCACATGCTCTTTATCCCAGTTCTGATGTTCATGTGCTTACTGTAAGTAAGTGCTTTTAGTAGAAGACGGGGGTCAGCATGGGGACTTCTAGTCACCTCTTTTTGATATGAAGCACCTTAAGCTTCTAAGATGTGTAATAGACAGTGAATGAGGAAGAAGGAAGGGATTAATGACATCAGAGCTACATCATAGAGAGACAGGGAGAGAAGAAGGACAAACTTCTAAAGAGAGAAAACCTTATTGCATAGCTGCAAAGCAGCACGAAATAACAAAACAATGGTAAAACAATACTGTCTGCATGATTCCCAAATAATGGGACATGACAGACCCATTTTCCTTTTTGTAATTTTTAAAATGTAAAAGATGAATATATATATATATATATATATATATATATTTTACCTAAACAAAATACAAAGGAAATGCGTCATTTTTAACTTTAACCCTTTTAGACATCATTTTATCTTCAACTTGCTTAACTGTTCATAATAACAGTAATTTTGACCAGGGTGTCCAAACTTTTACATGTCATTGTAATTGTATTTGTATTACCATTCGGAGTTAACTCCATCTGATGTGCTACCTTATGCACTATGTGACTACTACATGTTGTATTATTATTATAACAAGGTTTACTATTAAACTGGCATTGAGCCACTGACTCTTACAACTGCTGTTACATTTTTTCTCTGGATTACTAGTGTTCATCCTTTCCTTGAGTTACCTTGTCTTTTTCTATTTTAATTATTTTTCTAAAAAATTACCATTACCTTTTACTTACATGGGGATCATTTTTCTTACTCTTTACAGCCTAAGTTGGCACTCAGTATTGCGGTTCATATTATATGTCTTGGTGTGTATTACGATTAACCTTAATGTGGATCTGGACTTAGAATTTTTTCTTTGCATTTACATTAATAAATACATGAATACTTTTTGATCAAAAAGTGTTAGTAATGTACTTTATGATTTTAATGTGTATAGCAATACTGGAATTCATATATTCATTAATCACAGTATGCTGATGTAAAATGTATGTTCATGAAATCCATATATTACGTTTTCCTCTACTATCAGATTTTGTATTTTATTGCCCTATTAATAATTTTAAGATGCATTACTATGATTCTTTTAAATAACTGCATACATTTACTTTCTGCACACATACACACTGCTTACTTTTTTTTAAGACCTTTACTTGGAGGAAACCTGTTATTTGATAAGGCACTCACTCAATAATCTGACATCCAGACCTTTTGTAAGCCTTAAAAAAGGGAAAAAATCGATAAATGCATTGATTTCTAATTTTTTTCTGCTTAGAAAGTACTTTGTATCTTTAGGCATTGGCTATATATGGATAAGTGCCAGTAGAGTTTCATGTTTTTATGATTTTTTACTCCTTTTTACAGTGCTTATTAATAGAGACAATCTTAGGGTGCCATCTTTTATGCCACTCTAGAATAGTAACTGACCAAGAGCTCATGCAGCCATGAGTTGGATTTAAGAAATGGTGCAGCCAGGCAACCAAAAGGTTAAGAACAAAAACGAAATTTTTCCATTTCTGTCATCTAGTACGCTTAAACACAGTATTGATATGATTGTTCTTTATGTAATGGAGGCATCAGCACTTCTACTAGTCCCAACAGTCACTAGTTAAGTGATCAAGTGAGCATAAAGTTGGTATAAGCAAGACCCGTCATATCCCTGGCAGTAAAAGTTATCCCTTGTCAGTGCTTCTTTATCCTGTAACTATTGCATAAGAAAGCTAGACTGCAGTTTGCCAAACTGAATGTGATTAAGTCAAAATCCTTCTGGGATAGCGTCTTGTGTACACATGAATCCAAGATAGAGCTTTTTGGTAAAGCACATCATTTTACTGTTTACTGAAAACGGAATGAGGCCTACAAAGAAAAGAACACAGTACCTACAATCAAAAATGGTGGGGTTCAAAGATGATTTGGAATTGTTTTGCTGCCTCTGGCATTGGTTGCCTTGACTGTGTACAAAGTATCATGAAATCTGAAGACTATCAAACGATTTTGGGTCGCAATGTAGTGCCCAGTGTCAGAAAGATGAGTTTGCGTCCTAGGTCATGGATCTTCCAGCAGGACAATGACCCCAAACATACTTGGAGAAGCACCCAGAAATGGATGGAAACAAAGAGCTGGGAAGTTCTGAAGTGGCCAACAATGAGTCCAGATCTAATTCCCATTGAATACCTGTGGAGAGATCTTAAAACTGCTGTTGGAAGGAGGCAACCATCAAATATGAGAGACCTGGAGCAGTTTGCAAAGAGAAGGATGAGGTGTAAGAAGCTTGTTGATTAAAGGAAGCTATTGATTGTAGTTATTCCAAAGGGTGTGCAATCAAATATTAAGTTCAGGGTTCCAACAATTTTTTCCCAGTCATTATTGGGGTTTTGTGTGAAATTAAGTCCAATTAGCCTTTTTTTTTCTCTATTGTTTTGTGTTGTTCCAATACACATAAATAAAGAAAACACGTTTACAACAAAACATGTGTAAGTGTAATAATTTTCTGGCAGAAATGCTTCATTTGCCAACACTTTCGGCCATGACTGTATATAAATGTTTATACACTGTATTTTTCATTATTATTTTTTCCTAAATCTGTGTATTCCCACTATCATTTGGATGCACGTGAATTTGAGCAGATTGCTGTTCTCTATTTTTTCTGTCTTGCACTTGACCACAACAAATTCCAATTTTCCTGGCTGTTACGCTGTGACTCCGCCATAAAGAGGTCTAATATCAATTCTCTGTAAGTATTATCCAGCATTTCATTTGTCAGTCTAGGCCCTGATGCTGACACCTGATATCTGACATTGACCTGCTAATCCCTGACCGCTAGCCCACTGTCTTGTTTGTCTTTCTAGTAATTACTTGTATTTCGTTAGTTGTGGAGTGATACCTGAGACTAGCTTTCTCCTTTACTTACAGTAATTATAGAGCTCTAGTATTTAAGGACCCAAGTCCGTTATAATGTAGCAGTATTCTGAATATAGTAAAATGTATATTGACGAATACTTTTTGGATTTAAAAAAAGCTACAAAGGCTTAATTTTTTTGCCCAGTTTATTTAAACCAGATTGTTTGGTGTTGGCTTATGGGGAAAGTGACCTTCATAGTGAACCAGTAATTGCATGAATCTCCAGCTGGTGTCACTGCTTTACAGTTCATTCTGGAAATTGACATTCGAGATACTAAAAAGTTTCCCTTGCCACTTTTTAGTAAGTTACTTCTGCTACAATCATGTCACCTTCTTTAATCCAATCATCCTATGATTAAATGATACTGTATGTTAATAAGCCTAGGCTATTTTTGGTTTCTTTTCTCAAGAAGTCACAAGATGTCTGTCTGACACTTTTTTTTTGATCAAACGCATCTCATTTCCAAAACTGCAGCGTTCTTAATTAAATAAACTCTCATCTCTGAGGATCCTGTCTTTATCCTGAAACTCCATTTTTATTATTTCTCTTTTATTGACATCGGTTCTACAAATTTACATGATGGTTATGTAATTTATGCGCTTAGTCATGGATGACCACTGCCTTAAGGTACCTTCACACATAACGATATCGGTAACGATATCGTTGCTTTTGGTGACGTTGCAACGATATCGTTAAGGAAATCACTATGTGTGACAGCGACCAACGATCAGGCCCCTGCTGTGCCATCGTTGGTCGCTGAACAAAGTCCAGAACTTTATTTCGTCGCTGGATCTCCCGTGGACATCGCTGGATCGGCGTGTGTGACACCGATCCAGCGATGTCTTCACTGGTAACCAGGGTAAACATCGGGTAACTAAGCGCAGGGCCGCGCTTAGTAACCCGATGTTTACCCTGGTTACCATCCTAAAAGTAAAAAAAAACAAACAGTACATACTTAACTACCGCTGTCTGTCCCCGGCGCTGTGCTCTGCACTCCTCCTGTACTGGCTGTGAGCGTCGGTCAGCCGGAAAGCAGAGCGGTGATGTCACCGCTCTGCTTTCCGGCCGCTGTGCTCACAGCCAGTACAGGAGGAGTGCAGAGAAGCAGAGCGCCGGGGACAGACAGCGTTAGGTAAGTATGTACTGTTTGTTTTTTTTACTTTTAGGATGGTAACCAGGGTAAACATCGGGTTACTAAGCGCGGCCCTGCGCTTAGTTACCCGATGTTTACCCTGGTTACCGGCATCGTTGGTCGCTGGAGAGCGGTCTGTGTGACAGCTCTCCAGCGACCAAACGGCGACGCTGCAGCGATCCGGATCGTTGTCGGTATCGCTGCAGCGTCGCTTAATGTGAAGGGGCCTTTATTCTTACATACCTTATTTTCCAATGAAAAATCTTATTTAAGGGCAATATGCAAATTGCCTCTTCAGAGAAGTTGGAAGTAGCGATCCTAAAAGTCACAATCAGCCCTTAAAGGGGTCTTGCAATATAACTTAGGATAAAAGCCAAATCAGTATCTCAATTCACAGACACGGTGTTTCGGGCTGTTGGCCCTCGTCAGTGCGAAGCATGAGAACTGATTTGGCTAGGTGAGAGGCTCTGGACTGAGGCCTAAGGGGTAAGGTTTCTCCTTGTGGATAGTGACGTATTTAACCCCTTAAGCCCCATGGGTGGTTTGCACATTAATGACTGGGCCAATTTTTACAATTCTGACCACTGTCCCTTTATGAGGTTATAACTCTGGAACGCTTCAACGGATCCTGATGATTCTGACACTGTTTTCTCGTGACATATTGTACTTCATGATAGTGGTAAAATTTATTCGATAAGACTTGCGCTTATTTGTGAAAAAAATGGAAATTTGGCGAAAATGTTGAAAATTTTGCAATTTTCCAAATTTGAATTTTTATGCCCTTAAATCACAGATATATGTCACACAAAATACTTAATAAGTAACATTTCCCACATGTCTACTTTACATCAGCACAAGTTTGGAACACCAATTTTTTTTTTTGTTAGGGAGTTATAATGGTTAAAAGTTGATCAGCAATTTCTCATTTTTACAACACCATTTTTTTTAGGGACCTCATCTCATTTGAAGTCAATTTGAGGGGTCTATATGATAGAAAATACCCAAGTGTGACACCATTCTAAAAACTGAACCCCTCAAGGTTCTCAAAACCACATTCAAGAAGTTTATTAACCCTTCAGGTGTTTTACAGCAATTTTTGGAATGTTTAAATAAAAATTAACATTTAACTTTTTTTCAAACAAAATTTACTTCAGCTCCAATTTGATTTATTTTACTAAGGGTAACAGGAGAAAATGGACCAAAAAAGTTGTTGTACAATTTGTCCTGAGTACGCCGATACCCCATATGTGGGGGTAAACCACTGTTTGGGCGCATGGCAGAGCTCGGAAGGGAAGGAGCGCTATTTGACTTTTCAATGCAAAATTGACTGGAATTGAGATGGGATGCCATGTTGCGTTTGGAGAGCCCCTGATGAGCCTAAACATTGAAACCCCCCAGAAGTGACAACATTTTGGAAAGTAGACACCCTAAGGAACTTATCTAGATGTGTGGTGAGCACTTTGACCCACCAAGTGCTTCACAGAAGTTTATAATGCAGAGCCGTAAAAATAAAAACTCATATTTTTTTCACAATAATGATCTTTTCGCAACCAATTTTTTATTTCCCCAAGGGTAAGAGAAGAAATTGGACTGCAAAAGTTGTTGTGCAATTTGTCCTGAGTACGCTGATACCCCATATGTGGGGGTAAACTATTGTTTGGGCGCATGACAGAGCTTGGAAGGGAAGGACCGCGGTTTGACTTTTCAATGCAAAATTGACTGGAATTGAGATGGGATGCCATGTTGCATTTGGAGAGCCACTGATGTGCCTAAACATTGAAACCCCCCAAAAGTGAAACCATTTTGGAAAGTAGACCCCCTAAGGAACTTATATAGATGTGTTGTGAGAGCTTTGAACCCCCAAGTGTTTCACTACAGTTTATAACGCAGAGCCGTGAAATTAAAAAAAAATTTTTTCCCACAAAAATTAAATTTTAGCTCCCAGATTTGTATTTAACCAAGGGTAACAGGAGAATTGGACCTCAAAAGTTGTTTTCCAATTTGTCCTGAGAAGGCTGATACCCCATATGTGGGGGGGAACCACCGTTTGGGCGCATGGCAGAGCTCGGAAGGGAAGGAGCACCATTTGGAATGCAGACTTACATGGAATGGTCTGCAGGCGTCACATTGCGTTTGCAGAGCCCCTAATGTACCTAAACAGTAGAAACCCCTTTCAAGTGACCACATATTGGAAACTAGACCCCCCAAGGAACTTATCTAGATGTGTTGTGAGAACTTTGAACCCCCAAGTGTTTCACTAGAGTTTATAACGCAGAGCCGTGAAATTTAAAAAATCTTTTTTTTTCCACAAAAATTATTTTTTAGTCCCTAGTTTTGTATTTTCCCAAGGGTAACAGGAGAAATTGGACCCCAAAAGTTGTTGTCCAATTTGTCCTGAGTACGTTGATACTCCATATGTGAGGGGAACCACCGCTTGGGCGCATGGCAGATCTCGGAAGGGAAGGAGCGCAATTTGGAATGCAGACTTACTGTAGATGGATTGTCTGCAGGCGTCACATTGCGTTTGCAGAGCCCCTAAGGTACCTAAACATTAGAAACACCCCACAAGTGACCCCATATTGGAAACTAGACCCCCCCAAGGAACTTATCTAGATGTGTTGTGAGAACTTTGAACCCCGAAGTGTTTCACTACAGTTTATAACGCAAAGCCGTGAAATTTAAAAAATCTTTTTTTTTTCCACAAAAATTATTTTTTAGCCCCTAGTTTTGTATTTTTCTAAGGGTAACAGGAGAAATTGGACCCCAAAGGTTGTTGTCCAATTTGCCCTGAGTACGCTGATACCCCATATGTGGGGGGAGTACGATTACAGCGATACCTCATTTATATTTTTTTATGTTTTGGCGCTTTTTTACGATAAAAACTATTTTATAGAAAAAATAATTCTTTTTGCATCGCTTTATTCCGAGGGCTATAAGTTTTTAATTTTTTCGCTGATGATGCTGTGTGGCGGCTCGTTTTTTGAGGACAAGATTACATTTTCAGCGGTACCATAGTTATTTATATCTGTCTTTTTGATCGCGAGTTATTCCCCCAGTGTTCCGGGGGTTAATGTGGCAGGGGCGGTGCATTCTGTATTGCTCTAGATAAGCCCCCGATGTATCCTTAAAGATGAGAAAATGAGGTTAGATTATACTCACCCAGAGGCATTCCCGCTGCAGTCCGGTCCGATGGGCTTCGCGGTCCAGGGCCTCCTATCTTCATAGGATGATGTCCTCTTCTTGTCTTCACGCTGCCTCTCTGACTTTTCCTGGTGCCAGTGCATTGCAGTACTTTGCTCTGCCCTCAACAGGGCAGACAAAGTACGCCTGCGCCGGAGCTGCAGGGTGAAGACACGAAGAGGACGTCATTGTAAGAAGATGGGAGGCCCTTGTCCGGACCATGACGCCCATCGGATCGGACCGCCCCCCAGGTGAGTATAATCAAACCTCTTTTTCTCATCTTTCAGGATACATAAGGGGCTTATGTACAGCATTCCAGAATGCTAAAGATAAGCCCCTGATGTCGGTGGGCTTAGCTCATCTTCGATTTTGGGGGTGACAGGTTCCCTTTAAGGGCGAGAAACTTTCTTGCATAGTAGTTTGGAAAAAAAGATGCTTAAGCACCTTAATATAATAAAATTCCTTCTTTTTTTAAATAGATCAAAACATAGTACACTGGTCCATGTTGGGCTTTTTTACGCATTTGAAGCATACGCTGCTCTTAGTCATCGAATGTCATAAATCCCTGCACAGCATTGAATTTTTCTATTTTCCCCATATGTGTCTTAAAGTACACCTGAGGCTTCTTTATTTAATATAGAGTTAAACTAAATCTTTATAAATGTCTCATACTCCACTCCACTAGACAAGCAGAATGTTATAATTTATCTGTTTGGTTGTGTGATTGAAAAAGAAAAATCTTCGGATCGATTGTGCTACCCATCAGCTCTACTATGTGTAGTAGAAATGCTCATCTGCTATGAACACCGGCAACGGGGCGGCACTCATAGCAGATTGGCAATAACAACCATGGGGGTCTTTTGCAGACCCTCGGTTGTCATGCCAACCCATTGGCGCCCTGCAAGCATGTGACACGGATGCCGATGGGTGGAGCTAGTGATGGGCTTCCAGCGCAAGTATGTTAAATGCCACTGTCAGAATATGACAGTGGCCTTTAACATGTTAACAGCCATGGGTGGAGCACGATTCCACCTGCGGCTGTTAGGGGCTCATAACAGCTGATCAAATAAGCTGTCATGTGCTGGAAAATATGCGGGCTCAGCGCCGGAGCCAGCATCAAAAGGGAAGACATGACGTATGACATATACTGTATGTACGTATCAATACTAGTAGTAAAGCCGCACCCTATAATGGCAACATCTCTCTGGACAACAGGGCGCACGTCCTCACCAGGGGATCCATCTACGATGGCAGAATAAATACGGGAGCTGTTTTTTCACAATTGCTGTGGTGCTGTCCTTCTCTTCATATGCATTGGAATATCCTGTATGTACGTCATATGTCGTGAAAGGATTCATCTTTTCAGAATTGAAATGACAGGTATATTTTAAAACATATTTATGCTGGTCCTGTTGAAATTTATGCATGTCTTACAAGCAAAAAGGAATAACACACTGTTACTAATTATTTTGTGGCTCCTGCTTATAATGCAAATCTCACTCCATAGCCTGATCAGTCACATGATGAATACCACCATTGGCTTACAATGTGGTCCACCAGATTGTCTCATGCTTTCCATAACTTGATGGCACTGCTGATGGTTCAGTGGTCCCGTCCACGGCGTTGACATGGCCTTTGACTTTAATGATGCTGACAGAGTCAATGTGTGCTCTGATGTGTATCATTTTCGGATATATACACCTACTAGAGCCTGACACTCGGATGCAGTCTACTACGGCTGAGTGTCCACCTCCAGTAAGCGTATATGCACGAAAATGATACACGTTCACTCAAGGGTATCATTATAATCAATGGCCCCATCGACGATGATGCATAAATCAGGTTTTGTGGGGAATCAGACGTAAGTCCGGAAAACCATGGAATGTAGGCAAGAGCGTAATGTGAAAGGGCCCTTATAGTAGTGAAAGTAATAATAATAATAATTAGAACTGTATTACAAAGTTTACAATGTTTGATATACAATCTTAGAGACATCAAGTATTTTAATTCAAGTATTATATAAACTTTTTGTGTTCATTAGATACACGGACATATGACCACAGATCGTTAGTCATTCATTGTATCTGTAAAGTCCTGGTCATATGTTAAGATTATATTTCACACAAGCGTTTGCCGTGTGTTTGAAATCTCCTCTTACCCCAACAGCTGTTCCAGCTGCCACACTCCATTGAAATTAGGCAGGCTCTCGACTTTCATTAAAAAGAACAGCTGCAAAGCTCCCTAAGTCTCCGCTACCACTGCAAAGGTTGAAAGAGGCTTTTATAAAGCGAGTCAAGTCGATTTAATGCTGGTTTATTACACTTGCCCAGTGCCACATTACAACCATCAACACCACTGACCGCGGATCTAAAGCCAATTTAATGAGAGGGGTGATTACTATGCAATATATTCACCCTAGAAATATTGTAAATAAGATTTTATAGCTAAAATGAAATATCAGTTTTGTATTACTGGTCTATTAGGATCTGAAGATTAAAGGCCATAGAAGAAACAGCATGTTCAGCCGATCAGTTCACCCAACCACAGAGAAGTCGAATTTATTTAGCAGTTGTCTCTGTACTTCTGTGGATTCTTTTTTGCTTGTTTAATTTCCGGCCTTTGCACCCAAGTGAGCTTCAAGCCCTTTCCATATGTTTTAAACAGTGACTGAAAAATAGAATTGTGGAGAAGTAATATGGATCAATGATCCCACCACACGTCACTCACAAAAGGGTTTTGTGGTCATGTAGTACAAGAGATAAACATATCAATACTATTCATGCCGAGCCATCAGCAGAAATAATGGGAGTTAAATGTGTTTCCATGTAATTTTAACCACTATGGTTCATTCAACAGAGTTCTAATAGTGTCCTAAGTTTGTAGAATGCATCACGTAAGTTTGCTTTTTTAGTTCTGAAATCTAGTGTGGCTAAAAGTCTGGACTGCAATTTGTTGCTTCATCCAGTGGCTTACGGAAGTATTCACCCCCTTGGCTTTTTACCTATTTAGTTACTTTACAACTGTGTTTAAATGTTTTTGTAAACCGCTTTGTGTGCGACGCATCAGCACTAAATAGTCTAAGTTGGTGAAGTGAAGTGAGAAAGCTATAGGCATAAATTAAATTTATGGAATCAAATAACTAATAATTCGCAGGTGCATATCTATTTATCCCTTTTGCAATGAAGCCGCTACACCTTCTGGTGGCTGGCGTTAGCGGCAAGCAGACCAGACAGCTGCCTAGGGCCCCCGCTCCCCCAGGTGCCCCCAGCTAGCAGCACATCATGCAGCACATCATGCAGCCCGCCTGCTGCTAGCACCAACTTCCCCAACCGCCACTGCTGCCGCATTAAACTATATCGGTGTCATAGACGCCGGTTCAGTTCAAAGCAATGATGGAGGAGAGAGTGTCAGCTGGCGTTCCCTCTCCCATCATTCCCCTCTGCCTCTGATACTGTGGGAGCGCGATGACATCATATCATTACTCACCCACTTTGTGCCGGGCCCGGGCAGTGCAGCCGCTGAGACCAGATCCGGGAGCAGTGTGGGGCATGAGGAGAGGTGAGGATTGTGTGTGTTTATTTTAATATATCCGTCAGTACTGGAATGTGGTGCTATTGGGGGGGGCACTACTGTTACCGCTCCTATCGTCCCTGCGCGCCGCCGTCGCTCCTCCTCCAGGCTTCAGCATGCTGGTCCCTCTCTTAGCGCTGCGTCTTCTCCTCCTCCCGCTGCGCGTCCCCGCCGCTCTTCTTCCTGGTCACGGCGCGCTCGTGCCCGGATAGGAGTTCCTTCACTTCCGGTTCCCCGCTCTGCCAAGGGCGTCCGGTGCTGGCGCAGGCGCCCTGGAATCATCAAGGGACGCATGTGTTCCTCTGCTGCTCCTCCTTCCCCGTGACAGCCAATCTGTACAGGACTTCCTGTATTTAAGGTCGGTCTTCCTGCTTAGCTGTGCCTGATTGTCATTTGGCTTTTGCTAAGTGCTTCCGGCCGTTCGCTCTGCCAGTGCTCACTGTTTCTCGCGTTCCTTATAGTCTGTGCCCGTTATCGTCCCCCTGCCAGTCCTCTCCTGTGTTGTTTGTCTTTCTGTGATTTTGTTCCTCACTGTATCCTTCTCTCCTGCAGGTATTTCCTGTCCTGGCTCTTCGTTCTGACCTCCGTCTCCCTGGTCCAGTGCTTCGCTCCAGTCCTTCCGGTTTGTCCTTTGGCTCTCCTCTCACCTTTCCCCCTTGCTTTTTAGTTCTTGTTTTTCTCCGCTCTTGAGCCGCCCCTCTTGGTACGGCCACTGTGGGTTTGACTCCTCTGGGTCTGCGCCTGACGGTCCCTGTATAGGGGTCGGTTCCATTTGGTTAGCTCGCCCGGAGGGTCGTCTCTCCCACGGTCCAGAGGGTCCACTCATCTCGCTTCTTAGCGCACCATAACAGTACAATCAGGCCATGGACCCCGCTGGTACCCCATTCTCGGCCCAGAAGGAGTTAGCTATCTTGCGCGAGAATCAGCAGTGCATTATGTCCTTTTTGAAGACTATGGAGTCTCGCTTGTCTTCGTTACAGGCCGCTGATCCGGTTAACGCCGCTCAAATAGCTAACCTTCAGCAGGAGCTTACTCAACGGCGAGATACTGAGGCTCGCATGCTGAGTTATATGGCCACCATCAATGATCGCCTATTTAGTTTGCAGTCCTCAGCTTCCGTTCAGGTCCCTTCTCTCGATTCTAGTCCATCTTCCATCCCTCACCCTCCTCCTCGCCTTGGAAAGCCTCCCAGGTTTAGTGGGGATCCCAAACTCTGTAGAGGCTTCTTAAATCAGTGCCGTCTCCACTTTGAGCTTCTTCCTCAACAGTACCCCACTGATCGGGCTAAGGTGGCTTTTCTTGTGTCTCATCTCGAGGGGGAGGCTTTGGCTTGGATCAATCCCTTGTGGGAGCGTGACGATCCTTTAATCTCCCACTTAGAGGACTTTCTTGGGACTTTTCGTAAGGTCTTTGACGAACCTGGACGTCTGGCCTCTACGACAGAGTCCCTCTTTAACCTTCATCAGGGGTCCCTGTCGGTAGGCCAATACGCCATTCGGTTCCGTACTTTAGCCTCTGAACTAGGGTGGAACAACGAGGCTCTGGTTGGTGCTTTCTGGTGAGGTCTGTCGAGTCGAATCAAAGATGAGCTTGCAGGTTGTGATACCCCCTCTACCTTGGAGGATCTTATCTCCTTAGCCACACGCATCGACCTTCGCTTTCAAGAGCGATCTCGTGAAGCTACTAGGGAGAAGAGATCTAATATTTGTATGCATCCTTTTCGTCAGTCCAGTGGTCCTCGACTTCCTGCCTCTCCTACGCTCCCACCACCTGAACCCATGCAGGTAGATAACGTTAAGATGGCGGAGCAGCGTCGTAAGGAGAGACGTACCCAGGGTCTCTGCTTCTACTGCGGTAGTGCTTCCCATTTGCTGCGTGCTTGCCCTGAGAGGCCGGAAAACTCCTCAGCCTAGGACAGGTAAGAGAGGCCTCCCTAGGTGTTCCTGTTTCCTCTCTACCTTTAACCCTTTCTGTTTTATTAGTTCTCAATCACAAACGTTTTTCCGAGGTCGCGTATGTGGATTCGGGCGCGGCAGGCAATTTTATCAGTCTTGAAGCGGTTTGGAGGCTTCGCATTCCAGTTCTCACTCTGGCTACTCCTCGTCTTATTGCATCAGTGGACGGCAGACCCTTGCAAGAGCCCATCACCTTGGTTACAGAAGAGATTGAGTTACAAGTCGGAGCTCTTCATCATGAGAAGATTGCGTTCTATGTCCTACCTCATCTTTCCCATGCTCTATTACTCGGGTTGCCGTGGCTCCGTACTCATGAGCCTACTCTACATTGGCGTTCAGGTGATGTTCTTCGCTGGGGATCTACTTGCCAGGAACAGTGTTTAATTTCCGTTTGTCCAGTCGTTTCTTCTCTGTCGGCCACTGTTCCCGCAGGATTACCTCCTCCTTATTGGTCGTTTTCAGACGTCTTCAACAAACAAGAGGCAGAGAACCTTCCTCCTCATCGTCCTTACGACTGCCCGATTGAGCTTCTCCCTGGCAGCACACCACCTAGAGGTAGAATTTACCCACTTTCTCCTGCTGAGACACAGGCGATGTCCGACTACATCCAAGAAAATCTTGCCAAGGGATTCATTCGGAAATCTTCCTCTCCTGCTGGAGCAGGGTTTTTCTTTGTAAAGAAGAAAGACGGGACCCTTCGCCCTTGTATTGATTACCGTGGGTTGAATAACATTACTGTCAAGAACAAATATCCTCTTCCTCTCATCCCGGAGCTTTTTGATCGACTTAGAGGAGCTCGTATTTTCACCAAACTTGACCTGCGGGGTGCCTACAACTTGGTTCGTATCCGCCCGGGTGACGAGTGGAAGACCGCTTTCAATACCCGGGATGGTCATTATGAGTACTTGGTCATGCCTTTCGGCCTCTGCAATGCCCCTGCAGTATTCCAGGAATTCGTTAACGATATCTTTCGAGACCTCCTCTACTCCTGCGTAGTGGTATACCTGGATGATATCCTAGTATTCTCGACTGATCTACCGTCCCATCGAAGAAGCGTCCGCATGGTTCTACAACGTCTAAGAGAGAATCATCTCTACGCCAAATATGAAAAATGTCTTTTTGAGCAGACCTCTTTGCCTTTTCTCGGATACATTGTCTCTGATTCCGGTCTCAAGATGGATCCCGAGAAGGTGAATGCTATCGTCAATTGGCCACGACCTTGCGGGGTGAAGGCCATCCAACGATTTCTAGGATTCGCCAATTATTATAGGCAATTTATATCTCATTTTTCCTCCATGATCCAGCCTCTGTCCTCTCTCACCCGAAAAGGTTCTGACTCAAAGAGTTGGACACCAGAGGCGGAGAGAGCCTTCGAATCTCTTAAACAGTCTTTTTCCTCCGCTCCAGTCTTGCATCATCCAGAGATCAACAAACCTTTCGTTTTGGAGGTGGACGCATCCTCTATGGGGGCAGGAGCTGTGCTCTCTCAACGATCGGCTGTTGGTCGAATGGTTCCCTGTGGCTTCTTCTCCAAAGCGTTTTCTACATCCGAACGTAATTACACTATCGGAGATCGAGAATTGCTAGCCATTAAATTGGCTTTGGAGGAATGGAGGTATCTGCTAGAGGGTTCTGTACATCCGTTTGTTATATACTCCGACCATAAGAACCTAGCCTATCTTCAAACTGCACAAAGACTTAATCCTCGGCAAGCCAGATGGTCTCTGTTTTTTGCCCGTTTTGAGTTTGAGTTACGTTTCCGACCGGGTAAGAAGAATGTCAAAGCAGACGCGCTGTCAGACGTTGGATTCAGAGGAGGAATCAGCATACATCCTGGATCCTTCCAAAGTTATTGCTGTGGCTCCCGTAAGGATGATTAGTCCCCCACCAGGTAAAACCCTTGTACCAGAGTGTAACAGAGAGAGGGTGTTACGTTGGGGCCATTCTTCTAAGTGGGCTGGTCACGCGGGATTCAATAAGACTTTCCTTCTCATCTCTCGCTTTTATTGGTGGCCTAAGTTACGTCTAGACGTCAAAGACTTTGTTGCATCTTGTCCATCCTGCGCGAAGAACAAAGTTCCTAGACAGCTTCCTTTTGGACCTCTGCTTCCTCTTCCAGTTCCCTCCACGCCGTGGCAGCATATTGCAATGGATTTCATTACCGACCTACCAAGTTCTTCTGGATGTACAGTCGTCCTTGTGGTGGTTGACTGGTTCTCCAAAATGGCTCATTTCATACCTCTACCCGGCTTACCTTCTGCATTTGAGTTGGCTTCAGTTTTTATCTCTAACATCTTCAAGCTCCATGGCTTCCCTCAGCACATCGTATCCGACAGAGGAGTCCAGTTTACATCCCGTTTTTGGAGAGCTTTATGCAAACTCTTGAAGGTCTCTTTGGATTTTTCCTCCGCGTATCATCCGCAAACTAATGGGCAAGCTGAGAGGACTAATCAAATTTTGGCTGCTTATCTACGACACTTCATCAATGCCCATCAGGACGACTGGGTCTCTCTGCTTCCATGGGCGGAGTTCGCTTATAATAATCATTCCAGTGAGGCATCTACAAGATCTCCATTCTTCATTGTCTTTGGACAACACCCGAGTATCCCTCTTCCGGTCTCTCCCGCCTCTGGCGTGCCAGCAGCCGACTCGCTGTCTTTGAGTTTTTCCACAATTTGGGCTGAAGTAAGAGAAGCACTCAATAAAGCAGCTTTGAAGATGAAGAGCTACGCCGACAAGAGGCGTTTGGATTCTCCTCCTTTTAAACCAGGTGACAAAGTCTGGCTTTCATCGAGATTTATCAGACTCAAAATACCGTCCTACAAGCTTGGTCCTCGCTACATTGGTCCCTTTGAGATTCTGAGTCAGGTCAACGAGGTTGCGTACAAGCTGAGGTTGCCTGCCGCGCTCCGTATTCCCAATACCTTCCATGTGTCTCTACTTAAACCCGCTGTTTTCAACCGCTTTCATCCTTCCTCTTGTACCTCTTCTCCACCCGTCAGTGTTGATAACAACATCTTTGAGGTTAAGGATATTATTGCTCAAAAAAAGATTCGAGGTAGAGATTTTTTCCTGATTGATTGGAAGGGTTTTGGTCCTGAGGAGAGGTCCTGGGAACCTATCGAGAATATCAATGCTCCTCGTATTTTACAAATTCCTTTCGAGTCAGGGTAAGGGGAGTAGTAAGGGAGGGGGTACTGTTACCGCTCCTATCGTCCCTGCGCGTCCTGTCGCTCCTCCTCCAGGCTTCAGCATGCTGGTCCCTCTCTTAGCGCTGCGTCTTCTCCTCCTCCCGCTGCGCGTCCCCGCCGCTCTTCTTCCTGGTCACGGCGCGCTTGTGCCCGGATAGGAGTTCCTTCACTTCCGGTTCCCCGCTCTGCCAAGGGCGTCCGGTGCTGGCGCAGGCGCCCTGGAATTATCAAGGGACGCATCTGTTCCTCTGCTGCTCCTCCTTCCCCGTGACAGCCAATCTGTACAGGACTTCCTGTATTTAAGGTCGGTCTTCCTGCTTAGCTGTGCCTGATTGTCATTTGGCTTTTGCTAAGTGCTTCCGGCCGTTCGCTCTGCCAGTGCTCACTGTTTCTCGCGTTCCTTATAGTCTGTGCCCGTTATCGTCCCCCTGCCAGTCCTCTCCTGTGTTGTTTGTCTTTCTGTGATTTTGTTCCTCACTGTGTCCTTCTCTCCTGCAGGTATTTCCTGTCCTGGCTCTTCGTTCTGACCTCCGTCTCCCTGGTCCAGTGCTTCGCTCCAGTCCTTCTGGTTTGTCCTTTGGCTCTCCTCTCACCTTTCCCCCTTGCTTTTTAGTTCTTGTTTTTCTCCGCTCTTGAGCCGCCCCTCTTGGTACGGCCACTGTGGGTTTGACTCCTCTGGGTCTGCGCCTGACGGTCCCTGTATAGGGGTCGGTTCCATTTGGTTAGCTCGCCCGGAGGGTCGTCTCTCCCACGGTCCAGAGGGTCCACTCATCTCGCTTCTTAGCGCACCATAACAACTACATTATATTCTATGGTGGAGGCTGTGTTATATACTATGGGGGGCACATTATATTCTATGGAGGAGGCTGTGTTATATACCATGGGGGGGGGGGCACATTATATTCTATGGAGGAGGCTGTGTTATATACTATGGGGGGGGGGTACATTATATTCTATGGAGGAGGCTGTGTTATATACTATGGGGGGCACATTATATTCTATGAAGGAGGCTGTGTTATATACCATGGGGGGCACATTATATTCTATGAAGGAGGCTGTGTTATATACCATGGGGGGCACATTATATTCTATGGAGGAGGCTGTGTTATATACTATGGGGGGCACATTATATTCTATGAAGGAGGCTGTGTTATATACCATGGGGGGGCACATTATATTCTATGAAGGAGGCTGTTATATACCATGGGGGGCACATTATATTCTATGGAGGAGGCTGTGTTATATACTATGGGGGGTACATTATATTCTATGGAAGAGGCTGTGTTATATACTATGGGGGGCACATTATATTCTATGAAGGAGGCTGTGTTATATACCATGGGGGACACATTATATTCTATGGAGGAGGCTGTGTTATATACTATGGGGGGTACATTATATTCTATGGAGGAGGCTGTGTTATATACTATGTGGGGGGCACATTATATTCTATGGAGGAGGCTGTGTTATATACTATGGGGGGGTACATTATATTCTATGGAGGAGGCTGTGTTATATACTATGTGGGGAGCACATTATATTCTATGGAGGAGGCTGTGTTATACACTATGGGGGGTACATTATATTCTATGGAGGAGGCTGTGTTATATACTATGTGGGGGGCACATTATATTCTATGGAGGAGGCTGTGTTATATACTATGGGGGGCACATTATATTCTATGGAGGAGGCTGTGTTATATACCATGGGGGGCACATTATATTCTATGGAGGAGGCTGTGTTATATACCATGGGGGGCATATTATATTCTATGAAGGAGGCTGTGCTATATACCATGGGGGGCACATTATATTCTATGGAGGAGGCTGTGTTATATACCATGGGGGGCATATTATATTCTATGAAGGAGGCTGTGTTATATACCATGGGGGGCACATTATATTCTATGGAGGAGGCTGTGTTATATACTATGGGGGGGTACATTATATTCTATGGAGGAGGCTGTGTTATATACTATGTGGGGGGCACATTATATTCTATGGAGGAGGCTGTGTTATATACTATGGGGGGTACATTATATTCTATGGAGTAGGCTGTGTTATATACTATGGGGGGCACATTATATTCTATGAAGGAGGCTGTGTTATATACTATGGGGGGTACATTATATTCTATGGAGGAGGCTGTGTTATATACTATTGGGGGGTACATTATATTCTATGGAGGAGGCTGTGTTATATACTATGTGGGGGGCACATTATATTCTATAGAGGAGGTTGTGTTATATACTATGGGGGGCACATTATATTCTATGGAGGAGGCTGTGTTATATACTATGGGGGGCACATTATCTTCTATGGTGGAAGCTGTGTTATATACTATGGGGGGCACATTATATTCTATGGAGGAGGCTGTGCTATATACTATGGGAGACACATTATATTCTATGGAGGAGGCTGTGCTGCTATATACTATGGGAGATACATTATATTCTATAGAGGAGGTTGTGTTACATACTATGGGAGACACATTATATTCTATGGAGGAGGCTGTGTTATATACTATGTGGGGGGTACATTATAGTCTATGGAGGAGGCTGTGTTATATACTATGGGGGGCACATTATATTCTATGGAGAAGGCTGTGTTATATACTTTGGGGGGCACATTATACTCTATGGAGGAGGCTGTGTTATATACTATGGGGGGCACATTATATTCTATGGAGGAGGCTGTGCTATATACTATGGGAGACACATTATATTCTATGGAGGAGGCTGTGCTATATACTATGGGAGTAGGGTTGAGCGACCTTTACTTTTATAGGATCGGGTCGGGTTTCACGAAACCCGACTTTTTCAAAAGTCGGGTCGAGTGAAATCGTCCGATCCTATAAAAAAGTCGGGGTCGGGGTCGGCCTAAACTCGAAACCCAATGCAGTGCATTGGGTTTCCAATGGTTCCCAGGGTCTGAAGGAGCGGAAACTCTCCTTCAGGCCCTGGGATCCATATTTAAGTGTAAAATAAAGAATTAAAATAAAAAATATCGCTATACTTACTCTCTGACGCGCCCTGGTACTAACCGGGAACCTTCCTTCCTTCGAATCAGCGCTTCCAGGACCTTGCGTGACGTCGCGGTGACGTCGCGGCTTGTGATTGGTCGCGCGGCCGCCCATGTGACCGTTCGTGCGACCAATCACAAGCCGCGACGTTACCGCGACGTCACGCAAGGTCCTGCAAGCGCTGATTCTTAGGAAGGAAGGCTGCCGGAAAGAAGCAGGGCGCGTCCGAGGGCGAGTATGTTCCTATTAGGTATATACTCACCCTCGGACGCGCCCTGCTTCTTTCCGGCAGCCTTCCTTCCTAAGAATCAGCGCTTGCAGGACCTTGCGTGACGTTGCGGTGACGTCGCGGCTTGTGATTGGTCGCGCGAGCGGTCACATGGGCGGCCGCGCGACCAATCACAAGCCGCAACGTCACCGTGACGTCATGCAAGGTCCTGGAAGCGCTGATTCGAAGGAAGGAAGGTTCCCGGTTAGTACCAGGGCGCGTCAGAGGGTAAGTATAGCGATATTTTTTTATTTTAATTCTTTATTTTACATTAAATATGGATTCCGATACCGATTTCCGATATTGCAAACATATCGGAAATCGGGATCGGAATTCCGATACCACATTCAGAAGATCGCCGACTTCATGGCCGACCCCACACAGGGGTCGGGTCGGGTTTCATGAAACCCGACTTTGCTAAAAGTCGGCGACTTCTGAAAGTGGCCGACCCGTTTCGCTCAACCCTATATGGGAGATACATTATATTCTATGGAGGAGGTTGTGTTATATACTATGGGGGTGCTTGTTATGAACAGGTAATTCAGAACCACAATGGACCTTGAAGTTCAGAGCACACAAAGTGACCTGACAATTATCAAAAACATAGGACGAGCTCTGAGACGTGGGAACTCTGCTGACCGCAATCCCTAATCCTATCCAACCACACTAGAGGTAGCCGTGGAGCGCTCCTGACCAGACCTATGCGCCTCGAGCACAGCCTGAGAAACTAGCTAGCCCTAAGAAAGAAAAATAAGCCTAGCTTGCCTCAGAGAAATACCCCAAAGGAAAAGGCAGCCCCCACATATAATGACTGTGAGTTGAGATGAAAATACAAACGCAGAGATGAAATAGATTTAGCAATGTGAGGCCCAACTTACTGAACAGACCGAAGATAGGAAAGATTGCTTTGCGGTCAACACAAAACCCTACAAACAACCACGCAGTGGGGGCAAAAAGACCCTCCGCACCGACTATCGGTACGGAGGTGCTCCCTCTGCGTCCCAGAGATTCCAGCAAGCAAGAAAAACCAATATAGCAAGCTGGACAGAAAAAATAGCAAACAAAAATAACACAAGCAAAACTTAGCTTATGCAGGAAGACAGGCCACAGGAACGATCCAGGAGAAAGCAAGACCAATACTAGAACATTGACTGGAGGCCAGGATCAAAGCACTAGGTGGAGTTAAATAGAGCAGCACCTAACGACTTCACCACATCACCTGAGGAAGGAAACTCAGAAGCCGCAGTACCACTCTCATCCACCAAAGGAAGCTCATAGACAGAACCAGCCGAAGTACCACTCACGACCACAGGAGGGAGCTTGGCCACAGAATTCACAACAGGTGCTACACTATATTCTATGGAGGAGGTTGTGTTATATACTATGGAGGTACATTATATTCTATAGGGGAGGCTGTGTTATATACTATGGTGGGTATATTATACATTATATTCTATGGGGAAGGCTGTGCTATAAACTATGGGGAGCACATCATATTCTATGGAGGAGGTTGTGTTATATACTATGGGGAGCACATTATATTCAATGGAGGAGGCTGTGTTATATACTGTGGGGCGCTACATTATATTCCATGGAGGAGGCTGTGTTATATACTATGGGGGGCACATTATATTCTATGGAGGAGGCTGTGTTATATACTATGGGGGGGACATTATATTCTATGGAGGAGGCTGTGTTATATACTATGGGAGACACATTATATTCTATGGAGGAGGCTGTGTTATATACCATGGGGGGCACATTATATTCTATGGAGGAGGCTGTGTTATATACTACTAGATGGTGGCCCGATTCTAACGCATCGGGTATTCTAGAATATGCATGCCCACGTAGTATATTGCCCATCCACATAGTATATTGGCCAACTACATAGTATATTGCCCAGCCACGTAGTATATTGCCCAGCCACGTAGTATATTGCCCAGCCACGTAGTATATTGCCCAGCTACATAGTATATTTCCCAGTGACGTAGTATATTGCCCGGTGACGTAGTATATTGCCCAGTGACATAGTATATTGTTGTGAATTCTGTGGCAGAGCTCCCTCCTGTGGTCACAAGTGGTACTTCGGCTGATTCTCTCTATGAGCTTCCGTTGGTGGAGGAGAGTGGTACTGCGGCTTCTGAGTTTCCTTCCTCAGGTGATGTGGTGAAGTCGTTAGGTGCTGCTCTATTTAACTCCACCTAGTGCTTTGATCCTGGCCTCCAGTCAATGTTCTAGTATTGGACTTGCTTCCTCCTGGATCGTTCCTGTGGCCTGCTGCTCTGCATAGCTAAGTTCCGCTTTTGTTATTTTTGTTTGCTGTTTTTTTCTGTCCAGCTTGCTTATTTGGTTTTTCTTGCTTGCTGGAAGCTCTGGGACGCAGAGGGTGTACCTCTGTGCCGTTAGTCGGTACGGAGGGTCTTTTTGCCCCCTTTGCGTGGTTGTTTGTAGGGTTTTGTGTTGACCGCAAAGTTACCTTTCCTATCCTCGCTCTGTTCAGAAAGTCGGGCCTCACTTTGCTAAATCTATTTCATCTCTACGTTTGTCTTTTCATCTTAACTCACAGTCATTATATGTGGGGGGCTGCCTTTTCCTTTGGGGTATTTCTCTGAGGCAAGGTAGGCTTATTTTCTATCTTCAGGCTAGCTAGTTTCTCAGGCTGTGCCGAGTTGCATAGGGAGCGTTAGGCGCAATCCACGGCTGCCTTTAGTGTGGTTGGAGAGGATTAGGGATTGCGGTCAGCAGAGTTCCCACGTCTCAGAGCTCGTTCTATGTTTTTGGGTTTTTGTCAGGTCACTGTATGTGCTCTGACTTCTATGTCTGTTGTGGTACTGAATTACCTAATCATAACAGTACTGGAGGCCCAAACTACTAATGATTCTCAATAGAGGGAAAAAAGAAGTTCTGAGACCATTTTTTTTTCTCTGCACTGTGTTTTGCCTTTTTTTTCCCCTAGACATTTGGGTGGTTCAGGACACAGGTGTAGCGATGGACATTAAAGGTCTGTCTTCATGTGTGGATCAGCTCACGGCAAGAGTACAAAAGATTCAAGACACTATTGATCAGAAATCTATGTTAGAACCTAAAATACCTATTCCTGATTTGTTTTTGGGAGATAGAACTAAATTTCTGAGTTTCAGAAATAATTGTAAACTATTTTTGGCTTTGAAACCTCGCTCCTCTGGTGACCCAGTTCAACAGGTTAGGATCATTGTTTCTTTTTTACGCGGCGACCCTCAGGACTGGGCATTTTCTCTTGCGCCAGGAGATCCTGCATTATGTAATATTGATGCGTTTTTCCTGGCGCTCGGATTGCTGTACGATGAACCTAATTCGGTGGATCAGGCAGAGAAAAATTTGCTGGCTCTGTGTCAGGGTCAGGATGAGATAGAGGTATATTGTCAGAAATTTAGAAAGTGGTCCGTACTCACTCAATGGAATGAAGGTGCGCTTGCAGCTATTTTCAGAAAGGGTCTCTCTGAAGCCCTTAAGGATGTCATGGTGGGATTTCCTATGCCTGCTGGTCTGAATGAGTCTATGTCTTTGGCCATTCAGATCGGTCGACGCTTGCGTGAGCGTAAATCTGTGCACCATTTGGCGGTATTATCTGAGCATAAACCTGAGCCTATGCAGTGCGATAGGACTTTAACCAGAGTTGAACGGCAAGAACACAGACGTCAGAATGGGCTGTGTTTCTACTGTGGTGATTCCACTCATGCTATCTCTGATTGTCCTAAGCGCACTAATCGGTTCGCTAGGTCTGCCACCATTGGTACGGTACAGTCAAAATTTCTTTTGTCCGTTACCTTAATCTGCTCTTTGTCATCTTATTCTGTCATGGCATTTGTGGATTCAGGCGCTGCCCTGAATTTGATGGACTTGGAGTATGCTAGGCGTTGTGGGTTTTTCTTGGAGCCCTTGCAGTGTCCTATTCCATTGAGAGGAATTGATGCTACGCCTTTGGCCAAGAATAAGCCTCAGTACTGGACCCCGCTGACCATGTGCATGGCTCCTGCACATCAGGAGGTTATTCGCTTTCTGGTGTTGCATAATCTGCATGATGTGGTCGTGTTGGGGTTGCCATGGCTACAAGTCCATAATCCAGTATTAGATTGGAAATCCATGTCTGTGTCCAGCTGGGGTTGTCAGGGGGTACATGGTGATGTCCCATTTCTGTCTATTTCGTCATCCACCCCTTCTGAGGTTCCAGAGTTCTTGTCTGATTACCGGGATGTATTTGATGAGCCCAAGTCCGATACCCTACCTCCGCATAGGGATTGTGATTGTGCTATCGATTTGATTCCTGGTAGTAAATTCCCAAAAGGTCGACTGCTTAATTTATCTGTGCCTGAGCACGCCGCTATGCGGAGTTACGTGAAGGAGTCCTTGGAGAAGGGGCATATTCGCCCGTCATCGTCACCATTGGGAGCGGGGTTCTTTTTTGTGGCCAAGAAGAATGGTTTGCTGAGACCTTGTATAGATTACCGCCTTCTAAATAAGATCACGGTTAAATTTCAGTACCCCTTGCCGCTGTTATCTGATTTGTTTGCTCGGATTAAGGGGGCTAGTTGGTTCACCAAGATAGATCTTCGTGGTGCATATAATCTTGTGCGTATTAAGCGAGGCGATGAATGGAAAACTGCATTTAATACGCCCGAGGGCCATTTTGAGTACCTTGTAATGCCATTCGGACTTGCCAATGCTCCATCAGTGTTTCAGTCCTTTATGCATAACATCTTCCGAGAGTACCTGGATAAATTCCTGATTGTTTACTTGGATGATATTTTGGTCTTCTCGGATGATTGGGAGTCTCATGTGAAGCAGGTCAGAACGGTGTTTCAGGTCCTGCGTGCTAATTCTTTGTTTGTGAAGGGATCAAAATGTCTCTTTGGTGTTCAGAAGGTTTCATTTTTGGGGTTCATTTTTTCCCCTTACACTATCGAGATGGACCCTGTTAAGGTCCAGGCCATCCATGATTGGACTCAGCCGACATCTCTGAAAAGTCTGCAAAAGTTCCTGGGCTTTGCTAATTTTTATCGTCGCTTCATCTGCAATTTTTCTAGTATTGCTAAACCATTGACCAATTTGACCAAGAAGGGTGCTGATGTGGTCAATTGGTCTTCTGCTGCTGTGGAAGCTTTTCAAGAGTTGAAGCGTCGTTTTTCTTCTGCCCCTGTGTTGTGTCAACCAGATGTTTCGCTTCCGTTCCAGGTCGAGGTTGATGCTTCTGAGATTGGAGCGGGGGCTGTTTTGTCGCAGAGAAGTT
This sequence comes from Ranitomeya imitator, assembly GCF_032444005.1. Classification (NCBI taxonomy): domain Eukaryota; kingdom Metazoa; phylum Chordata; class Amphibia; order Anura; family Dendrobatidae; genus Ranitomeya; species Ranitomeya imitator. The sequence continues at coordinate 185,416,934 of NC_091284.1, forward strand.
CTGATGGCTCGGTGATGAAACCATGCGCCTTCTTTTCCAGGAAGTTTTCGCCTGCTGAGCGAAATTATGATGTTGGCAATCGAGAGTTGCTGGCCATGAAGTGGGCATTCGAGGAGTGGCGTCATTGGCTTGAAGGAGCTAAGCATCGCGTGGTGGTCCTGACTGATCATAAGAACTTGACTTATCTCGAGTCTGCCAAGAGGTTGAATCCTAGACAGGCTTGTTGGTCGCTGTTTTTTGCCCGTTTTGACTTTGTGGTTTCGTACCTTCCGGGCTCTAAAAATGTGAAGGCGGATGCCCTGTCTAGGAGTTTTGTGCCCGACTCTCCGGGTTTATCTGAGCCGGCGGGTATTCTCAACGAGGGAGTAATTGTGTCTGCCATCTCCCCTGATTTGCGGCGGGTGCTGCAAAAATTTCAGGCTAATAAACCTGATCGTTGCCCAGCGGAGAAACTGTTTGTCCCTGATAGGTGGACGAATAAAGTTATCTCTGAGGTTCATTGTTCGGTGTTGGCTGGTCATCCTGGAATCTTTGGTACCAGAGAGTTAGTGGCTAGATCCTTTTGGTGGCCATCTCTGTCGCGGGATGTGCGTTCTTTTGTGCAGTCCTGTGGGATTTGTGCTCGGGCTAAGCCCTGCTGTTCTCGTGCCAGTGGGTTGCTTTTGCCCTTGCCGGTCCCGAAGAGGCCTTGGACACATATCTCTATGGACTTTATTTCAGATCTTCCCGTCTCTCAAAAAATGTCAGTCATTTGGGTGGTTTGTGATCGCTTCTCTAAGATGGTCCATTTGGTACCCTTGTCTAAATTACCTTCCTCCTCTGATTTGGTGCCATTGTTCTTCCAGCATGTGGTTCGTTTACATGGCATTCCAGAGAATATCGTTTCTGACAGAGGTTCCCAGTTTGTTTCGAGGTTTTGGCGAGCCTTTTGTGCTAGGATGGGCATTGACTTGTCTTTTTCCTCGGCTTTCCATCCTCAGACTAATGGCCAGACCGAACGAACCAATCGGACCTTGGAAACATATCTGAGATGCTTTGTTTCTGCTGATCAGGATGACTGGGTGTCCTTTTTGCCTTTGGCTGAGTTCGCCCTTAATAATCGGGCCAGCTCGGCTACCTTGGTTTCGCCGTTTTTCTGCAACTCTGGGTTCCATCCTCGTTTCTCTTCAGGGCAGGTTGAGTCTTCGGACTGTCCTGGTGTGGATACTGTGGTGGACAGGTTGCAGCAGATTTGGACTCATGTAGTGGACAATTTGACCTTGTCCCAGGAGAAGGCTCAACGTTTCGCTAATCGCAGACGCTGTGTGGGTCCCCGACTTCGTGTTGGGGATTTGGTTTGGTTGTCTTCTCGTCATATTCCTATGAAGGTTTCCTCTCCTAAGTTTAAACCTCGTTTCATTGGTCCGTATAGGATTTCTGAGGTTCTTAATCCTGTGTCTTTTCGTTTGACCCTTCCAGATTCTTTTTCCATCCATAACGTATTCCATAGGTCATTGTTGCGGAGATACGTGGCACCTAAGGTTCCATCTGTTGATCCTCCTGCCCCGGTTTTGGTGGAGGGGGAGTTGGAGTATTTTGTGGAGAAGATTTTGGATTCTCGTGTTTCAAGACGGAAACTCCAGTATTTGGTTAAGTGGAAGGGTTATGCTCAGGAAGATAATTCCTGGGTCTTTGCCTCTGATGTCCATGCTCCCGATCTTGTTCGTGCCTTTCATATGGCTCATCCTGGTCGTCCTGGGGGCTCTGGTGAGGGTTCGGTGACCCCTCCTCAAGGGGGGGGTACTGTTGTGAATTCTGTGGCAGAGCTCCCTCCTGTGGTCACAAGTGGTACTTCGGCTGATTCTCTCTATGAGCTTCCGTTGGTGGAGGAGAGTGGTACTGCGGCTTCTGAGTTTCCTTCCTCAGGTGATGTGGTGAAGTCGTTAGGTGCTGCTCTATTTAACTCCACCTAGTGCTTTGATCCTGGCTTCCAGTCAATGTTCTAGTATTGGACTTGCTTCCTCCTGGATCGTTCCTGTGGCCTGCTGCTCTGCATAGCTAAGTTCCGCTTTTGTTATTTTTGTTTGCTGTTTTTTTCTGTCCAGCTTGCTTATTTGGTTTTTCTTGCTTGCTGGAAGCTCTGGGACGCAGAGGGTGTACCTCCGTGCCGTTAGTCGGTACGGAGGGTCTTTTTGCCCCCTTTGCGTGGTTGTTTGTAGGGTTTTGTGTTGACCGCAAAGTTACCTTTCCTATCCTTGCTCTGTTCAGAAAGTCGGGCCTCACTTTGCTAAATCTATTTCATCTCTACGTTTGTCTTTTCATCTTAACTCACAGTCATTATATGTGGGGGGCTGCCTTTTCCTTTGGGGTATTTCTCTGAGGCAAGGTAGGCTTATTTTCTATCTTCAGGCTAGCTAGTTTCTCAGGCTGTGCCGAGTTGCATAGGGAGCGTTAGGCGCAATCCACGGCTGCCTTTAGTGTGGTTGGAGAGGATTAGGGATTGCGGTCAGCAGAGTTCCCACGTCTCAGAGCTCGTTCTATGTTTTTGGGTTTTTGTCAGGTCACTGTATGTGCTCTGACTTCTATGTCTGTTGTGGTACTGAATTACCTAATCATAACAGTATATTGCCCAGTCACGTAGTATATTGCCCAGTGACGTAGTATATTGCCCAGCCACATAGTATATTGCCCAGCCACGTAGTATATTGCACAGCAACATAGTACACAGCAGAGCCACGTAGTATACAGCACAGACATGTAGTATACTGCCCAGTCACGTAATATATTGGCCAGTCACATAGTATATTGCCCAGCCATGTAGTATATTGCACAGCCACGTATGTAACAGGTTAAAAAAGACTTAAAATCTACTATATAATTGTCTAAGGGTCACTTCCGTCTATCTGTCTGTCTGTACTTCTGTCTGTCACGGATATTCATTGGTCGCGGCCTCTGTCTGTCATGGAATCCAAGTCGCTGATTGGTCTCGCCAGCTGCCTGTCATGGCTGCCACGACCAATCAGCGACAGCCACAGTCCGATTAGTCCCTCCCCTGCAGTCAGCGCCCGGCGCCCGATTCTTACGCATCGGGTATTCTAGAATATGCATGTCCCCGTAGTATATGGACAATGATGATTCCAGAATTCGCGGCAGACTGTGCCCGTCGCTGAT